>NC_048568.1:18107500-18822500 GCF_013265735.2 Oncorhynchus mykiss | reverse complement strand
TCGTTTTGGCCCTCTAATGAAAACCGAACCCAATTGCAAGCCCTAGCAGAGTTAGTCAAACAACTGAGCAGTGAAATAGGAAATTAAGTTGCCGCTAGTCTAGCAGGGGCTGGTCCAAGCACTCCCCCTCCCCAACCAATAGTAGAAATACCTGATTGGTCAAAGGTCAACCTAATTCTGAAGTCAGACGTCAGAGTACCACCCCACTTCCGGGGCGATAGCACAGACCAGTGCATAGTGACTGAATGGCAAGAACTTATGCAAGCTTACTTGAAAAAGAAGGGATGCAGTATATCAGAACAGGGGCAAGAGATACAAGACAGACTGATGGGGCGGGCTAAAGACAGTCAGAATTGGGCTCCGTGGAAACCCTCAGAGACCCTGAAGCCATATACCAAGCAGCACTTTGGAGAAGCAATCTCATCCACAATTCCATTGGGATACTTCTATGAAACTTTACCAAGACAGACAGAGAGCTGCTTGGATTATTGGGTTAGACTGAACAAAGCAATTGACCTTGCCAATGAGTGCTTGCAAAGACAGGGAAAATGAGTGGATGATCCAGGTCATGAGGTGACCATGATGTTTGTTAAGCACTGCCCTGATCCAGCACTATATGCCGCTTAGGTGCATGCCTATTGAAAATTGGACCGTTGGAGTTTTGCAGGCAATGATTGACAGCAAATCACAGAGGCAAACAGTCAGCCAGACACAGGGTGCAAATTAGTGCCAGGGTAGAAGTTGTGATGACCCCCGACGCTTGGTGTATGACTCAACAACAAGCAGTCGGTCATAATAATTCAGCCACACCCACTAACAGTGATCAGGTTCCATTGAACAAAGTGTTTTCTCTCCTGGAAAAGCTCCTGTCAACCCAGGAACAGAATCAAAGGAGACCTTCGGCCAGAACGCCACAAACTAATACAGCTGCTGGTCCCTGTAGAATTTGTAAGGCCTCAGACCATTCAACTCAGTCACACTGCTTTAAGGAGGGTTTACACTTCAAGTGTCACAGGACAGGCCACAGAGGCTTTGAATGTCCAGCAAGAAAACAAGTTGAAGAGGCAACTGCCGAGGCTCCTCCTGGGCCCGCTTTAAACTAACATGCACGTGTGGGCGAACATGTTACACCCCCACAGAACACCACAGATATAAGGACTGGAAACACAATGAAAACTGAGGCGATTTATCTGAAAATAGAGAGTATTGACAGTCTTTTCTATGTTCCAGTAATGGTGCAAGAAATTGTAGAACTTTAAGCTCTTAGATAGTGGGTCTATGACCTGCAAGTTGAGTGAGTCAGCTGAAGACACACTTCTGAGATGTAATGTGATAAAACCAGAGTCTAGAAAGCCAACTCAAGAAGTTATTGTAGGCTGTGGGGGCAACCAGGCACAGGATAAGTATGAATGTGACTTGAACATTGATCTTTCTGTTTTAGTTGGACCTGGACAGACAGACGACATGACAGTTGGATCGAACGCCATAAAACACATAATGCAACAGGTTAAGAAAACAAAGTGGTATTGGGACAGCCTCTCCAAACCTGCCAAATGGACTTTTACTCAGCATGCTAGCCAACGTGAACCGCTGGCACGGTGACAAAATACCAGACAAAGTGGGAACTGTAATGCTCAAGCAGAGTGTGACTCTCATGCCTCAACATGAACATTTGGTCTGGGGAAAACTGAAAGAAAAGGTGCCGCTATCAGTTGGTAGTACTGTAGTCACAGAGGCCACTACAGCACGATCTGCACCAAGAAATGTCCTAGTAGGACACACTGTATGTCCTTTGAGAGGTGACAAGTGGGTCCCCATGAAAGTGATCAACATGTTGGACCACCCTATTGTTCTCCGCCATAACACCAAGTTGGCTGATGTGCACCCATGCCTGGCCCTAGAAGACCTTGAGCTCTATGCCAGCCCAGTAAGGTCTAGTCTGCTCTTTAGAATGTCACCCAAGCTGGGGAAAAATGTTCAGTTAGTGGAAAAAGGGCAAAGAAGGAGTATCTACAAAAGTTGGAAGAGTTGGGCTTAAAAGAAGTTGACAGAGTCCTGTGAAGTGTCTGACATGTGGAAAGGAAAACTAGTGGACCTTATTGCTCAGTATGAAGGCATCTTCTCCAGGGAACGACTTGACTGTGGAGAAGCGAAGAACGTCATCCACCTTATCCGACTCAAAGATGAAAAGCCTTTCAGGCTGCCGTACAGGAGGGTCTCTTCATCCAACTACCAGAAACTGAGGCAGACGTTGGAGGAAATGGAGGAGCGGGGCATCATCCGAAAGTCCAATAGTGAGTGGGCCTCCCCTTGTCCTGGTTTGGAAGCTGTCGGGAGAGTTGAGAATTTGCACTGATTTCAGACGGTTGAACCAGAGGACAGAGAAAGATGCATACCCATTGCCCCATCAAGCCGATGCTCTCCCTGCTTTGGGAGGGAACTGCTTCTTCAGTATTATGGATTTGACTTTGGGATTCTACAACTTTACCATACATGAAGATGACCACAAGTACACAGCATGCACAACACCCACAGGTTTATTTGAGTATAACAGAATGGCTCAGGGTTTATGTAACAGCCCAGCAACATTCGCCAGAATGATGACCTCGATCTTCGGTGACCAGAACTACTTGTCCCTCCTGTGCTACTTGGATGATCTCCTGGTTTTCGGGAAGAGTGAGCAAAAAGCCCTGGACCGTCTTGAAATGGTGTTCTCCCACCTTAAGGAACACAACCTGAAGCTAGTGCAAAAAAAAATGTTACCTCAGAAAATCTGTCAAGTTTTTAGGCCATATAATCACAGCAATCATGTCTGCAATCAATGACATCACTGCAGCTGACCTGATGGAAAATTATGGGAAAACACCTTCACCCACCAAGGTCAAGTCATTTCTTGGTATGGCAAACTATTATTCCCACTTCATTGTGAGTTTCTCAGGTTTAGCCAAACCACTGTTTCATCTGATTGCAGGACAGAAAAGTAAGCGGAAAGGAGAAAAAGGAAAACCTCATGGCGGGGCCCTAAAACGTCTGAAACCTGAAGACTGGACTACTGAATGTGAGGAGGCGCAGGAGAAGCTAAAGGTTGCAGTCTCCCAAACAGCTGTGCTGGCTCACCCAGACTTTAGCAGACCGTTTCTCCTATCAACAGATGCATCAATGGATGGCTTAGGTGCAGTACTTAGCCAGACATTTGAGGGTGAGAGTAGAACCAGACCAGTAGCCTTTGCAAGCAAGACTCTGTCGAGGTCCCAGTCCCATTACCCAGCACATAGATTAGCGTTCATTGCTCTTATGTGGGCTGTGTGTGATAAGTTCACCCATTAACTGAAAGGGAATAGATTCACAGTCCTAACAGATAACAACCCCCTGACTTATATAATGACGAAACCAAAGCTAGACACCTGAGCAACGGTGGGTCTCTAAACTGGCCCCCTTCGACTTTGACTTGAAGTACATCCCCAGGCCCCAGAATGTCCCAGCAGACCTGCTTAGTCGACAGCCGTTCGTTGGAGCTAGGAAGGCGAGTGAGTTCCCAGAGTATGTGACTTCAGAGTCCATCCAGGACGCATTCAAACTGTCAGTCAATATCCAAGGTGGTGAGATCCTGGCTCAAGTCTCTTCTGAAGGAGTGAAAGCAGTTTTGGAATCCTGTCTGGAGTGGGATGCGAGTGTGCAACTTCCAATTAACCCAGTATTCTGCCAGCATCCTTCAGCATGAAGGGGGAGCGGCTACTCTTCCAGTCCTTTCTTCTGATGTGATACGGAGAAAACAGAAGGCAGATCAGGTGCTGGCCCGAGTGGCATACTTTGTTGAGAGGAGGAGGAGACCTTCGCGGAGAGATAGTGTTGAGAATGCTGAAGCATTGGGATCAACTCGAAATCAAGGACGAGATACTCCACCGAAGACCTAAGGACAGAGTTGTCAAGAAGAGGTACCAGCTGGTGGTGTCAGACTCCCTTAAAACCATCGTTCTGTGGGGAACCCATGACGAAGCCGGCCACCAAGGCCAGACTAGAACACTCCATTTGGTACGTCAAAGGTTCTTCTGGACTGGAATGGAAGGGGAAGTGAAGAAGTATGTCTCCTACTGTAAGCGCTGTGTGGTTGGACGGTTGGACAGACAATGGAGCCAGAGGCTAGGGCACCTTTGGAATCTATACAGACTAGCACAGCATTAGAACTGGTGTGCATAGACTTCTGGTCAGCAGAAGGAAGGGATGGAGAGAGCGTTGATGTACTCATCATCACAGACCATTTTTACGAAGCTGGCACATGCGTTTCCTTACCCGAACCAGACAGCAAAGGTGGTTGCCCAGCAGTTATGGAACCACTTCTTCTGTGTCTATGGGTTTCCCCAGCGGATACACTCTGACAAAGGAGCAAACATTGAGAACACTTAAATCGCAGAATTGCTACAAGTGTCTGGATTCAAAAAGATCCATACCACTCCATATCATCCTATGGGCAGCGGTCTGACGGAAAGATTCAACCGCACACTCAGTAACATGGTCCGATTGTTGCCAGCGAGAGCAAAAGAAAGATGGCCCCAGATGCTACAGACACTCACCTTCTCGTACAACTGTACCACACACGAAACGTCAGGGTTCGCACCGTTCTTCCTGATGTTCGGATGAATTCCACGGCTGCCAGTGGACATCATGTTTGGAAGTACCTTGAATAACAAAGACGTGTTGACTCATGATGAGTATGTTGACTCGTTCCAAAAGGACCTGCGAGAGGCTGTCAGGATCGCTCAGGCCAACACCACTGAAGCTCAGAAAATGCAAGCAAGGCAGTATAACAAAAGCGTGAAAGGCACTGCCCTGGATATTGGAGACCGAGTTCTCTTGACAAACTCAAAGGGAAGAGGGAAAGGTAAACTTGCTGACTTCAACGGTCTATGTGATCACTTGGAAAGACCCGTCTGTGCACATCTAGAGTTGAAGATCCTACTACCAAGAAGAGTAAGGTAGTTCATCGACACTTCATACTGCCAGTGAACTTCCTGCCGGTGGGACAGACAGACGAGATGTCCACAGTAGCCTCTACTGCTTCAGAAGGGGACATAAACACAGACAGCGGTGACGAAAGTCCGGTATTCGATGTGGATGAGGATCCAGAGGATCGAAGGACTGCTGACTGGATTCTCGAGGGCCAGAACCCTGAGGGGCCCACGGAAGCTGAAGCTCAAAAATCTTTGGGACTGGAAGATGGAGTAAACATGAGAGAGGCTGATCCTCAAAGCCCAGTGATGGACCTGATCTCCGGACAAGCAGCTAACTCAAGCACAGGAAGCTCCTTCAACTCTCTAGAGACAGCAGGAGCGGTAGAGATACTCTTAATGATCAGCTATGAAAAGCCAACTGACATTTACTCCTGAGGTGCTGACTTGTTGCACCCTCAACAAGTACTGTGATTAATATTATTTGACCAAGCTGGTCATTTATGAACATTTGAACATCTTGTCCATGTTCTGTTATAATCTCCACCCGGCACAGCCAAAAGAGGACTGGCCACCCCTCATAGCATAGTTCCCCTCTAGGTTTCTTCCTATGTTTTGGCCTTTCTAGGGAGTTATTCCTAGCCACCGTGCTTCTACACCTGCATTGCTTGCTGTTTGGGGTTTTAGGCTGGTTTTCTGTACAGCACTTTGAGATATCAGCTGATGTAAGTCGGGCTATATAATTAAATTGGATTTGATCCTTCTGAAGATGACATAAGTAGAAAAGCAACGTCAGTGAGCAGTCTAGATGGCGTCAGCAGTAGAAGTTCATCAGTCAGCGGCTCTGGATGCATAACATGCTGACCAGACCGGACATGTTGCGTGCACGAGCGTCACAAAATACATTTAGAAATCCATGTGTTTCAATTATTGCACCCACACTGCTCGCGCGCACCAACGAGCGTCTGCGTTACCAAGGGCTAAAATAGAAGTCATTCCTATTTCTGACGCAGATTGCGCTGAAAGTCCTGCCTCTCCCATCTCCTCATTGGTTTATAGAAGCAGGTACCCACCCACGTGCCATCTCCTCATTGATTATACCCACGTGGGTGATTAAAAGACAAACTGTTTTGCCGGTAGTCGTGGTAATACTATGAAAGTTTAGATGCGATCACCATATAAGTTCAACGATGAAAAAGCCTGGAAGAAGGAGAGATGACTAGAAACGATTCAGTTGGCCGTTTTATGTGTGGATTAATTTGTCGGAGTAGAGGACCTTGTGCAGTTCAGGTAAAATAACAACTCAATGTTGATATCCCAGGACAAATTAGCTAGCAACAGCAAGCTAGCTAAATAGGACAAATTAGCTAGCAAGTGCAAGCTAACTAGCTAAATTGCCATACATGTTTAATGCTTTTCGACCTGTCCCCAAATTAATGTAATTGGTTCATTGGTTTGTTTTGATATTTTAACCTGCGTGTCTTGATCGTGTATGGTGTAGGGGGACAAAATACATGTGCGCAGGATGGCACAAGCGTGCAGCCGGTTTGGGTTCCGTGTAAGATCTACTAAGAAGATAATGAGGAACCAGAGAGAGGTAGAGCGCAGAAACAGCCAGGTCTGAGTTCACTGGTACAGTCCTGAGACCCAGTGAAGGCACCTTGAGAACTCGAACTGGAAGAGTTGTGAAGCCTGTCAGAAGACTTTTAGAGTCAATGAGTCAAGTGATTGCTGACCCAGACAAAAGAGAGCATCTAGCTGTCCTGATTCAAGCCCTATCAACTTTTGTTGAAGTGACAATACCCCATTGAAACAGAGGCCAGAGGATAGATTAAGGAAATGAGAAATACTTTATTAGGGGGTCATAGGTTGTATGTATATGGGCATATTTCTACCTGGCAAAGTCTCTTTGCTGTCCTTCTGGACGACTCTTGGTCAAGGTTACCCATGTGGAGGAAGAATTCGTACCTTATGTCTTAAGCTTTGCTGAAATTAAGAGGGGGTGTGTGTAGCAGAGTTAAAAAAGTTATTCCATCAAACTTCAAATTATTAGAATAGTACACGACGCAGAACAGAACAACCAGGTTGAAGGTCAGTGGCCCAAGCCTGTGAACAGGAATATTCCAAGTTCAGACAGAAAGGGGGAGTCAGATCGCTATGATCGCCAGGAACTTTACTTTTGGTGTCTATTTTTAATTGTTGTGCTACTGTTGCTGCCTGTTGATGTTAGGTAGGCAGCTACAGTAGCTGAATGATGTTAACATCTTCGGGTTGTGTTTCATTAAATGTATTTTATTTAATCTGGGTGCTTGCGTCACCTTCTAACACCCTGCTACTACCCGTAGCTCCCGTTCTCAGTCCGAGAAAACACAGAGAGAAAGGTATGTGTTGCAGATTACTCCTTTGTAGAAGTCCATAAAGTGAAATACATAAACCACACCAAGGTTAATGCTGTATACATTGTTATAAGGGAGTGTGAGACTATTGAAACATGTAACTTTCAGAGTTTTATTGTTGTCATTAATACAGTTTACAGAGTGCTAAAAGTGCTGCTGTTGCTAGCTAGCATTTCTTTTTGTGATGCAGACGGTTAGCTGAGCTGCCGACTGGTGCTGGCGTTGCATTATGCGAGATGTAGTTTTGGCCCTCTAATGAAAACCGAACCCAATTGCAAGCCCTAGCAGAGTTAGTCAAACAACTTGGCCCTCTATGGTCTGAACGGGATAGAGGTGATTTCACGTTGTAACTTGTTTTTGTACATGAGTTGTTGGTATTTTGGTACTATCAACACTGAAAGCACCTAGCAATGTATTGGGGATGTGAGACAGGATATGTATTTTACCTTTCTTCATGCTCCTGTATAGAACAACTTGTCAGATGGTGCATTGGAGACTGATGTGTTCCTGTCCTGTCTTTTCGCAATACTATTGCAGGTATGGTTCTATTGTGTAATAATTAAGATTATACATTCGTTGTATTAAGGACTGGTTATTATTTTATACATTATGGCTTTATGTATGAATGTGATTTGTGTGAGTCTGAGAAAACAGAGAGAAAGAACAACTTGTCATATGGTGCATTGGAGACTGATGTGTTCTGGTCCTGTCTTTTCACAATACTATTGCAGATCAACATAAAAGCCAAAAAGATAGTCGTGGTGTCGCTCTTCAATTCTTGGTTTTCCTGTGGTACATATAAAACCCGCTACACTTACATTTGAGAACAAAACCTATGACAAAAAAAAATACAAAAATACTTTCATCCATGCAAAACATTGGTTGCCATGGAAAAAATAACGGTTGCTATGCAGGCTTGCTAACGTTCTCACTAAGAGTGTGTTCGTAAATTCACTCTGGAGTGCCAGAGTGCGCTCTGGGCGTTGGTAATTTCAGAGCTTGTCAGATTCTGAATTTACTCATGGACAGCGTTTCACTCTAGGAGCGCACACTGGACACTCTGGCCAAGGAGGTTGATCCAAGCGTTCTGACCTCACAATGGCAGTCAAGCACCCAAGCTAACTGGCTAACTTTGTCTAGCTTTCTAGCTACTTCCAGACACAATGAGAGAACACCTCACTCTGACCATTTTACTAGCCCTAGCAGAGGTGGTTAGGCTGTTTTCATGCTATCCATAGAATTGGTGACTAACTGCTGCTAGCAACAGTATAATTAGGCTTCTTTGCCGACGTTTACTGACACCAGCCATATTCAACCGGTGTTGAGCGTTCATAAATCCATAAATTATTCTGCGCTCTGGCACAGAGAGTGCTCTATCATCAGGGGGTAGATAGCCAGAGTGAATTTACGAACGCACCTTTAGTTAGCCAACTGAAGCCACAAACTCTACAGCTGGAAGGGCAGCAAACGCTCAATTTATCTGTTTTCATAGTTTTTCTATTGACATTTAATTGGATATAGCTTTCCATTATAATAATATTGTTTCATGATATCGCTTGGATCAGAAAAGTTGATGTTTCGTCCATGCACAGCATTCTCTGTATAGGGGCGAGATGGCATTTCAAAAGTTAAACTTTGTTTCCGAGGTCAGACAGGCAGACACGAAGGTTTTACAAACCATCACTGTTGGAAATAAAATGCTAACCTAGAAGCAAGAGGAAATAATGTGTTAAATGTGTTATTGTTTTAAATTGGTCTTGTGTCAGAGAGAATGTTGGCTGCATGTGTTTGTCCATTAGCAGGGCTTTGGAATACAAAGTGTGCATTCTTAGCCCAGGGCTAAAGCTTAGCCCAGGGTCAACAAATGCCTGTGTGAACACAGGATAAGCTCGGCCAGGGCCAGTCTTAACTTGAGGCTAAGATAGCGCGTGGCTAAGAACAACGCCGCGTGAAAAGGCCTTCTGTGTGTTCTGTGGTAGGATTGGATAGGACCGCAATCACCGCAGCTGTAGCCACTGTGAGCATTTGTCGAAATCAAAACCCAACCCTAAAGTAGGCCTAAGTCACGATAAAACTCTGTTTTGGACGAGACTGACTTTGCGACCAAATGATCCTATTTACACTTTGTAGACAATTTTGACACTAGAATAAATGTTTGACTAATATCGATGCCACATAGGCCGTTTTTATACCCAATAAGATGTGTATTACGTTTTCAGTTGCGCTTTGATAGATGTGACCAACTCTCTTAACTAATTTATAAGATTATTTATATTGTTCCTAACATCAGTCATGTCCAGATGTATTAACATTAAGAAGCCATACCTTCAATGGCTTTCTTTTATGGCTTTCTTTTAACTCCCGTATGGGGAATAAGCAAGCGAAACGTTCGTTTATGTTCTGATTTAGGCTACTTCACCCCTCGAATTACCTCTGTGAGTCTCTCCCCCTAACTTTACCACCCTCACTGCTTTCCGTATTTATGGCATTTCTATAACCCTTCACTTTCCCCAAAGAAGGACACCATACAGCTCTTACAGATGCGGCGGGCTGATAATGAAACACCTGCACAGGACAATGAGTGGGTTCAGTTTCGAAAAATGATTTATTGGATTTTCCTTAGACCCCCCCAAAAACTCATCCTAATTCACACATCTTTCCAAGCACAGCTTTCTCATCCTAAATGTGACAATTGTATTTGGTGCTAATACAGTAGCCTAGCATAGCCTATAGTTTATTCCGTTTATATTCGATAAACGTTCCACTATGAAACGGTATGTGAGTAGCATTGACAATGCAAAACTGGTGTGACTTCTTTTTCCGTCATCGTTGCTGTAGGCTACGCTATGCGTGTTGAAAAAGTGCCTCCTTTTGAGGCTTCAGTCATTGTGGCTTGAGTCGCGCAACACTGACATTTCAGCACTTTCTTGAAGGGCCAGCTACCGCGCCTCAGACTTGCTTTGGAAAACGGTCATCTTCAATGCCATTTTATCAAGGTGAATATTGAACAAATCCCTGAGAAGCAATGGATAATATTTTAGAGAACGTATCTTTTACTGGACATTCTGTATTTTACAACTTTACTGACGATTGGATACCTGCTGACAGAGAAACTATTGATTTTATTATAAGATGTGTCATACCGACTGTGTATATTCTGATCATAACGATTGGATTGTTGGGGAACATTACCTTGGTTAAGATTTTTATCACCAACAGTGCAATGAGGAGCGTCCCCAACATATTTATTTCGAGTTTGGCAGCTGGGGATCTTTTGCTTTTGGTCACTTGTGTTCCAGTGGATGCGTTCAGATACTTCTTTGAGGAGTGGATCTTCGGTGTTGTGGCTTGCAAACTAATTCCGGTCATTCAACTCACTTCAGTCGGAGTCTCGGTGTTCACTCTCACTGCACTAAGCGCGGACAGGTGAGATGAAGAGTAGGATAGTGTGAAATATCCTTAATGCCAATATTGTTATGTATACTGTACCTAATTTACGTCATTGTAAATGTTATGGCAATTGCATGCTAACGTGATAGAACAATTAACATACAGTGACTTCGGGAATGTATTCAGACTAGAGGTCGACAGATTGATTTTTCAACTCCGATACTGATACGATTATTGGAGGCTTTTGCAAAAAATCCGATACCGATTTAATCGGCTGATTTAAAAATATAAAAAAATATGTATTTGTAATGAAGACAATTACAACAATACTGAATTAACACTTATTTTAACTTAATATAATACATCAATAAAATCAATTTAGCCTCAAGTAGATAATGAAACATGTTCAATTTGGTTTAAATAATGCAAAAACAAAGTGTTGGAGAATAACGTAAAAGTGCAATATGTGCTATGTAAGAAAGCTAACGTTTTCAGTTCCTTGCTCAGAACATGAAAAACATATGAAAGCTGGTGGTTCCTTTTAACATGAGTCTTCAATATTCCCAGGTAAGAAGTTTTAGGTTGTAGTTATTATAGGACTATTTCCCTCTATACCATATGTATTTCATTAACCTTTGACTATTGAGTGTTCTTATAGGCACTTTAGTATTGCCAGTGTAACAGTATAGCTTCTGTCCCTCTCCTCGCTCCTCCCTGGGCTCGAACCAGCAACACAATGACAACAGCCACTACATCAAAGCGTTACCCATGCAGAGCAAGGGAAACAACCACCCCAAGGCTCAGAGCGAGTGAAGTTTGAAACTCTATTAGCGCGCGCTAACTAGCCAGCCATTTCACTTCGGTCACACCAGCCTCATCTCGGGAGTTGATAGGTTTGAAGTCATAAACTGCTAGTGCCTACCACCACTCAGTCAGATGCTTAGATACTTGTATGCTTGTATGCTCAGTCATATATGCAACACAGGACACACTAGATAATATCTAGTAATATCATCAACCATGTGTAGTTAACTAGTGATTATGATTGATTGTTTTTATTGTTTTTATGAGATAAGTTTAATACTAGCTAGCAACTTACCTTGGCTTACTGCATTTGCGTAACAGGCAGTCTCCTTGTGGAGTGCAACGAGAGAGAGGCAGGTCTGCATTGGACTAGTTAACTGTAAGGTTGCAAGATTGAATCCCCTGAGCTGACAAGGAGAACATCTGTCTTTCTGACCCTGAACGAGGCAGTTAACCCACCATTCCTAGGCCGTCATTGAAAATAAGAATGTGTTCTTAACTGACTTGCCTAGTTAAAGATTAAATAAAGGTGTAAAAAAACGGCGCCCAAAAATACAGATTTCCGATTGTTATGAAAACTTGAAATCTGCCCTAATTAATCGGCCATTCCGATTAATCGGTCGACCTCCAATTCAGACCCCTTTTCCCACATTTTGTTACATTACAGCCTTATTCTAAAATGGATCAAATATTTTTTCCCTCAGCAATCTACACACAGTACCCCATAATGACAAATCGAAAACAGTTTAGATATATTTGCAAATGTATACAAATAAATACCTTATTTACATATGTATTCTGACCTTTTGCTATTAGACTAGAAATTAAGCTCAGGTGCATCCTGTTTACATTAATCATCCTTGATATGTTTCTACAACAATTCAATTGATTGAACATGATTTGGAAAGGCATACACCAGTCTATATAAATAAGGTCCCACAGTTGATAGTGCATGTCAGAAAAAAATCAAGCCATGAGGTCGAAGGAATTGTCAGTAGAGCTCAGAGA
The DNA here is from genome assembly GCF_013265735.2 of Oncorhynchus mykiss. NCBI lineage: Eukaryota > Metazoa > Chordata > Actinopteri > Salmoniformes > Salmonidae > Oncorhynchus > Oncorhynchus mykiss. Next base: position 18,809,956 of record NC_048568.1, on the reverse strand, counting down.
CAGGATTGTGTTGAAGCACATTTCTGCAGCATTTAAGGTCCCCAAAAACACAGTTGCCCCCATCATTCTTAAATGGAAGAAGTTTGGAACCACCAAGACTCTTCCTGGAGCTGGCCGCTTGGCCAAACTGAGCAATCGGGGGAGAAGGGCCTTGGTCAGGGAGGTGACCAAGAACCCGATGGTCACTCTGACAGAGCTCTAGAGTTCCTCTGCGGAGATGGGAAACCTTCCAGAAAGACAACCATCTCTGCAGCACTCCACCAATCAGGCCTTTATGGTAGAGTGGCCAGACGGAAGCCACTCCTCAGTAAAAGGCACATTGTAGCTCACTTGCAGTTTGCCAAAAGGCACCTAAATACTCTGACCATGAGAAACAATATTCTCTGGTCTGATGAAACCAAGATTGAACTCTTTGGCCTGAATACCAAGCGTCACATCTGGAAGAAACCTGGCACCATCCCTATGGTGAAGCATGGTGGTGGCAGCATCATGCTGTGGGGATGTTTTTCAGCGGCAGGGACTGGGAGACTAGTCAGGATCGAGGGAAAGATGAAAGGAGCAAAGTACAGTGAGATCCTTGAAGAAAACCTGCTCAGGACCTCAGACTGGGTCGAAGGTAGCTTCCAACAGGACAATGACTCTAAGAACACAGCCAAGACAATGCAGGAGTGGCTTCGGGACAAGTCTCAATGTCCTTGAGGTGCCCAGCTAGAGCCTGGACTTGAAACCAATCGAACATCTCTGGAGCGACCTGAAAATAGCTGTGTAGCAACGCTCCCCATCCAACCTGAAAGAGCTTGAGAGGATCTGCAGAGAAGAATGGGAGAAAAACCCCAAATACAGGTGTGCCAAGCTTGTAGCATCATACCCAAGAAGACTAAATGCTGTAATCACTGCCAAAGCTACTTCAACAAAGTACTGAGTAAAGGATCTGAATACTTATGCAAATTAGATGTTTCCGTTTTTTATTTAATAAATTAACAAACATTTCTAAACCTGTTTTTGCTTTGTCATTATGGGGTATTGTGTGTAGACTGATGAGGAAAAATATATTTTAGAAGGCTGTAACGTAAGAAAATGTGGAAAAAGTCAAGGGGTCTGAATAGTTTCCGAAGGCACTGTATGTAATTATTAATGATTAATCAATTGTTATGACTGATTATTTTTAATGACAAGTGTCTGATCCCTAAACTATATCCCCAAGTGTTATCATAATTGAATGCTGGGCAATTGTCACTGACAAATCTGTTCATTTTTTGATTGACAGACCAAGTGTATCCCCAGAATTATTTTAAAGGGATCAAATCGTGTACACCTGCTGGTTGTACTAACTTCAATAAGCCCAATTTGTGTTATATTGTTTTATTCAGGTGAGACACATGGTTAAATGCCCGTTTATCGTCCCTGGAAGGAGCAGCATGAATGCGGAGATTGGAATAGATTGATACATGAGACATTCAGGAGGCGTCACAGTCAGAAGTATCTGCGCAGAGCATCATTTATTGTCTGCGTGTGGATGGTTGAAAGGGCAATCATGCCCGCATCTTTGTTTGGGACCTTAATTTGACCCAGCCCCCACTTTCCTTTCTTCTCCTCCACATACCCTCAACAAGACCACTGGTGCTTGGAGACATTGACCTTCTCAAGTGACCATTCTATACCCCCACAAATAGCTTGTCTTCTGGTATTAAGAGCTCCTTCCTCAGCTAAAAGTTCACTGATGTCATAAATTCCTGGGCTGCCAAATATTGATTTAGTACATTTAAAAAAAATATTATTATCAAATTAAAGTCCATGTGATTTTCTGATAAAAAATAATACCCCATTGTGCAGGCCATGATAGGGGTCGGAAGATGGTGCAGGGCTATGTAATTAGCCTTTCTATGTCACTGACTGTAATCCAGAGCGATATCAGTTGGAGGAAATGTTTGGCTGTGTCACTCTTCACCGGAAATGACCATGACTGTTGGCCATCCCTGTCACTAGGAGCTATTAGGACAGCCATATGGTGAGATTACAGTCTAAAGCTGTTCTCTTTATGGTCTGCCTAGTCCATTTGAGCATCTAATGTGAGCAATGAAAATACACCATTTATATGCTTACTCTATGGGATGGCTTAAAATAATGTAATCTTGTTAGCACTCCTTTGGGTGCTTGCTCTCAAGCATAAAAACACAAAGAAGTGGGATTACAGCGGTTTACTACAATAAATGCATAAGCATTTTCTCTGATGCGATATCAAAGACTGTCAGTTTTTCTGCGCTTGTCTGTTCTTGCCTGAGGCAGCGTAGTCTTTGACTATGGCGGATTTCTACAGGGGCAGAGGGCAGCTGAGGCTGGTGTAACAGCACAGTCAAGGGCTTCCAATGGAGATTCTCCTCCAAACCAGACATTTAATCAGCAGAAATATAATTTAGAAAACTGTCAGAAGGTGAAAAATCTTCCATCATTGAAGCATAAAAAAAGCCTTCATGCCCTGTGGAGCACACTTCCTCTGTTGCACCCTCATTTAATATATTTCTTCCCGTTATATGACTTAGCAGGAATGGATTATTCTGTGCACATAGTACTGAGTGTTGATTTACACAGGAGATAAGTCCAAAGTCTAACCTTCAAATGAGTTGTATTGATCAGCTTGTAAACATTTTGGTTTCAACATTTAGATTCACTTTGGGAGCAGTGCAGGAACACATTGCTGTTTCAGTTGAATAATTAGAATTTCATTCAGTGTCAATTATTGTAATTAATGTGGGTTTGTTGTAGACAGGACAGTAATTAATTAGCTAGTGCAATCATAATGCACTTCATAGGTCTCCTACATGTTTACAATATCACCAACAATCTATGAAGCTACTATTCTGTGCCAATGGACTCAGAGATGCCATGTCTTTGTCAAAGCCTCTTAATTTTGCAAAGAGGAAGAAAGTTAATTAGATTGATTAACTATAATCACAATACCAAGTCGCTCTGGATATGAGCGTCTGCTAAATGATTAAAATATAAATGTAAATGATATTTCAATTTACACAAGGAAATTAGAGCAGTAAGGACAGCTGGACATTTAATTGCATGAAAAATACTGCTTTTAATGTCATTTCAAAGGATCAAGATGAAGGAGCACTAATATTTTTCTATGGTTTTGTTGTGTTTCCAGGTACAAAGCCATTGTGAATCCTATGGACATCCAGACATCCAGTGCCGTGTTCTGGACATGTCTGAAAGCTGTGTCCATCTGGGTGATCTCCGTCCTGCTGGCGGTGCCCGAGGCCATCTTCTCCCAGGTAGTACACATCCAGGACAAGAATGTGACCTTCACCGCCTGCGTGCCCTATCCCCTTTCCAACGACATGCATCCCAAGATCCACTCCATCCTCATATTCCTGGTGTACTTCCTGATTCCCCTGGGGATCATCTCTGTATACTACTTCCACATCGCCAGGACTCTAGTCAAGAGTGCTCACGACATGCCTGGAGAGATCAGTGAGCACACGAAGAGACAGGTAGGTAACAACAGCTGCAACATGTTGCTGCCTGTATCTCAAACATGTCACAAATTAGGTTTGGCTGTTGCAGTTGTGGTTATTTGGAATGCTGGACGGCATTTTAAGAACATCAGGTAATTTACTGGATGTCGTCGGCTGCTAGAGTGCATGTTGAGTTAGAGTGCACGTTTGAAGTCAAAGAAACTGAACTGCATCACACGTTTTCTCACTATTTTTAACATAACTCCGGAACCGTTGTTGCAGGTTTAAATGGAAGGCGGCTCTAGGTTTTAATGCATATATTTCCATATGTAGCCTAATACACCAAGTAAGTATAAAAAGTTTGTAAAGGGCAAGTACAGGACATTGTCAAGATGTATCACTGATTGTTGCATGGATGCTTGATCTTTACTGTCTACAGGGGTAAAAAAATGATAGGTCAGGGGAAGGGTGAGGTAAATTATAAATGTAAGCAATGATCTGGTCGACTACATTTAATTGAGGGTCCATTGACCAAAGCATAGTAAATCAGATGCTTCTTTGCCGTTAAGAACGTCGAATGAATCATCGAACAAATGGGCTTGAATCCAGATCAGGGCCCACCCAAAACCCAAACCCAGCTTCCAATCACTGACATCCTGACTCAGACCTAGACCTGAACCCAAGTCATAATATATTCAAGTAGCCTCAGGAGCTTGTTGACACTGACCAATGTGAGGTTGTCATCAACAATGAGCAATACATAGTAAACAACTAGTGATGAGTGGTGCTGGAAGGCCTCCATGTGTTGTCTTATTTACAGTCAGTAGGTCCTCCAGTTGAGGGAGCCCTAACTGTCCACTCATTTATAATGTTAGACAACAAGAGGGCTGGGTCTCAGCTATCTTTTAGAGTAGATACAGATTTATACTAGATTCACTGGGTGCGACACATAAAAATACAGAAGCCTGGAGGATGACCGAATCATTGCACTTAAGCTTCCACTGTCTCTGCCTCACAGTAATCCCAACTAATCAATGTTATTGTCTCTAGATTTGTTTTTGTTTTTTTGTATTTGAAATCAAATGAGTTAATAATCTGGGTGTACCTTTGGATTAGAAGGACAGCACAGACTATTGACGTGGTGCATTGTGGTTGTGTTCTATTAGACATGCCCTATGGGGATTGGGCTGCAAGAGGCGCAAGTTTCATTAAGAAGAAAACTCTGATAGCATCAGTCCCTATTGAAAAGCAGAAATGTATTTAACATTAATTATATGACAAGCTGCAGAAACCTGATGAGACAGGCTAGAGAGAGAGAGAGAGAGAGTGTGAAGACGAGAGAGAGAATATGCAGACTAAACATGATTCTGATAAGTGTTTAAGACATTACTAAATATTTCTTGAATCACTATCACATCTAACTCTAACAATTTTTTCAGAATGGCACAAATTCCCCAATATCAGGGTACTCATGTCAACATGTTTGCTTTCAGAGCATATTTGATCCCAAATGATAAGAGGGAGCGATACATCGGTGTCTCAGGCATCCATCGCTCATTGAATACATTAGTGTGACTTTATGAATAGTTATAGGAACAGTGGTCTTAACTGCTGTACAGTCAATTTTCAGTAAAGGCATTAGAAATAGGGCTTCTAGATATCATCTAATCTTTTTTTTTTTTTTGATTTACTCTGGAATAGAGATGGGTCCCTCCAATGGTATTTTAATTATTATATATTTTTTTTTTTTACATAAATTTACAATTTAATATGAACAATAATGCTGCCCAGGCAGACACTGCTAGTGAATATGATTTCAGACGTGATATGTATGAATGAAAAGATACAGTCCAACCATCTCCCTTTGCCAGGGGCTGTGTTATGCTGTTATGATAACTAACATTCAGTCTGAGAGGGCATGACATCTCCGTCTATTTCTCTGTTATTAAAATAGTTTCTACTGATCCAATGCTACAGCTGTTTTAGTAACCGCATCACCTACATTCTATTTCAATGAAGCCCTTTATCTACTTCCCAGAGTCAGATGAACTTGTGGATACCATTTCTACAGTATGTCTCTGCGTACAGTAAGTTAGAGGTAGTTTTGTGAGACAATGCTAACTAGCGTTAGCACAATGACTGGATGTCTATGGTCAGAAAAATGAAGCAGATGGCCAGTCATTGTGCTAACGCTTGTTAGCAATTGCGCTAACGCTAGTTAGCAACTTCTTTCAAACTGCACCCAGAGACATAATAATGGTAGCTCAGTTCATCTGGCTCTGGGGAAGCAGATAAAGGGCTTCATTGCCAAAATCCCTAAGTATCCCTTTAAAAACAATTGAAATGTTCACCACTTTCATCAATTTTGACAAAAATGTAGAGCTTATGAAATCTTAGTTTTACTCCTCTGCTTTTTAAATCTTTACTTCATGTAACATAACCATCTCATTTATAATTAATACCCCACACTTCTTGCAGAGATCAGCAAATACAACAATGAATAACTAACTGTGATGTGTTAATAACAATGCAGAAAATGTTCAGTTTACCTATGAAAGATTGTTGATACTGTGCCAAATCAAACAAAATGACTCAATTTGATATCCCTATCAATGGTTAGCTTTACTATCTTACCAGATATAACAGCTTGCTATTGACTTTTAATACTCTTCTGAATCATTTGAAGTCGACTTCAATACAAGATACTGTCATGAACAAAATAAAGTAAAATGATCATGCCGTATTCTTCTGTTGAAAAACCTAAAAGGATCTTGGGTAGAGTGCCAGGATCACTTGACTTGGTGGCTGCCAATGAATGGCGAGCTAAATCATGACATTACCCAGGCTATTAAACTTACACAGGGTTGATTTTCAGAGCGCCATCTCCTGCTCACCTCACTGATAGGTAGACTTGAAACTATTTTCAAACAATCTTAGCAGTACTCAGAAGCAATAGTCCTGCCATCAGTACTATTTGCCAGCCACTCTACTGTGGAATGAAGTATTGATTGGACTGGACCTTTTAGTTTCACATTTCCGCTTACGATGAAAGGTTCTCACAGTGAAGATAACTTTGACACTCCCTTATGCCGGGATACACTACACGAATTCGCCACGTTTTTGCCATCCCCGAAAATGTTCACGATCGGAGTAAAATTCCATGAATTTGGGCTAGGATCATTACATCGCGACTCACGTAGTTTGAGCGGGTGAAGGACTCACTGATGATGCCTGTCCCGTTCTCCAGACCCCTGTCGGATGCCCTGAAATATTTTTATTGTGCATCTTGCAATATGAGCAGTGCTAGGACGCCATTGGGTAAGGACTACTGCCAATAGCCAATGAGCACTCAGCATGTGATACCAAAACAATGATCGCAAAGAGAGAAGGAACAACAAACAACACGCACGGTGCAGACGGAGGTGATGAAAGTCAGATTGCTGGAGCTGTGGAGAGAACGCAGCTGCCTTTTCAGTATTTACCTACCTCTGTGTCCTACCATGACACAAACAACAAATATATTGAATAGCAAGTATCTAGCATGCTAACTATAGGCTATAACTTTAATAAAACATGGTATATTACTTCCAATTCCCTCTGTAGAAAGTCCATACCTTCCATATCTGCCCAACCATTTGCGAGTCCACATTCTGCGCCTTCCGTCTCTTTTGATGTATCTGCACATAATAATGGGCACTTGCGATGCTGGTGCTGGCACATGCAGAGAACAAATAGGCCTACACCTCTGCAGTGTAGGTAGCCTACAGTATGTCGGCTGATGTAGCCTCAAACAAATCGCAGAATATGAATACAAAACTGAAGCACATGTACAATCAAGATTTTAATTTGGTAACATTCAAAATCAAATTTGATTTGTCACATACACATGGTTAGCAGATGTTAATGCAAGTGTAGCTAAATGCTTGTGCTTCTAGTTCCGACCATGCAGTAATATCTAACAAGTAATCTAACCTCATTTGTTTCATGTAATAATTGTAAAATACTAAATCCTATGTACGGTGTGGGAAGGCCTTAGAGAGCTGACTGAAGGGCAATCTAAGTCGAGTACTGGTGGCTCTTGATTTTGTGTTTGTTCATACTTGTTTGGTGTCTCTGGTAGAGACTGTATTGAAACTAAAGGACAATAGCCATGCTACTTGTAGCCTGTGCAAAATACAGAAGAGTGATTTGGACAAATTGTATTTTGTAGGCCTTCTGTATTCCTTCTGGAAGGAGGCCTTCTGTATTTTGTACTCTGTAATCCTTCTGGAAGATTGACAAGGTTTTATGTTGAATATCATCATCCATTTTCAAACACTACATATTTATTTTCTTTCTTTTTCCAAGATGGAGACGAGAAAACGGCTGGCCAAAATTGTTCTGGTTTTTGTGGGCCTCTTCGCTCTTTGCTGGTTCCCCAACCATGTCTTGTACATGTACCGCTCCTTCAACTACCGTCAGATCGACTCCTCTCTGTCGCACCTCATCATCACCCTGCTGGCCCGGGTGCTAAGTTTCTCCAGCTCCTGTGTCAACCCGTTTGCCCTCTACCTGCTGAGCGAGAGTTTCCGAAGGCACTTCAACAGCTCACTGCACTGCAAGAGGAAGCCCCACCACGAACGCAACACTAGCTACCTGCAGCATACCTCAGCCATAAGAATGACCTCCATCAAGAAGACCACCCCTACTGTCATCAACGGACATGGCAACAGGCAGGAGGTCACTCTGTAGGTTTAGGATGTCACCTGATGACATGTAAGTGGTGGGAGTGGCACCAAAAAAAAGTTAGGTGCAAAGCTTTTACAAGGAGAACTATTATGAAAAGGTCATGCATGTGTGCTAAACAGAAAATGCTTTTTTGAAGCTATCTTGTCTATACATTCCCCACAATGCCACATATCACTGCTGATGAGATGATCACCCATGAACTTGTCAACAAATCTGTCTTGAGAGATTCCGGTATCCACAATGTTCCATTTTTCATGTTTTGTTGTGTCAATCTACATGTTTCACTTTACACAGTTTGCATAGATATATACTGTCTGCGAAGCAAACCCAAAGAGCAGGTAGTTGCTCCCACGACAGGAAATCTATGTCCCTGTGTTTTTATTTATTTATTTCATCTTTATTTAACCAGGTAGGCTAGTTGAGAACAAGTTCTCATTTGCAACTGCGACCTGGCCAAGACAAAGCAAAGCAGTTCGACACATACAAAAACATGGCGTTAGACATGGAATAAACAAACATACAATCAATAATACAGTAGGATAATCTATATACAGCATGTGCAAATGAGGTAGGATAAGAGAGGTAAGGCAATAAATAGGCCATGGTGGAAAAGTAATTACAATATAGCAATTAAACACTGGAATGGTAGGATGTGCAGAGGATGAATGTGCAAGTTGAGGTTCTGGGGTGCAAAGGAGCAAGATAAATAAATACAGTATGGGGATGAGGTAGATTGAATGGGCTATTTACAGATGAGCTATGTACAGGTGCAGTGATCTGTGAGCTGCTCTGACAGCTGGTGCTTAAAGCTAGTGAGGGAGGTAAGAGTCTCCAACTTCAGAGATTTTTGCAGTTCGTTCCAGTCATTGGCAGCAGAGAACTGGAAGGAAAGGCGGCCAAAGGAAGAATTGGCTTTGGGGGTGACCAGTGAGATATACCTTCTGGAGCGCGTGCTACGGGTTGGTGCTGCTATGGTGACCAGTGAGCTGAGATAAGGCGGGGTTTTACCTAGCAGAGACTTGTAGATGACCTGGAGCCAGTGGGTTTGGCAACGAGTATGAAGCGAGGGCCAGCCAACGAGAGCTTACAGGTCGCAATGGTGGGTAGTATATGGGGCTTTGGTGACAAAACGGATGGCACTGTGATAGATTACATCCGATTTGTTGAGTAGAGTGTTGGGGCTATTTTGTAAATGACATCTCCGAAGTCGAGGATCGGTAGGATGGTCAGTTTTACGAGGGTATGTTTGGCCGATTCTAGATTTAATTTTGGATTGGAGATGTTTAACCTTTCTGATCTCCCCATCCCGGATCCGGGTTCGTGAATACAGACTCAAACTCATTACCATAACGCAACGTTAACTATTCATGAAAATCGCAAATGAAATGAAATAAATATGCTAGCTCTCAAGCTTAGCCTTTTGTTAACAACACTGTCATCTCAGATTTTCAAAATATGCTTCTCAACCATTGCAAAACAAGCATTTGTGTAACAGTATTGATGGCTAACGTAGCATTTAGCATTAGCATTCAGCTGGCAACATTTACACAAAAAAACAGAAAAGCATTCAAAAAAATAATTTACCTTTGAAGAACTTCAGATGTTTTCAATGAGGAGACTCTCAGATAGCAAATGTTCAGTTTTTCCTGAAAGATTATTTGTTTAGGACAAATCGCTCCGTTTTCTGCGTCACGTTTAGCTATGAAAAAACCCCTGTATCCAGGATTGTGTAAATCTATCAGCAAGCTCATTAGCATAACACAACGTTAACTATTTATGAAAATCGCAAATGAAATGAAATAAATATGCCATCTCTCAAGCTTAGCCTTTTGTAAACAACACTGTCATCTCAGATTTTCAAAATATGCTTCTCAACCATAGGAAAACAATAATTTGTGTAAAAGTAGCTAGCTAGAGTTAGCATTTCGCGTTAGCATTTAGCGTTAGCATTAGCACGCAACATTAACAAAAACATAAAAGCCTTCAAATAAAATCATTTACCTTTGAAGAACTTCTGATGTTTTCAATGAGGATACTCTCAGTTAGATAGCAGATGCTCAGTTTTTCCAAAAAGATTCCTTGTGTATTAGAAATAGCTCCGTTTTATACATCACATTTGGCTACCAAAAAAAATCCATAAATTCAGTCCTCAAAACGCAAACTTTTTTCCAAATTAACTCCATAATATCGACTGAAAACATGGCAAACGTTGTTTAGAATCAATCATCAAGGTGTTTTTCACATATCTCTTCATTGATACATCGTTCTTGGACACATGCTTTCTCCCCTGAATCAAATGGTAAAGTAGAAGCAGCTGGCAATTGCGCACCGAATTCGACGCAGGACACCAGGCGGACACTTGGAAAATGTAGTCTCTTATGGTCAATCTTCCAATGATATGCCTACAAATACGTCACAATGCTGCTAAGACCTTGGGCGAACGACAGAAAGTGTAGGCTCATTCGTTGCGCAATCACAGCCATATAAGGAGAGAATGGAAAACAGAGCTTCAGAAATTCTGCTAATTCCTGGGTGATGCATCATCTTGGTTTCGCCTGTAGAATGAGTTCTGGGGCACTTACAGACAAAATCTTTGCAGATTCTGAAACTTCAGAGTGTTTTCTTTCCAAAACTGTCAAGAATATGCATAGTCGAGCATCTTTTCGTGACAAAATATCGCGCTTTTTATCCAAAAATGAAATAGCGCCCCTAGAGCTCTAACAGGTTAATGTGAGTCTGGAAGGAGAGTTTACAGTCTAACCAGACACCTAGGTATTTGTAGTTGTCCGCATATTTTAAGTCAGAACCGTCCAGAGTAGTGATGCTGGACGCTGGACGGGCGGGCAGGTGCGGGCAGCGATCGGTTGAAGAGCAGGCATTTAGTTTCACTTGCATTTAAGAGCAGTTGGAGGCCACGGAAGGAGAGTTGTATGGCATTGAAGCTCGTCTGGAGGTTAGTTAACACAGTGTCCAACGAAGGGCCAGAGGTATACAGGATGGTGTCGTCTGCGTAGAGGTGGATCAAAGAATCACCAGCAGCGAGAGCGACATCATTGATGTATACAGAGAAGAGTCGGCCCGAGAATTGAACCCTGTGGCACCCCCATAGAGACTGCCAGAGGTCCGGACAACAGGCCCTCCGATTTGACATACTGAACTCTATTGGAGAAGTAGTTGGTGATCAATGTGCTGCTTAGCTTCCTCTACTGTCCAACTAACCCATCCTGGGCTCAAACCAGTAATCCAGGTTTCTAACTGTTAATGGAAACCTGTTCACCACAATTGCTGGACAGTAAGAGGATAAATGCCATATGAATTTGTTTATTAGATCACTTTGATAATGCCATTTCCTGTGCTGTTTGAATGTTTATCTTCAGATGCTCAATGTGACACATGTTTGATGTTTTGTTGAGTAAAACATGTCCCAGTATATTGAACTGCAAATGCTGCAATATGATTGCTGTAAAAAAATAAAGAAATAATATATACAGTGTGTGTGTACAGATACAGTGCCTTGCGAAAGTATTCGGCCCCCTTGAACTTTGCGACCTTTTGCCACATTTCAGGCTTCAAACATAAAGATATAAAACTGTATTTTTTTGTGAAGAATCAACAACAAGTGGGACACAATCATGAAGTGGAACGACATTTATTGGATATTTCAAACTTTTTTAACAAATCAAAAACTGAAATTGGGCGTGCAAAATTATTCAGCCCCCTTAAGTTAATACTTTGTAGCGCCACCTTTTGCTGCGATTACAGCTGTAAGTTGCTTGGGGTATGTCTATCAGTTTTGCACATCGAGAGACTGAATTTTTTCCCATTCCTCCTTGCAAAACAGCTCGAGCTCAGTGAGGTTGGATGGAGAGCATTTGTGAACAGCAGTTTTCAGTTCTTTCCACAGATTCTCGATTGGATTCAGGTCTGGACTTTGACTTGGCCATTCTAACACCTGGATATGTTTATTTTTGTAGATTTTGCTTTATGTTTTGGATCATTGTCTTGTTGGAAGACAAATCTCCGTCCCAGTCTCAGGTCTTTTGCAGACTCCATCAGGTTTTCTTCCAGAATGTGTCACGTTCTGACCTCTATTTCCGTTGTTTTGTATTTATTTAGTATGGTCAGGGCGTGAGTTGGGTGGGCAGTCTGTTTGTTTTTCTATGTTTTGGGGCATTTCTATGTTTTCGGCCTAGTATGGTTCTCAATCAGAGGCAGGTGTCATTAGTTGTCTCTGATTGAGAATCATACTTAGGTAGCCTGGGTTGCACTGTTTGTTTGTGGGTGATTGTCTATGTTGATGGCTTGTTTCAGCACAGGTCTGATTTTGTAGCTTCACGGTCGAATTTGGTTTATTGTTTTTGTTATTCGTTTGTATAGTGTTCAGTCTTTCTTGATTAAAGATTTACCATGGACACTTACCACGCCGCGTATTGGTCCTCAGATCCATCTCGTCTCTCCTCTTCAGATGAAGAGGAGGACGGCCGTGACAGAATGGTCCTGTATTTGGCTCCATCCATCTTCCCATCAATTTTAACCATCTTCCCTGTCCCTGCTGAAGAAAAGCAGGCCCAAATCATGATGCTGCCACCACCATGTTTGACAGTGGGGATGGTGTGTTCAGCTGTGTTGCTTTTACGCCAAACATAACATTTTGCATTGTTGCCAAAAAGTTCAATTTTGGTTTCATCTGACCAGAGCACCTTCTTCCACATGTTTGGTGTGTCTCCCAGGTGGCTTGTGGCAAACTTTAAACAACACTTTTTATGGATATCTTTAAGAAATGGCTTTCTTCTTGCCACTCTTCCATAAAGGCCAGATTTGTGCAATATACGACTGATTGTTGTCCTATGGACAGAGTCTCCCACCTCAGCTGTAGATCTCTGCAGTTCATCCAGAGTGATCATGGGCCTCTTGGCTGCATCTCTGATCAGTCTTCTCCTTGTATGAGCTGAAAGTTTAGAGGGACGGCCAGGTCTTGGTAGATTTGCAGTGGTCTGATACTCCTTCCATTTCAATATTATCGCTTACACAGTGCTCCTTGGGATGTTTAAAGCTTGGGAAATCTTTTTGTATCCAAATCCGGCTTTAAACTTCTTCACAACAGTATCTCGGACCTGCCTGGTGTGTTCCTTGTTCTTCATGATGCTCTCTGCGCTTTTAACGGACCTCTGAGACTATCGCAGTGCAGGTGCATTTATACGGAGACTTGATTACACACAGGTGGATTGTATTTATCATCATTAGTCATTTAGGTCAACATTGGATCATTCAGAGATCCTCACTGAACTTCTGGAGAGAGTTTGCTGCACTGAAAGTAAAGGGGCTGAATAATTTTGCACGCCCAATTTTGCAGTTTTTGATTTGTTAAAAAAGTTTGAAATATCCAATAAATGTCGTTCCACTTCATGATTGTTTCCCACTTGTTGTTGATTCTTCACAAAAAAATACAGTTTTATATCTTTATGTTTGAAGCCTGAAATGTGGCAAAAGGTCGCAAAGTTCAAGGGGGCCGAATACTTTCGCAAGGCACTGTATATATATATATATATATATATATATATATATATATATATATATATATATATATATATATATATATATATATATATATAAAAAAAATACTGAAATACCTTGTTTACATAAGTATTCAGACCCTTTGCTATGAGACTTGAAAGTTTGCTCAGGTGCATCCTGTTTCCATTGACCATCCTTGACATGTTTCTACAACTTGATTGGAGTCCACCTGTCGTAAATTCAATTGGTTGGACATGATTTGGAAAGGCACACACCTGTATTTATTAGGTCCCACAGTTGATAATGCATGTCAGAGCAAAAACCAAGCCATGAGGTCGAAGGAATTGTCCGTAGAGCTCCAAGACAGAATTGTGTCACAACACAGATCACCAAGATTTTTCATAGAGCTGGCTGTAGGGCCAAACTGAGCAATCGGGGGAGTGCTTTGGTCAGGGAGGTGACCAAGAACCCGATGGTCACTCTGACAGAGGTCCTCTGTAGAGATGGGAGAACCTTCCAGAAAGACAACCATCTCCGCAGCACTCCACCAATCAGGCCTTTATGGTAGAGTGGCCAAACGGAAGCCACTCCTCAGTTAAAGGCACATGACAGCCCGCTTGGAGTTTGCCAAAGGCACCTAAAGACTCTCAGACCATGAGTAACAAGATTCTCTGGTCTGATGAAACCAAGATTGAACTCTTTGGCCTGAATGCCAAGTGTCACATCTGGAGGAAACCTGGCACCATCCCTAAAGTGAAGCATGGTGGTGGCAGCATCATTCTGTGGGGATGTTTTTCCAGCAGCAGAGACTGGGAGACTAGTCAGGATCGAGGCAAAGATGAACAGAGAAAAGTACAGAGATCCTTGATGAAAACATTCACCTTCCAACAGGACAACGACCCTAAGCACACAGCCAAGGCAACGCAGGAGTGGTTCCAGGACAAGTCTCTGAATGTCCTTGAGTGGCCCAGCCAGAGCCCGGACTTGAACCCAATCAAACATCTCTGGAGAGACCTGAAAATAGCCGTGCAGTGACGCTTCCCATCCAACCTGACAGAGCTTGAGAGGATCTGCAGTGAATAATGTGGGAACTCCCAAATACAGGTGTAAACGGTCTGAATAGTTATCTAAATGTGATATTTCCGTAAAATAATATATATATATATATACAGTGCCTTGCGAAAGTATTCGGCCCCCTTGAACTTTGCGACCTTTTGCCACATTTCAGGCTTCAAACATAAAGATATAAAACTGTATTTTTTTGTGAAGAATCAACAAGTGGGACACAATCATGAAGTGGAACGACATTTATTGGATATTTCAAACTTTTTTAACAAATCAAAACTGAAAAATTGGCCGTACAAAATTATTCAGCCCCTTTACTTTCAGTGCAGCAAACTCTCTCCAGAAGTTCAGTGAGGATCTCTGAATGATCCAATGTTGACCTAAATGACTAATGATGATAAATACAATCCACCTGTGTGTAATCAAGTCTCCGTATAAATGCACCTGTACTGTGATAGTCTGAGGTCCGTCAAAAGCGCAGAGAGCATCATGAAGAACAAGGAACACACCAGGCAGGTCCGAGATACTGTTGTGAAGAAGTTTAAAGCCGGATTTGGATACAAAAAGATTTCCCAAGCTTTAAACATCCCAAGGAGCACTGTGCAAGCGATAATATTGAAATGGAAGGAGTATCAGACCACTGCAAATCTACCAAGACCTGGCCGTCCCTCTAAACTTTCAGCTCATACAAGGAGAAGACTGATCAGAGATGCAGCCAAGAGGCCCATGATCACTCTGGATGAACTGCAGATATCTACAGCTGAGGTGGGAGACTCTGTCCATAGGACAACAATCAGTCGTATATTGCACAAATCTGGCCTTTATGGAAGAGTGGCAAGAAGAAAGCCATTTCTTAAAGATATCCATAAAAAGTGTCGTTTAAAGTTTGCCACAAGCCACCTGGGAGACACACCAAACATGTGGAAGAAGGTGCTCTGGTCAGATGAAACCAAAATGGAACTTTTTGGCAACAATGCAAAACATTATTTTTGGCGTAAAAGCAACACAGCTGAACACACCATCCACACTGTCAAACATGGTGGTGGCAGCATCATGGTTTGGGCCTGCTTTTCTTCAGCAGGGACAGGGAAGATGGTTAAAATTGATGGGAAGATGGATGGAGCCAAATACAGGACCATTCTGGAAGAAAACCTGATGGAGTCTGCAAAAGACCTGAGACTGGGACGGAGATTTGTCTTCAAACAAGACAATGATCCAAAACATAAAGCAAAATCTACAATGGAATGGTTCAAAAATAAACATATCCAGGTGTTAGAATGGCCAAGTCAAAGTCCAGACCTGAATCCAATCGAGAATCTGTGGAAAGAACTGAAAACTGCTGTTCACAAATGCTCTCCATCCAACCTCACTGAGCTCGAGCTGTTTTGCAAGGAGGAATGGGAAAAAAATTCAGTCTCTCAATGTGCAAAACTGATAGAGACATACCCCAAGCGACTTACAGCTGTAATCGCAGCAAAAGGTGGCGCTACAAAGTATTAACTTAGGGGGGCTGAATAATTTTGCACGCCCAATTTTTCCGTTTTTGATTTGTTAAAAAAGTTTGAAATATCCAATAAATGTCGTTCCACTTCATGATTGTGTCCCACTTGTTGTTGATTCTTAAAAAAAATACAGTTTTATATCTTTATTTTTGAAGCCTGAAATGTGGCAAAAGGTCGCAAAGTTCAAGGGGGCCGAATACTTTCGCAAGGCACTGTATATATATATATATATATATATCAACAATTTCTAAAAACCTGTTTTGGGGTAGTGTGTGTAGATTGAGGGGAGAAAACTATTTAATACATTTTAGAATTAGGCTGTAACGTAACAACATGTGGAAAAGTCAAGGGGTCTGAATACTTTCGAAGGCACTGTATATATTGTGTGGTTTCTTTTGCAAACTTTGATAATTCCATGCACAGCATAGCTTCATTGAACATGTACATGAATAAGTTCTAAGAAAGTGTGCTTTCTGAACATGATTAATCAAAGTCTTTCAATTACAGTTATCAGGAGATCATGATTATTGGATTAAACCCACTCACATTAACCAATCCTATCTCTTCCTCTTAATCCTCCCAATCAGGAAAGCAGTTATAATTTACATAATTTCTGTAGGAAAATGGTTGAATCAATCTGTCTGTTTATTAGTGATATGTCCTAATACACTGATCTCAAGTGGTTAGTCAACAGGTGCCTCACTGGAAAAGGGATTGGTGTCTGTAACCACTGAGCAAACTCAATGGCTGAATCTTCAACTATTTTCTATGGTCAGTCCATTTTCCACCATCATGGAAATTGATTTGTGTTATTCTACCAGAGTTCTCTCTTCTTTCATATTTTGTGATGACTTGAAACATGGTATGTACAATGGAAAACACATTTGTGTTTGAAATTTATCATATAATGGACCTACCTCACTGCCACCAATGCAATGTGATATTACGCCCACCTCCTAATTACCGTGGATTTGCTATGCTTGGGTAATTGGAATGGGATCCTCCAAGGCTCCTGCTGTGTGTCTGGGTGATAAATATCAACAGCATGTAATATAATCACAACAATATTAAAAGAATGTCATGTGGACTGTGCCAGGTAAAATTCTGTGAATAATTGTAATGTTATGATACTGTATGCTTTTCAGACCTGGGTTCTGTGTATGTGATTGTGTTATTTAAATACTTATTTTCTGTGTAATGGAGTATTTTCAAATAATGTGGCCCGAATCAACTATTTCTATTAGAAGTATTTTAAAGTATTTTTTTTTTTTTTCTATTAATAACCTATTACGTTTTTTCAAATAATATTTTCATATGCCTGGGTTAAATACATGGGTGTGTATTTGAGTATTTTCAAATACTTTCCAAGTGTATTTCCAAATGCATTCCAATTTTCAGTTACTTGTCTTTTCAAATAATAAAATATTGAAATATTTACTTCCAAATGTCTTTGAAAATAAATTAAATACCACAAATAGTATTTAAACCCAGGTCTGATGCTTTTTTCTTAATATTTATATTTAAAATGCATAAGTATTTACTTTGCATGTGTTGCTATTACATTACTGCACATATGTGATCCCATTAATAAATTCTACTCACAAGATGTTTGTCTGTATGCATATTTGACATGCTTCTTAACTTATTCCAACATTCATTAGTCTTATTTATTCAGGACCATGCCAATGATAAGGTGAGCAACCTGTCTTTATTCATTTCAGAAAGCACATGCAGTCAGACTTGACACAGTAGAGATAATGTATCTGTTAGAAATCATTATTTGTTGTTGTTGAAAAGCTGGCTTTATCTCGAGGCCTAATTTGGTTTTTCAGTGGTTTGTCTTTTCATTTCCTCCTGATTATCGAATTCCGAATAGCGTGGCTCACAGCACAAACACGGTGGGCTTATGGCCATAGGAGGTGGGTATTCAATGAAAATGGACGCATAGTATAAAGGAGGTTTACTGATGAATTGTGTTAATTGTGCTGTAAATTGTTTATCCATCAACAAGTTGTCGAACTTGACAAATATTTAAACAGTATACATCTGTGGCATAAAGTGAGAAACATAACTGACAGTTTTCCTTAGCTTTTACTCTATTACATGGTTTATGAACCACCACACTATTGTGCCTCTATCACATGAAATATGACTTTGCTGGAAATACACTGGATATGACTTAATTGTTCACAGGAGAAATATGTACAATATTCAGTATACTGTAGAATCATTATTGTGCGACAATTAGGTGTTTGATGTAACACATTGATGTATTGACGCAAGATGTGCATCATTTTGTCTCAAGTGTTCTTACTTTCAACATTTGATAAAACAGTAAATTTTTTGCCACAGGCAGCAGAAAAGACAACCGTGCAGCAAGCAGCAACGTAGACATCTCCTCGATGGCAGCCTCATTAAGGTATCTGCATATGTTCTATCCAATCTAATCAACTGTAAACACTTTCAACGATATTGGACAGTAGTGACACCAGTCACTGAAACATGACCTGGAAGGTGACTGGCTCTGTGTGATGAACAGTGGTTACTACTAATACCTTTGTCCTGGAGAGAAGCTGGAGGGCCCAGGAGACTGCGGAGGGGGGAAGAACGGCTCATAATAATTGCCGGAACATCGCAAATGGAATGGCATCAAACACCTGCAAACCATGTGTTTGATACCATTCCACTTACTCCACGAGCCTGTTTTCCCCAATTAAGCTGCCACCAACTTTCTGTGCTGGAGAGTAGCTGTGCTTGTGGTACTGTTAACACGGCCTTTATTGATTCATGGCCCCCTCTTCATGGCTTTTAAAGTAGCTAATGAGATGTCACTGCCTATCTATGTCCAATGCTAAGACACCAGCACAGTCGCTCTCATTACCTTTCTATTTTCATGTCCATTCAGAAATTAAGTATTGGTGCACCTGCTCGATTGCCTCTTGTAGTGCACAAATGTCTCACACCAAATCTATGTGCACTCAAACTTCAGATGGGCACTTGTGTAAACATGTAATTGGATGATGATCAGAATAACTTTCAGCATATGTGTCTAAAATGGGTCTGAAATGGGTTGACATCTCTGGAAGAACCAAAGTCTGACTTGTTGATGTTCACCTGTGGCGGCATACCTTTGCTACCAGCTTCATGGTCAGACAACATGGTCTGGAATTACTCCTGACACATGAAAAACATTAGAAATAAGTCAACCAGGCAACCATGATAACAGCATACTTTTTGCCAACTAACCTGATAGTTAAGAAAGTTAGAACAGGTCCAATTCAAGCTAGATATATTAACTACACTCTTTGAAGAAAGGGTTCCAAAATGGTTCTTCGGCTGTCCTCATAGGAGAACCCTTTTTGGTTTCAGGTAGACCCCTTTTGGGTTCCATATAGAACCCTCTGTAGAAAGGGCTCTTCATGGAACCAATAAGGGTTCTTCAAAGAATTATCCTATGGGGACAGCCGAAGAACTGTGTTAAGTTCTAGATAATACATTCTTTGAGTTTTGTGTATCAGGAACACTGCCGGTACCGTGTTAACCCTTCACGTGAACTAGTGATGTGTGTGTTTGTATGTGTAAACCCTGCCTTACCAAGATCAATGGTGCTGAAACCCTGTGTGTGTGACGTGACAATAATACACATTTACAATAGGCCTATGCCAAAAAATACACAGTATTGTTAGATACATATAGGCCTATTGTAAATGTGTATTATTGTCACTTCGCCATCTTTACTGCAAAAATAAATCCAAATACACACCCTTAAGTTACATATTAATTTGATACGGGTAATGAACATTGTTTAGCACAGCAATTGATGAAGAACGTTCTAAAAACATCCCCAACACAAACCGGCAACTGTAATATGGTTCCCTTGGGTCCATCACGCAATGTCCTAAGGATTAGTCAAATAAAAGTCCTGAGAATGTCCTCAGCGACATCCTGGGACTGTACAGGGAACTAAACAAAGGTCCCACAGAATGTCCATGCGATGTTCTCAGAACGTCAGTAGGGTAATGTTGCACTGAAACCCTTAAGGGAACCAATAGGAATGTCCTCGGGACTTCCCGTTTGCAGGGTGGTGACAGGTCGACGAGACTCGGCATGCCATCCATCTGAGAGCCTGTTGAAGCCATCCTTAGAGGACCCCCTCCTGTCCTCATTCACTGATGCTCTCCCATGGTTGGATCACTGGTGGATATAAAGGATTTTCCAAAAACTATCTGTAATCCGTTATGTTACCAGGAAAATATTGTAATCATATTACAGATACAAAAAACTAGATTACTTCTTGGATTACTTTTAAATTCAGTAAGGTTGTCATCACAGGCCCAGAGGCTTGCCAGAGGTGCTGTTCTAGAATGTCCAACACAGGTGGTAGTGTGAGGAGATGAGGTCGGTGTGCTTCCTAACTCCCTCTATCTGCCTCTAACCAACCTGTTCCTGTCTTGTCAGTCAGTTAACACTTAATAGCACTCTTATTAGAGATGACTGGGAGCCACTCCCGAAGGGGCTTATCCCACATAGATAGGCAGGCAGTGTAATCCAATTACTTTCATCTCAGGGATTCAAACTTGTGACCTTTAAGTTACTGACCCAAAACTCTTAACGCTAGGCTAAAAGCATTACAGCGTGATTGAAATTTAAAGGCAATGTTCACATGTTAAGGGAGACTGCGTTCATGGTAAATGCTGCGTATGTTGGCTCAATCGGAAATGACCTTTTTAGTGCATTTTAGCGATACTGACTTGATAGAGCCCTAAACCATGTTCCTTTTTTCTTTGCTGAATTGAATGTCATTGAGAAAACCCGAAAGGTGTCATGTTTTTTTTGCAAACATCCTTTCAGAATTTAGTCCAATTGTCCCTCGAAAGGCCAACATGGAATTTATAGATGAGATACCAACAAATTGGATGGTTTGTACACTAAACATAAACGCAACAATTGCTGAGTTACAGTTCATATGAGATAGTCAAAATAATTGATTAATTATGCCAGAATCTATGAATTTTACATGACTGGGCAGGGGAGCAGCCATGGATGGGCCTGGGAGGACATAGCCCACCCATTTGGGAGCCAGGCCCCCGGTTCCACAGAGAATGTTCTCTTGGGTTCATCACGCAGAATTCGTTTTTCCCCACAAAAGGGCTTTATTACAATCAGAAATACTTCTCTGTATCATCAGCTGTCCTGGTAGCTAGTCTCTGATGATCACGCAGGTGAAGAAGCCAGATGGGGAGGTCCTGGGCTGGCATGGTTACACGTGGTCTCAGATTGTGAGGATGGTTGGTGGACATACTGCCAAATTCTCTACAATGACGTTGGAGGCGGTAGAGAAATTAACATTCAATTCTCTGACATCAGCTCTGGTGGAAATTTGTGCAGTCAGCATGCCAATTGCCCGCTCCCTCAACTTGAGATGTCTGTGGCATTGTGTTGTGACAAAACTGCACATTTTAGAGTGGCCTTTTATTGTCCCCAGCACAAGGTGCACCTGTGTAATGATCATGCCGCTTAATCAGCTTCTTGACATGCCACACCTGTCAGGTGGATGGATTATATTGACAAAAGAGAAGAGAAAGGCTCACACAGGGATGCAAGAAAATGTGTGCACAACTTGAGAGAAATTAGCTTTAAGCATATGTAACATTACTGGGATCTTTTATTTCAACTCATGAAACATGGTTTTTTTTTTATTCATTTTTGTTCAGTATATTTGAACTAATCAGAGGGCAAGATATAAGGTAAGCGAATTAAGACTTGTATTTTGTGTTGTATAATCACGTAGAGCACATGGCTTACATTATCTGTATAGTTTAATGTTGTTTTTTTTCGAGGATATGGCTGTATTCTAATAGTAATTTGAGGCAAAGAAAAATTTCAAATGCCTTTGGTTACTTGAAAGATTTTGACTGGTAGATGCCACTAAATTTAGACTTTTGTTCAATAAATACTTACGATGTGACTTTATTCATGCTTTATATTTAAATTTCACCTTAGCTGAACATGATAGGTATATACTGTACATCAAATGTGGGCGCACTGTACCTCTGACTACATCGAGTCGCTGTCAGTTGATACTTGTAAAAAATATATTCTTAAACCCTTATGTATAGACCTACTTATGTTTGTCCTGTATAAAGACTTCTCCAAATACTTCTTTCACAACCATTGCTCTCAGCAGAAAATGTGCCAAATCAATAACATATTGTGCCAAGTACTTAGTTATTTACACCTGCAATTTTGATTGGTCGACACCATCTTTAGATTGTGAGATTTGATTGGACAATAAGTATTTGGAGGCTGGTGGGAGGAGCTATAGGAGGACAGACTCATTGTAATGGCTGGAATGGCATAAAAGGAATGAAGTCAAACATGTTTACCATTAAATGTATTCCATTAATGAGCCTGTCCTCCTATATCTTCTCCCACCAGCCTCCACTGTTGGATACATACAGTAGACCTATATAATCTGTGATTCAATTGGCAAATTAGAGCGGAGTTGCCATCTTAGCACAACGAGGAAACAGTCCAGTTGTATTTGACTAAACTTATAAGTGTATGGATTTCAGCTAACAAAGGAACAACTTTACACAGTACAAATATAGGTGCACGGTAAGGATTGAAGAATTTACATTTTTACAAGTTTCAATTTACAGTTGATGTAGTCAGAGGTAGTCTGCCCATACTCAACTCCATTGAGCTAGTAAAATCTCAGAAACAATCCAAATGCACCCTCTGTGTTCATGCCACTTCCTCATTCAAAATAAATTACACAACATACTACTACATACCTCAGCACCTTTTTTCTTCTAACAAAGTAAATATGTTGTCACCAGTGGAAAGTCCTCCACTCTGGGTCTTTAGGGTTCACTCCGTATTCAAATCTCAGTTTCTTTATTCCAGTAAACCTCATTCTCCACTGTATGCTCAGTCTATCTAAAAGCCACAGCCTCCTCATTCATCTGCCGGGGTCAATTGAAAGACAAAGTGAGCAAACCCAGGGCGCGGTTAAGTAGCGGCCTCTGATTGATTTCACCTGTCTGCCGTTTAGTCTCTAATTACAACTGCAGACAGGTGTGGCTGTTCTGCTGCAGTCTGGAAGTTTGACCCTGAGCTGTCCATTGTGCTGCCTTTGGGGAATACTTCCATTGCTGTCCGTGGTCCTGGCAGCCAGAAAACACAGAAATCTTGCAGGCATCGTTCATCCACCACACAACCCCTGAAACCTCTACAATATATATATATATATATATATATATATATATATATATATATATATATATATATATATATATATAGTTGAAGTCAGATGTTTACATACACCTTAGCCAAATACATTTAAACTCAGTTTTTCACAATTCCTGACATTTAATCCTAGTAAAAATTCCCTGTCTTAGGTCAGTTAGGATCACCACTTTTTTTCTGAGGTCTTGGCTGATTTCTTTTGATTTTCCCATGATGTCAAGCAAAGAGGCAGTGAGTTTGAAGGTAGACCTTGAAATACATCCACAGGTACACCTCCAATTGAATCAAATGATGTCAATTAGCCTATCAGAAGCTTCTAAAGTCATGACATAATTCTCTGGAATTTTCCAAGCTGTTTATTAAAAGCACAGTCAACTTATGTAAACGTCTGTCCCACTGGAATTGTGATACATTGAATTATAAATTAAATAATCTGTCTGCAAACAATTATTGGAAAAATTACTTGTGTCATGCGCAAAGTAGATTTGCCAAAACTATAGTTTGTGGAGTGGTTGAAAAACAAGTTTTAATGACTCCAACCTAAGTGTATGTAAACTTCCAACTTCAACTGTATATATATATATACATGTTTTCCACCATAATTTGCAAATAAATTCATTAAAAATCCTATAATGTGATTTTATGGATTTTTTTCTCATTTTGTCTGTCATAGTTGAAGTGTACCTATGATGAAAATTACAGGCCTCTCATCTTTTTAAGTGGGAGAACTTGCACAATTGGTGGCTGACTAAATACTTTTTTGCCCCACTGTATATACACACAGTACCAGTCAAAAGTTTGGACACCCTTACTCATTCAAGGGTTTTTCTTTATTCTTACTATTTGTATGTAGAATAATAGTGAAGACATCAAAACTATGAAATAACACATATGGAATCAAGTAGTAATCAAAAACTGATAAACAAATCAAAATAAAGTTATATTTAAGATTCTTCAAAGTAGCCATCCTTTTTCTTGATGACAGCTTTGCACATTCTTGGCATTCTCTCAACCAGCTTCATGAGGTAGTCACCTGGAATGCATTTCAACTAACAGGTGTGCCTTGTTAAAAGTTAATTTGTGGAATTTCTTCCCTTCTTAATGCGTTTGAGCCGATCAGTTGTGTTGTGACAAGGTAGGGGTGGTATACAGAAGATAGCCCTATTTAGTAAAATACCAAATTCATACTATGGCAAGCACAGCTCAAATAAGCGAAGAGAAACGACAGTCCATCATTACTTGAAGACATGAAGGTCAGTCAATACAGAACATTTAAAGAACTTTGAACGTTTCTTCAAGTGCAGTCACAAAAACCATCAAGCGCTATGCTGAAACTGGCTCTCATGATGACCGCCACAGGAAAGGAAGACCCAGAGGACAAGATCTTTAGAGTTACCAGTCTCATAAATTGCAGCCCAAATAAATGCTTCACAGAGTTCAAGTAACAGACACATCTCAACATCAACTTTTCAGAGGAAACTGTGAATCAGGCTTTCATGGTTGAATTGTTGCAAATAAACCACTACTAAAGGACACCAATAATAATAAAATACTTGCTTGGAACAAGGAACATGAGCAATGAACATTAGACCGGTGAAAATCTGTCCTTTGGTCTTGTGAGACACAGAGTAGGTGAACAGATGATCTCCGCATGTGTCATTCCCACTATGAAGCACGGTGGAGGTGGTTTGATGGTGCTTTGCTGGTGACACTATCTGTGATTTATTTAGAATTCAACGTACACTTATCCAGCAGGCTACCACGATTCACCATCCCATCTGGTTTGTGCTCATTTGTTTTTCAACAATGACCCAACACCTCCAGGCTGTGTAAGGGCTATTTGACCAAGAAGGAGAGTGATGGAGTGCTGCATCAGATTACCTGGCCTCCACAATCACCCAACATCAACCCAATTGAGATGGTTTGGGATGAGTTGAACCTCCGATTGAAGGAAAAGCAGCCAAAAGGTGCTCAGAATATGTAGGAACTCCTTCAAGGCTGTTGGGAAAGCATTGCAGGTGAAGCTGGTTGAGAGAATGCCAGTAGTGTGCAAAGCTGTCAAGGCAAAGGGTGGATATTTTGAAGAATCTCAAATGTTAAATATATGATTTATTTAACACTTATGTTACTACATGATTCCATAGTTTTGATGTATTTGTAACGGGTGTCATCGGAAGGATGAGACCAAGGCGCAGCGTTCCTTGAGTTCCACATAATATTTATTACTGAAGTGAAACTTTAGCCAAAACGATAACGAACTCAACGACCGAACAGCTTCCTTGTGCAAACTAACTGCACACAAACAAAGAACAAGATTCCACACAGAAGGAGGGGAGGAAAAAAAAGCTACCTAAGTATGATTCCCAATCAGAGACAACGATAGACAGCTGTCCCTGATTGAGAACCATACCTGGCCAAACACAAAGAAATAGAAAACATAGAAACATGAACATAGAATTCCCACCTAAATCACACCCTGACCAAACCAAAAATAGAGACATAAAAAGCTCTCTACGGTCAGGGACAGTATTCACTATTATTCTACAATGTAGAAAATAGTAAAAATAATCAAAAACCCTTGAATGAGTATGTGTGTCCAGAGTGGTAATGTATATTATTTTAATAGCAGGACACTGTAAAGTCCATTGTTCCTCAGACGAGGCTGTTTGAGAAGGTTTGAATTCTAAGTGACCTGCATACACATGGTTTGAAGTACAATATACCAACTTAGCTACAGTAGTAGGTCAAAACTGTGTACTGGAAAACTTTGGTAGAGCATTGTGGAGTAGGAAATGCGTTACTCATGTCAATTTATTTTATTTTTTAGCTTCAGACCAATTCCTACTTTTCACTTAAAACTCTTGTTTTATAATTTCCTTGGTTTTTACACCTGAAGTTGATTGTACAACATTTTACAACATTTCCACATGCAAAAGGTGTATTTCGAAACTGTAATTTGAGCATCAAAGGATAAAAAAATGGATGTGTTTTGTCTTGCACCCATATTTAAGGCTAAGTTCATCGTTAGAACCTTCATAGGCGTATTGTTAAATCTCAGAGCTGTTTCCCAAAACCATTGTTACTAAAGTTGCACTTGAAAACAGTTGTTATTTACAGACTGCCTCAGACCACTCGTAGAACAGCTAACTGGGTCGTTAGATGCATTTTTGTTTTTCGTCATGCTAAACGTCATGCTAAACATAGAATCAAGATGGTTATCTGTCTCTCTGTGACCTCTGATAACTTCAGAATGAAGTCTTTGCAACTGTTACAAACAAGCGAAGGTTTAAAAGAGGCTTCAAATGAAAACCGAGATGACTGCATTAAATGATAAATACAGTAGGCTACATAGGCCCATATATTTCATTCATACTGAAATTAATTTGATGTTCAATCAATTGAGTTCTATTTGGCTAATTGTTGGCTACTGTCTGTAATTTTTCCCTCAATTTCATGACATGTAGGCGTAACAACATGTGTGCAATGATGTGTGAAATATTTTAAGCATTAGAACAAGCCTCAATATTTGCAGAAATAGGTTATAATTTCTCTGTAAGAGCTGATCCGTCACCAGTATCTGATGTTAAGGTAAGATTTGAGTGGAGAACACTGATCCAAGAGAAGTCCTGCCTTTCTTTCGATCCGATCAGTATCGACACGAACTATAATAATGCACTTATTGAAAGTTATCAAGTACTGAATAAGTGGGCTGCATTTGGAAAGAAATCCAAACAAAAATCTGGGGGAGTCTTGTTGATGGCGACTTCCCACTAAGGGGACCTACGGATCGGCAGTCATTTTTTGGTTTGGTCTGGACTGGCCGTGATTTCAACGATCACGGACGGGACTCCCTAAAACCACGCCACTTCGATACAAGCTATTTTTCTGAGCAAGTTAGGAGAGCATTTTTTCTAACACTAACCCTTTTCCTAATCTTAACCTAATTTTCCTAACCTGCTATGTTAATTCTCTTAACCTGTTACATAAGTTCTCCTAACCTGCTACAAAAAAGTCGTAGCTGTATCAAATTGGTTTCACGATCGTCGTAAAGAGGAGACCAAAGCGCAGCGTGGTGTGAATACATACTTTTAATAACTGACGAAAAAACACGAAGTACACTAAACAAAATAACAAAGCGAATGTGACCGCTATCAACACTGAGTGAAAATATGCAACATCACTTAGACAATAACCCACAAAATACCCAAAGAAGATGGGTGCCTAAATATGGTTCCCAATCACATACACCGATAAACACCTGCCTCTAATTGAGAACCAATCTAGGCAACCATAGACCTACATAAACACCTAGATGGTAAACAACCCCATAAACCTACAAAAACCCTAGACAGTACAAAAACCCTAGATGAGACAAAACACACATACCACCCTCGTCGCACCCTGACCTAACCAAAATATATAAAGAAAACAAAGAATACTCAGGTCAGGGCGTGACAGTACCCCCCCACAAAGGTGAGGACTCTGGCCGCAAAAACCTAATCTAAAGGGGAGGGTCCGGGTGGGCCTCTTTCACGGCGGCGGCTCGAATGCAGGACGTAGACCCCACTCTACCATAGTCATTGCCCTCTTCAAGGGCCTCTTCAGAGGGACGACCCTCGCCTCCTAACTAGGGTCTAAGACCCTAATTGAAGGCCCCACTGGACTGAGGGGCAGCTCCGAACAGAGGGGCAGCTCCGGACTGAGGGGCAGCTCCGAACAGAGGGGTGCTCCGGACTGAGGGGCAGCTCCGAACACAGGGGTAGCTCCGAACAGAGGGGCAGCTCCGGACTGAGGGGCAGCTCTGGACTGGCTGACGGCTCTGGCGGCTCCTGGCTGGCTGACGGCACTGGCAGCTCCTGGCTGGCTGACGGCTCTGGTGGCTCCTGGCTGGCTGACGGCTCTGGCGGCTCCTGGCTTGCTGACGGCTCTGGCGGCTCCTAGCTGGCTGACGGCTCTGGCGGCTCCTGGCTGACTGACGGCTCTGGCGGCTCCTGGCTGACTGACGGCTCTGGCGGCTCCTGGCTGACTGATGGGAGACTCTGGCGGCTCAGGACAGACGGGAGACTCTGGCGGCTCAGGACAGACGGGAGACTCTGGCGGCTCAGGATAGACGGGAGACTCTAGCAGTGCTGGGAAGGAGGAAGGCTCTGACAGCGCTGGACAGGCGGGAGCACCTGTAGGGATGAGACGGAGAGACAGCCTGGTGAGGGGGGCTGCCACCGTGCTGGTGCGTGGAGGTGGCACTGGATAGACCGGACCGTGCAGGCGCACTGGAGCTCTTGAGCACCGAGCCTGCCCTACCTTACCTGGTTGAATGCTCCCGGTAGCCAGGCCAGTGCGGCGAGGTGGAATAGCCCGGACTGGGCTGTGCTGGCGAACCAGGGACACCATGTGTAAAGCTGGTGCCATGTACGCCGGCCCGAGGAGACGCACTGGAGACCAGATGCGTAAAGCCGGCTTCATGGCACCTGGCTCGATGCCCACTCTAGCCTGGCCGATACGAGGAGCTGGAATGTTCCCGCACCGGGCTATACACACACACTGGGGAGACTGTGCGCTCCACCGCATAACACGGTGCCTGCCCGGTCCCTCTCTCTCTCCAGTAAGCACGGGAAGTTGGCGCAGGTCTCCTACCTGGCTTCACCACACTCCCAGTGTGCCCTCCCCCCAATACATTTTTGGGGCTGCCTCTCGGGTTTCCAGCCATGCTGCCGTTCTGCCTTCTCATACCGGCACCTCTCTGCTTTCGCTGCCTCCAGCTCTGCTTTGGGGGGGCGATATTCCCCTGGCTGTGCCCAGGGTCCTTCGCCGTCCAGAATCTCCTCCCAAGTCCATGAGTCCTGCGTTCTTTGCCGCTGTTGCTGCTGGCCGTTACCACGCTGCTTGGTCCATTGTTGGTGGGTTATTCTGTCACGATCGTCGTAAAGAGGAGACCAAAGCGCAGTGTGGTGTGAATACATACTTTTAATAAATGACAAAAAAACACAAAGTACTCTAAACAAACAAACAAAATAACAAAACGAACGTGGCAGACTTCGGTTGCCAGCTGTACAGTTGTAAAAAATAAAACACATTGGTGTCATATTGGCTTGGACATGATGGTAGGGAGATTTGAATTGAACAGTGAATTTAACATTGAGCTTCAACCAATGCCATACTATATTGGGGGCTGTACTTTGAAGTGCAAAGTGTAGGAACAGACCTTCAAGGCAAATCATTCGTTGATACAGACAGATGGATTAGCAGGAATATTGGAATGCTGTGAACCAGATGTTGTGAGTTCAAATCCCAGGTGAGGACATGTTAAATAATAATTACTGTATGAATAAACATACACAATGCAATCATGTATGTCAAAGTGTCTCAAATATGTAATTTGAAAACACTGTATGTAAAAATCACTGTGTGGGGGTGTTCCTAGCATTGCCAAAAGACAAACAACTGGATCAGCTGATATAACACATCTGTTCTCCTTGGTGACCTGATAGAGAGGACATCCATCCATCAGGGTTGGTCTATGATGATTGCCAATCAGGACCTTGATGGGATTGGCAACAGTAAGAAGGGGTGATGTGTAATATAACTAGGGTGCCATTGCCCTGGGTAAAACATTTTTGGAGGGGAAATCATTTATTTTCGATCATCAGGTGACATCCCCAGGACCAACTGGGAACTAGACAAAACCTCCAGGGGACCATGACACAACGTCCCAAGAACGCCCTAAAAATGACATTGGGGACGTCCCCAGGACCATCCAGGAACTAGACAAAACCTCCAGGGACCGTGACAACGTTCTGATGGCTTAAGGCAACCATTTTCATAACATTTCAGGGACGTCCCACGACTCATTATTGTTTGCAGGGGCAGTGCCTATAGGGAATGTATTTCCAGCTGTGTACAGTGATTGCCGTTGTATTCAACAACACCTAAATTACATGTTGTGTGAACTTAATTATTATGGATAGAGAAGACAGCCATTATCATCACTGAATAGAGATTACAGACTTGTGACAGTTCCGCTATTATTGCTAGAAATAATTCTTAGTGGATAAGTAGGGGAGACGTCAGAGTCAGTCACACTTACATAAAAAGCTTTATAATTCAAAGCAAAGATTGAGTAGCTCATTGTTATAAAGTCCTTACTATGTATTACATTGCATAACCATGTCTATTCTATTTTGTCCAGAGAAACAGTTTTTGGTGTATGAGATTTCACTTGTCTTTCCTCCTTCTTTACCTATACAGAACATAAGTAACCTGTGACATGGCAGTACTTATTATTCAAGTCATGTTTATTCAAGTCATATTCAATTAATATAAAATAACTGAAGGGATGGTGAACAAAAGTTCAATATTAGCGGCCCCAGTGGAACACAATGGCCACTACCGTTGCCCTATTAACATTGCAGAGAACAGTATTCCAATGCTTCAAAGAGACAGAGAATAATCGTAACCTGATTTAAACTTTAAAGTTAATTCTGCTGAATTTTTCTCAATTTATGAATGAAATCCATTATTTGTGAATTTTATTTTCAATGGCAGATATTTTCAAACGCAATATTATTGAATGGAAAAGAATGCTGAAGGGTGACACTGTTGTCTATTACATCTAATATCCTCTGGCAATGGTAACTGTAGTTGAAAACATTCATCTCTTCATTTGATATTAATTTGATTCAATTATCATTTTTCTTTTGTAGGACACCAGCATAAAAAAAGCATGGCTGATGAAGGGCTGAATTGAACAGAGCATAGAATCAGAAAAAGGGGACAATGAACCTTATTGTGTAACTCTCAGTATGAGCTCATCTCATCAGAATAAGAAAATATAGACAAAACATGAAGTGCCAAGTTGATGTCAAAGTTGTCACAGTGAATGTATTTACCCAGCAGAGACATTACTTGTGAAAGTACCGAGCTGAGGCGCCTACAATTATTTATGGTTTAGTAAATCCACCTACCCTGAGGCAGAGAATTGGTTAAAGAAGAAAATAGTGTGTCTGTATATGTGTGTGAGCATGGAGACACACACAGCACATGTCAACGAGTGCCTGCCCACACACACACACACACACACACACACTGGATATATGAAGTCAGCATCAACATTATTGGGGAAAACGTGTTATCTTGACAGTGTAGTGTAGTGTTTTTTAATGTCACTCCTGTTACTTTGTGATCCAATAAGTGCTATGCTTTGGTCCGGCTAGGTATCAGACTGTGAACTGATTGTTGTTGATAGCATTAGCCTGTGGCTAACCACTCTCAAAATGTCACTTAGAGAAATCTGAGACATTACGACATCACTTCCATGTCCCTGCAGGGATTTAACGAGGAAAGACCCAACACTCTAACGAAGCTTTACCACTTTGAGTGCCATCTTTTCACATCCTCACTAACTTTACTATCTTTATCTTATCTCAACAAGTGCCCTTCTGTTAAGACATATTTAAAGTGACAAAGGCAAAAAAAATGTTTTAATCCATTCTGATTCACTACCGGTACACTGTGATGCCTGGTCACAGAGAAGGAGGGAGAGAGCAAAAGAGAGTCGAGAGAGATAGGGCAGAGACGGAAGCTAGGGTGAAGAGAGTTAGGGAGATGCTAGGCAGTTTAGTCAGATTGTAAGTAACAAAATCAATGCTGGAAGAATTATTTAAAAGGAATATGTTAGTTGATAGCTAGTAAAATATCAATTCTACACTCTTAGGAAAGGATTCCAAATGGGTTCTGGGGATGTCCCCATAGGAGAACCCTTTTCGGTTCCGGTTAGAACTCTTTAAGGTTCCATGTAGAACCCTCTGTGGAAAGGGTATTACATGGAACCCAAAAGGGTTCTATTTGGAACCAAAATGTTTTTTTCAAAGGGTTCTCCTATGGGGACAGCCAAATAACCATTTTCGGTTCTAAAAGCACCTTTTTTTCTAAGAGTGCTGCGTCTCAGTGCTTGAGGCGTCACTACAGACACCCTGGTTCGAATCCCATCTGTATCACAACCGGCTGTGATTGGGGAGCACAATTGGCCCAGCATCATCCATGTTTTTTCCGGTGTAGGCCGTCATTGAGGGAGGGAGGGTTAATTTGAATAAAAATGTTTTTTTTTAATTGCATTACACTGTTACTGTATGGGTTTGGATGAACGTCCTACACTTTGTCCAACAAAAGAGACGAGTGCACATCATGTTCTCTTATACTTCAGTGGTATAGCTAAAGATATCAGCAGCTCCTTCAGTCAAGACAGCTGTGGGAAATAAGTGACTCATTGTTATGCATCAGAGTGTATAGTAACAGACTGAGGTGCCTTGGTTATGGAAGATGGCCCCGGCTCATCTCCTCACACCTGAATCAAGCCGAAGTCATAAGTGCTCAGAACAGTCCCTATCCGAGTACTGTAACTCAAATGGTGTCCACCTCTGCATCACAACGGGATTGGATTAGCATCCGTTGCTAGGGCCTTTGATAGTAACAAAATTGATAGTGTTCATTGCTATGCTGGTTGCTATGTCCTGATTGCTATGATTGAGAGAGGCGCGTGCCGTCAACAGACAGAGGAAAATGGGATAAATTCAATTAAATTGTTGCGAGCGCAGGTTTGTTTATCTAGCTAGCTGGGATGAAAGAATGTCCATTTGGCTGTAAAGTTCTCAAAAATTATACGCATTAGCTCATTGTACCATTTAAATAGCAACAGACGATAAGAGCTAATCGAGAGGGGGACACTATTGGGCAAGCGGACAGTATTTGGCATAACAGGCCACAATATAGGGCATGTGTGATGTGAGGTCTGTGGCGACTAGAGGTTTGTGGTCCAGGATTTAAAGGCTTGCGAACTTGTTTTCAAGCCTGTGTATTGATCCCTGTCTGGGTGACACAACCTGCTGTGTGCACCAGACCCTGGCAATCCTCTTATCAAGAGTAAGCCCTTCTCTTTGTTCACTGGCACTTGGGGAGGGATGCCTCCAGAGTCTACATTATGTCAGACTCCAAATGGAGTGAGGCTTTATCTTTCAACTTTTCAGCTCCCGGTTCCAGACCACTGTGATCTTTGACTTCAAAATAATTCCTCTGTCCATTGCCCTGGGAAAACCACACCACTTTTTGAGTTTGATTACTCACTCAATCACTCTTCATTCCACTAGCGCCTCATTAACACACTATGTTATGATAGCCTGCTAGATCATTTGAATCGCAGTTTAAAGTCATTCAAAAAGTACACTAGAAAGGGGTTCCCATGACATTCTGCATCCTTTAGAGGTGTAATTTTCCTTAGATTTGTGATAACAATCTCAGACAGCGCATTTGCAAGTGCACAGACACCATTTTCATATTAGGTTTGAGCAGTAACCACAACGATTAAATGCGCCATTCAGGGTCTACAGCTCACAAAGTCATGACTCACTGTGACTTTCTTCATCTTCCATTCAGAAGCGTAACTAATCACAGAACCTTGTGTCCCAGTCAGGGGCGTCGCATTGGGACTGATGCCCCTGCAGCGAGGTGTGCGCTGTATTTGCTTACCTATTTAACCGTATCACATCAGGAGATTATGCTGGCATCGTAATAAAGGCTATAAACA
Organism: Oncorhynchus mykiss; assembly: GCF_013265735.2. Lineage (NCBI taxonomy): Eukaryota > Metazoa > Chordata > Actinopteri > Salmoniformes > Salmonidae > Oncorhynchus > Oncorhynchus mykiss. The sequence goes on along the minus strand of NC_048568.1, from coordinate 18,775,856 downwards.
TTCCATGACCAAGACGGGGAGTTGGGGACGTCATTGAGAGGCAGGGGGATGTTGGAGTTCATATTGGTTGGTGCTCCTATGTATTCTGATTTAAGTTCCATTACAATACAAAAATGTGACACATGCCTAATCCCCCGCATCACAGACCCATAATATCGTTATAGTATAGCCTCTGTGTACACTGTATGGCTTTGCTACATCCAAAGGGGCATTGAATGGGATAGCGGGTAGTTTATCCATAAACTGTCTGTAATAATTTCCTGTTGCTTAATTAGTATAAAAGAGAATGTTGAAGCAGTGGCTTATAAGGCCATCATAGCTGTTATTGTATTGGTCAAATTTCCATTTCAATGATTTGAAATAGAATAATTCTGAGATTTTATCCATCTTTGTGATTCTTCTTTACTGAAAGGAAGCGCTGCATGCAGTGTCCACTGCCTTGAGAGACATGTGTACCGTGTGTGGCTATCTCGTTTAACCAGAAAGCCTCAGCTCAGTGAGAAAACAGGCCCCTTTCTTTGTTAACGTTTATTGATTAGCAATGGAAGGAAAGGCTGGGAGTCCTTAATTGGAGTCCACCGCATTTTGAATGGCAAAGGTAATGGAATTGATTGATGGCTATTGATTTTGGTTCCTGATGGCTCCACATTTGGGTAATTGTCAAGATCTGATCTGGTCTGTCAATGTTTAGACATCCCAGCAAAAATGGGACGTCTAAGGACATTAGGCGATGTTCCAAGTAGGTCCCTTTAAGGATTTCGGCGAGACGTTATCCCACTGACGTTCAGAGAAAGTTCTAGGAACATTAAAACATGATGTTAACCTCAGGACCATAAATCAAATCAAATTGTATTAGTCAGTGGTGCCGAATACAACAAGTGTAGACCTTACAATTTAACAGTGAAATGCTTACTTACGAGCCCCTAACCAACAATGCAGTTTAAAAAAATATGGATAAGAATAAGAAATAAAAGTAACAAGTCATTAAAGAACAGCAGTAAAATAACAATACTGAGACTATATACAGGGGGGTACCGGTATAGGGTCAATGTGCAGGGGCACCGGTTAGTTGAGGTAATATGTACATGTGGGTCGAGTTATTAAAGTGACTATGCATAGATGATAACAACAGAGAGTAGCAGTGGTATAAAAGAGGGGGGAAATACAAAAAGTAGCCATTTGATTAGGTGTTCAGGAGTCTTATAGCTTGAGGGTAGAAGCTGTTTAGAAGCCTCTTGGACCTAGACTTGGTGCTCCGGTACCTCTTGCCGTGCGGTAGCAGAGAGAACAGTCTATAACTAAGGTGGCTAGAGTCTGACACTTTTGTGGGCCTTCCTCTGACAATGACTGGTATAGAGGTCCTGGATGGCAGGAAGCTTGGCCCCAGTGATGTAATGGGCTGTTCGTATCACCCTCTGTAATGCCTTGCGGTCGGAGGCCAAAGAATTGCCATACCAGGCAGTGATGCAACCATTCAGGAGGCTCTCGATGGTGCAGCTGTAGGATCTTAGGACCCATGCCAAATTTTTTCAGTCTCCTGAGGGGCAATAGGTGTTTTCGTGCCCTCTTCACGACTGTCTTGGTGTGCTTGGACCATGTTAGTTTGTTGGCGATGTGGACACCAAGGAACTTGAAGCTCTCAACCTGCTCCACTGCAGCCCTGTCGATGAGAATGGGGGCGTGCCCAGTCCTCTTTTTCCTGTAGTCCACAATCATCTCCTTTGTCTTGATCACATTGAGGGAGAGGTTGTTGTCCTGGCACCACATGGCCAGGTCTCTGACCTCCTCCCTATAGGCTGTCTCATCGTTGTCGGTGATCAGTGTTGTGTCATCGGCAAACTTAATGATGGTGTTGAAGTCGTGCCTGGCCGTACAGTCATGACGGAACAGGGAGTACAGGAGGGGACTGAGCACCCACACCTGAGGGGCCCCTGTGTTGTAGATCAGCATTGTGAATGTGTTGTTACCTACCCTTACCACTTGGGGGAGGCCCGTCAGGACGTCCAGGATCCAGTTGCAGAGGGAGGTGTTTAGTCCCAGGGTCCTTAGCTTATTGATGAGCTTTGAGGGCACTATGGTGTTGAACGCTGAGCTGTAGTCAATGAATAGCATTCTCACATAGGTGTTCCTTTTGTCCAGGTGGGAAAGGGCACTGTGGAGTGCAATAGAGATTGTATCATCTGTGGATCTGTTGGGGCGGTATGCAAATTGTAGTGTGTCTAGTGTTTCTGGGATAACGGTGAATAGTGTTGATGTGAGCCATGACCAGCCTTTCGAAGCACTTCATGGCTACAGACGTGAGTGCTACGAGTCGGTAGTCATTGAGGCAGATTACCTTAGTGTTCTTGTGCACAGCCACTATGGTGGTCTGCTTAAAACATGTTGGTATTACAGACTCGGATAGGGAGAAGTTGAAAATGTCAGTGAACTTGCCAGTTGGTCAGCGCATGCTCGTAGTACACATCCTGGTAATCCGTCTGGCCCTGTGGCCTTGTGAATGTTGACCTGTTTAAAGGTCTTATTCACATCGACTGCGGAGAGTGTGATAACACAGTCTTCCAGAACAGCTGGTGCTCTCATGCATGTTTCAGTGTTTTTTGCCTCAACGAGAGCATAGAAGTAGTTTAGCTCGTCTGGTAGGCTCGTGTCACTGGGCAGCTCTCGGCTCTGCTTCCCTTTGTAGTCTCTAGTGGTTTGCAAGCCCTGCCATATCCGATGAGCGTCAGAGCCGGTTTAGTACGATTCGATCTTAGTCCTGTATTGACACTTTGCCTGTTTGATAGTTCGTCGGAGGGCTTAGTGGGATTTATTATAAGCTTCCGGGTTAGAGTCCCGCTCCTTGAAAAAGGCAGCTCTAGCCTTTAGCTCAGTGCGGATGTTGCCTGTAATCCATGGCTTCTGGTTGGTGTATGTATGTGAGGACTACGTCATCAATGCACTTATTGATGAAGCCAATGACTAATGTGGTGTACTCCTCAATGCCATCGGAGGAATCTCAGAACATATTCCAGTCTGTGCTAGCAAAACAGTCCTGTAGCTTAGCATCTGCTTCATCTGACCACTTTTTTATTGACCTAGTCACTGGTGCTTCCTGCATGAATTTTTGCTTGTAAGCAGGAATCAGGAGGATAGAATTATGGTCAGATTTGCAAAATTAAGGGCGAGAGAGCTTTGTATGTGTCTCTGTATGTGGAGTAAAGGTGGTCCAGAGTTTTTTCCCACTGGTTGCACATTTAACATGCTGATAGAAATGTGGTAAAACGGATTTAAGTTTCCCTGCATTAAAGTCTCCGGGTACTAGGTGAGCGTTTTCTTGTTTGCTTATGGCAGAATACAGCTCATTCAATGCTGTCTTAGTGCCAGCCTTTGACGGTTGTGGTATATAAACAGCTACGAAAAATACAGTTGAAAACTGTCTAGGTAGATAGTGTGGTCTACAGTTTATCATGAGATACTCTACCTCAGGCGAGCAACGGCTCGAGACATCCTTAGATATTGTGCACAAGCTGTTATTTACAAAAATACATAGTCCGCCACCCCTTGTCTTAACAGACGCCACTGTTCTATTCTGCCGGTGCAGTGTATAACCAACCAGTTGATAGTGTCGTCGTTCAGCCACGTCTCCATGAAGCATAAGATATTACAGTTTTGGATGTCCCGTTGGTAAGTTTAATCAATTTTATTGTCCAAAGATTGCACGTTTGCTAGCAGAATGGAAGGAAGTGGGGGTTTATTCGATCACCTACGAATTCTCAGAAGGCAGCCTGCCCTCCGACCCATTTTTCTCTGTCTCCTCTTCACGGAAATCATGGGGATCTGGGCCTGTTTCTGAGAAAGCTGAATATCGTTTGCATCGGCCTCGTCAGACTTGTTAAAATAAAAAAATATTTCTGCCAGTCTGTGGTTAGAAATCGCAGTCCTTATATCCAGAAGTTACTTTCGTGGCAACATTGTGTAGATAATAAGTTTAAAAAATAAGTTACAAACAATGCAAATAAACTAACAAAAAAACTATATCGTAATAGGACAGGTCCCCTTTTGTTTGCAGTATAATGTTATAAATGTTTGATGTCTATTAGGGAACATTATATGGTCATGTGATGTCCTGAAAAAATTATAACTAGTAAAAACTACTTTCATTTTTGTTGATTAAAAAGGAATGAACAAGAATTCCATGTCGAGCTAAATGTAAAAATATACAGTACCAGTCAAAAGTTTGGACACACCTACTCATTCCAGGGTTTTTCTTTATTTTTACTATTTTCTACATTGTAGAATAATAGTGAAGACATCAACACTATGAAATAACACAAATGGAATCATGTAGTAACCAAAAAAGTGTTACCTCTACGGGATGGGTGTCCCTAAACCAGGACGGTTGTTGCTAACGTGCGCCAATGTGACTTGAATGACGTTGTATACAACAGCCAACTTTCTGGAACATAGACATGTCTTATATGGGCAGAAAGCCTACATTCTTGTTAATCTAACTGCAGTGTCCAATTTACAGTAGCTATTACAGTGAAAAAATACCATGCTATTGTTTGAGGAGAGTGCACAACAACAACAAAAATGTTGTCAAGGAAACTGGTTTGATACATTCACCTCTAAAGGTAAAGAATGTTCTTACATTCAGTAATCTTGCTCTGATTTGTCATCCTGAGGGTCCCAGAGATAAAATGTAGAATCATTTTCTTTGATAAAATCTATTTTTATGTTCAAATGTAGGAACGGCTGACTCTGGCTCCACACCAACCCCACCAGGCCATCTAGATGTGTGAAAGTTAGTATATGAGCTAATGGTCCATCATGGATGACATTCCTGGGAGTGTGTAAACTGTGTAAACATTTGTGTATGTTCTCTATAGTTATGTACTTGAAAATGTATCAATTGACTACTATTCGGCACATTTGGGCAAACTCCTGGCAGACTTGACCCAAAATACTGTGCCGTAATGTAATTCTTCACTGAATAAGTCTGAAACTTTGCACACACATCTGGTGGCTAAAATCCAAATTCCACCTAGACTCCTATCTCAAAGAATAGCCTTTCTCCATCATTTCAAATATGATGAAAAAAAGAAAACGCATGTTTTTTTGTTTGTATTATCTTTTACCAAATCTAATGTGTTATACTCGCCTACATTAATTTCACATTTCCACAAACTTTAAAGTGTTTACTTTTCAAATGGTAACAAGAATATGCATATCCTTGCTTCAGGTCCTGAGCTTCAGGAAGTTAGATTTGGGTATGTCATTTTAGGCCCAAAAAAAGGACTAATCCACACAGTCTCCTCTGAACAGTTGATGTCGAGATGTGTCTATTACTTGAACTCTGTGAAGCATTTATTTAGGCTGCAATCTGAGGTGCAGTTAACTCTAATGAACTTTTCCTCTGTGGGACAGGTAACTCTGGGTCTTCCTTCCTGTGGAGGTCCTGAGAGAGCCAGTTTCATCATAGCGCTTGATGGTTTTTGTAACTGCACTTGAAGAAACCTTCAATGTTTTTGAAGTGTTCCGTATTGACTGACCTGCATGTCTTCAAGTAATGATGCTGTCATTTCTCTTTGCTTATTTGAGCTGTTCTTGCCATAATATGATTTTGGTATTTTACCAAATAGGGACAACTTCTGTATACCACCCCTACCTTGTCACAACACAACTGATTGGCTCAAACACATTAAGAAGGGAAGAAATTCCACAAATTAACTTTTAACAAAGCACAGATGTTAATTGAAATGCGTTCCAGGTGACCTTATGAGCTGGTTGAGAGAATGCCAAGAGTGTGCAAAGCTGTCATCAAGGCAAAGGGGGGCAACTTTGAAGAATCTCAAATATAAAATATATTTTGATTTGTTTAACACTTTTATGGTTACTACATGATTCCATATGTGCTGTTTCATAGTTTTGAAGTCTTCAATATTATTATACAATGTAGAAAATAGTAAGAATAAAGAAAAACCCTTGAATGATTAGGTGTGTCCAAGCTTTGACTGGTACTGTGTATTTCGAGGTTGGACATTAACACGTTGGGCTCACATGATTGGTGATACCTCGTTAGTCTGTATGTGTTACACTAGTGCTGGCTTGTCATCTCGTTAGTCAGAAGGCGTTTCACCTGTGCTGGCACAAGTGATAATTAAGAGTGGCTGGCCCAGTGCTCCAGCTGGCTTGAGAGATGTGGAGAGTTAACACCTTTATTTGGCTCTCCTGAATTGATTTCTTTAAGAAAACATCCCTTTATCTGATCCTTTATCTGTTCTTATTTTGCTTCCGGTCCAATTATTTGTCTGGGTTTTAATTTTGTTTGTCTCTTGGGTAAATTGAGTGGGTGCTAATAGTCAGTGTCTTCAGTTGTTGTTAGTTATCCCCATGAGTGACTTTCAGAATCCCGCCTAGAACCCCACCTTTTTAGTCATTGTCCATGACTGTTTAATTTTTAAAAAATTTAATTTTACCCCTTTTTCTCCCCAATTTCGTGGTATCCAATTGTTTTTTTAGTAGCTACTATCTTGTCTCGTCGCTACAACTCCCGTACTGGCTCGGGAGAGACGAAGGTTGAAAGTCATGCATCCTCCGATACACAACCCAACCAAGCCGCACTGCTTCTTAACACAGCACGCATCCAAACCGGAAGCCAGTCGCACCAATATGTCTGAGGAAACACTGTTGGTTAGCGCGCACTGCGCCCGGCCCGCCACAGGAGTCGCTGGTTTTCTTGCTTGGGAACATATTATTCCAACAGAAAAAAAGCTGTGAATGGATCAGTGATTTACCAGTCAGAGCCTTAAAGGGCTTGGCTACAGTAACAAGGGGTGAGGTGTAATGAAATGAGGGTGCACATGCCCTGGGTAAACTTTTTTTTTAACCATCAGGTACCTTCCCCAGAACAAATTGGGAACTAGACAAAAACCTCCAGAGGACCATGTCAAGCGATCTAAGAGAAATAAATGTCCTTGTAAGTCCACGGAACAAACCGGGTACTAGACAAAAACATCCAGGGCTGGACATGAGAACATCCTACATGTCCTTGGAGATGTCCCCTAAACTAGACAAAAACCTCCACATGACCATTTTGTGATGTTTCGGGGACATCCTAATGACATTTTCGTTTGCAGGGATGCCTTTGTTCATGCAGATAATTTGGGCCAAGTCTAACTGATTACACCATCATTAACAACTACAAGCAACCATCTTTCATAATAATCTCCCTCCTGGCCAGCCAGATAAAACACTTCTATTAACCATGGTCGCACAATCCCACCACTGACACCAAAGCTGATTTTGGCGCAGCTCAAGCAGGACTAGATATTGTAACCTTGCATCAGTCCAACATCTAGATACTGCAACCTTGTCAGCCCAACATCTAAGAAATTACCCCAAGTGGGATGAAACTATTGAGACAGCTGGTGCAACATATCTTTACTTTCTAAGTTAATGGGTCATATGTTTTCGTTATTTTTATGGAATCGATTCTAAAAGTAAGCCTCTGTAAATTCCAGAATATACACTACCAGTTAAAAGATTGGAAACTCATTCAAGGTTTCTTCTTTATTTATTTATTTTTTTCTACATTGTAGAATAATAGTGAAGACTTCAAAACTATGAAATAACACATATGGAATCATGTAGTAACCAAAAAAGTGTTAAACAAATCAAAATATATTTGAGATTTGAGATTCTTCAGTTGCCCCCCTTTGTAGTAAAATGACAGCTTTGAATACTCTTGGCATTCTCTTATATAGGACTGATCAAATGTCATTAACTGGGTGAATTGACCTTTTTGTCTGATAAGAAAACATTGCAAACTCATTAAGTGAAAAATAAATGTTTTATATTTCACAATATATTTTTCAAGGCCATGCAAGTCTTCTGTGTTAGTCAGGAATAAAGAATATGCCAATGTGTTTGCATGAGACATTAAATGATGCCAGCTTTACCTTTAAGTTTTGGTCTCACTGTGATGAATGCTTTAATTGCATTCAAAAACAGGATTTGACAAAGAGGTGTTTAAAGAATGTTAGGGATCTCCAGCCATCTCTAAAGAGAGCTGCGTTCTGCAATATGGTGTCATCAAAGACTGATGGATGATATTATCACCAATCATCCATTCTGCACGGACTGTGTGTGATGGATTCCATGTGACGGCGGTAAAAATATTTGAAGTTTATCAGAGGGCTTTGGGGAAACTGGATACTTTTTGCACATACACATTTTCACACAAAACAGTACCATCAAAGGCCATAGAGGTTTGAAAGTTGGGAGATGAGTATTGGCTGATTTATCAGCCTTATTGTATAAACGGCTGTGTGCTCGGCTGCATATTTTCTAATTAATTGTTCAGTTCTTCAAAGCTTTTGTTTTATAAAACAGCACTTCAACATCTACAAGTGATGTCGGAAGTCTACAGACACTAGGATAATTGACATCATTTGAGTAAATTGGAGGTGGACCTGTGGATGTATTCCAAGGCCTACCTTCAAACTCAGTTCCTCTTTGCTTGACATCATGGGAAAATCAAAATAAATCAGCCAAGAACTCAGAAAGAAATTGTAGACCTCCACAAGTCTGGTTCATCCTTGGGAGCAATTTCCAAATGCCTGAAGGTACCACGTTCATCTGTACAAACAATAGTACACAAGTATAAACACCATGGGACCACCGCTCAGGAAGGAGACATGTTCTGTCTCCTAGAGACGAATGTACTTTTGTGCGAAAAGTGCAAATCAATCCCAGAACAAGGACCTTGTGAAGATGCTGGAGGAAACAGGTACAAAAGTATCTATATCCACAGTTAAACGAGTCCTATATCGTCATTACCTGAAAGGCCGCTCAGCAAGGAAGAAGCCACTGCTCCAAAACCGCCATAAAAATCCAGACTACAGTTTGCAACTGCACGTGGGGACAAAGATCGCACTTCTTGGAGAAATGTCCTCTGGTCTGATGAAACAAAAATAGAACTGTTTGGCCATAATGACCCCATCGTTATGTTTGGAGGAAAAATGGGGACGTTTACAAGCCGAAGAACACCATCCCAACCGTGAAGTACTAGGGTGGCAGCATCATGTTTTGGGGGTGCTTTGCTGCAGGAGGGACAGGTGCACTTCACAAAATAGATCGCATCATGAGGGAGGACAATTATGTGGATAATTATGTGGATATATTGAAGCAAAATCTCAAGACATCAGTCAGGAAGTTAAAGCTTGGTTGCAAATGGGTCTTCCAAATGGACAATGACCCTAAGCATACTTCCAAAATTGTGGCAAAATGGCTTAAGGACACAAAGTCAAGGTATTGGAGAGGCTTTCACAAAGCCCTGACCTCAATCTCATAGAATATTTGTGGGCAGAACTGAAAAAGTGTGTGCAAGCAAGGAGGCCTACAAACCTGACTCAGTTACACCAGCTCTGTCAGGAGAAAGTGGCAAAAATTCACCCAACTTATTGTGGGAAGCTGGTGGAAGGCTACCCGAAACAATTTAAAGTCAATGCTACCAAATACTAATTGGGTGTGTATAAACTTCTGACCCACTCAGAATGTGATGAAGAAATAAGAGGAAATAAATCATTCTCTCCACTATTATTCTGACATTTCACATTCTTCAAATAAAGTGGTGTCGTGGCTGAATCAGAATTAGTTAGGTAACATTGATAAATAAGATGTTTTATTTACATAATAATGCTTATGTGAGATATTTGTCATTAGGATGTTTTCTTTTGGATAATACTGTTGGCAGTTGCATTTTCCTCTCTCTTCTCCAGGGCTTAGTCACTAGGGGCCCAGAGAAGGGAGAGGTCAGGCTTGTCTTCATATGTCAATGTATCTGTTAAACCATGTGATGCTATGAAGAATATCAGAAGGGGAGGAGGACAGAATGGAGGCTTGTCTTCTTATGAGAATAAGTCTGTAACTATTGTATGTTCCCTCTAAGGTTGCCCTTATCTTGATTTAGTATATGACCTAAGAGGCTCACTGTCTCCGTGAGCTTGTCCTGGAGAGGTTGTATTTGAGATGGGCGTATCTAGAATTGACAATTGATATATGCCATTGGATGAGGTAATGGTTTGGTACTATGTTGTACCAAGAACGAGATAACTTCGTTTAGGAGACCAAACCGAACGATAATTTATAGCTTATGCTATCTGGCTATGGGATACTCCTCTTTCAAGTAAAATGCACTTTGTGAAGTTCCTATTATCTGTGGTTTGTCATGTCGACTAGGGGGTGGATGTTTGCTATAAAAGATCTCAGTTGCCATTTTGTAAGCACTCTCAGGGAATTCATTTATAGACACTGAATTGATCTGAGAGTCACAGGGCTATGGTGAAGCTCATATAATTAAAGATGGACTTTATAATATAACTCTGACTTGTGTGTGGTTTGCTCTCTCAATGTTAAGTAATACAGGAAACTACCACAACATTTGGCGTCACAAACATGATGTGAATCTTCACTCGGTGACCGCTCCAGACAATCTAGGGAAATCGTGCAGGAGGGATCCCTCAAACTTGGGATCTCAGGGAAACCACACTTCGGGAATGAAGAAGATGGACCAACATTTGATCTGAGAGGCAGCGAGCCGAGTGGATACCACATCTCAAACTTAGTTTTTTTTAAAGAAGGAGGTGAGCGAACCACACACACTTGAAGTTGAGGTTTTTAAATATGCCTCTGTTACGTATACTCTGAGTGTGAATTCCTTTGTGAGGAGGGCACCTTGGAGGCGTAAGCAGGGCCAAGCCAGAGGAGAGTAATCTGAGAGTTTTTGGACTCAAAGACACTCTGCCTCTGTCCGGTTGCGGGCGACATAGAGCCGTCCAGGCACTGAATTGATCACAGTGGGGAATGGTGCGGTCTGTGGGGGTGAGGGGCCAGGGTGTGTTCTGTGTGAAACCTAGTACTTGGTGAATACCTATTGGAAGAAGGACCTCATTCTGTGTGTCTGTGTGACTGTCTAAGTGACCCTCAGAAGTGGTGAATTCCAATTATTTTAAATGTGCAAGCCAGGTATGCCCTGGGTTACTCTGTGTGAGTATTTTGTTATGGGATCACTAGGTAATATTTGTAGGAGCGTTCTGTGTGAGCGGGGTAGGTTGACTCTGTGTGGGTAACCTTTCAAGTATGTTCTGATGTTCTGTGTGAACGTCTGACCAGTTCTGTGTGAACATCTGACCAATCCTGTGTGGGTGATCCTTAAAGTTCTGTGTGAGTACCTAAGATTTTCTTATTTTTATATGGATTCTGTGAATATTTGAAAATATGATAAATTGTATGCGTGTATAATTACTAGAGATTTGATAAAGTAATGCTGAGAATATAATTAGATACAATTTAAACCACCCATTTGCAGACGTACGTAGGTTTTGAGTTGGTATCTTTAATGGATAATTTGATAAAGATGAGGTTTTAAGCACTATTAAACTGTTCTACAAAATCTGGGAAATTGAGCTCTAGAAACTGATTAGAGTGTGTCCACTTTTGGTTATCTTACCCTAACGATGTAACTATAAAACACTTATTGGATTATCTCCGTCTGGGTACAACATTTGAAATAAAACTGCCCTTAAGGTCTGAAAATGTTGTTTTTTTTCTTCCCAGTATGAGAGGAGTTGCGGGATTTATTGAATAAACTGTTTTCCATAAATTAGAGCAAATTAAGAGGGAATCTACACATAATTTATAATGTCGTACAAAGCCTAAAGTTTCCATTAAACTAATTATCATTGCGTGATGTAGTAAAGTAATTGAAATACGTTGCCTGTTTCCTAGTCAATAAATGTTGATTTTATTCTTTGATTGCTAATCTATTCATTTGGCATGTGAGAATCGTAGCCGAAGTAATGCTTGGACCTTTAAATTAAATGTTTCCAGGGACTATAATCTTGGGGAGAGTGAGTGAGATTGAGGCCATAAACTACCAAATTGAAAAGGGCCTGGAAGTTTTTGCTTTTACCTTAAGTTTTGCAAATACAAACACAAAAAACATTTGTTGGTGTTTTTAAAAACACTATGTTTGATTTGTTTTTAAAAAAATCCTTTGGGTTTGGTGAGTTTTCCATTTGTTTTAGTGTAAAGGTATCTTAAAGGGGCACGCACATGGAATTTTAATGAGTTTTCATTTTCTGAGTTTTAATTAAACACGTTCAGTCTTTTGATAAAGGAATGTTCTGGGAACCTGGGATACAACAAGTAGGAAATATTTGACTATTTTTGTAATTTGTCTAATATAGTAAAAAGTACTTATTTGAAAGGTTTTGTATGACCTATGACCTCTATAATGACTTTCCGTTGTGGCTTGATCACCCTCATTGGAAAGCCATTTGGATAATGAATTTATGGTCATTTGTAATACTGATTTCAAGATAATTTGTGTAATTGATAAATATGATTGAGTTTATAGTTGTTAGCCATATTTGTAATTTAGACCAATGTGAAGAAGGAGAGGGCATTGTTTTAACTAAGGGTATGCTGCTTTAATTATATTTTCCTATGACCATATGGGTTAAATAATTTTTCTTTGTGGAGTTTTTCAGTATAGTGATTTTTATTTGATTAGGTTATTTGAAATTTTGTTTTGTTATTTGTACCAGTAGTAGTTTTGTTTTATACATTACTCTCGTACTGAGAGATATGTGTTAAAAGTGGGAGAGGATTCAGTTTTTTGAGGTTTTGGATTGAAGTTTATACACCTTGAGTGATATGTGAAGGAGTGTATTGTATTGTTGAGTGTATTGTATTGTTGTGTTTTTTGTTCTATTCCTGAGGGGATATAGGTCTAACTTCTTGATCCTTGGCTCTACGATGGAGTTAACAGTGCGATGGGGAGTATAAGCCAATTTGAAAGGATAGTTTCAGTAGAATGTGTGGATATTCTCTTTGAAATATGTTTCGATATGTGTATTAAGAATAATTGGTAAAAGTAATAATTTATCATGTAGTTAATGAACTGAACTAAACTGTTGTTCTGATCTGTTCTTTCGAGGTTATCATGAAAAGTGACATCAGACGGTATCTTAATGCATGGAAGAGATAATTGGACCGAATAGTGTGTGTACCTCAAAACCCCCTCTAACTGGTTAAAGAAGAGTGACAAAGGTGTTGAATAAGGCCCTGTCTGGACCAGTTCTACTGGGAGGAAAGAACCAAGTCAGAAATCGGTGTACAGTATCAGATCTAAGCTATCAACTGCTTTTCTTTCATGTTTCTCTCAGGAGTGTGAGGAGAGGAGTCCACGTGGAGTGGGCATGGAGAGAGATCTGTTCTAAACTTTTCTTATGTTGCTGGTATATTGGTTGACAAATGGACAAGACATAATGGGTGGTAAAGGTGATGGTGTGAGGATGAGACATTGAAATTGGGACATTATCATGGGCCATCCACTTTGAACTGTAAAGTTATCTGAAGAAGAAGGAAAAGGACGCCAGAAGAATCCGTGCCTGAGAGAGGGGGTTGGTCAACTGTGCCAATAATTTATTTTAGACTTTTGTGGTATCAGGTTGATTGTAGAGGTCTACACCAGGTAAAATTATAGTCATTTAGATTAAGAATGCATTGAGATACTGATCTGTATTATAATCATGATTAAAAAGTTAATAGTAGAATTATGGGATAATTATACAGAATGTTAATATGAATGTAAATTCTACCAATATTGATGGGTGTTAAATTGAGTTTTTTACTTTGAGTGATAAGACCAATTTGAATCACTGAGGAATGTAATTCTAAATTTTGGTTGGATAAATAGGTGGGTTGTTAATTATGATTTGGAATATGAATGATTTCCATGACCTATTCTCTATTCCTGACGACATCTCTGAGCATAAGGACTTAGAGGGATGCCTGTTGTGATGAGGCCTGTGTTTAGATACTGGTTCTCCTGTAACTTAGGGAGCATTTCTATGTTTTTATTTTCCTCAAATTGATTATTCTGTGTTGTTAAACCTGTGCAAGTTTGTTTTGTAGAATAAAGGTTATGAACTTAGTTTCAGAAGGGAGAAAGCTTACATGTAAGCTAAGGTATTTGACATTGAAGGGATTTGATTTTTTATTTTATTTTAAATATTGAGTATGTAAAGTTAATGTTCTGATTCTCCAAAAGGGACAATGTCCTTTGAGAGGGGAATGTTGTGGCTGAATCAGAATGAGTTAGGTAACATTGATAAATAAGATGTTTTATTTACACAATAATGCTTATGTGAGATTTTTCATTAGGATGTTTTCTTTTGGATAATACTGTTGGCAGTTGCATTTTCCTCTCTCTTCTCCAGGGCTTAGTCACTAGGGGCCCAGAGAAGGGGGAGGTCAGGCTTGTCTTCATATGTCAATGTATCTGTTAAACCATGTGATGCTATGAAGAATATCAGAAGGGGAGGAGGACAGAATGGAGGCTTGTCTTCTTATGGGAATGTGTCTAACTATTGTATGTCCCCTCTAAGGTTGCCCTTATTTTAGTATATGACCTAAGAGGCTCACTTTTTATGAGGATTAAATGTCAGGAATTGTGAAAAACTGAGTTTAAATGTATTTGGCTAAGGTGTGTGTAAACTTCCGACTTCAACTGTACATCATGTTGAAATTATAGGTCACTGTAGCCTACAGTTTGTCAAATATTATGACATTTTTCCTTGAAGGTGTACATTTTAATTTCAGCTTTAATTGTTTACATTAGGGTGCACCTCATTTCATTATGGTTTCACTTTCCATAATGTGTGAGGCATAAATTAGGTCATCATGTTGGCCCTGTGTGTCTGCTCAGTTGTGTCAACACAAGACAGTTCGCTTTGCATTAATAGGCTTTCAGTTAAAGTTACTGCTTTATAAGTACCATAAGTGGCAATAAGAGATGTCAGGGTTCAGGTATGGTAAGAGCAGCAACTCTCAGCATGATTTCTTGTGTTCTGCGTACTGAGACTCAATATTCAGGTACCCACTGTTTCAACAATGGCCTGCAGATGTATCCCAACTGCATCTTTTCTTTCCTGACATTGTTTTGAACTTTCTGGAAGTCCATAGCATGAATAAAACATTCTGTATCACGACTGTAAATACATTTCTCTCAAAGGAGAGCACAATTCCGTGTCGTTATTCTGTGTAAGTATACGCTGAGTGTACAAAAAATTAGGAACACCTGCTCTTTCCATGACAGAATGACCAGGTGAATCCAAGTGAAAGCAATGACTTGTTAAATGTACTTCAATCAGTGTAGAAGGGGAGGAGACAGGTTAAAGAAGGATTTTGTGTATGTGTGCCGTTCAGAGGGTGAATGGTCAAGACAAAAGATATCTTTGAACGGGGTATGGTAGTAGGTGCCAGGTGCACCGGTTCGTGTGTGTCAAGAACTGTAATGCTGCTTTTTTTTAAAACACTCAACAGTTTCCTGTGTGTATCATGAATGGTCCACCACCCAAAGGAAATCTAGGCAACTTTACACAACTGTGGGAAGCATTAGAGTCAACATGTGCCAGCATCCCTGTGAAACGCAACTCAATATTAGGGAAGTGTTCCTAAAGTTTTGTACACTCAGTTTGTGTTTCTGCTTCATATGCACAACTGTTTGATTATTCAGTTCATCAGGTATAGTGACAGCTGCCAATTATTCTGGCCTCTCAAATGAAACATGGGATGTTTTTGACAGGTTTATCACATAGTCTACAGAAGGTAATGAAGCCCCTTGTGAGTGTCTCGGTCCAAGTCGGCTAATGGACAAACCTATTGCCATTCTGCCTATTTGAAGGTTTTGTCATTCTGCCTGTTTAAAGGTATTGTCTTAATGATTCAAAGACAGGGTTCTGCCTGATCCCATCCCAGCTCTACAATATTCATGATCTGAAGCATTGTAGCGAGTTGTAATGCAAAGGTGACAGGCTTTGTAACACTGCCTTTCCAAAGCCTCATCTGCACCATAGCAGTGGGAAGCGGCATCCTTGAAGTGTGAATAAAAAATACCATCTCAAGCCTGACCAAGACACTTTATCTGTCAATCTCTGGTCTGTTTGACCTTTTTATTTATTTATTTATTTATTTTACCTTTATTTAACCAGGTAGGCAAGTTGAGAACAAGTTCTCATTTACAATTACGACCTGGCCAAGATAAAGCAAAGCAGTTTGACACATACAACGACACAGAGTTACACATGGAGTAAGACAAACATACAGTCAATAATACAGTATAAACAAGTCTATATACAATGTGAGCAAATGAGGTGAGAAGGGAGGTAAAGGCAAAAAAGTCCATGGTGGCAAGGTAAATACAATATAGCAAGTAAAACACTGGAATGGTAGTTTTGCAATGGAAGAATGTGCAAAGTAGAAATAAAAATAATGGGGTGCAAAGGAGCAAAATAAATAAATTAATTAAATACAGTTGGGAAAGAGGTAGTTGTTTGGGCTAAATTATAGGTGGGCTATGTACAGGTGCAGTAATCTGTGAGCTGCTCTGACAGTTGGTGCTTAAAGCTAGTGAGGGAGATAAGTGATTCCAGTTTCAGAGATTTTTGTAGTTCGTTCCAGTCATTGGCAGCAGAGAACTGGAAAGAGAGGCGGCCAAAGAAAGAATTGGTTTTGGGGGTGACTAGAGAGATATACCTGCTGGAGCGTGTGCTACAGGTGGGAGATGCTATGGTGACCAGCGAGCTGAGATAAGGGGGGACTTTACCTAGCAGGGTCTTGTAGATGACATGGAGCCAGTGGGTTTGGCGACGAGTATGAAGCGAGGGCCAGCCAACGAGAGCGTACAGGTCGCAATGGTGGGTAGTATATGGGGCTTTGGTGACAAAACGGATTGCACTGTGATAGACTGCATCCAATTTGTTGAGTAGGGTATTGGAGGCTATTTTGTAAATGACATCGCCAAAGTCGAGGATTGGTAGGATGGTCAGTTTTACAAGGGTATGTTTGGCAGCATGAGTGAAGGATGCTTTGTTTGCGAAATAGGAAGCCAATTCTAGATTTAACTTTGGATTGGAGATGTTTGATATGGGTCTGGAAGGAGAGTTTACAGTCTAACCAGACACCTAAGTATTTGTAGTTGTCCACGTATTCTAAGTCAGAGCCGTCCAGAGTAGTGATGTTGGACAGGCGGGTAGGTGCAGGTAGCGATCGGTTGAAGAGCATGCATTTAGTTTTACTTGTATTTAAGAGCAATTGGAGGCCACGGAAGGAGAGTTGTATGGCATTGAAGCTTGCCTGGAGGGTTGTTGACACAGTGTCCAAAGAAGGGCCGGAAGTATACAGAATGGTGTCGTCTGCGTAGAGGTGGATCAGAGACTCACCAGCAGCAAGAGCGACCTCATTGATGTATACAGAGAAGAGAGTCGGTCCAAGAATTGAACCCTGTGGCACCCCCATGGAGACTGCCAGAGGTCCGGACAACAGACCCTCCGATTTGACACACTGAACTCTATCAGAGAAGTAGTTGGTGAACCAGGCGAGGCAATCATTTGAGAAACCAAGGCTGTTGAGTCTGCCGATGAGGATGTGGTGATTGACAGAGTCGAAAGCCTTGGCCAGATCAATGAATACGGCTGCACAGTAATGTTTCTTATCGATGGCGGTTAAGATATCGTTTAGGACCTTGAGCGTGGCTGAGGTGCACCCATGACCAGCTCTGAAACCAGATTGCATAGCAGAGAAGGTATGGTGAGATTCGAAATGGTCGGTAATCTGTTTGTTGACTTGGCTTTCGAAGACCTTAGAAAGGCATGGTAGGATAGATATAGGTCTGTAGCAGTTTGGGTCAAGAGTGTCCCCCCCTTTAAAGAGGGGGATGACGGCAGCTGCTTTCCAATCTTTGGGAATCTCAGACGACACGAAAGAGAGGTTGAACAGGCTAGTAATAGGGGTGGCAACAAGTTCGGCAGATCATTTTAGAAGGAAAGGGTCCAGATTGTCTAGCCCGGCTGATTTGTAGGGGTCCAGATTTTGCAGCTCTTTCAGAACATCAGCTGAATGGATTTGGGAGAAGGAGAACTGGGGAAGGCTTGGGCGAGTTGCTGTTGGGGGTGCAGTGCTGTTGACAGGGGTAGGAGTAGCCAGGTGGAAAGCATGGCCAGCAGTAGAAAAATGCTTATTGAAATGTTCAATTATGGTGGATTTATCAGTGGTGACAGTGTTTCCTATCTTCAGTGCAGTGGGCAGCTGGGAGGAGGTGTTCTTATTCTCCATGGACTTTACAGTGTCCCAGAACTTTTTTGAGTTAGTGTTGCAAGAAGCAAATTTCTGCTTGAAAAAGCTAGCCTTGGCTTTTCTAACTGCCTGTGTATAATGGTTTCTAGCTTCCCTGAACAGCTGCATATCACGGGGGCTGTTCGATGCTAATGCAGAACGCCATAGGATGTTTTTGTGTTGGTTAAGGGCAGTCAGGTCTGGGGAGAACCAAGGGCTATATCTGTTCCTGGTTCTAAATTTCTTGAATGGGGCATGTTTATTTAAGATGGTTAGGAAGGCATTTAAAAAAAATATCCAGGCATCCTCTACTGACGGGATGAGGTCAATATCCTTCCAGGATACCCCGGCCAGGTCGATTAGAAAGGCCTGTTCGCTGAAGTGTTTCAGGGAGCGTTTTACAGTGATGAGAGGAGGTCGTTTGACCGCTGACCCATTACGGATGCAGGCAATGAGGCAGTGATCGCTGAGATCTTGGTTGAAGACAGCAGAGGTGTATTTAGAGGGGAAGTTGGTTAGGATGATATCTATGAGGGTGCCTGTGTTTAAGGCTTTGGGGAGGTACCTGGTAGGTTCATTGATAATTTGTGTGAGATTGAGGGCATAAAGTTTAGATTGTAGGATGGCTGGGGTGTTAAGCATGTTCCAGTTTAGGTCGCCTAGCAGCACGAGCTCTGAAGATAGATGGGGGGCAATCAGTTCACATATGGTGTCCAGAGCACAGCTGGGGGCAGAGGGTGGTCTATAGCAGGCGGCAACGGTGAGAGACTTGTTTTTAGAGAGGTGGATTTTTAAAAGTAGAAGTTCAAATTGTTTGGGTACAGACCTGGATAGTAGGACAGAACTCTGCAGGCTATCTTTGCAGTAGATTGCAACACCGCCCCCTTTGGCAGTTCTATCTTGTCTGAAAATGTTGTAGTTTGGAATTAAAATGTCTGAATTTTTGGTGGTCTTCCTAAGCCAGGATTCAGACACAGCTAGAACATCCGGGTTTGCAGAGTGTGCTAAAGCAGTGAATAGAACAAACTTAGGGAGGAGGCTTCTAATGTTAACATGCATGAAACCAAGGCTATTACGGTTACAGAAGTCGTCAAAAGAGAGCGCCTGGGGAATAGGAGTGGAGCTAGGCACTGCAGGGCCTGGATTCACCTCTACATCGCCAGAGGAACATAGGAGGAGTAGAATAAGGGTGCGGCTAAAAGCAATAAGAATTGGTCGTCTAGAACGTCTGGAACAGAGAGTAAAAGGAGGTTTCTGGGGGCGATAAAATAGCATCAAGGTATAATGTACAGACAAAGGTAAGGTAGGATGTGAATACAGTGGAGGTAAACCTAGGTATTGAGTGATGAAGAGAGAGATATTGTCTCTAGAAACATCATTGAAACCAGGAGATGTCATTGCATGTGTGGGTGGTGGAACTAATAGGTTGGATAAGGTATAGTGAGCAGGACTAGAGGCTCTACAGTGAAATAAGCCAATAAACACTAACCAGAACAGCAATGGACAAGACATATTGACATTAAGGAGAGGCATGCTCAGTCGAGTGATCAAAAGGGTCCAGTGAGTGGAGAGGTTGGTTGAGGGTCACGGCGATTTAGACAGCTAGCCAGGCCATCGGTAGCAAGCTAGCATAGGATGGAGGTCTGTTGTTAGCCACCTCTTGCGTTCGGTCAGTAGATTAGTGGGGTTCCGTGTGGTAGAGGGGATTAATCAAAATCACTCAACAACAACAAAAATAAGAACAATAGATATAGTTATAGAGGCCCGAGAAGAAAACATAATAATAATAAAAATAAATAAATTGTCCGATTGTCTATTCAGATAGCAGCCGGTAAGACAGCTAACGGTTAGCGGGCCGCAGATGGGCGTTCAGGTAACGTCGCGACGGAGGAGCCAGCCGGATCTCCTTCAGGTAAATAACGTCGGCAGTCCAGTTGTGGCCCGGTGGGGCTCCACGTAGGCAGTAAAACGGGTCCGGATAGGTGACTGCAGCCCAGGAGTGAATGATGGAACTCAGGAGTGATTGACGGAGCTGGCTAGCACCGGAACAATCGATGTTTGCTCCGGAATCGACGAAAGCCTACTGTCACACGGATAGCAGCTAGCTAGCTGTGAGATCCGGGAATGAATGTCCAGAGAGCAGTTGAAATCCAGGGACATGGAGAGAAAAATTGGTCCGGTATGTTACGTTCCGAGCCGCGCTGCGCCGTACAAAACTGGCAATAGATTTTCGATAGATTTTCGAGCTAAAGGATAGCTGAATACTAACGATTTGCCAGTAAAGAAGCTAACTAGCTTCTGATTAGCTTCTGGATTAGCTTCTGGGCTAGCTCCTGGCTAGCTTCTGGCTAGTTTCTGGCTAGCTTCTTGGAGTTTCTGGCTAGCTTCTTGGAGGTTTACAGATCTGAGGTAAATAATACTTTTTTATAAATATAAATTGGTGAGGCTGGTTGCAGGAGAGTGTTTAGAAGATGAGTTGATGAAAAATAAAATGTATGTGAAAAAAAGTTGTAAATATATATATATACAGGACACGACAAGACGAGGACAAAAGACGTCTGAACTGCTATGCGATCTTGGAGTGAAAAAAAAAACCTTGGTGGTATTTGTAATGAGATTTAGCTTTGGGAGGGAGTTATACTCTCTCACACCTGAGCTCTGACTTAGACATACCTACAGTAGACACCTCAAATGGCATTCTACCATATTCAGTACTCTACTTTGTCCAGAGCCCTATGTTTTAGGCAACTTGTCAATACAGCTGTACATTTGGATATTCTAAGCGGCAGTCTTTATTTTGACCTCTGAACTATAGGTCAATCATCCCAGGCTGTACTAAATCCTAATGGCCCTATTTATTTAGCTGTTTAAAGCAAATATTGACTTGTGCGCTAAATTCTTCAATCAAACTGAGGGAGATAGTGTTTTCCTCAGTGCTCTGTAGTAGTAGACACTTTTGAAAGTTGTGCTATTGGGATGAAAACAGGGTACAGCCACAAGGGCTGTTTGGGGGGCCCTGAGCGAGATTTGGTTTGGGGACCCCACCACCCCCCACCAAGACCCAGCCACCCCCACCTACATTTCCTGCAATTCTCCACATTTTGCCATGGGGGAGTAGAGCAGTGGAGGACAGCTCATAATGTCTGGAATGGTGTGGCATCAAACACATAGAAACCATGTGTGGGAAGTATTTGATACCATTTCGCTCCAGCCATTGCCACCAACCTCCAGTGGAGCAGAGAAAATGTTGTTTTAAAGCAACTTTTCTGCACTTATCCACATTTTGCCATGGGGTGGAGATAAAATTTGGCAATTATTTTGCCATGGGGCAAAGACACGTTATCACTTGTAAAGTAAGTTTTCTACAGTTCTACACATTTTGACATGACTTTTGCCATGTTAATGATATCTGAGTGAGTGAAAAAAAATCAATGGGGATCCCCTGGAGGTCAGGGGCCCTGGGCACGTGCCCGGTCGGTATTCGGTCATGAAAACTGTCTAGACTAATTTACCAATCTAAAAATTGTTAGCTGACATCAGTGGAGGCTTGTGGGGGGAGCTATAGGAGAATGGGCTCATTGTAATGCCTGGAATTAAATAAATGCAACAGAGTCAAATATGTAGTTGCCATATGCTTAATGTGTTTGATACCATTCCATTCTAGCCATTACAATGAGCCCATCCTCCTTTAGCTCCTCCCACCAGTCTCCAATGGCTGACATGGCTAATTGAGTGACTGTCAGTGATTAACAAAACAAGAGAACCTGCTAGTAACGATTTTCCTCCTCTTCTGAGGAGCAGTAGGAAATATCGGATCAATGTGCAGCGTGGTAAGTGTCCATAATATATTTTAATGAAATATAACTGAACACAGAAAACAAAAGAACAAGAAAATAAATGAAAACCAAAACAGTCCCGTATGGTGCAAACACTGAAACGGAAAATAATCACCCACACCTCAAAATGGGAAAACAGGCTACCTAAGTATGGCTCTCAATCAGAGACAACGATAGACAGCTGCCTCTGATTGAGAGCCATACCAGGCCAAACACATAGAAACAGAAAACCTAGACCTACAACCCAACCACATCACACCCTGACCAAACTAAAAATAGAAACATACAAAGCAATCTACGGTCAGGGCGTGACACTGCTGATGCACAACCAAATTTCAAACATACACCTTGTGTAACATACACCTTCTACTATTATAACTCAACATTAAATTGAGACTGCTAATTTATTTCATATTATAAAATAAAAAAATTGGGGTCAGGGGCCCCTATCCTGATATGCTGTCTTATGTGTTCTAGAGATTTTTTTGAGGTTGAGTTGAGGATCTATGTGCCTTCCCACTGGGTACAGATCTATTCCACGTTGGTTCAACATAATTTAATTGAAAATACGTGGAACAACCAACGTTGATTTAACCAGTGTGTGTCGAGGTATTTGTCACTTAACTATGGCACGCACTTATTTATTTAGGCAGCAGACTTATTTATTTATGCAGCAGATTCATCCATCCAAAACCAGCTGTACCATAACAACAACATTTCTGGCATGGCATAAAATGTGGATAAATTCAAAGTGTTATTTTATTGTAGAACCACAATCCAGACCAAATGTTCAAAAATAGCTTACAAATCAAATTGGTGACTGATACTGTAAATTGCTTTTTTGTTTTAAAAGATTCTTCCACAGAAAATGAAGCTTTGTCTTCAGAATAGGCCAGATAAAAAGTGGAGTCTAACGGGCATTCACATCTTTTATTGAATTCATATGTACTCTTGGCCAAGACCATACGTCCCACCACACTCAATATTGAAATGGGTCTTGGTTGTCATAAAACTCTGAGTCGAGGATTAGCTGACTCATTCATGCACATTAAAATGGCCGAGGGAAGTCAAGATGCTGAGGGTGCTGAAGCACCCCTAGGGCCTACAAAAGTAGCGCACTGGGCCATTAATAGTCCTGTATTAACCGTCTGTAGCGTGCGCAAATGATTCATTTTGAGGCAGCAACACCAGACGGATGCAAGACATGCAGATGCCAAAGCCAGAGGGTGTCTTGCAATGCAGAATTAATAGAATGTATTTCTCAGAATACACCTCTACACAAAATATAAACTGAAACATGATGCTATGAAGTGGTTTCTATGATGCCCTGAAAAACAGGCGTCAAGTTCTTAGACACCCAGTGTGTTAGCAGACTTCATTCCTTCAAACAACAATACAGTTTCCTCTTGAGACAACGGACAAAAGACACTTTAGAAGCACTTAATAACCTTACCCCGACCGTTCACAAAATCACTCATCTTCTGAAGGACCCACAGAACTCAAGGCGGCTTTCTAGATATCACCAGAATAGACATTATCTTTGGCAGATAAGCTGTATTTTGGTTCCAATACCAAATCTATAATTGCTCCCAAAAGTTGATTCTTGATAATATGCCCTCTGAGTCAGTCACTTATTTCAAATTCTTAGTCAGTGAATTCATCAGAACTCAGGGACATCCTATTCTTTACTAGCATCAACAACACTGTGTGAGAGAAGCTGGTAACATCCCCTGCTGGTGCCTTAGACTTATACCTAACTCGTCCAGATCCTGATTTAATCCCCTCTCAAATCCAGCAGACATGTTTCACTGTGACCATGTTGTTGATCACGGGAAAAACAAACTCCCAGTCGTGTGTTTCCCTGAAAGTCAACAGAATCTGTAAACATTTGTTTTGAAAACTAAAACATGGTGGCTGAGGAGACCTCCACTTCACAGCGACAGCAAGATAACCAAGATGTTATAACCAAGCTGAAGCTCTCCATTGACATCGGGGTTGAATAACCATTTCAGGTTGAATTGACTAATTATTGCCAGTCTCGAATATTGTTGTTTTTAGCGTTTATGGTTAAAGCTTCAGAAATGAAAGAATACGGCTTATTGCAGCGCTTGCAATAAATCGGAAATTTGTTCATTTGGTGTTCTCTAATGAAAAGCTTTTCATTACAGAGAATCACAGCAGTCCTCTACAGCTTTCTCATCAAGACAATTCCAATCGAAAGCCATAGCATCAACCCGTTGGGGACACACTAGCTGAATCAACGTTGTTTCCACGTCATTTCAATAAAATTGTTACATTGACGTCTGTGCCCAGTGGGAAAAGGCGTAATCTAGATTCAAGTCTTAACTTTTGGACAACTGCCCGTCTCGTTATTTAGGAGCTGTGTTATATATAGGCCCTCCATTAGGATCCCGTTATTTGTTTGTCCTTCCACGCTAGTTTTGGTAGCTGTCATTAGTAAGTAATGAGCTGCACACAATAAAATACAATTTCATGCACAAACTATAAATTCATGGGGCAGAGAGAATATTCCTGCCAATGCTCAATGGGGCATTACCCTACCCTCTAACGAGCAATCCAGGCAAAAACAATTAAATGTGTGTTCCAACAGATCACTGTTCGGCATACAGCCTGATTTGCAGTACCAGTCGAAAGTTGACACCAAATCATTCTGTAATGACGTTCGTCTGTAGAAGGAGAAGCGGACCAAAAAGCAGCGTGGTGGTTACTCATGTTCTTTAATGGAAAATGAACGATACATGAAATAACTTAAATCTACAAAACAACAAACGGAACGTGAAAAACCTATACAGCCTATCCTGTGACAACAAACACAGTGACAGGAACAATCACCCACAAACACAGTGAAACCCAGGCTACCTATGTATGATTCTCAATCAGAGACAACTAATGACACCTGCCTCTGATTGAGAACCATACTAGGCCGAAAACATAGAAATGCCCCAAAACATAGAAAAACAAACAGACTGCCCACCCAACTCACGCCCTGACCATACTAAATAAATACAAAACAATGGAAAATCAAGGTCAGAACGTGACAGTACCCCCCCCCAAAGGTGCGGACTCCGGCCGCAAAACCTTGACCTATAGGGGAGGATCTGGGTGGGCGTCCGTCCGCGGTGGCGGCTCTGGCGCGGGACGCGGACTCCACTTCATCATTGTCTTAGTCCGCCTTATTGTCTGCCTCCGTGGCTTTCTCACCATGGCCACCCCTCTCAATGACCCCACTGGACAGAGGGGCTGCTTGGGACAGAGGGGCAGCTCGGGACAGAGGTGAAGCAGCTGCTCGGGACAGAGGGGCAGCAGCTCGGGACAGAGGGGCGGCAGCAGCTCGGGACAGAGGGGCGGCAGCAGCTCGGGACAGAGGGGCGGCAGCTGCTCGGGACAGAGGGGCGGCAGCTGCTCGGGACAGAGGGGCGGCAGCTGCTCGGGACAGAGGGGCGGCAGCTGCTCGGGACAGAGGGGCGGCAGCTGCTCGGGACAGAGGGGCGGCAGCTGCTCGGGACAGAGGGGCGGCAGCAGCTCGGGACAGAGGGGCGGCAGCAGCTCGGGACAGAGGGGCGGCAGCTGCTCTGGACAGAGGGGCAGCTGCTCGGGCGGCCCCTGGCTGACTGGCGGCACTGGCGGCCCCTGGCTGACCGGCGGCCCCTGGCTGACTGGCGGCACTGGCGGCCCCTGGCTGACTGGCGGCCCCTGGCTGACTGGCGGCCCCTGGCTGACTGGCGGCACTGGCGGCCCCTGGCTGACTGGCGGCCGCTGGGCAGACGGGCGGCACTGGCGGCGCTGGGCAGACGGGCGGCACTGGCGGCACTGGGCAGACGGGCGGCACTGGGCAGACGGGCGGCACTGGCGGCGCTGGGCAGACGGGCGGCACTGGCGGCTCCTGGCAGACGGGCGGCACTGGCGGCTCCTGGCAGACGGGCGGCACTGGCGGTGCTGGGCAGACGGGCGGCACTGGCGGCGCTGGGCAGACGGGCGGCACTGGAGAGGAGGAAGGCTCTGGAAGCGCCGGACTGAGTAGCTCTCGTAGCGCCGAACAGGCGGGAGACTCCGGCAGCGCTGGAGAGGAGGAAGCCCCTGTAAGGATGGGCCGGAGAGACAGCCTGGTACGGGGAGCTGCCACCGGAGGGCTGGTGCGTGGAGGTGGTGACGGATAGACCGGGCCGTGCAGGCGCACTGGAGCTCTTGAGCACCGAGCCTGCCCAACCTTACCCGGTTGAATGGTCCCGGTCGCCCTGCCAGTGCGGCGAGGTGGAATAGCCCGCACTGGGCTATGCAGGCGAACCGGGGACACCGTGCGCAAGGCTGGTGCCATGTAAGCCGGCCCAAGGAGACGCACTGGAGACCAGATGCGTAGAGCCGGCTTCATGGCACTTGGCTCGATGCCCACTCTAGCCCGGCCGATACGCGGAGCTGGGATGTGCCGCACCGGGCTGTGCACCCGCACTGGGGACACCGTGCGCTCCACAGCATAACACGGTGCCTGCCCGGTCTCTCTAGCCCCCCGGTAACCACAGGAAGTTGGCTCAGGTCTCCTACCTGGCGTAGCCATACTCCCTGTTAGCCCCCCCCCCCCCCCCCCCCCCCCAAAGACATTTTTGGGGCTGACTCCCGGGCTTCCTTGCCAACCGTGTTCCCTCATATCGCCGGCTCCTCTCTCCGGCTGCCTCTGCTCTCCTCGCTGCCTCCACCTGTTCCCATGGAAGGCGATCCTTTCCCGCCAGGATCTCCTCCCATGTGTAGCAACCCTTGCCGTCCAACACATCGTCCCAAGTCCATTCCTCCTTGTGCCGCTGTTGCCCGTTACCACGCCGCTTGGTCCATGGTTGGTGTGTGATTCTGTAACGACGTTCGTCTGTAGAAGGAGAAGCGGACCAAAAAGCAGCGTGGTGGTTACTCATGTTCTTTAATGGAAAATGAACGATACATGAAATAACTTAAATCTACAAAAGGAATGTGAAAAACCTATACAGCCTATCCTGTGACAACAAACAGTGACAGGAACAAACACCCACAAACACACAGTGAAACCCAGGCTACCTAAGTATGATTCTCAATCAGAGACAACTAATGACACCTGCCTCTGATTGAGAACCATACTAGGCCGAAAACATAGAAATGCCCCAAAACATAGAAAAACAAACAGACTGCCCACCCAACTCACGCCCTGACCATACTAAATAAATACAAAACAACGGAAAATCAAGGTCAGAACGTGACACATTCAAGGGTTTTTATTTATTTGGACTATTTTCTACATTGTAGAATAATAGTTGAAGACATCAAAACTATAAAAAAAACCACACAGAATCATGTAGTAGCCAAAAAGTATTATATTTGAGATTCTTCAAAGTAGCCACCCTTTGCTTTGCACACTCTTGGCATTCTCTCAACCAGTTTCATGAGGTAATCACCTGGAAAGCATTTCAATTAACAGGTGTGCCTTAAAAGTTAAAAGTTCATTTGTGGAATTTCTTTCCTAGATGTGTTTGAGCCAATCAGTTTTGTTGTGACAAGGTAAGGGTGGTATACAGAAGATAGCCCTATTTGGTAAAATACCAAGTCCATATTATGGCTAGAACAGCTCAAATAAGCAAGGCGAAATGACCGTCCATCATTACTTGAAGACATGAAGGTTAGTCAATACGGAACATTTCAAGAACTTTGAATGTTTCTTCAAGTGCAGTCGCAAAAACCATCAAGCACTATGAAGATACTGGCACTCATGAGGACCGCCACAGGAAAGGAAGACCCAGAGTTACCTCTGCTGCAGAGGAAAAGTTCATTAGAGTTACCAGCCTAGAAATTGCAGCCCAAATAAATACTTCAGAGTTCAAGTATCAGACACATCTCTACATCAACTGTTCAGAGGAGACTGTGAGAATCAGGCCTTCATGGTCAGATTTCTGCAAAGAAGAATAGACTTGCTTGGGCCAGGAAACCCGAGCAATGGATATTAGACCGGTTGAAATCTTTCCTTTGGTCTGATGAGTCCAAATTAGATTTTGGGTTCCAACCACAGTGCCTTTGTGAATAGCAGAGTAGGTAAACGGATGATCTCTGCATGTGTGGTTCCCACGGTGAAGCATGGAGGAGGTGGTGTGGGTGTGCTTTGCTGGTGACACTGTCAATGGTTTGTTCAGAATTCAAGGCACACTTAACCAGAATGGCTACCACAGCATTCTGCAGCGATACGCCATCCCATCTGGTTTGCACTTAGTTCCACAATCCTTTATTTTTCAACAGGACAATGACCCAACCCACCTCCAGGCTGTGTAAGGGCTATTTGACCAATAAGGAGAGTGATTCATCAGATGACCGAGGAATCACCCGACCACAACCCAATTGAGATGGTTTGGGATGAGTTGGACCGCAGAGTGAAGGAAAAGCAGCCAACAAGTGCTCAGCATATGTGGGAAGTCCTTCAAGAGCTTTGGAAAAGCATTCCAGGTGAGGCTGGTTGAGAGAATGCCAAGAGTATGCAAAGCTGTCATCAAGGCAAAGGGTGGCTACTTTGAATAATCTCAAATATAAAATATGTTTTGATTTGTTAAACACTTTTTTTGGTGACTACATGATTCCGTAATGAGTAGGTGTGTCCAAACTTTTGCCTGGTACTGTATCTGTCCATTGTAGGAACACAGTCCAGAGAACTTAAGGAGATAGATGCATCTCGTACGTGGTTATACGCAATGTTCTGACATTGAAAGTTGCCGGTGGTGAAAATAAGTTGAGAACTAAGTTTTAATGGCTTGAACTCCTTGTAGCAGCAAGTACCTGGAGAAAGGAAGAGACTGACGAACTCACGTTGTGCCAACTGTATTACACGGAACTAAATGCAACATTCAAAGATTTTACTGAGTTACAGTTCATATATGGAAATCAGTGAATTTAAATATATTCATTTGGCCCTAATTTATGGATTTCAAAGGACTGGGAATACAGATATGTATCTGTTTGTCACAAATACAAAACAAAAAAATGGGCTTCAGGATCTCGTCACTGTATTCAAATTGCCATCGATAAAATGCAATTGTGTTCGTTGTCCATAGCTTATGCCTGCCCATACCATAACCCCACCATGGGGCACTCTGTTCACAATGTTATCAGCAAACCGCTAGCCCACACGATGCTATACACGTGGTTTGCGGTTGTGAGGCTGGTTGGACATACAACTAAATTCTCTAAAACTACATTGGAGGCGGCTTATGGTAGACATGAACATTACATTCTCTGGCAACAGCTCTGGTGTACATTCCTGCAGTCACCATGCCAATTGCACATGCCCTCCAAACTTGAGACTTCTGTGGCATTGTGACAAAACTGCAAATTTGAGTGTCCTTTTACTGTCCCCAGCACAAGGTGCACCTGTGTAATAATCATGCTATTTAATCAGCTTCTTGATATGCCACACCTGTCAGGTGGATGTATTATCTTGACAAATAAAAAATGCTCACTTAAAGTGACGTAAACAAATTTGTGCACCATATTTGTGATAAGATTTGTATGCGTATTGAACATGTCTGGGATCTTTTTTTTTCAGCTCATGAAACATGGGACCAACACTTTACATATGGCATTTATATTTTTGTTCCGTGTAGATTCTTCTGAAGAATTAGGGCATATTCAAAGAGCCTTACCAGGTAAAGCTCCAAACGAAAACGACTGCCAGGTAAAAGGAATTAGATACATTTGAATTTAGAGATGCCATAGAAGGAAATTGAGCATATCATTAGATTATCAAGTGTATGGTACCACTAATTAAAAATAAGTGATGCGTAGAAGGTAAACATAGGCTTTGACAGTAAATACGATTTGGGGCAGATTCAAATTAAACATTGAGCTGCAAATCCTATTCCCAGTTTGTCAATGAGAAGAGATTAAACTGTAGACCATAACCTCCTCCAGAAGTGTACTAGAATACAAACACCAGCCTTAATTTTACCTTTTAAAGTGTTTTCACACAGTATAAGTATACAGGAAGACTGCAGCCAGGCCTATTCACACGAACACCAGGTGGTGTGTGGGCAACGTGTGAGCATGCATAAGAAATGGCGGCTAATGTTTTTGACTTTCTTCACAATTAAGTGGTTACATTTGAAGACAATGAAAAGTACATTTGGGAGTATGAATAAGCTGACTGATGGGAGGTTAAAGAGAGGCTGAATCTCTAAAGAAGATTTGTTAATCTACATAAAAAACGAATGCAAGTCAGACGACCCATGAGTGTCAACTTTTTCTCTATGGTGCTCATTGAGAAGTAATAAAATATTTGAATGGTGTTATAACTGCAGTCTGAGTGCTTAATCTAACCAGCCCACCATGGAAACACTGAGAAAATCAGAGAGGTAACAATGTGCCGTGCCAATACTGTAATCAGATGCCTGAATAGTGGATATAATTTGCCAAATGCAAGGCAAAGAAAAGGTCACATCACTTCCTTTGACAAGTACAAGGAAGTATGTTATATGAGCCCTCGAACAACCTTTCAACATCAGCAAAACAAAGGAGCTGATCATGGACTACAGGAAGCTAAGCATGGCCTCATCCAAATCGCTGGAGTAAGTCGAGAGCTTCCTTGGTGTCCACATCACTAAGGATTTAACATGGACCACACACGCCAACATAGTTGTGAAGGCACAAAAAATGCCTCTTCCCCTTAAGAGGCTGAAAAGATTTGGCACCGGCCCTCAAGAAGTTATACAGCTGTACCATTGAGAGTATCTTGACTGGCTCCATCACCACTTAATATGGCAACTGCTTGGCACGCGACCGCAAGGCGCTAAATAGGGTAGTTTGTATGGCCCAGTACATCACTGGGGCCGAGGTCCCCGCCATCCAGGACCTCTATGCCAGGTGGTGTCAGAGGAAGGCCACACAAGTCAGACTGTTCTCTCTGCTACCGCACGGCAAGTGGTACCGATGCACCAAGTCTGGAACCAACAACAGCTTCTACCCCCAAGCCATAAGACTGCGAAATAGCTACTCGGACTATCTGCATTGACCCCCCTTTGCACAAACTCTCGACTCATCACATATGCTGCTGCTATTGCTTATTATCTGTCCTATCTGCCCCTACCCATATATACATATCTACCTCAATAACTCTTACCAGTGGACTGTAAATAAATAAACTGCACTACTCGGGGGAGAATTTCAACAATGATTGTCCTCAAATTTCTTTCCCACATACTGCAGTTGACAGCTTGGATTTAAGCTGTAAGTCATCAATAGTTGTCAGATTTGACGTCTGGCTGTTGAGCCTCTGAGATGCAGCTATCCAGATATGAGAAGTGTTGTCCTACACAGGGATCTGGCCTGGTGTTAACCAGTAACCAGCGGGGACACAACCTTTTCAGATCTCTACCTTTTCTCATTATTCACCCGCACGGTCATGAATATGGTTGGTCTCTGTTTGGATTTTTGCAGTACTCCCAAATGTTAGCAATATTTTTATATGATAAAATGTGACAATGATTTTGGAAGTTGAAGCGACCAGAAGATAAATAGCATTGTGCATCAGGACACTTGTTGAGTTACAGGAATTGACTATCAAGAAAAGGTCTGAGAAATGAAATACTACTGTAAATGCAAGTATTTAATATAATAGTAAAATGAATGAATACATTATACAAGGCATTAACATAGGTTACAAGGTACGTATTACTGCATTCATAATCTAGGCATGATCAGAGAGGGAGAGATAAGTCAGAGGCTAAAAGTTGTGAGAGGAGAGAGAATCTCACCAGAGCAGGTCAAGAACAAAGAGATAGGCACAAGGATAACCATTTGACCATGTTTGGATTCAAAATCAGAGTGTTGACCAATAGCATTACTGTAAGGTTATCTTCCAGTTATGTTACACATGCAGCTAACAAAAATATATTGACATTTCTGCTCTACCCAAAATTACAACCAACTATTTTCAACATTACTGCAAGACGCAAAAAGTCTGTCGGCCCTGCATTAAAGACCAAAATTGATTAAAAAAGGTATACCAGTGTAATTTAAAAACAAAAAATGGACAGATTGGAAAATAGATGGGAAGAGATTTGATGTTCAGATTCCATGGCACATGGTTTATGGTTTAACTGATACGGAAAACAACGCTGGATTCAAAACGTACATTTTTTTCCATTTAAATTATACATAATTCTTGCAACCAATAGAATGTAATATGAGGGATGCAACCATCCCAGTTCTGCAGATCCTGCTGTGAAGAGACAGAATCTTTAGATCATTTGTTTTGCTACTGTCCATATGTAGCTTGTTTTTGGTTGTTGAAGAATTCCAACATTTACCTGGTGCTTAATCTGCAAATACTGTAGCACTGCTGGGTGATTTGAAAAGTCAATCAATCGATCAATAGTATAATAAAACTTTTAGCAACATTTTTTATTTAATTTACTATCTGTGAAACTGAGAATAGAAAGGATCAGAACTTTTGTGTGTAAAATATGGCTGTCACGTCCTGACCTTAGTTCCTTTTTTATGTCTCTATTTTAGTTTGGTCAGGGCGTGAGTTGGGGTGGGCATTCTATGTTTTGTATTTCTGGTTTTGGCCTGGCATGGTTCCCAATCAGAGGCAGCTGTCAATCGTTGTCTCTGATTGAGAACCATACTTAGGCAGCCTGTTTTCCCACTATGGGTTATGGGTAGTTGTTTTCTGTTTTGTGTTGCTGCACCTTACAGGACTGTTTTGTTTTCGTTTCACTCTCTTTGTTATTTTGTTTAGTGTATCTGTTCCAATAAAATAACATGAACACTTACCACGCTGCGCATTGGTTCGATCCTTCATACTCCTCACCAGAAGAGGAAGAAAACCGTTACAGAACTACCCACCAAAAAAGGACCAAGCAGCGTGGTAACAAGGAGCAGAGGGTTCTGGAATCCTGGACTTGGGAGGAGATATTGGACGGCAAGGGACCCTGGGCACAGGCTGGGGAATATCGCCGCCCCAAGGAAGAACTGGAGTCAGCGAAAGCTGAGCGGCGGCGATATGAGGTAAGGCAGCGCAACACGCACGAGAGGCATTTGGGGGGTTGCACACGGGGGTTTGGAGGAGTCAGGCGATAGACCTGAGCCAACTCCCCGTGCTTACCGGAAGAAGTGTAGTACTGGTCAGGCACCGTGTTATGCGGTGAAGCGCACGGTGTCGCCAGTACGCGCTCATAGCCCGGTGCCCTATAGGCCAGCCCCCTGCAAGTGCCATGCGAGAGTGGGCATCCAGCCAGAGCGTATTGTGCCGGCTCAGGGTGTTTGGTCTCCGGTACGCCGTTTCGGCCCAGGGTATCCCGCGCCGGCTCTGCATGCTGTGTCTCCGGGGCGCTGGGAGGGTGCAATGCGCCCTATGCCTGCGCTCAGCCCGTGCCGGGAGAATGTGGGCATTGAGCCTAAGGGAGAGGTGCGAGTGGTATGCACCAGATCTCCAGTGCTCACCCACAGCCCAGTTCAACCTGTGCCTGCACTCTGGAGGGTCCGGGCTAAAGTGGTCATCCAGCCTGGAGGAGTGGTGCCAAGGCTGCGCACCAGAGCTCCAGTGCTCCCCCATTGCCCGGTCCATCCGGTGCCTCCTCCACGCACCAGGCCTCCTGTAGGTCCAGGCTGTTTCTCCGTCTCCTCCCTCCAGGTTCTCCCGCCTGTCCGGCGCTTCCAGAGTCTCCTTCCTGTCCGGAGCTGCCAGAGCCGCCCTCCTGTCCGGAGCTGCCAGAGCAGCCCGATAATCAGGAGCTGCCGGAGCCGCCCGTCAGTCAGCAGCTGATGGAGCCGCCCATCAGTCAGGAGCTGCCGGAGCCGCCCGTCAGTCAGGGGCTGCCGGAGCCGCCCGTCAGTCTGGAGCGCCCGTCAGTCAGGAGCTGCCGGAGCCGCCCGTCAGTCAGGAGCTGCCGGAGCCGCCCTTCACTCCGGAGCTGCCAGAGCCGCCCTTCACTCCGGCGCTGCCAGAGCCACCCTTCACTCCGGCGCTGCCAGAGTCTCCCGCCTGTCCGCCGCTGCCAGAGTCTCCCGCCTGTCCGCCGCTGCCAGAGTCTCCCGCCTGTCCGCCGCTGCCAGAGTCTCCCGCCTGTCCGCCCCTGCCAGAGTCTCCCGCCTGTCCGGTGCTGCCAGAGTCTCCCGCCTATTCGGGGCCCGCTGTAAGGGCCCCCAGTCCGCTGTCGGTGGTGAGGGTTGCCGCTCCAAAGACTATGGTGGAGTGGGGTCCACGTCCCGCGCCAGAGCCGCCACCGCGGACAGATGCCCACCCAGACCCTCCCCTATGGGTTTAGGTTTTGCGGCCGGAGTCCGCACCTTTGGGGGGGTACTGTCACGTCCTGACCTTAGTTCCTTTTTTATGTCTCTAT
The DNA here is from genome assembly GCF_013265735.2 of Oncorhynchus mykiss. NCBI lineage: Eukaryota > Metazoa > Chordata > Actinopteri > Salmoniformes > Salmonidae > Oncorhynchus > Oncorhynchus mykiss. Next base: position 18,741,499 of record NC_048568.1, on the reverse strand, counting down.
TTTAGTTTGGTCAGGGCGTGAGTTGGGGTGGGCATTCTATGTTTTTGTTCTATGTTTTGTATTTCTGGTTTTGGCCTGGTATGGTTCCCAATCAGAGGCAGCTGTCAATCGTTGTCTCTGATTGAGAACCATACTTAGGCAGCCTGTTTTCCCACTATGGGTTGTGGGTAGTTGTTTTCTGTTTTGTGTTGCTGCACCTTACAGGACTGTTTCGTTTCACTCTCTTTGTTATTTTGTTTAGTGTTTCTGTTCCAATAAAATAACATGAACACTTACCACGCTGCGCATTGGTTCGATCCTTCATACTCCTCGTCAGAAGAGGAAGAAAACCGTTATAATGGCAAATAGAAATCAAAAATGGATTGTGTTAAGAGATAGATGGGAATAAAAACAACAATAAGTCATATAAAATATGGTGTCTGTAAAATGTATATAGATTCACAACTTATGAAACAGCACAGTTAGAAATATATGGCAAATAGAAATCTATCTGGATGGTCTTCAGAAATAGATGGGAGGGGTTGAGGGTAGCTGAAGGATGGGATTAAAAACAAACAAAAGATAACTATCGTAAAATACATTGTGTCAGTAAAATGTGTAAACTGGAAGTAGAAGCCTAAGTATTGTCCGGTACTTTACTCCAATCAGGGTTAGGGGAAAATAAAGGAAAATATTTAGATATATTTACAACAAAAATATGGGGGATTGGAAATGACACAGACAATTATATTGATAGAAGCAATATTAAATCTGATCTACCCCCTTAACTTTTTTTTTCAACTTCCAATTAGCTATCAGTCATAAAGGATGTTATCCCAACATAACCTTTGCTTCCCAGATGTGTGACAGAATGGGAGATGTTAGAGCAGCACAGAACTCAGCAGTCCTCAGAAACACAAGAGTCAATTCGGGACCTGGGACTCCACTATAGATGCAATGATACAAGTTTGAGCTGTGTTAGTAACACCACTGACAGAATGTGTAAGGGCAGTGTGCAAATATGTTATGTTTGTGGATATACAAAGCGTGCACAATGTACAGTCTATGGCATAGGTAGTGCCATGCAATGTAAACTGAGTATACCAAACATTATTAACATCTTCCTAATATTGAGTTGCACACCCACTTTTGCCCTCAGAACAGCCTCAATTCGTCAGGACATGGACTCTACAAGGTGTCAAACATTCCCCAGGGATGATGGCCCATGTTGACTCCAATGCTTCCCACAGTTCTGTCAAGCTGGCTGGATGTCCATTGGGTGGTGGATCATTCTTGATACACACGGGAAAATGTTGAGCATGAAAAACCCAGCAGCGCTGCAGTTCTTGACACAAACCATTGTGCCCGGCACCTACTACCATACCCCATACCCCACTTACAGTGCCTTGCGAAAGTATTCGGCCCCCTTGAACTTTGCATCCTTTTGCCACATTTCAGGCTTCAAACATAAAGATATAAAACTGTATTTTTTGTGAAGAATCAACAACAAGTGGGACACAATCATGAAGTGGAACGACATTTATTGGATATTTCAAACTTTTTTAACAAATCAAAAACTGAAATTGGGCGTGCAAAATTATTCAGCCCCCTTAAGTTAATACTTTGTAGCGCCACCTATTGCTGCGATTACAGCTGTAAGTCGCTTGGGGTATGTCTCGATCAGTTTTGCACATCGAGAGACTGACATTTTTTCCCATTCCTCCTTGCAAAACAGCTCGAGCTCAGTGAGGTTGGATGGAGAGCATTTGTGAACAGCAGTTTTCAGTTCTTTCCACAGATTCTCGATTGGATTCAGGTCTGGACTTTGACTTGGCCATTCTAACACCTGGATATGTTTATTTTTGAACCATTCCATTGTAGATTTTGCTTTAAGTTTTGGATCATTGTCTTGTTGGAAGACAAATCGCCGTCCCAGTCTCAGGTCTTTTGCAGACTCCATCAGGTTTTCTTCCAGAATGGTCCTGTATTTGGCTCCATCCATCTTCCCATCAATTTTAACCATCTTCCCTGTCCCTGCTGAAGAAAAGCAGGCCCAAACCATGATGCTGCCACCACCATGTTTGACAGTGGGGATGGTGTGTTCAGGGTGATGAGCTGTGTTGCTTTTACGCCAAACATAACGTTTTGCATTGTTGCCAAAAAGTTCAATTTTGGTTTCATCTGACCAGAGCACCTTCTTCCACATGTTTGGTGTGTCTCCCAGGTGGCTTGTGGCAAACTTTAAACAACACTTTTTATGAATATCTTTAAGAAATGTCTTTCTTCTTGCCACTCTTCCATAAAGGCCAGATTTGTGCAATACACGACTGATTGTTGTCCTATGGACAGAGTCTCCTACCTCAGCTGTAGATCTCTGCAGTTCATCCAGAGTGATCATGGGCCTCTTGGCTGCATCTCTGATCAGTCTTCTCCTTGTATGAGCTGAAAGTTTAGAGGGACGGCCAGGTCTTGGTGGATTTGCAGTGGTCTGATACTCCTTCCATTTCAATATTATCACTTGCACAGTGCTCCTTGGGATGTTTAAAGCTTGGGAAATCTTTTTGTATCCAAATCCGGCTTTAAACTTCTTCACAACAGTATCTCGGACCTGCCTGGTGTGTTCCTTGTTCTTTATGATGCTCTCTGCGCTTTTGACGGACCTCTGAGACTATCACAGTGCAGGTTCATTTATACGGAGACTTGATTACACACAGGTGGATTGTATTTATCATCATTAGTCATTTAGGTCAACATTGGATCATTCAGAGATCCTCACTGAACTTCTGGAAAGAGTTTGCTGCACTGAAAGTAAAGGGGCTGAATAATTTTGCACGCCCAATTTTTCAGTTTTTGATTTGTTAAAAAAGTTTGAAATATCCAATAAATGTCGTTCCACTTCATGATTGTGTCCCACTTGTTGTTTATTCTTCACAAAAAAATACAGTTTTATATCTTTATGTTTGAAGCCTGAACTGTGGCAAAAGGTCGCAAAGTTCAAGGGGGCCGAATACTTTCGCAAGGCACTGTATGTGTATGTGACCAATCAAATGTGATTTGATTTGATCAGCAACCAAGTTGTCCTTACCACGGGCGTGTCGGATTTCAAGGGGAAACTCCGACAATATCCGTAGAGATTTTCGTCAGTGGAATGGCCTCAGGGAGACGAGTGGCAGCGCACATGATAGTTAAGAGAAACTGATTACCACTCTTTGCTTTGGCCAAAGGACCAATACGCACACAAACTTAGGTCTCACTCCAATGACAAAGGAATCAGAAATAACATCAGACTCAAGTTCCATGTCTTACAAAGGAACTTCCATGCCACCCATCTCCGCACCGTGTACTAACACTGTAACCAGTTGAAGTTTCAGACAAAGGCTAAACATCCTCCAATGAAGGACTGGGCTGCCCCAAGCTTCGCAGTATTTTCACTGGCTGCTTAACATCACTGCCGCTCTGCAGAGACATGCACCCGTCTGAAACTAAGGGTTCATACACATCTGATCCAGGAAATACACCATTCCCAACCAGAGGCTTAATGGGCCGGAGTGCGCCGACAAAAATAAACAGCTTTTTCTCTCTCTAATTGTTCTGTTTTAACTTAGGACACAGAGACAATGTGTCCTTTCTCACGGCAATAATGACAAACTGGCGGATATTTAAAAAAAAACTGTTTTCTGCCAAACTTTGGGCACTGTGAAATTAACTGAAACCTCACAGTAGGTGACTTCTCTGGATTGCTTTGTTCATAGGGATAACTACTGGGTGTGTTGTTTGAGAAGGTAATGTGTCAACAAACTAATCTGCAAGAACTGCAGATTTCTCAACAGTGAGATCCTTGTGCTCATCAATGTAGGTAGCAACCGTTTCATGAAAACAATTATTGAACTGCTTGAGAAGAATGAGTCATTAAATTCTCAAGGTCCTGTGTTTCGTAATTTACGGAACTGATGTCTGTAGGCACCAAGGATAGCAGCTTTAACAGTGTCATAATCTGAGCTCTGGTTAAGAGACAAAGCAGCATACACGTTGAGCTTTTACCACAAGAACACTTTGGAGGAGCAGTGACCAAATATCTAATGGTAATACGCTCAAACAGAGTAAAACATACATCATCCTAATTTTTGTTGAAAGGCGGTACAAGTCGGCTTGTCCGACCAAGATCAAATGTTTTTCAGGTTGCCGGATTGCCTGACTGGATTTGGAGTGCTTCCAGATATTTCTCCCTATGTAGCACTTCCAGCTCCATCTCTTTAAGTTGAATGGCATGCGCACATTCTTCTTTTTCCAGGCTGGCTGCACGTTCTTGTTGTTTGGCTGCACGCTCATCTTGCCTTTCCCTGTGCTTCAACTCTAATTTATGTTCCAATCTCTCCTCACTCTCTTTCCCTTTCCCTGTGCTCAAGCTCTAATTTCTGTTGTTCCCATTTTGCCTTTAGTTCTACCTCTCACAGTCCCCACGTCTATGTGGTGTACTCTACCACCCGTAGGACCCTTTTCATCATCCCCCCCTCTGGAAGGATTTCCTCTCCCACCAAAGCAGTACAGATCAACTCTTTGACTAGTGCTTTTGGATCGCCAGATACCACCTTGACGTCAATGCTTTGAAATAGCAGATTCGCCTTTGTACGTTTATCTAGCATCTCCCATGTAGGGGTATCCACAAATATTTCCAAGTTAAAGTCCCTGGCTTTATTTTTAATAGCCTGTGTCTTAATGCAACTTTAAAAATACCCTCAATCTTATAACCCCTCAAGGTGGATGTCAGTGACAGAAACTGTACCATAAAAGTGTATTTTGAACACTCAAATATCTGGGCAGAGCTAGGTAGGTGACTACCATACTCATGGGGAAGAATATGTCAGATGAGGCCCCATTTTGCAACTTTCCCCAGCAAAAAAATAAATAAAAGTCGCTCAAACAGAAAGGGGAACAAACAAGGAGTCAACCACCAAAACAAAACAGGTGGGGTTTTAGGAGGGGCTCTGAAAGACACTCATGGGGGTGTCCTCTGAAAGTTGACTAGCAACAACAACTGGAACCTAAGACACCCACCATGAGCACCCACTAAATTTGCCCATGAAGAGCACCCCACATGCACTGAATGACGGGTCACCACTGGTTAATGCCCACTGTCCTCCAGGTAAGAAATCCTAGCAAAGTTGCCTCTTGTGAATAGCTCACCCAGATTCTATTTTGTTCTGTTTTGTTTCTGCTGTGACGTGCGGTGCTTGAAGTGTTACTGTGCATTTGGAGATTTTACACATACTGTAAAAGCAATGTCTGCAAATGAATTTGCCCACATGTATGAGCACTGACACAAATGCAATTGATGTTTTGAAATTAATCAATTTGTGACACTATACTCTTTAGGCCAGGGTTGGGGACAAGTCCATTTCAATTCCAGTCAATTCAGAAAGTAAACAAATTGCAATTCAACGTTTCTTCATTGAAAAACATTTGAGAGAATTGAAATTTCAGTCTATTTCCTGAATTGACTGGAATTAAAATGGAATTGTCCCCAACCCTGCAGGCACATTATATCAGCAGAGTCACTTTAACAGTTCCAATCATTGCCAATATTTTCGCAGAAAAAATGTCCTTTAGACTGACAGTGTGAAATAGATGGAAGATAATGGAAATTGTATGGCTGCATGGCCTGCCCAGAGATATGTAAGATATCTGACCTATCGAGATGGTAACAGCATTTTAAGAGATGGCTCTTTACAAAGGACCAGCTCAATGGGAAAAGGTGAGAGGGTGAGTCATTTCTCTGAGCACATACCGGCACCTGCCTTTCTCTCTCCTCTCACTCCTTCAGCAGCTGTGCTACTCAGGCAGACAATCAGAACAGCACAGACCCCGAGCAGCAGTCTCTGCTTTCATCTCCATTCATTGTGCCCATTACATGAATCCCATTGGGTGACAAGGCTAAACACAATTTGTATCAATTGGCAAGGCCTACTGCAATTGCTCGATTTCACGATGTAGGCATGTTAATAACATAATATATCAAAATGACCTTACCTGCCAAGGTTGTAAGCCTCATCTCATTTTACTGAACTGCCTGGGTTATTATAAGGTTTTTGGTTGTCTTTGTTGATTTTGTTTATTTGAAAAAATTATAAGCATGTGTACAGTTTGACAGTTTTTTGAAAATGTCTCTCAGCTGCCTGTTTCACAATAAACCTAAAGCCCTTACACTAAGGAGCTCATTAAAAGTTGGCCAATGTCTGGGCAAAATTGCAGAGAGAAAGTGAAGGTAGTATTTTGTGGAATAACTGTCTTTAGTTAAACATGTAAGAAGTTAGTAAGGCTGTACAAACCCAGCATAGGAACTGAGAATCTCCTCCAAAACAGTGGTTTTCAAGCTTCTCCTCTGGGACCCCCTTTTTTGTAGCTCTGAAGTAGCACACGTTTCAAGTAGTCATGGGCTTGAATTGTTGAATCGGGTGTGCTAGCTCTGGAATAACTCAAATACTTGGAACATCTGGGGGTCTGAAAGGGAGGTTTGAGAACACCTTCTCTAAAGAATAAGCACATTTAGAGTTTCTTGCCTGGGGGGTAATATCCTGTATGAATCTGTCTGGAATGGCTAGGAGGTTTAACAGTGCATTGGCATGCCATGTGTGGGCAGGAGGACGGGGGCAATACTATCCAATATCTACACGAATTATCCCACTTCAGATATTCTCTGATGGTTGGAGAATATCGTCCGTTAGGGTTAAGCCACATAAATGTAACCCAATTCCCTTTTAATGTACTTTTCTCTCTACGCGTATTCTGACCGTGAATTTAAGCATGAGAATAGCATTCTATTTTTTCACCCGCTATTCATTTGGGGTGGAGATCAAAGATGCTAGTGCCTGGAATGCTAGTGCCTGGAAACACAATTTAAAGTTTGGTACGATTAGTCCTCCTACGTTGTTTGCTCTTTGTAAATTTGTTCATTTTATTTGGATGGTTTACCTTGCCATATACATTTTGAAACAGCGCTATGAATTTGATCACAATAACCAGAAAGGGAAGCTATGGGAAGCATAGATCTACAGAAATTCAGCCGTGGCAATATGTTCATTTTGACAACATATATTCTGCTGGTTAAAGCAACTGGGACATGATTCCATCGACTGAGGACGGATTGAATTGATTTAAGCATTCTGTTAAACTTTCTGGCAATGGCTTTATCTAAAGAAGGAAATATCTACTCCCAAATATTTAAAATGGGAAACGATTGGGATTCCATAAGTAGAGATGGAATCATCCATCGGGAACTTGAGAGGCAGTAAGGCTGATTTGGTTAGATACATTTTATAACTTGAGATGAAGCTGAATTTATCTTCAATGCGTTTGTGTAACATGTGCGCTGAGAGTCGGGAAGCAAGTTCAGGGAGTAAATGTTTTAATAAATAAACGCAACTAAATAAAAAACAAGAAACACAAACAACGCACAGACATGGCACTGGAACAGAAACAATGATGCCTGGGGAAGGAACCAAAGGGAGTGACATATATAGGGCAGGTAATCAAGGAAGTGATGGAGTCCTGGTGAGTCTGATGACGCCCAGGTGCGTGTAATGATGGTGACAGGTGTGCACCATAACGAGCAGCCTGGTGACCTAGAGGCCGGAGAGGGAGCACACATGACAGTTTGGGTGCGATTGAGATACATGGTCTAGATATAGTAAAATAGAATCTGCGTATAATGAGATTATTACGTGATCATTAGATTTGACAGAAATTGGTGTTATTTATGTTGATAGATGAATTGCATGGGCCAAGGGTTCCGTGGATAGTAAGAATAGCAGAGGCGAAATTGGATCTCCTTGTCTGCTGCTTCTAGTGATTCTGAACAGAGCAAAGCAGATATTACCTGATATTACCTGTTATAGCTATGGATGAGGGATTGGCATATTTTAATCATATTAATGAAATTGGAGCCGATTCCTAAATGTGTTTTCTGATGAAGCATCTAACAAAAGTAATAGTCGATGGAGGTTATCTGAGGATAAACACTTTTTAACAAACCAGCTTTGGTCTGTGTCGATCAATTTGGTTAAGTAAGTCTCGAAGGGACGACAACATTTTGGAAAACTGGTTAATGTCTGTGTTAATCAAAGATAGGGGGCAATAGTGAGAACACTGAGTGGCATCTTTACCTTTTTTTTAATAAAAACAAAATTAGTGCTGTACTCACATCCTCCTACACAAACCTTTGTGAACGGATCTATTAATCGTTTCGAGCAATAGTGGACTAAATTGATTCCGAAATGTTAAATAGACCTCAGGAGGAATACCATCCCATCCAGGTGATTTGCCTATATTCATGCTATCCAATGACCTTTTGAGTTCATTGAGAGAGATTTGGGCTCCCAGCGAGGTGGCTTCCTCTGTTGACAAAAGGAGGAGTTCTTAATTATTTTAGAAAGGAATTAGACTGGCATGGTGTGGATTTACAATCAGAGGTGTACCGTTCTTTACAGAAGCAGGAACATCTTGGATTTCTTGGACATCTTGGATTAAGCATTAAGGTTCTGATAGCAATTCCCCTGTTTCAGATTCAATAGTTGCTATATCAGCTAATTGATCATTACTGCGTAGCTTGTTGGCCTGTAAAGAGGTGTCGATGATAGTTTGAAATCGATTTGTGAGAATGATTTATTCAGGTTTGAGTGGAACGTGTACTCTTTTGCTTCATGATTTGCTTGCCAATCATCAATGTTGTTAGAGAGTATGTGCTGGGGAGCCTTGGTTGCGTGTGGATTGTAAGTTAGTCTTATTAGATTTGTCCCGAATGTCCAAAATGGAATTCATGTCTCTCCCAATAACCAGACGGAAATGAGTTAGTTCTAACAATATGCTCTTCAGTGAACCAAAAAAACATAGTATCATATTAATTTGGAGCATACACATTAATAAATGCAATTTTCAATCCATTATGGATACATTTAAGGAAAGTGATTCTGTCTTCTTAGTCTTCCCACGGGTGAATTATGAACGGACAGAATATGCCAGCTACTGGAGCGAAATAGACATGCTATTGTTCCTTGTAATACAGTGAATGTCCCACACATAATGTGATGTTATATGTTGACAATTATTTGAAAATAAGTCCGTTATTAAGGGAGTGAATGTTATTTATAGTAAGAGTTACATGGAGAAAATCGGACTTCTGTGAAATTAAAATGGATGGCCCTCCCTTCAGCAAAATATATTTTTCCTAAACCCTCCCTGAATGCTTGGGGAAAAAGTGGCCCTCCCCTATATCCAAAATAATTATTAAAACAAAGTGGAGAGCAGAGAACATGTCTACCCTCATTTCTTGGACAGACCATAGCCTTAGATATGCAGTTTTAGAAACTGTTATTCGTCCTGTCGGCAATACATGGCAACGCAGGAATTTCGATAGCGCCCATGGCTGAGACCAGAAGGTTCACAGACCATAGTAGACAACTGTAAAAGCATTGCATGAATCTATCATCGTATTTTCCAGTCTGCGAAAACACTGCCTTTTAGAAACATTTCATGAAATACTACGTAATTTTACATATTATTGGAATTTATTTTTTAATACAACAGAAATTACTGAAATTTCAGGCTAAGAATGGACAAGGAAATAGGCCTATGTGTTCATCTTACATTTCTTCAATGCCAAATCAGTGTGTCTTGTTTGCAACAAAGCAGTCGCAGTTTGCAAATAATTAAATCTGAGACATCATTAGGAATCTGAGCATGGTACTTTTAAAAGTTAGGCATACCTTTCCAACCCAGACAGAGCAGGCCTACCGGCGGAGAAAAATGTATTGCTTTTAAATAAATTCAGTTATAGTAATAGCAAGCTATCAAAGTTGGCCTCTGGTCCTCCTTCTCATTGTCGCACTCTCCTTCTCAAACTGAACAGAACATAGGCTATAAGCTAGTCTGAGCACAAGATAGTGATTTTTTATTTTATTTTGTACTAGGTCTAATCCAAAAGTATTTTGGAAGAAACCTTTGACTCTCCTCCTGAACTGCCATCACAGCCCTATGCAGCACATCCATTGGTTAAGCAACACACAAAAACGTTTTTGATCAGCAAGAGCAGCCCGGGGCTCAGGGTTGGAATATCCATTTCAGTGTGTAATGCAGCCTAGTTTTATTTACACCATCCCAGCAGCTATCTTTGTAATATAACTTTGCTCTGTGCTTCTCCGAACATGCACTTCGTAGCCTATAGGCTATGGACCATTTGATTGAGACCACACTAAATAGCCTATACTGTAGGTGCAATTAATATTGCACACCCAGCGAAGAATCAGAGATGAGGGGCGGCATCAGGCACACATCGATATACAACCTAATAAGCAACTAATTCTAAAACACTGAACAATTACATGACCCTCCTCTGGACTAGATTTTAAAAATACTAAACCTTCCTGTCACACCCTGACCTTAGAGATCCTTTTATGTCTCTATTTTGGTTTAGTCAGGGCGTGAGTTGGGGTGTGCATTCTATGTTTTCTATTTCTTTGTGTTTGGCCGGGTATGGTTCTCAATCAGGGACAGCTGTCTATCGTTGTCTCTGATTGTGAACCATACTTAGGCACCCTTTTTCCCCACCTGTGGGTGTGGGAAGTTGTCTTTGTAGCATTATAAGCACTTAGGCTTCACGGTCGTTTTGGTATGGTTATTGTTTTTTGTCAGCGTCATCAGAAATAAAGGAATATGTATGCTCACCACACTTCCCTTGACTGAAATGTAATTTCCTCCAGGTAACCATTCTGTACATTTCAATCCGTCCCTAATTCATAGTTATTTTGCACAGAAAAAAAACGCCATGAGAAAGCCACGCGTTATCAATGCATTCCACCGAGACCGGAACAGTTTGAGAATAAAACACTTGCTGTATGCTTAGTGCTCCATTAACATTCCACATAGATATGCTTGTTTTTGTCAGGAGTTAGAAAAAGAACAGGAACTTTTAATATGAACAGCATATACTAAAATAGGAAATACACGTCTCAAAATCGATATCTATCTTACCTGTATATTGTTTTGTTTGAGAATAAAGATGACGAGTTCAATTGTAGCCTGTCAGGTAGCCTTAAAGGGATACTTCTGTATTTTGGGTAATTTCCTACTTTCCCAGAGTCAGAAACTCATGGATGCCATTTTTATGTCTCTGCATGCAGTTTGAAGGAAGTTGAAGGTAGCAAGGAAATAGACCTTTTAACTATTCAAAGGCCGGGTGGTTAGCACTTTCTACTGTAACTATAATGTACAAGTATATATGAAATTATAATATTTTGATTAGTTTGAAAAACAGTTTTTTTACAACTATTTTCTCTGAACTACACATTTCATTCATCTGCTGTGATGGTGGGTACAAGGAAAGGCAGGCGTGAGTGTCAACACAGTTGGTGAGTGTGTAGGGCCCTGTGAGTGTGCATAGAGACTAACATCGTCTCTTACAAAAGCTATCCAGAACTTGCAAAATGGTTTTTATACTGTTCAACATACCTTGTGTCAATTGAAGCTTATCCTCAATACTGACACAACTAAACTAATGGTGTTTTCTAAAGCGAGAAATAGACCTCTGAACTTTTCACCTATTATGACCTGTCAGGGCATTGAGATTGAGACTGTAACCTCATATAAATATCTTGGAACTTTAATTGATGACGGCCTCTCTTTTAAATTACATATTCAACAACTTACGAAAAAATTGAAGCTGAAATTGGGATTTTATTTTAGGAATAAGGCCTGTTTTTCTTTTGAAGCCAGAAAGAGGCTAGTAATCAGCTACATTTATGCCTTTACTAGACTATGGGGATATTTTATACATGAATGCTTCCGCTCAGTGTTTGAGATCAGATGACACCCTTTACCATGGCACTTTGAGATTTATTGTAAACTGCAAAACCCTTACGCACCACTGCACTTTGTATACTAGGGTTGGCTGGCCTTCTCTAGTCACTCGTAGGCTCAGGCACCGGTATACTTTTATTTACAAAGCCATTTTGGGTTTACTAACTTTTTATTTGGGCATTTTTATTGTTCAGAAATGTGGTGGGTACTCTCTTCATTCGCTGGACTTTAACCTGCTAACTGTTCCAAATGTCCGAACGGAATTTGGTAAAAGGGCTTTTATGTACTCTGCGCCATCGTCTTGGAACGCCTTACAAAATACTTTTAAACTGGAAGAACTTGTGCCGATTGGTATTTTTAAATCACAGAATGATCTTGAGACTGATTCCCTGAGCTGTCAATGTTTTTAATTTAATGTTTTTGATTTTGTTATAATCTTGTGAATTCTATGGTTTTTACTAGATTACTTGGAGTTTTTAATGTTGTTCGTCTGAAAAAAAGCGATTTTAAATGTCAATTAGCCCTTCCTAGTTAAATAAAGGTTTAATAAATAAATACATTTTAAAAAGTCTGTAGTGAGACTTGTGTTACATTGACAGACTACCATCACTTGTCCAATATCAAACATGGTTCATGGGTGTGCTGTAAAACCCCCTTATTATCCCCTGTGTGTTTATACCTGTGTTCTCTGTCTGTTACCTGTTTGTTTTGTTCGTCAAGCCTACCAAAGGTTTTCCCCTTGCTCCTGTCTTGTCTATAGTTTCTGTTTTCTAGTTTTCCTGGTTTTGATCATTCTGCCTGTCATCTTGTACCTTGCCCCACCACTATCAGGAATCTAGGTAAGACCCAGATGCAGACATGTCAAATTGACAATGGTTTAATATTCCAGCAGGGGCAGACAATAGACGGGTCAAGGCAGGCAGGGGTCAGAAAACCAGAGGTGGGGCAACAGTACCGGAAGGCAGGCAAGCTCAGGGTCAGGGGCAGGCAGATTGGTCAGACAGGTGGGGTCAGAGACAATAAAGGCAAGGGTCAAAACCAGGAGGGCGAGAAAAAGGAGAGACTGGGAAAAACAGGAGCTGAGAACAAAACGCTGGTTGACTTGACAAACAAGACGAACTGGCAACGGACAAACCGTGAACACAGGTATAAACACATAGGGGATATTGGGGAAGATGGGCGACACCTGGAGGGGGGTGGAGACAATCACAAGACCAGGTGAAACAGATCAGGGTGTGACAACCACACTGGATTATTGACCTCTGCCTTCCCTGACCCTATGACTGCCTGCCGTTCTATATCTTTTGGACTCTGATCTGGATTACTGACCTCTGCCTGCCCTTGACCTGTTGTTTTGCCTGTCCCCTGTTCTAGTAATAAACTTTTGACCTGGTGTTCGAGACTTTGCTGGAGCAATTCTGCGGAATTCCAACTGGGCAGTGGGTGACACCCGTAATCTCCCCATCCTACCCCAGTGTTCCGAGATCCCTGCGTACCTCCTCCTCCAGAGCGCTACGTGGAGATTCCGGAACCTGCCAGGCATTTCTCTCCCACTGCTCCCTTCTTCGTTCCCCTCGGACTGCTCGAGCATACAGTGGCGTACATCATAACGCTGATGTCAAGGAGAGCACTCGTCTTGGCAATGCGGTGTGGGAGCAACAGTCCACTGTCTGCCTCAGTCTGGAGGAGTTTGTGGCGGAAGTTCAGAGGTGTTTGATTCGTAAGCTTCTACAGTGGGGCAAAAAAAGTATTTAGTCAGCCACCAATTGTGCAAGGTCTCCCACTTAAAAAGATGAGAGAGGCCTGTAATTTTCATCATAGGTACACTTCAACTATGACAGACAAAATGAGAAAAAAATTCCAGAAAATCACATTGTAGGATTTTTAATGAATTTATTTTCAAATTATGGTGGAAAATAAGTATTTGGTCACCTACAAACGAGCAAGATTTCTGGCTCTCACAGACCTGTAACTTATTCTTTAAGAGGCTCCTCTGTCCTCCACTCGTTACCTGTATTAATGGCACCTGTTTGAACTTGTTATCAGTATAAAAGACACCTGTCCACAACCTCAAACAGTCACACTCCAAACTCCACTATGGCCAAGACCAAAGAGCTGTCAAAGGACACCAGAAACACAATTGTAGACCTGCACCAGGCTGGGAAGACTGAATCTGCAATAGGTAAGCAGCTTGGTTTGAAGAAATCAACTGTGGGAGCAATTATTAGGAAATGAAAGACACACAAGACCAGTGATAATCTCCCTTGAGCTGGGGCTCCACGCAAGATCTCACCCCGTATGGTCAAAATGATCACAAGAACGGTGAGCAAAAATCCCAGAACCACACGGGGGGACCTAGTGAATGACCTGCAGAGAGCTGGGACCAAAGTAACAAAGCCTACCATTCAGTAACACACTACGCCGCTAGGGACTCAAATCCTACAGTGCCAGACGTGTCCCCCTGCTTAAGCCAGTACATGTCCAGGCCCATCTGAAGTTTGCTAGAGAGCATTTGGATGATCCAGAAGAAGATTGGGAGAATGTCATATGGTCAGATGAAACCAAAATATAACTTTTTGGTAAAAACTCAACTCGTCATGCTTGGAGGACAAAGAATGCTGAGTTGCATCCAAAGAACACCATACCTACTGTGAAGCATGGGGGTGGAAACATCATGCTTTGGGGCTGTTTTTCTGCAAAGGGACCAGGACGACTGATCCGTGTAAAGGAAAGAATGAATGGGGCCATGTATCGTGAGATTTTGAGTGAAAACCTCCTTCCATCAGCAAGGGCATTGAAGATGAAACGTAGCTGGGTCTTTCAGCATGACAATGATCCCAAACACACCGCCTGGGCAACGAAGGAGTGGCTTCGTAAGAAGCATTTCAAGGTCCTGGAGTGGCCTAGCCAGTCTCCAGATCTCAACCCCATAGAAAATCTTTGGAGGGAGTTGAAAGTCCGTGTTGCCCAGCAACAGCCCCAAAACATCACTGCTCTAGAGGAGATCTTCATGGAGGAATGGGCCAAAATACCAGCAACAGTGTGTGAAAACCTTGTGAAGACTTAGTCTTGAGATAAACTTTTGTTATTGACCAAATACTTATTTTCCACCATCATTTGCAAATAAATTCATAAAAAATCCTGCAATGTGATTTTCTGGATTTTTTTCCCCTCAATTTGTCTGTCATAGTTGAAGTGTACCTATGATGAAAATTACAGGCCTCTCTCATCTTTTTAAGTGGGAGAACTTGCACAATTGGTGGCTGACTAAATACTTTTTTGCCCACTGTATATCAAGACTCCCATAGTGTGGCAGACTTTGCAGTGATTTTCACTTTGGCGCCGGAGAGTGCCTGGAACCCATCAAGCATTGTTCGACACGTTCATTCAAGGATTATCGGAGGTGGTCAAAGATGAGCTTGCAGCCCGGGAAATACCCATGGACCTTGACTCCCTCATAGCCTTGACCATCCATCTCGATGGGCGGCATCGATAACGTAGGAGGGAGAGGGAATCTGTGCCATGTCACCCTCGTTCGCTCTCAATTCCCACCTTGCCTCCGAAGAATCCTGGAGACCCCCGAAGTTTACATGTCAGAGTGAACCCCACATCGCCCAAGTTCTCTCTAGAATCACAGAGGGCTGCCGACTCGCCTCCTTCGGAGTCCAGGCACCTGGGCAGGGCTAGATTGACTCCGGCCGAGTGCTTACGACATCTCCACACCCAGAGCTGTCTTTATTGTGGCATTACAGGATATTTCGTAACTACCTGCCCATTAAAAAAACAGGCTCATCAAGAAGGGGTGAGTACTCTGGTGGACCTTATGGAGAACTTTTCCTCTCCCCTTACTCGCATCCCTTTAAATGTCATCCTACTGTGGGGGAACCAGTTGAAATCTCTCCGGGTACTCATTGACTCTGAGGCCGATGAGAGATTTTTGGACGCTACCCTGGCGTCCTAGCTGGGCATCCCCACTCATCCCCTCTCCATTCCCATGGATGTTAGAGTGCTGGACGGGCGCTCTATATGCCAGGTCACTCACAATACCACTCCCGTCAACCTACGAGTGTCAGGGAACCACAGCGAGGCAATCCAATTTATGATATTAAGTCTCCTCAGGTTCCCATGGTATTGGAATTCTCTTGGCTCCTGCGACACAAACCCATCACAGACTGGACTGCTGGTGCCATTATGGGCTGGAGCCCGTTCTGCCACGGACATTGTCTGAAGTCAGTGTAGCCTGCCCAGGGAGTCTTCCGGTGGGCACGGAAGTTGCCCCGGACCTCTCCGCCATTCCAGCAGAGTACCAAGCCCTCCGGGAGGTGTTCAGTAAGGCCTGGGCTACTTCGCTTCTGCCGCACCGACCCTATGACTGCGGAATTTACCTTTACCTTTACCGTTCTCCATGCTGGACCTACGGAGGTCCTACCACCTGGTGCGGATATGGGAAGGGGACGAGTGGAAGTGTGCTCAGAGGCACCCTTTTTCTAGTGTGGGGCCTGACTATATCCACTATACTAATGATTATACTACACTACACAAATCTGATCAACTGTGTGCAATATAGCAAACCAAGAAGTGTTCCCTATGTTCTTTTAATGTGTAGGGCGACGTCCTTGTGTTTAGATTTTATTCTCTGTCTTTGTTTATGGCACTCCAAGATTTAACGTTGTCTACACAAAACACCACGGACAGGATATCAGCCCACCACTCAAAGATTCAACAATGACCTGAGTACTGGGAGCTCAAATCCTGTGGAAGAGGCCGTTGTCTGGCTTCCAACATTGTCCCATCCCAAAACCCAGTGAGGATTACTGGTTTATTCACATCTCCATTTGCTTTTGCAGAAGCAGCAGCTATTCTTCCTGGGATCCACAAAAAACAAGTAACAAAACAAGTAACAAAACCCTGATACACATAGACAATTGCAGCACAAACATCAAGATCATTGCAGCGTCAAGATTCAAGGACACTTGGGGGCTATTCTGACACCCCCAACTCCCACCGTATCCACGGACATGGTTTGCCTTGCACTGCTACCTAATACAAACACACTCTACTGTAACAGAAATGGTTAGCCTCTGGTCATTATCACTTTGCGTCTATAGGATAAAAAAAAATAATTCACTATAGGCTACTACTGTACATAACAGCACCGCCATGACTACGTTATACTGTCTATTTTATTGTAGATTTTAAGTGTCTGAATGCCTTGTCTATAATGTGTATTGTACATTATGTACAGTGATCTGTATTGTGTTGTAAAAAAATAAATATCTGTCTTTGCCAGTTCATCGATTGTCATGTCATTATATACTGTAGGTCTACACTGTTTTGTTGGCTTTTACCAATACCTTAGTATTCAAATGTTACTGATACATTGATCTGACTGCTATATTTCATACACAACACTATCTCATCTGGTATCCTGTAATAAATCACTTATAGTAGATAGTAACAAAATAGACGGTACTGGTTCAAGTGGCATTTATTACAGTGATTTGACAGATTTGTAACAAAATAGGTTGTACTGGTCAAAACAGCATTTATTAGACTGACAAAATTGGTTAGGCAATGTCTGGCTGTGCTGCTGAATCATCAGAGTGTAATTACAACAGGCCCATTACACCCTCTGCCTCCTTGAATCCCATGTAGACTCCTGTCGGCTAGGGATATTACAGCGAATGGCACAAACAACACATGACGCAAGACTTCTGTTCCCTCGTCCCAGTCTCTCTCCATTCAATGCCCACTTCAACACCAGTCGATATGCAATCAGCCTGAAATTGACTAAGAAGAAATAAGTTGTTATTCATGAGTGGCTAGATACAAATAATCTAACAAGAAACAATTTGATTTGTGAAACAAACAGCAAAAGTTATTAATAGATGATCTTCTCTATATTTTGTTACTGTGTGCTGGGACAAGCAACAATACTGTCACTTACTCAATAGACAGCTATCCATTCGATCCAGCAGGTATGGGCTGCTTCTTCCAGTATAGTTTTGGGACATGGAAGAATGTCTCTGTAATTCCAGAATTGATGAGCACAGAACAGTTATTGGGGTTTGTTACACAGTCTCTGGGTGTGCTGCTTCCTTTGCCATAGATATCCAGCCCCCCAATCGATGGCAGTAACAGCTCCTACTCTGCGTAGCACAAACATTGTCATGGGTTGACATGCGCCTCAGTCCCCCTCAGACCTGGCCAGTGATGTAAAGTACTTAAGTAAAATATATTGAAAGTAAATATATTGAAAGTAAAATACTTGAAAGTATTACTTAAGTTGTTTTTTAAGGGTATCTGTACTTAACTGTTTATATTTTTGACTACTTTTACTTCACCTTCACTACATTCATAGAGAAAATGATGTACTTTTTACACCTAAAATTACTGGTTACATTTTAAATGCTTAGCAGGACAAGAAAATAGTCTAATTCACACACTTATCAAGAGAACATCCCTGGCCATCCCTACTGTCTCAGATCTGGCGCACTCAATAAACACATGCTTCGTTTGTAAATCATGTCTGCGTGTTGGAACATGCCCCTGGCTATCCGTAAATAAATAAATAACAAGAAAATGATACCGTCTGGTTTGCTTAATATAAGGATTTTGAAATTATTTATCTTTTTACTTTTGATACGTAAGTATTTTCGCAATTACATTTACTTTTGATACTTAAGTATATTTAAAACCAAATACTTTAAAAGTTTTTCTCAGGTAGTATTTTACTGGGTGACTTTAACGTTTTCTTGAGCTATTATGTATTAAGCTATCTGTCACGTTCTGACCTTAGTTTCTTTGTTTTGTCTTTGTTTTAGTATGGTCAGGGCGTGAGTTGGGGTGGGCAGTCTGTTTGTTTTTCTATGTTGTGTTTTGTGTTTGGCCTGGT
Source organism: Oncorhynchus mykiss (assembly GCF_013265735.2). Lineage (NCBI taxonomy): Eukaryota > Metazoa > Chordata > Actinopteri > Salmoniformes > Salmonidae > Oncorhynchus > Oncorhynchus mykiss. The sequence continues at coordinate 18,722,778 of NC_048568.1, read as the reverse complement.
ATGGTTCTCAATCAGAGGCAGGTGTCGTTAGTTGTCTCTGATTGAGAATCATACTTAGGTAGCCTTTTCCCACCAGTGTTTCGTGGGTGATTGTTTTCTGTGTTCCACACGGAACTGTTTCGGTTTTCGTTTCTGTCTTTCAATTTGTTATTTTGTATTTTCGTGTTCAGTGATTTTGTTCATTAAAACATGACGAACACGTACCACGCTGCATATTGGTTCGATATCTCATACTCCTGGTCAGAGGAGGACGAATCCTGTTACACTATCTCTACTTACAGTAGGGCAAAATATTATTTAGTCAGCCACCAATTGTGCAAGTTCTCCCACTTAAAAAGATGTGAGAGGCCTGTAATTTTCATCATAGGTACACTTCAACTATCAACTATAACTATTTTTTTTCCAGAAAATCACATTGTAGGATTTTTAATGAATTTATTTGCAAATTATGGTGGAAAATAAGTATTTGGTCAATAACAAAAGTTTATCTCAATACTTTGTTATATACCCTTTGTTGGCAATGATAAAGGTCAAACATTTTCTGTAAGTCTTCACAAGGTCTTCACACACTGTTGCTGGTATTTTGGCCCATTCCTCCATGCAGATCTCCTCTAGAGCAGTGATGTTTTGGGGCTGTTGCTGGGCAACACAGACTTTCAACTCCCTCCAAAGATTTTCTATGGATTTGAGATCTGGAGACTGGCTAGGCCACTCCAGGACCTTGAAATGCTTCTTACGAAGCCACTCCTTCGTTGCCCGGGCGGTGTGTTTGGGATCATTGTCATGCTGAAAGACCCAGCCACGTTTCCTCTTCAATGCCCTTGCTGATGGTAGGCTTTGTTACTTTGGTCCCAGCTCTCTGCAGGTCATTCACTAGGTCCCCCCGTGTGGTTCTGGGATTTTTGCTCACCATTCCTGTGATCATTTTGACCCCACGGGGTGAGATCTTGCGTGGAGCCTCAGATCGAGGGAGATTATCAGTGGTCTTGTATGTCTTCCATTTCCTAATAATTGCTCCCACAGTTGATTTCTTCAAACCAAGCTGCTTACCTATTGCAGATTCAGTCTGGTATACCGTTGACTGTCCACTGCACCCTGCTCGTGCAGGTCCCTGAAAATCTCATCTACAAAGGCTTGGAAGACTGATGGAGCATTCATCAACCCATACGGCATGACGAGGTACTCATAATTCCCTGAGGTCGTACTGAACGCTGTCTTCCACTCGTCTCCCTCCGGGATACGCACCAGGTTGTAAGCGCTCCTGAGATCTAGCTTGGTGAGAAAGCGCGCCCCGTGCATTGACTCAATCGCAGTGGCGATAAGAGGTAGCGGGGTAACTGTACCTCACCGTGATCTGATTTAGGCCTCGGTAGTCAATACACGGACGCAGACCTCCCCCTTCTTCTTCACAAAAAATAAATTGGAGGAGGCGGGTGAAGTGGAGGACCGAATGGACCCCTGACGCAGGGATTCGGAGACATATGTTGCCGCCGTCTCCGCCTGTGACAGGGGATACACGTGACTCCTGGGAATTCTACCAGGAGATTTATCGCACAATCCCCCCGTCGATGGAGTGGTAATTGAGTCGCCTTCTTTTTGCAGAAGGTGAGAGCCAAATCGGCATATTCGGGGGGAATGCGCACTTACCACCGGACTTTCCACCGTAGTAGCACCAAGGAAACCACTAAACACCTCCCTGAGCACTCTCGCGACCTGAATCGGCGAGCGCCTTATGCTGGGAATGCGGGGAAAACTCAGGAAAGTAAACATGCACAAACAGGTGTATGACAGAGCCCTCTCTGAACATCCACGGGTGACCAGCAGGTTATCCAACCGAATGGACAGGTCCACCAGCTGGTCGAAGGTGAAGGTGAAGCTGCTATCCCTGCAGGCCAACTCCCGACGGACATCCTCGCGCAGGCTGCATCGGTAGTGGTCGATAAGGGCACTCGTTCCATCCTCCTCCTGCGGCCAGGGTCAGAAATTCCAGGGCAAACTCCTGGGTGCTCCTCATCCCCTGTCTCAGGTGGAAGAGACGTTCACCAGCCGCTCTACCCTCAGGCGGGTGGTCGAAGACTGCCCGGAAGTGGAGGGTGAACTCCTCGAAGTCGTCCATTGCCGCATCTCCTTCTCTCCACACGGCGTTATCCCACTCCAGAGCTCTCCCTGAGAGGCACGAGACGAGGGAGGACACCCTCTCCCTTCCCGAGGGAGCTGGGTAAACGGTGCCCAGGTATAAGTCCAGCTGTAGCAGGAAACCCTGGCACCGTGCCGCCGTCCCATCATACTCCCTGGGAAGGGCGAGAAGCATTCCACTGGGACCGGGTACAGGAGAGACGAGTAGTGGTAACCCCTGTTATGCTGGAGGAGTATGAGGGCGCTGGAGGGACTCTCTGTCTCTCCCAGCGGTCCATGGTCTGAACGACGCGGTCCATCGCGATGCCGAGATGTTGTAGTATCGCCGCATTTTCTCTGACGCGCTCCTCGACTCCTATAACCAGGGTACCTGCTCCTGCTGACTCCATGGTCGGGTGTGGAATTCTGTTAGGTATGAGTAACTGGCTGTAAGGAAGTCAGGAGCAGGAGAGCAGAAGTTGGGTAGCCAAAGGAGCCTTTTATTTTGGCTAATAAAACACAAGGCACTAAGAACACTAAACACAATATGGGTTGACATAACCCAGCGCAAACCAGTCTAGCGTGCACATACACGACACAACAAACAATTCCACACAAAGACGTGGGGGGGGAACAGAGGGTAAATACACAACAATTCATGAGGGAAATGAAAACCAGGTGTGTAGGAAAACAAGACAAAACAAATGGAAAATGAAAAGTGGATCGACGATGGCTACAAGACCGGCGACGCCGACCAAACAAGGAGAGGAACAGACTTCGGTGGAAGTCGTGACATGCAGCCATAAAAATGTTATCCATAAGTTTGTCTGACTCGGCAAGTAGGAAATTACCCAAAATCCCCAAATACACAAGTATCCGTTTAATTATTGCACAGCATCTAGCCTAGTTTAATTTTTTACCACTTTTTTCCCTCTCTGGCCTCCATTGATTTAGTCCCCTAATTCTGACCATCATACAAGGATAAAAACTCCAATATGTTTTGAACAATTTAATACGGTAACTTTCAGGAGGAATCAAACCAAAAAATGTATTTATTAACTATGCAAGTCAGTTTAGAACTAATTCTTATTTACAATGACGGCCTACCCCTGACAAACCCTCCCCTAACCCAGACGACGCTGGGCCAATTGTGTGCCACCCTATGGTACTACTGATCACGGCAGGTTGTGATACAGTCCAGGATTGAACCTTAGACTGCTGTGCCACTCGGTACCCCTGGGTTCACCAAAATATTTTCACCAATATATATTTTTCTGTAAAGGTTCGCTAACCTGGTAGGTTAGCCTAATATGATCCACTATTGCTAGAGATTCTCAGGAAGAACCACATGAATGTGAGAGGCGACGCACAATTGGCCTAGCGTCGTCCGGGTTAGGGAGGGATTGGTCGGTAGGGATCTCCTTGTCTCATCGCGCACCAGCGACTCTTGTGGCGGGCCGGGCGCAGTGCGCGCTAGCCAAGGTTGCCAGGTGCACGGTGTAGCCTCCGACACATTGGTGCGGCTGGCTTCCGGGTTGGATGCGCGCTGTGTTAAGAAGCAGTACGGCTGGTTGGGTTGTGTATCGGAGGACGCATGACATTCAGCCTTCGTCTCTCCCGAGCCCGTATGGGAGTTGTAGCAATGAGACAAGATAGTAGCTACTACAACAATTGGATACCACGAAATTGGGGAGAAAAAGGGGTAAAAAAAAACATTTTTTTTTTTTACCATAAACAATTAAAGAACATGCACCTGTTAGTGTCGTTAAGACACTAACAGCTTACAGACATAGGCAATTAAGGTCACAGTTGTGAAAACTTAGGACACTAAAGAGGCCTTTCTACTGACTCTGAAAAACACCAAAGGAGAGATGCCCAGGGTCCCTTCTCATCTGTGTGAACATGCTTTAGGCACATCTGCAAGGAGACATGACGACTGCAGATGTGGCCAGGGCAATAAATGTCAATGTACGTACTGTGAGACGCCTAAAACTGTGCTACAGGAAGTCAGGACTGGGATTGGAGGGTGAGGGCTAGGGCCATTCCCTCCAGAAATGTCCGGGAACTTACAGGTGCCTTGGTGGAAGAGTGGGGTAACATCTCACAGCAAGAACTGGCAAATCTGGTGTCGTCCATGAGGAGGAGATGCACTACAGTACTTAATGCAGCTGGTGGCCACACCAGAAACTGACTGTTACTTTTGATTTTGACCCCCCTTTGTTCAGGGACCCATTATTCAATTTCTGTTAGTCACATGTCTGTGGAACTTGTTCAGTTTATGTCTCAGTTGGTGAATCTTGTTATGTGCATACAAATATTTACACATGTTAAGTTTGCTGAAAAGAAACGCGGTTGACAGTGAGAGGATGTTTCTTTTTTTACTGAGTCTAGATCTAAAATAATAGTCATTTATATTTACAATTCCCTTATCCAAGCGGATTACTCATTTACCTAGCTCTTATCAATATCTCTTATGAATTTATAAATTACAGTGCATGGAGAATGGTGTTATTTACATTGGAAAAATATTAAGTAGATCCACTTGGAACAGGCAGATTCGCTAGACCTTATTCATGGTTTCCTCACGTGTAAAGATGGTGGCATTATGAGGGAATTATGTCAAGGTCAGAATACAGAGTATCTGCAGACACCTCCGCCACACCTTCATTTCTTTGATCTCCTCTCCAAACAAATAGCATGTTATTCTCATGCTAAAGTTTGATGTGTGAATACGTGTAGAGAGAAAAGTGCATAAAAGGGGAATTGCATTCCATACAGCCTCACCCATACCTCTTACCACCTCTGCATTGCCATTTCCTTCTGAGTGGAGATTTAACCCTGTGAATTGCGACGAAAGGATTCCTGGAATTCATACATACAGCACAATATAAATGAGGGAAAATGAGCTGAACCTCACTAACAATGTGATGATCAAGACCAGCTCCTTGGATTGATACGAGAGGTCATTGCTTTTCAAAGGAACATCCTGTCTCTTTCACATCTCTTTCAAATCTCACAAAGGAAAGGCCATGCACAGGGCAGAGGAGAAACGATGAAGGAAAACGGAACAGAGTGTCCAAAAGATCCTGAGGTCACCCCACAAGCACCTGCTGACTCAGACTTGAAACGTAAACAACAAATGCACTGCTGAAGAAATATCATGAATAGAAATGCACACGTTCTGTACACAGGTCACTTCTCTTCAACAACACATTGTATATCAATTCAATAATGTAACAGAGTCGCAGGCATAACCTGTTTAACCATTCAAGTTCGTCCAGAGGTCAACATGGGTGAAGCATACAGTTTAGGTACTTGATGAAAATTCAACTGTACGTCAGTAGGAACCATTTAATAAGAAAACTGCACTAGTTCCTTTGTGGGTGATTATATGGATGAATGCCATTCTGTTATGCAATTGCTAGCTAATACATACCGCAGAACCACTTAAGAAAAAAAGTGTTTTCCACAAGGTTACTAAAAGTGCAGTTTTGTAGCAAATAATCCTGACATACAGTGCCTTGCGAAAGTATTCGGCCCCCTTGAACTTTGCGACCTTTTGCCACATTTCAGGCTTCAAACATAAAGATATAAAACTGTATTTTTTTGTGAAGAATCAACAACAAGTGTGACACAATCATGAAGTGGAACGACATTTATTGGATATTTCAAACTTTTTTAACAAATCCAAAACTGAAAAATTGGGCGTGCAAAATTATTCAGCCCCCTTAAGTTAATACTTTGTAGCGCCACCTTTTGCTGCGATTACAGCTGTAAGTCGCTTGGGGTATGTCTCGATCAGTTTTGCACATCGAGAGACTGACATTTTTTCCCATTCCTCCTTGCAAAACAGCTCGAGCTCAGTGGCGTTGGATGGAGAGCATTTGTGAACAGCAGTTTTCAGTTCTTTCCACAGATTCTCGATTGGATTCAGGTCTGGACTTTGACTTGGCCATTCTAACACCTGGATATGTTTATTTTTGAACCATTCCATTGTAGATTTTGCTTTATGTTTTGGATCATTGTCTTGTTGGAAGACAAATCTCCGTCCCAGTCTCAGGTCTTTTGCAGACTCCATCAGGTTTTCTTCCAGAATGGTCCTGTATTTGGCTCCATCCATCTTCCCATCAATTTTAACCATCTTCCCTGTCCCTGCTGAAGAAAAGCAGGCCCAAACCATGATGCTGCCACCACCATGTTTGACAGTGGGGATGGTGTGTTCAATGTGATGAGCTGTGTTGCTTTTACGCCAAACATAACGTCTTGCATTGTTGCCAAAAAGTTCAATTTTGGTTTCATCTGACCAGAGCACCTTCTTCCACATGTTTGGTGTGTCTCCCAGGTGGCTTGTGGCAAACTTTAAACGACACTTTTTATGGATATCTTTAAGAAATGGCTTTCTTCTTGCCACTCTTCCATAAAGGCCAGATTTGTGCAATATACGACTGATTGTTGTCCTATGGACAGAGTCTCCCACCTCAGCTGTAGATCTCTGCAGTTCATCCAGAGTGATCATGGGCCTCTTGGCTGCATCTCTGATCAGTCTTCTCCTTGTATGAGCTGAAAGTTTAGAGGGATGGCCAGGTCTTGGTAGATTTGCAGTGGTCTGATACTCCTTCCATTTCAATATTATCGCTGGCACAGTGCTCCTTGGGATGTTTAAAGCTTGGGCAATCTTTTTGTATCCAAATCCAGCTTTAAACTTCTTCACAACAGTATCTCGGACCTGCCTGGTGTGTTCCTTGTTCTTCATGATGCTCTCTGCGCTTTTAACGGACCTCTGAGACTATCACAGTGCAGGTGCATTTATACGGAGACTTGATTACACACAGGTGGATTGTATTTATCATCATTAGTCATTTAGGTCAACATTGGATCATTCAGAGATCCTCACTGAACTTCTGGAGAGAGTTTGCTGCACTGAAAGTAAAGGGGCTGAATAATTTTGCACGCCCAATTTTTCAGTTTTTGATTTGTTAAAAAAGTTTGAAATATCCAATAAATGTTGTTCCACTTCATGATTGTGTCCCACTTGTTGTTAATTCTTCACAAAAAAATACAGTTTTATATCTTTATGTTTGAAGCCTGAAATGTGGCAAAAGGTCGCAAACTTCAAGGGGGCCGAATACTTTCGCAAGGCACTGTACAGGACAACATGACTCACATTCATTCTCACAACGGAAACTAACATGGGGATGGAACTGCGTACAGGTGGATCTCCCACAGTAGCCGCAGGGATAGGGCAGCACATAGCCCTCTAGCACACAATAAACAAATGGACGACAGTACACACAGGAAGCTTTATACTCCATTTGTGACCAATAGTCAACAAAACAGCACTCCACGAACCTGAATGCTTGAATGAATACGAGGAATATTTGATGACAATAGTGGCTAGAGCCCCTCAAAGCAAACATGTTTTCTGGTTTCATGTTTAATGGATTTCACTCATGAGAAGGACAAGGCAGACTTCAAAAACAGCAGGACAGAAGGTCAAGCCTTGGTAAAATGTTTTAGGTGTTAAAAATGTATCAATGCAGGTTCGTGTTTTACATTTTAGATGCATGCAATTATCAATGCTGCCCTATCTTTCTATTATCATGTTGTATTCATTGACAACATTGGAGCCTTGTTTTGTGAAGCATTAATGAGAAATTCAGGCTGAAATTCCTCTCTATCATTCACAGATAAATTGTTGAGTTATTATGCTATTAATAAGCACTTTATATAAACCTCTGAGTAAATTGAAATGATCAGCTCGAAATGTCCTACATCTGTCATGATGAACCAAGACTAATGTATTGGTAGAATGGAGAGTACAGAAGATAACTGATAACAATTACCTGGGTTTGACAACACTTGAGTTTATTTTTAATGGAGGGGTGAGTCCGTTCAATTGGAACCCTGAATGAATGCCTGTTATCCAGCCTTTGTTTTGAAAGTGCACTGTTGAGCCATGGTTGGTGGAAAATGTTATAAAGCCTGAGGCTCTGAGACAGTAAGTTGGGACTGCAGCATCAGGAGTGTGTTTCAATCGAGACACTGCTGCAGCTCTGAGACTCACCTTAAACCCCCTAGAGTCTAAGCCTGAGTGGGGATTGGGGAGTTCTACTAAGCTAACAAATGGCATTGTTTTCAAATGGTCATACCAAGGACCAACGTTATATGATTTTGAATTTTAGGACCCCTTTAGGTATAAAAATAAATACATATATAAGAAAATGATTTGATGAAACATTGAATTTGTCCTTACTGCTAATAACTCATAGAAACGTGATTCAGACATGAAAACAGTCAAAAAATACATAAAAAGGAAGTTTGTGTCTGTCATACATCTGAGAGATATAAGAAAGTACAGGAAATTATTTTTATGACCCATATTTAACACTTTTTTTTAGGCACTAAACTACTTCCTTATATACTTCCATTCATTTTTTAAAAACCCGGCTACCTTCATACGAGTCTTGTGAGGCTTGTGGGCGTCCTACGGTGTGTAGCCCAAACTGTTCAGATGCTACAGACACAATTGACGGATTGGCAGTACCGACTTCAGACGAGTGACCCTTGTGGGGGTCGTAGAGCAAAACGGAGAACACCGTTGTGTTCATTCGAACAACACTGACATTTTCTGGATGTCTCCTGGTCTGACAAACACCACTGTAGCTCTGCCACCTTCCACTGCAGGTGAGGAAGGCCGACATCGGCGGATGCGTGGATTGAGACCTAGCCCATGCAAAAAACAGATATCTCTCGCTTAAACAGATGGATTTTTATGGGGATTTGTGTATTATGTTAATTCGATATTCGACTCTAGTGGGTTTAAATTAAACAGCTCCAGGAGGTCCAGAGATATATTATTAATCACCGCCACATTGAAATAAAATATACATTAGCAATAGTATAGGTTGGATTGATAGTTCAACCGCTGTAAAGATACCCCCTCCCCTTCTATATGAAAATATATTTTGGGAAAACTCTGTGTGTCATTTCTCTTGGTGTTCTGTGACTGCACGGTAAGTGGATATTGGGTATTTGCCTAGCACTACAGGCTTATCTCTAGCTGTATGTGGCCCCTAAAGGCTTGACGTTCCCTTACCAGAGGTCCCTCTATCTCTTTTTGGAGCCAATCAGCATGTGAACTTAAGGTATCCATGTTGAAATGTCTTCTTCTCTGAGAAGCAGTGAATTATGTGGAGTTATGGTGATTTAACCATACTCAAGGGATGTTCGTGTCAAATAACAATGTCTTACTTTCTGCTGTCAATGAAGACAGTGGGACATGGAGGAGTGTCTGTGATACCAGAGAGACACGGTCACCCTATTGAAGGCTGAATGACAGCTATTTCATGGGCTCTAATGATAGAAAATATAGGAGGAAGCCATGCCTATTGAACCCCCTTTCAGAGATCTGTCAAAAGCTGTATTTTGAGCTGGTATAGTCATTTAGTAGTGCATTACCCCGTGAAAAAGCATGCCTGGCCAATAAATTGTCGGTGGTGCTTTGGGCTTGCATTTCCTTTCCTGTCTGATTGAGCTTAGTTTGGATTGTTTTCCTACCCTTGATACCTCTAACAAGAAACGTTTTCAGTGGAGTGCAATTGAAAATCTTTTAAGCCTGGGAGGTATTACTTTTTACATAAAATAGTTTGAACTTCTTTTCCCATACTGGGGAATAAAATAAATCAGGTGGGAAACATTGAATTACAGCAAACACTTTCAATACATTAATACTGCCCAGTTTTGGACTTTGACAAAGGTGGAATATCTTTACACAAATGAAATAAAACAATTTGAAGCAAATATCCCTGAATGGGCAAAGCCCATGCTAACACAGTGGTCAAAAATGAATGGGTATACATGGTTCTCATTATACATCGTCATTGTCCAAACTCTACGGTTCAATCTTGACTCGCCTCTGTGACTTCTGCGAACTTCTGCACAGTTTCTGAAAAATGTTCCATCATTTCAACTTTAATTAAAGCCTAGAGGTAGATTCGAACGGTGCTGACATGTACAGAAAATGAACAGGAGGGTTGACACTACGACGTTTTCTCCTGAGGTCTTGTTTTCCCCCTGTGTCAGATTATGTAGCTGGAATACAATTTGAAACATCATTTACATAGTTAAACTAGGGCTAATATTAACTGATGTCTCCTTGGGATAAATTGCAACTCATACATTCCCATGCATGTTATCTCATAACCACAGACATCGGTTTAAAGCTAAATTAAGCAAAACATTTTAATGAGGAAATTGAGCTCGTAAGTGAATAATACCCTGACAGAATTGCCAATCAAATTTATATTGAAAATAACTACAGAAATATGCTATTACGTAAGTAACTATCTGGCGTCATTAATAATGAATCTCTTAAAGACATACATATGGGTCTGTATTGAGTTAATTTACTTCATCTACATTTTGAGTTATGAGTCTATATGAGCTAGTCTTGATGGTGGAGAGGGTGGAAACTAAATGAATGTACCTGTCAAGGCTATGCAGGTGAGGAAAGTAAATGAAAGCCTTTGAATAATATCTCTAAATAAATAAACAGAGTGGAAAGCTAAACTGAAGTAGCACTAAGGTAACTGAGGTAACTTAGCTAGAAAGGTCAAATGAAGAGATGTTGGACAATAAGAAACTAATTGAACAGCTGACGTTGAACAGCTGTCTTATCGCAAGAAATACCCGTATTTAGATACTGAAAGGAAAATGTTGTGCTGTAAAAATGTTTCTCGTCTAATCATTGAAGCACAGTTCTCTGCATTTAGATTAGGGTGAGTGGATTCCGTTAACTCTGTGGTTATAGATATTGTAGTCATTTGCAAGTTTGAATGGCACTACGAGATGAGGATTTCACACAGCTTATTCCACACCAATCACATTCATTGCTTAAAAAACAGAGAACCAGTCACTGGGGAAACTGTTTGAAAATTGTCACTATGTCCATGTACAGAATTATGCAGCGTTTTCCATAGTTATCCTGAGGCCTAGTTTTATTTTATAAACTCATTCCAGAATTAGCAGAGTCAATGTTGGCAAGTGGCCCATACAGTCACTAAGGAGTGAACATGACAGACTGTGACTGAAGGCAGAGAAACAGCGTTCGGCCGGAAACAAACAATGACAAGTCCATATGGCAAGTCAGCGTGATGATTCAGAGATGTTGGATGTAGTGCAACAGTGAACTCCCATAAGTGATGACAATACGTTTTGGGGTTTTGCTGCAACAAGCACGGGTGTAGATAAGACGGTGCAGGCCATTGAGAGAAAAGAAGGGGATGAGGAGAGGTCAACATTTAGAAGCAAATAGTACTGCTGGAATTTCAAAAACGCTCCTGAAATATATCTCCTTAAGGAAAATAACCACATTTTGAACAAATCACTGCCCAGTGTAATGCAAATATGACGACCTAATTGTAGGAAGCTATAGCAATGTCCATAAGGAGCCTACAGTATGGAACTGTTTTAAATGTTTAAGCATTTTGAAATGGGAGCTGTAACTATTTTTGTTCTAGCTTATACAACATAGTTTATGAGAAGCCTGCGGCTGTGCCAACATTGTCATTATGCAGTGCATGTATAAGATGAGGGTTGTTTGCTGTTCTGGAGTACTCAACTCTATTTTGCCGACTGGACTAAACTAGATACATTACGCCTTATCATTCTGCTTTCTTAAAGTCATTTTGCATGTTCTTTTATACTTTCAAGTCTTTTCCCACCAATGAGCTTAACAATGAAGCGTGAAAATGGTTTCAATGTAAAGGATTGTTTAGTGATATTTATCTAATATGGCTGTTGTATGATATGGTGATGGAATCTTTTGGACTGTCGTGAAAATATGTGCCTCGTCAGAAGTATATAATTGGACATTCTGCTAAATACAGTATGTGTCTGTGAACTACACATGGTTAATATCAGGAGTAAATAGAATTGATATCATATGGTATTCCTGGTATTTTGTTTAAAAGACAGTATTGAAGTATTCATTTTATTAGCGTTCCCTATGTGAGGGTAATGGATCCCTACATGCAGTAATCGAGACCTATTAGGCTCCATCTGACATTTTTGTAAAACATTTGTAAAAACATATAATTGATTTTTAGATGGTTTTCATATGTCTGTAAAGTACAATTTACGTTAAAAAATTTTTTAATTTTAAGTGAAAATAAAATATAAACTAGAAAATTCTATCTGCATAAACCCATTTGAACTTGGTGCTGTAAGGTTCTATCTGCAATCCAATCTCAAGCCTGAACAAATACAGATGGACCAATCAGAACACATGTCTTAGCCATCTCCCTCTAAGTATGGTCTAGGCTAGTCTAGCCAGCAATAACGGCTCGCAAGCATCAACAAGAAAACACTGTCAGAAATCTTGAATTCAATTAGGCTGTCACGTGGTTGTTCAGTGACGACTCTAATTAGTCTGATGATCATAATAGACTTCTTAATGTATTTGTTCATGTGTTCTGACTATCTTGGTAAAACAGTGTCATTCAATCATTTATGTATTCAAGTAGCTACAGTTTTCTTAACAACCTTTTACTCCAGTGGGCTAACTCAGGGTCACACAGAGTGTTTCTTGGTAGTCTTAAACACATCTACTTTGAAACAAAAGTATACACCTCACACACATGGCTATGGGCTTAAAAAAGAAAAGACCTGTATCATATCAGATATAGAGTTGAAATGTAATGCATTTTGAGTTTGTATCCCACTATTAAACTTTATATGCTGTATATTTCAATACTGTATTGAAATAAAGCTAAACTGTTTCGCATACAGCAGAAACACTGGATTTTCAGCAGGTTTTTAAAAATAATGTTTATTAATTATGAAATGATGAAAGACATTAATAACCTTCCACCCATGGGGCACTAGGTAAGTTGACTGCAGAAAAGGGCTACATACTGAACATGTCTATTTCAGTACTGTCAGATAGAACCTTATGGTTGAACCCAGATTGACATTTCAGAGCCGTAAGGTTCTATCTGTGATTGAATCCCCCCCCCCCCAAAAAAAACGGATTTTCAAATGTCTAAGGATTTTGATACTCTGTACTTTACCATTAACTTTAATTATGAAAGAGGAATTCACGACAAAACAGTTCTGAGATCTGGGATGTGAAAACATTGATGCTAAATATCTCAGAAACATGCTTTGCGCAGATAGAACCTTATAGTCCCAAGGTCACACACATCTTTCAATAAAGCTCAAGTCAGGCAAGAGGGATAATCTTCCAAGATGGCATATGAGTGTGTTTATTGAATACCAATTGATGAGAAGAGAGAAAAAGAGACAAAATGTCAATACATCAAAACATTTCCCATACCTACCCTGTAACTTTCAGTACGTGTTTCAATGTCTCCTTCTCCGATTTATGATTGTGTTCCCCATGCTAAACTCAATAACAGAAGGGGTGGCTTTGAGGATTCTCTGCACTCCCGGTTACATGGATCATCATATCTTACCATGTTTGTTTCCACCTCTTCTCTAAGCGTACAGCTGGCATAGTGTATGGCAGAGCACACCTCCCAGCCTCTTATAAAATACTACTGCATTTACCATTTCCCCATGGACTCGCCGTAGTTCTCTTTAATTGCTGTCTGCTTAGGGGAGAACTATATTTACCATCTGAGAGTAGCGTTAGAACACCAAAGTGATCTTGGCTAACATGGAAATGTCAAAAACAGGTTTCGGAGATCGCAGGCCACCACAAACACAAGGTCGTAATGTTTAAAATGTTTTTAATTCACAACAATAAGCTTGGGTTCACACCATTCACGTACTCATTCACACCAACCATACACTCAGTCACAAATATAGTCCATGCTGCTGGAGGGTTGTTAAGATGGCCGCCGCCACCACCAGTCACTTCGGTCTTTCATCTGCTGTTGGTTCGTTCGTTCAGGAGCGGATTGGCCGTCTGGCAATTCTAGCAAATGCCAGATGGGCTGGTCGAAATTGACATATATATTTTTTTATATCTTTTTTTTTTATGAAAAGGTGACATGGCCCGCACCCCATGGGCCTGTTAACATGCTTTTAAAAATTATTTTTGAATATTTTCTGTTATAATAATCTTTAATGAGCCTTTGGCTGATCAGTGGGCAACTGCCGGCCCCCCCACCAACATGGGCCGGTCCTGTTTTCTGACATTCGTGACCTCAGCTCAGCTTATCACATTGAAAGTCAAATGCGACACCAGCAAAGAGACCTGCTCAGTTAGACAACCCAGATCGTAGATTGTACGTATAGATTCAATGGGTGTAAAGATGGGGGGAGGTCTGTCCGGAATGTATGCTTATAAATTCTACATTGTCACCTCACTCAAAACTACTCAAAAGTTTTTTTTTAGGACATTACCTCTACTGCTGAATTAATACATGGCTACTAGAAGTGGGTAGTATATATTTTTTTTATTGAGTTGTTTCATTTTTTTTCGGAACTCAGTCCGGCTTTCAACCTATGCTTAAGAGTTGTAATTGTAGAATCTCTTAATTGGATAGTGCATCATCAATTTTCTTCTTGTCATGTCAGTCATTGCAAACCTAGAGCAGGGTGTCCCCAACTCGTTCCTGGGGCCCCCCTGCGTGCACATTTGAGTTTTTGCCCTAGCACTACACAACTGATTCAACTAAACAACTCATCACCAAGCTTTGATTATTTGAATCAGCTGTGTAGTGCTAGGGCGGAAACCAAAATGTGTACCCGGGACCGAGTTGGGGAAACCCTGACTTAGAGAGCTGTCAGAAATGTTCAGATCAGCTAGCCCATGTCAATTAAATTTTTTTAGCTAGGTTTTTTTAGCCCATAGATTTTTTTGTCATGTTTGAGTCACTCAAATATCGCATGAATATACATTAGACATGACAAAAACAATTGTAGAATTGCAGGAAATAATCTTTAAACCTGCTAAATGCACCAACTGTAGGAGTTAGTGACACCAGTGACACGGAGGGGAAAATGTTAGTCTGAAGCCCTGTAATAGTAATTAACACTTAGGGTAGGTGTTGATTCAGGGGACACATATGACAAGGATTGATTTGCAATATAGCGTATAATCACTGAAACCCTTAAAGAGTTGCAGTCTGTTTTGGAATGGGTAGCCAGTAATAAACTGGTCCTGAACATCTCTAACACTAACAGCATTGTATTTGGTACAAATAATTCCCTAAGTTCTAGACCTCAGCTGAATCTGGTAATGAATGGTGTGGCTGATGAACAAGTTGAGGAGACTAAATAACTTGGTGTTACCTTAGATTGTATACTGTCATGCTCAAAACATATAGATTCAATGGGTGTAACGATAGGGTTGGTCTGTCCATAATAAAGACACCACACTATACAAAGAAAGTCCCGCAGACTCTAGTTTTATCTTATCTTGATTATAGTCCCGTCGTATGGTCAAGTTCTGCAAAAAAAGACCTAGTTAAGCTGCAGCTGGTCCAGAACAGAGTGGCCCATCTTGCTCTTCATTGTAATCAGAGGGCTAATATTAATACAATGTGCACCATTCCTTCTTAGCTGAGAGTTGAAGAAAGACTGACTGCTTGTTTTTATAAGAAATATGTGTTGGAAATGTCAAATGATTTGCATAGTCAACTTACACACAGCTCTGACACCAACCAGACATGCCACTAGGGTTCTTTTCACAGTCCCCAGGTACAGAACAAATTCAAGGAAACGTACAGTATTACGAACAGCCATGAGTACATGGAACTCTCATTCATCTTATATAGCGCAAGTGAACAGCAAACCTGGTTTAAAAAAACAAACAAAACAACACTTCACGGCACAACGCCTCTCCCCATGTGACCTACTTGCTGTCTGTATGTATTGTACTGACATGTATACAGTAGATACACACACACACACACACACACACACACACACACACACACACACACACAAACGTTAATGTTTTTAAATGTATGTAAGTTGTAAAGTAATTTTTTGTCTGCAATGTCTTTCTCGTTATGTGTCGGACCCCAGTAAGACTAGCTGTCGCCATTGGCGTCAGCTAATCGGGATCCTAGTAAATCAAATCAAAATCAAATAAGGCTTAAGCAGACAGGCAGACAGACAGAATGAGAGAGAAAAAACAGATTGACAACAGAGAAGATGCTGAGACAGATAGACAGCACAACGGGGAGGCTAACTAAATGGCTAGAGCCGAGACACAGTTACAGTTGTATCTCCAGTGGTGTTTTTACATATTGTATTTGTTTGAAACATGAGCTGGGTAAAAAAAAAGAGGAGGACCGTCTCGCCAGTCACTGGTACAGAAATGGTTGAGAAACACCGCACTGTGTTGCCAATGTTGTGCCGGGACTACCGCCGGGTGTGCAAGTCAGGGTGTAGGATTTATGTGTAAGGACGGGGTGTGTGTCTGTGGTTGATGGCTAAGCACCAGGGTTGAACTATTTCCCCCCCGGTTTAGGGCACTCAGCCGTAGGTAAAATGCCAGCATGAAAATGTTAGGGTTGATCTTACTTCAGATTGTCTTGGTGACAACACACATCTACCATATGCTGCTTAACATGGTCCAACAACATATGACACTGAATCCAAATTGTACATTACCTGAGTCACACCTTAACCATCTGTTGCATCAATCTGCAGAATGAAAACATTTGACCTAAAATGGTATAATGTGCTAATTTACATTCAATAATTTAAAAAGTGGCATGATCCCCTTTTATGGGAATGAGTAGCTGCTCTCTGTACAGTACATTCGGAAAGTATTCAGACCCCTTGACTTTTTCCACATTTTGTTACGTTACAGCCTTATTCTATAATGTATTCAATTGTTTTTTTACTTCATCAATCTACACCCAATACCCTATTTTAACAAAGCAAAAACAGGTTTATAATTTGTAACAAATATAACATTTACATAAGTATTCAGACCTTTACTCTGTACTTTGTTGAACCACCTTCGGCAGAAATTACAGCCTTGATTCTTCTTGGGTAGGACGCCACACGCTTGGCACACCTGTATTTGGGGAGTTTCCCCATTCTTTTCTGCAGATCCTCTCAAGCTGTTGGATGGGGAGCGTCGCTGCACAGCTATTTTCAGGTCTCTCCAGAGATGTTTAATCGGGTTCAAGTCCGGGCTCTGGCTGGGCCACTCAAGGACATTTAGAGACTTATCTTGAAGCCACTCCTGCATTGTCTTGACTGTGTGCTTAGGGTCATTGTCCTGTTGTATAGTGAACCTTCACCCCAGTCTAAGGTCCTGAGCGCTCCGCTCATCTTTCCCTTGATCCTGACTAGTTTCCCAGTCACTGCCTTTTAAAAACATTCCCACAGCATGATGTTGTCAGGTTTCCTCCAGACGTGATGCTTGGCTTTCAAGCCAAAGAGTTCATTCTTGGTTTCATCAGACCAGAGAATCGTGTTTCTAATGGTCTGAGTTCTTTAGGTGCCTTTTGGCAAACTCCAAGTGGGCTGTCATGTGCATTTTACTGAGGAGTTTCTTCTGTCTGGCCACACTACCATAAAGACCTGATTGGTGGAGTGCTGCAGATATGTTTGTCCTTCAGGAAGGTTCTCCCATCTCCACAAAGTAACTCTGGAACTCTGTCAGAGTGGTTCTCCATTTAAGAATGATGGAGGCCATTTTTTGGTACCCTTCCCCAGATCTGTGCCTCGACACAATCCTGTCACGGAGCTCTACGGACAATTCCTTCCACCTCGTGGCTTAGTTTTTGCTCTGACATACACTGTCAACTGTGGGACCTTGTATAGACAGGTATGTGTCTTGCCAAATCATGTCAAATCAATTGAATTTATCACAAGTGGAATCCAATCAAGTTGTAGAAACATCTCAAGGATGATCAATGGAAACAGGATGCACCTGAGCTCAATTTCGAGTCTCATAGCAAAGGGTCTGAATACTTATGTAAATAAGGCATTTCTGTTATTTATTTTTATACATTTTCATAAATGTCTAAAAGCCTGTTTTTTCTTTGTCATTATGGAGTATTGTGTGTAGATTGATGAGGGAAAAAATACAATAATCCACTGTATGTAAAATGTCACACTTTTGCATCTCATGCTTGTTCAAAGTAGGTAACAAACATACACCAGTGGGCAGCAAAGGTGGAAAATAGGGCAGATCAGTGTACAAAAGAACACATTTTAACAGCAAGTGTCATTTTAAAATACAGTGTCAAGATGACCCAAGCTCCTATTCAGACCATTCCTTATTCAACAATGTCAAAATCAGAAATAACCGTCCTCCTTTTTTTATGTGAGGAGAGAGCCTGTCGAAACGATATGAAAAGTCAGATCGAGAACTAGCTCTCACAGAACAGTTTCATGAGAAGACATCATTCAGAAACGGTGTAGAAACTCAATGGAGTTGCCGAAGATTGTGGGGATCCTTTTTTTGTTGTATCCAATTGAATTATACATTAATGTGAGTAAAAATGTGATTACATTTTGGAATCAATGCCCTGGACTGTTAGCTATATCGCTTCAGTCCACATCTCTCTGTTGGGAAAACCTCTTTGCTCTTTTTAATAAAGGTAGAAATGTCAATCAACAGCAAGAGAAAATGTCAAAATGCGACTCCACATGAAATGAAATAAATGGCCAATTCGGGAATAAACATTATCAAGTCAAACTGTTGCTCATTGTCATCCGAAGTGGAGAGAAGAGACAGAACAGAACTGTCTCTTCTCTCCACTTCGGATGACCATGAGCAACAGTTTGACTTGATGATGTTTATTCCCGAATTGGCCATTTATTTCATTTCATGTATCAAGTGACAATTTCACAAGCCAAATACACTGGTGTCTCACTGACCACCACAGGGGGATTTGACCCATAAACAGTTTTCAGTGTACCTCTACTGACATCCTATGGTCATGGTTAGAATGCATGTAGTGTGTTTTCTGGAGGTGGTGAAATTATGTTGTTACTGCAGATGACTACACAACTGCAATTAAATGATGTGGGGAAGGCGATCGTTCATAGGTCAATTGAATTATCTGAAAGGAAATACCTGGCAACAGTCCTGACTCGTGGCATACCATAATAGACATTCTCAAAATGTATTTTTGCCTTTTGCCTCCTTTTTTTCAAGCTTACCAGCAGTTATTTGGAGGTCTTAGGAGCAAGGAAATCCATAGTACTGTTATAAGAGAGAAGTGAGATCTTATGATCAATTAATGATCAAATATGATCAATTATGATCAATTAATTATCTCTGACTGCGATATGACAATTAAAACACATTTGGATTAATTACATGAAGACATCCATTCACATTTCTCCAAAGTCATAGTGACAACTGTGCAGTCATGGAACCTACACAGAGAAGTGTGGAATCAGGGCCACTTCTCACCTTTTGCTGCCCTAAGCGCGGGAAGATGTTTATAGTAGAAGGTACTGACCAAGGAGTTGGGGGTTCTAACCCTTTCATTCTCTTTTCCCTCCGTTAGGCTACATGTTTCTCACTCACCTTCGATCAGACCGCTCCCGAACACACACCCAGGCTGTGCACCCTAGTCTACAACTTTGTTTCATGTTTAGCGGAAGCCTGCCCATCATAACCCGTTTCAGCTCACAAATCAAACACAGGACAAAATCAATTAAAAATGATGGTTAACAAGTGAAGCATTTTAGCTTTCATGTGCTGTTTAACTGTATGTTTCAACTACCAATGTTAAACAAACTACACCCTGTTAAAAGGAAGTAAACGGCGAACAGTTATATTGATGAGAAAGACGCACCTGTTTTGGTAGCGCAAGTCAAGGCTCAAATGGCGCTTGCAGTCCTTCATTTAGCAAATTAGGTAGGGTACCTTACAATTTGATAATACTTTTCATGTAATTCTACTCATTTTGCCATGGAGCAGATACTTTTTTTTGTAGTTTTACAGCTAATTTCCTGCAGTGACATATGCCATGTTAATATAATATCTGAGTGAGAATGACACAAAAAAAAGATGTTGACTGACATAAGAGAAAAACTGATGATACACGACCAAATTTAGAAATTGCACCTGGTATATTCTACTCTTCTTACTCTCAATAGTAAGTTGAAAAATGAAAAATGTTTTGCATGGAACCAGCCCTGTGTGCAATACAGTCCTCTTCTCTGAATGACCTCCAGGGGGCACTCTCAATACATCTGCCTACCAACTGATGGACCTCAACAGGGACAATGTGAGCATTAGTAGCAACACTTTCCAGAATCACCTTCTCCTGTGAAGAACATCAATAGTGACAGAAAAGTGACAATGAGTCACATACAATCTTTGTTTGAATACTGAGATGTAGATTGATTAACATTTATGGACTTCTTACTACCCTAATTGACTCAAAAGGTCACAATGGTACTGCAGCATTCTACATTCTGACGGAACACTCTGGGATGATGTCTAATGTTAAAGACAGTTGAGCTGATTTGAATGAAGTGATGTTGGCACGTAAGAATGGCTGTTATTCACATCAGTTTGCCTTTGAGGACCAAAATGATGTATGCCTCTTCAGATTGTTAAGATTCTCTCTTCCAAACATTTAAGTCCAGACAGCAAAAAAACAAAACATTAAAAAACACGTCATATCATATGAATCACAGCATATGTACATTCATCCATTTCATTGTCACCTCAGGACAAGT
The DNA here is from genome assembly GCF_013265735.2 of Oncorhynchus mykiss. Classification (NCBI taxonomy): domain Eukaryota; kingdom Metazoa; phylum Chordata; class Actinopteri; order Salmoniformes; family Salmonidae; genus Oncorhynchus; species Oncorhynchus mykiss. The sequence continues at coordinate 18,702,024 of NC_048568.1, read as the reverse complement.
GGGCTGCGGTTTCAGAGGCAGCGCCATGTACATTTTTTTACAAGCTTTATTCTTTGTCTCCTTGAACTCGGATTCAGAGGTTGCCTAGCAACAGTGACAGTAACAGCCGGGACAGCCTTGATCTTGTTGTTTAAACCATTAAAAATAGGTGATGGAAGGTGGTACCATGGTAACTAAAACAGAGCCACAGAGCTCAGGAGCAGGTGTCTCTGTTGGCACACTTCCAGCCTGAAAGGTGCCAGCGACTCCCCTAACTAAGCCACTCACCAATGATTTAGGCCTACCACAAATCACAAACAAACATGTTTTTACACATTATCAGCATTTAACCTTGCTCATGGGTGGTCAAGATTTTCAACGAATGCAGTGGTGGGTCGTCTTGTTTTTTTGTCAAAAGAAAATCCCCAAGATTGTGCATTCTACTGAATACAGTATAATAACCATTTGCATTCAGGTAGTTTGTCAAAGTGAAATACACAGAGTGTATATGACTTCAGTTATCCCAATGGCTTTCACTTGTGCCCTTGAAATCCAAGTTAGGGACTAAAGAAAGACTGGAAGACTCTATGGTAATTGTAACATAGGGAATAAAGGGAATAAAGAAAGACTGGAAGACTCTATGGTAATTGTAACATAGGGAATAAAGGGAATAAAGAAAGACTGGAAGACTCTATGGTGATTGTAACATTACAGAGGTAATCCAGTGGTCATATCTCAATTACATCAGGATATATGTGCTTAATGCAAAGGCAAATCATGCATCATAAATGATATAATTTGAGACGTGAAAGCAAAGCAATGATTTACTCTGCCAAAATAAGCAGGTCATTGATGTGCTATGCATCCTCTTTATTGTCCCATTAACATGTAGAAGTTGATATGGATTGTTTGTCTAAAGACAGCCATGCATTTCCACGTTCATCAATCAATCAATGGCCCATGAGGGATCTTCCGGTGTCACTCTTCTAAGCAATTCAAAACTGTTGTGAATAATATCATTGAGCTTGGCTGAAAGTCAAGCACATTTCCGAGGAGAGCTCGGTAATGGTAATGACCAAGCAGAGGTTGGTTTGCAGCAGACACTGCTGTGCTCAAAGGATTTATTCTACAATCAACTTCTACATGTGTGCGTGCTGCTTGCGTGTGCCTGTGTGCAGAAGCGCAAATATTTGCAATCGCATGTTGGTGAGGGTAGAATGTGAACGTTTGATTCATTAGTTGTTAGGTTACAGTAAAATGCTGTCACATAAGATCCAGTTGCAACTTGATGTTGTAAGTCTTGAGTGAAAAATGTTTGATATTTGACATATTTTAAAGTATAAACAGGTGGTAACATGGATAACTAGTGTTCTCGGTACATCTTGCTCCCTCTATCTCTTAGCATGTGGCAGATTTCTAGTTCCTCATTGATATAATTCTGTCCCAGGGACAACATATGTTCACAGATTAAGTTGCTGAGTAGCACCTGGCCAGTCTCTGTGGGTGAGGCAATACATGTGGCGGCGCCCACAGTTCCTATTACTCTGTGCTCTACAGGAAGTGCTGTAGGGAACCAAACACAAGGATGAGCTTCTCTTGTGGCCTAAACGGCCCTGAACGGCCAGCCCTCAATGGAGCCTCTTATCCAGCTGTGAGAGAGCCTATCCACACAGGCCTGGACATAATACAGTAACTGCTCTGTGTGCCCAGGCTGTGGCCGCCAACTCAGCATTCTTATGCAGATGGGGGCTCAGCCGTTTGAATGGGCAGTGAACCCAGAGTGGGTCCGACACAGTGGGATCCCAGCAGCATGGCTTCTTCATTAAGCTGATCAAGAAAATGAACGCTGTCCCCAAGCCCCCCCCCCCCCTCCCATTTCAATCATTATAAGCTATGCATCGCTACTGTACATGTAGTGACACATTCTTTTGTGTGTAGGGGCTAAGAAAAGTGGAATTGTATAAATATCTAATATCCTGAAGGCCATTTCTATGTCAGTGTTTGATAAGAATAGAACATACAGTATACTGTTTTTAAAATGTTTTATTATTCATTTGTCCCATCTGAAGGAAGTGTAGCGGAAATACCGCAGAGGCTCATTGGACAATTTTGCAGTAAGACTCTAGGAAGAGGAGCCCATATTTCCACATGTCAATGTGCTGACTTGCAGCATGATGGAATGTTCCTATTTGGGCCACAGTGAAGCACCGCTCGAGAAGTGAAGTAGCCCTCCATTGAGGTTGAACACTGAAGGCTTTATCCTTGCGAGAAGTGCTTCACATTCCTGCTTCTTGGCACTGACACACATAATATTCTCCCTTTCTGATGACTCTTTTCTCCCAGGGTAATGTTTTAACTTATTGTCTTTGAAGTGATTTGTGATATTGCATTCACATGGTTATTTTCTTGGCCCGAGCATTAGGCCAGCTGCGGATCTTCTCCTTGACTCTTACCTCTTGAGATATCGGATGACACACCAGCATGGACAGTGAAAGCTATGTTGTCTTTGCATTGTTCAACTGAAACCTGATACAGGTAGCAGCTCTCTGATCCTCCCTGGTTTGTCATCAAGATGGTATTTGGGTTTTCACACACCTGGCTGGAAGTGTGACATAGTTTCATGAGAATGGATTACTTGCCCTTGTTGACTTCACTACTTTTCTAAATGGGGATAGTTAGAATCAGCGTTATGTGGATATCACTTAACTATTTCATTTTTTGTAGTGACCAAATAGTAATAAAGAAGAGGGTTATGGGATTATTGACAAAACTGAGCAGCAAAGTTGAGTTTGAGTATAGCACATTTGCTTATAATTGGCTTGTGAATGGTGAACATTGTTTCAACAGTATTTCCTCATATCCTCAGTGCATAGAGAAATGTGAAACATCCCCTTAGTGGAGCAACACAATCAATACATTCTTTCTTCTGCGCTCTAAGCTAGCGTGGTGTGAACCAAGTAAAGCTTCCTATTGTCTCTCCCATTCAGCTCTCCATAGGTCAGGCTGGAGGGAAAATATGCATTATACGGAGACATGAAGGATCCCGCAACCAAAAAGACTCTCTTTTGTGCGGCTCCATCTTGAACTCTGCTCTGTGCAAAGAGCTGAAGTGTCATATTCAGCAGATTCAGACAAATGCTTTATTCAGAGGAAGAAATACAAAACATACTGTAGGGCATTGTGTGTGGGACAACAGATACTAAACTTAGATGAACAGCCTACAATGGGGATCTATTATCATGTTCCAGACCGAAAAATTGCATTCAACTGGTAATTTAACTGGTAAATGAAGCCCTCGTTAGTCCAGCTTGTTCTACTGGGCTCTTTTACCTGGCAGTAGTCAGCTCACTTCATTTATGAGGACAAGCTGAGTGAGTAGCTCTCATTATCTGTTCCTCTCGTGTTATCACTAGTATAGATAGTGAGACATCACAGCCAAACACTGCATTCAACATATCTTTAAAGACATGACCCGAAACTTTGGCGACTACTAAGTATTTTTTAAACCTACCATATTTGTCAATGTGTAGTTTATACATGATCAGTCTATGAGCATAATTGCTGTTTAACCCCAAACAGCCACGAAATCCCTAGTTTGAAGGCGACTGTTTTTCTGGAAGCTTTGCTGCACCAATTTCCCCCACGTGGGCCAGCCCCTAGCAATTTGAGTTCTAGCCAATGAGCTTCAGCCTCTCATCATTTGAGTGACAGCTAGAAAGATGCACAGACAGCAAGGCGAGAGAGAGAGCAGTGATCTGGTGAACATATTGCACATGTGACCTAGTAGCAAATTGCAAAGATCACTTTTGGCTAGTGAGGCTACTTTCAGTACTACTGGATAAAAAGTATTCAAAACTACCAGAGAATCTCTTTAACAGGTAAATGAAACCCACTTGTCAGTCCAACTTGATCCACTAGGCTTCATATTAGATTGACCTGCCAGCCGTGAGCTCAGTTCATTTGTGAGGACAACTTGATTGAGTAGCTATCATTATCTGTTAGCTCCTGCCATGTTATCACTAGTAGAGATCGATAGTGACTAGGGAGATAATACACACCCAGGGGAAAGGGTGGGGGTGGAGTACCATGCCCTATTGTTGTGTTTCTGCATGAGAAGAGATACATCATTCAGAGATCAGCATGCAAATACATATTTCCATCTCAGAATGAATCAAAACAAATACACAATGATTCAATGTCAGAATGCCAACAGCAAATCAATGAAAGAGTCCCAGTGAATGGCCAGTGAATCTTACGGAGGACAATAAGTAAGATTAATAGTAGGCATTACCCATCCATGAGAGATTTAAAATTTCACTGAAAAGTCTTTAACCTTTATGTTAGACAAGCTACGTTTTTCATCACTTGTACTACAGTTATTCTGACTGTCAACTGCTCGATAATGCTTTACTGCATATTGATTTATTCACTGCTTGGTTGATAATAAATACTTTATCATTGATGTCTTATTGTTTTCCAAGGTCCACTGACAGCTGACAGCTATCCCTGAACAAATTAATACTATGCTGGCTACAATCTGACCAAAATCCAAGGTGGGTGCTTGCACCTACCCCAAACCCGGGTGCATGTTTTGGTTTTGCCCGAACACTAGCACAACACAGCTGATTCAAATAACCAACTCACCATCAAGCTTTGATTATTTGAATCAGCTGTGTAGTGTTAGGGCAAAAATCTAAATGTGTACCCAGATGGGGCCCCAGGACCGAGTTTGGGAAACCCTGCATTAGCTCCCGAGTGGAGCAGCGGTCTAAGGCGCTGCATCTCAGTGCTAGAGGTGTGACTACAGAAACCCTGGTTTGAATCCAGGCTGTATCACAACCGGCCGTGATTGGGAGTCCCATAGGGCGGCGCACTATTGGCCCAGCGTCGCCCGGGTTTGGCCGGTGTAGGCTGTCATTGTAAATAAGAATTTGTTCTTAACGGACTTGCCTAGCTAAATAAAGGTTCAATTATTGATTTATTTTATAATCCTGAGAGGCACAAACAAGCCATTACCAGCTCTGATGATGGAGAGGGCTGTACATCACTGGGGACAGTAAGAGCTGGTTGATCAGTCGCTGCCAGTACCCCCCCCCCCAACCTTCCCCTCACATCCCATTTATCCCCTACAGATTTGACTGTTTGTGTTAGCACAATTACCCCTTTCAGGCCAGCCGCTATGACAGCATGTGCACAACACTTGAGGGTTAGATTTCATTTCATCAAAGCATTACTGTTTTATTTGGACTGAGGATGGCTTTATAATGAACTGGGATGAGATGGTTTCAGAGACTCACTTTTAGAGTGCTTCATCAACCCTGCCTGTGTGTCCTCAATCAATAAGCTGCATTCATAAACAGTCCCCAAGCAGCACAACTTGTTAAACTGATTGTTGCTTTAATCCGTTATGGAAAATAAGACACACCTGCATGTTGGTCAGCAGTGGGACATGACTGAGGGTCTGATAACTGACTGACTTGACTATTTGGTTGCAGCAAATGACCAAAGAATGCACAATGACATAGCCTACACATTTAGGGATGGCATAGAATGGACAAACACTGACAGCAGGCTTCCAGCAAATGTTCTTACATATAAAATACCTGATTTGACTCAATGTATTTGAATATTATAGTAACTGGCAAGCCATTTTACATAATCATCTGTACACTGTTCTGATGTTTTGTCTCAGGCGTATACGGCATCCTCAATATAAACTCTTGATGCTTGAGGATATCAGTTTTATCACATTAGAAGCTCTGCCACACATACCCAAATTCAATCATAGCTGCCTGGCTATGTGTAATTAATATCTGATTAGACAGATGCACAGGACTGCAATCTCACTGAAGGAGAGAGGGAAGGAAAGGGTGAGAGAAGGAGAAGAAGACGGTAAGGGAGAAGGATGAGGCACCAGCGAGGATGAAAGAGGGAGAGGGAGTGGGGGAGAGGAAGAAAGAGGGAGAGGGAGAGGGGTTAGAGGAAGAAAGAGGAAGAGGGAGAGGGGGAGAGGAAGAAAGAGGGTGAAGTGCCCAAGCAGTCACAGACCCATCACAGCTGCAATGTGTGGTTGTACCTCTGCCTTTCTCTTTCCCTGTACAACACACATACACACACACACTGCATAGATCTTTATTTTTGTATTTTTTTTTTGGGGGGGGGGGTTGTGTGTATTGTTTTGTATTGTTAGGTATTACTGCATTGTTGGAGCTAGAAACATAAGCATTTCACTGCATCTGTGATAACATCTACAAAATATGTGTGTACATGCGACCAATAAACTGTATTTCATTTGAAATTTGATTTGGATGTGTAACCCGGGTGGGGAGACCCACACACACTTCGATCCTCACCAGCCCTTTAAATGAGCCATCAGAGCTGGATCGGGCCGTGCCTTCTGGACCAGCCCCCTGCCTGCCTGTGCTGGGTGCCTGGCTTGCAGCTGTTGTGATATTGATGGGAGATCTGTCTGTCTCTCACTGAGATGAGGCTTTACACTCTCAGTTCCTTTCCATTCCTTTGATTATTAAAATGATCCACCATGTCACAAATAAGAGTAATTGCAATGAGACAGATAACATCATTAAAGATATCAATACCTATTATTCTTTTTACGAGACACCCAGTCTCCAGTGTCTTCACAGTTTCTTCATTCTATCACACAGCAGCTACAGTGCATGACTTACATTCAAAATAACTCTTGGCCCACTCAGGCGGAACATAGTGGGGAATAAACACATATCCTCATCCCAGTAGCTAGTATTCTATTTTGGTAGCAACATTTTACGGCTAAATAAATACTGAAATGGTTGTTGTCGTTGTAAACACCTGAAATGACTTTTCACGGTGTATAATGTTGCTGCTAACCAAAACCCTCTCTAACGTGTTTAACACCATACCGTAGCAGTATGACCTGTCCAGATGAAGGCAGTCAGTGAAGTGTGAAGCATTTGAAAAGTGTGTTTGACTGACCTACTTTGACATTTATTCCTGTCTGTAAGTGCTGAACAGTGTTCATTTTCCAGAGAACAGTATGCCAGGTTTCTGGACACAGCAGGGGTATGATATATGAAATTACCCAGTGTTTGCCATTTCACTTTTACATTTGGTGGCACAAGCCCTCATTTCAATTAATTTCATTTAATTTCATTGCCTTTACAAACACTAGCCTACTTACCATTGCATGACAAATATCTCTCTCTCTCTCTCCCTCCCTCCCTCCTCTCCCTCTCTCATTCGCTCTCTCTCTCTCTCCCTCCATCTCTCTCCTCTCATCTCTATTGCTCAGACTCTGCCGCCTCTCCTTCTCCCTTTCTCCTGATCAAGGAAAAGGTCTTATTTAACCGTTCTAATGAGATGTGTGGCCATGGAGTCAACATTAACTCTTGTGGTGTGGTGACAAGTTAAACAATTACCAAATTGCTCCCAATCAGGATCTGATGGGCATGTAATGTAATGTGCGTGGTGGGGAGGCACATTACTGTAAATAATATCATTGGTTAATAGGAAAAGTGGCCATATCATGAGGTGTAGGAATTATGGTCAACTCTGCCCCTCAATGTCTGAGTTATTCATTTGATGTAAAAACTGCCTTTTCTGAAGGTTTAGAGCTAATGGGTTCCTACTTATTTGTGTCTTGTCAACACAGGTGACCACAGAAAACAATTGCATGGTGTGAAAGGAGGTGTGTCTTCTCTACATTGGGCAGAATGGTAGCTGATAGGAATATTAATGCAATCTCCACATGCAATTCCAGTGTCAATCAGGTTGGAAACATTTGGAGTGCATTGTTGGTAATAGCTTTCACCATTGGGAGCAATACATGGCTACCTTTTTCATGCTATTTATAGATGTGACACATGTACCACATGATTGCCATGTTTAGTCTCATAACTGTGGTTCAAAAGTACTTTACATTGTATGATCAGGTGAACCCATGCTTCACTAATGTATGGCACCCATGCTTCACTAATGTATGGCACCATATTTTCAAAAGATTGCATCCACAAGGAAAATAGAAATGTCATGCCAAGCTTAGGTCCCTCACAAAAATATGAGGATTTTTGTTTTATGTGTACACTGAGCGAATACAAATAACTTGATTTGGACTTGTGGCCCGCACGTTCCATTCTCTGCAGCCACTGTGTGAGTGCCCATTTTTGTTATGGTGAGTGAATGAGGACCCAAAAGCGAACTAACTTAAACAGAGCTTCTTTAATAACCAAACATAGGTAGGCTCAGATAGACCGGCAGATTCCGACAGGACAGGACAAGGTTACAGCAAACATGACGATAGTCTGGCTCAGGCATGAAACACAACAAACAAGAATCCGACAAGGACAGGAACAGAAACAGAGAGAGATATAGGGACCTAATCAGAGGGAAAAAGGGAACAGGTGGGAAACGGGGTGAATGGGTAGTCAGAGGAGACAAGGAACAGCTGGGGGAAAGCGGGGGAGAAAAGGTAACCTAACAACGACCAGCAGAGGGAGACAGGGTGAAGGGAAAGGACAGAGACAAGACACAACATGACAGTACATGACAGTACCCCCCCACTCACCGAGCGCCTCCTGGCGCACTCGAGGAGGAAACCTGGCGGCAACGGAGGAAATCCTCGATCAGCGCACGGTCCAGCACGTCCCGAGAGGGAACCCAACTCCTCTCCTCAGGACCGTACCCCTCCCAATCTACGAGGTACTGGTGACCACGGCCCCGAGGACGCATGTCCAAAATTCTACGGACCCTGTAGATGGGTGCGCCCTCGACAAGGATGGGGGGGGGGGGAAGACGAGCGGGGGCGCGAAGGACGGGCTTGATGCAGGAGACATGGAAGACCGGGTGGACGCGACGAAGGTATCGCGGAAGAAGAAGTCGAACTGCGACAGGATTAATGACCCGAGAAATACGGAACGGACCAATGAACCGCGGGGTCAACTTGCGAGAAGCCGTCTTAAGGGGAAGGTTCTGAGTGGAGAGCCAAACTCTCTGACCGCGACAATATCTAGGACTCTTAGTTCTACGCTTATTAGCAGCCCTCACAGTCTGCGTCCTATAACGGCAAAGTGCAGACCTGACCCTCTTCCAGGTGCGCTCGCAACGTTGGACAAAAGCCTGAGCGGAGGGGACGCTGGACTCGGCGAACTGAGATGAGAACAGCGGAGGCTGGTACCCGAGGCTACTCTGAAAAGGAGATAGCCCGGTCGCAGACGAAGGAAGCGAGTTGTGGGCGTATTCTGCCCAGGGGAGCTGTTCTGACCAAGACGCAGGGTTACGAAAAGAAAGACTGCGTAAGATGCGACCAATAGTCTGATTGGCCCGTTCTGCTTGACCGTTAGACTGGGGGTGAAAGCCGGAAGAGAGACTGACGGAAGCCCCAATCAAACGGCAAAACTCCCTCCAAAATTGAGACGTGAATTGCGGACCTCTGTCCGAAACGACGTCTGACGGAAGGCCATGAATTCTGAAAACATTCTCGATGATGATTTGTGCCGTCTCTTTAGCAGAAGGAAGCTTAGCAAGGGGAATGAAATGAGCCGCCTTAGAGAACCTATCGACAACCGTAAGAATAACAGTCTTCCCCGCTGACGAAGGCAGTCCGGTGACAAAATCTAAGGCGATGTGAGACCACGGTCGAGAGGGAATAGGAAGCGGCCTGAGACGGCCGGCAGGAGGAGAGTTACCGGACTTAGTCTGCGCGCAGACCGAACAAGCAGCCACGAAACGACGCGTGTCATGCTCCCGGGTGGGCCACCAAAAACGCTGGCGAATGGAAGCAAGCGTACCCCGAACGCCAGGGTGGCCGGCTAACTTGGCAGAGTGAGCCCACTGAAGAACGGCCAGACGAGTAGGAACGGGAACGAAAAGAAGGTTCCTAGGACAAGCGCGCGGCGACGGAGTGTGAGTGAGCGCTTGTTTTACCTGCCTCTCAATTCCCCAGACAGTCAACCCGACAACACGCCCCTCAGGGAGAATCCCCTCGGGGTCAGTGGAGGCTACTGAAGAACTGAAGAGACGAGACAAAGCATCAGGCTTGGTGTTCTTAGAGCCCGGACGATAAGAAATCACGAACTCAAAACGAGCGAAAAACAGCGCCCAACGCGCCTGACGCGCATTAAGTCGTTTGGCAGAACGGATGTACTCAAGGTTCCTATGGTCAGTCCAAACGACAAAAGGAACGGTCGCCCCCTCCAACCACTGTCGCCATTCGCCTAGGGCTAACCGGATGGCGAGCAGTTCGCGGTTACCCACATCATAGTTACGTTCCGACGGCGACAGGCGATGAGAAAAATACGTGCATGGGTGGACCTTGTCGTCAGAGAGGGAGCGCTGAGAAAGGATGGCTCCCACGCCCACCTCTGACGCGTCAACCTCGACAACGAACTGTCTAGAGACGTCAGGTGTAACAAGGATAGGAGCGGATGTAAAACGATTCTTGAGGAGATCAAAAGCTCCCTGGGCGGAAACGGACCACTTAAAGCACGTCTTGACAGAAGTAAGGGCTGTGAGAGGAGCTGCCACCTGACCGAAATTACGGATGAAACGACGATAGAAGTTTGCGAAGCCGAGAAAGCGCTGCAGCTCGACGCGTGACTTAGGGACGGGCCAATCAATGACAGCTTGGACCTTAGCGGGATCCATCTTAATGCCTTCAGCGGAAATAACAGAACCGAGAAATGTGACGGAGGAGGCATGAAAAGTGCACTTCTCAGCCTTCACAAAAAGACAATTCTCTAAAAGGCGCTGGAGGACACGTCGAACGTGCTGAACATGAATCTGGAGTGACGGTGAAAAAATCAGGATATCGTCAAGGTAAACGAAAACAAAGATGTTCAGCATGTCTCTCAGGACATCATTGACTAATGCCTGAAAGACAGCTGGAGCGTTAGCGAGGCCGAAAGGAAGAACCCGGTATTCAAAGTGCCCTAACGGAGTGTTAAACGCCGTCTTCCACTCGTCCCCCTCCCTGATGCGCACGAGATGGTAAGCGTTACGAAGGTCCAACTTAGTGAAAAACCTGGCTCCCTGCAGGATCTCGAAGGCTGAAGACATAAGAGGAAGCGGATAACGATTCTTCACTGTTATGTCATTCAGCCCTCGATAATCTATGCAGGGGCGCAGAGACCCGTCCTTCTTCTTGACAAAAAAAAACCCCGCTCCGGCGGGAGAGGAGGAGGGGACTATGGTTCCGGCGTCAAGAGCTACAGACAAATAATCTTCGAGAGCCTTACGTTCGGGAGCCGACAGAGAGTATAGTCTACCCCGGGGGGGGGTGGTTCCCGGAAGGAGATCAATACTACAATCATACGACCGGTGTGGAGGAAGAGAGGTGGCCCTGGACCGACTGAACACCGTGCGCAGATCGTGATATTCCTCCGGCACCCCTGTCAAATCACCAGGCTCCTCCTGTGAAGAAGAGACAGAGGAAACAGGAGGGATAGCAGACATTAAACATTTCACATGACAAGAGACGTTCCAGGAGAGGATAGAATTACTAGACCAATTAATGGAAGGATTATGACAAACTAGCCAGGGATGGCCCAAAACAACAGGTGTAAAAGGTGAACGAAAAATTTAAAAAGAAATGGTTTCACTATGATTACCAGAAACAGTGAGGGTTAAAGGTAGCGTCTCACGCTGAATCCTGGGGAGAGGACTACCATCCAGGGCGAACAAGGCCGTGGGCTCCTTTAACTGTCTGAGAGGAATGTCATGTTCCCGAGCCCAGGTCTCGTCCATAAAACAGCCCTCCGCCCCAGAGTCTATTAAGGCACTGCAGGAAGCTGACGAACCGTAGATGGACCGACAAGGTAGTGCAGGATCTTGAAGGAGAGACAGGAGAGACAGGAGTAGTAGCGCTCACCAGTAGCCCTCCGCTTACTGACGAGCTCTGGCCTTTTACTGGACATGAAGTGACAAAATGACAAAAGTGACAAAATGACCAGCGGAACCGCAATAGAGACAGAGGCGGTTGGTGATTCTCCGTTCCCTCTCCTTAGTCGAGATGCGGATACCTCCCAGCTGCATGGGCTCAGCACCCGAGCCGGCAGAGGAAGATGGTAGTGATGCGGAGAGGGAGGCGACGGAGAGCGCGAGCTCCTTTCCACGAGCTCGGTGACGAAGATCAACCCGTCGCTCAATGCGAATAGCGAGTTCAATCAAGGAATCCACGCTGGAAGGAACCTCCCGGGAGAGAATCTCATCCTTTACCTCTGCGCGGAAACCCTCCAGAAGACGAGCGAGCAAGGCCGGCTCGTTCCAGCCACTGGAGACAGCAAGAGTGCGAAACTCAATAGAGTAGTCTGTTATGGATCGATTGCCTTGACATAGGGAAGACAGGGCCCTGGAAGCCTCCTCCCCAAAAACAGATCGATCAAAAACCCGTATCATCTCCTCCTTAAAGTCCTGATACTGGTTAGTACACTCAGCCCTTGCCTCCCAGATTGCCGTGCCCCACTCACGAGCCCGTCCAATAAGGAGAGATATGACGTAGGCGACACGAGCAGTGCTCCTGGAGTAAGTGTTGGGCTGGAGAGAAAACACAATATCACACTGGGTGAGGAACGAGCGGCATTCAGTGGGCTCCCCAGAGTAACACGGCGGGTTATTGATTCTGGGCTCCGGAGATTCGAAAGCCCTGGAAGTGGCCGGTGGATCGAGGCGGAGATGGTGAACCTGTTCTGTGAGGTTGGAGACTTGGGTGGCCAGGGTCTCAACGGCATGTCGAGCAGCAGACACTTCCTGCTCGTGTCTGCCTAGCATCGCTCCCTGGATCCCGACGGCTGAGTGGAGAGGATCCGAAGTCGCTGGGTCCATTCTTGGTCGGATTCTTCTGTTATGGTGAGTGAGTGAGGACCCAAAAGCGAACTAACTTAAACAGAGCTTCTTTAATAACCAAACATAGGTAGGCTCAGATAGACCGGCAGATTCCGACAGGACAGGACAAGGTTACAGCAAACATGACGATAGTCTGGCTCAGGCATGAAACACAACAAACAAGAATCCGACAAGGACAGGAACAGAAACAGAGAGAGATATAGGGACCTAATCAGAGGGAAAAATGGAACAGGTGGGAAACGGGGTGAATGGGTAGTCAGAGGAGACAAGGAACAGCTGGGGGAAAGCGGGGGAGAAAAGGTAACCTAACAACGACCAGCAGAGGGAGACAGGGTGAAGGGAAAGGACAGAGACAAGACACAACATGACAGTACATGACAATTTTAGTTGGTGAGAGCACACAAGTGGAGAGACTATAGTTATACAACCCTATTGTCGATTACTATTCTCCAAATCCCAAGTTTAACCACTGCCCCAGAAGCAGGCACGCCAGTTCTCTAAACTGTGTATTTCATTCACCATACCTATTCATCTGGTTACAGGGCATAGATGGTGGTTAAAAAATAGCTAGGTACACTGTAGAATAGATTGTGGTTGTCAAAGTTAGAGGCCGTATTTGGACAGGCGTTTTACACTGAAGGGTATTGAATTGAAGATGAGAGATTGAGGCCAATCTCTGCCAACAGGTTCTGGTTCGTTAGCACTACAGCAGGGGTTCCCAAACCTTTTTGGCCCACAACCCCATTTTGATATCTGAAGATTCTGGTGACCCCAACCATGTGAAAAATAATGATGTAGTTAACAGCCAATGTTTACTTTTTTAATTGGGGCTATGGCAGTCAATTGCAAGACATTCAAACACTATTTCTGATTGTATTCTCAACTCACCGTTATATACTTTTAATGTGGGGCTATGACATCATTTCGTATCACACCACCACTAACGAGATGGGTGTGCTTGATGCATGAGACAACATTATGTCCTCCTGAATAACATCCCCCGACAAAGAGCGGACGAAGCGTCTCGGCCCTCACAGATAATGTCCATTCGGAGAGCAAGGTGGGAGGTTTTTGAGTTGTTCAGTCAGAGTTTCTTCTTGATTGCTAGCTACAGCACCAATTCTTAGTTTCACATCTGAAAAAGTTATTGATGTGAGTTTCTGTGCTTCTGCCTCCCCAAACATTGGTTAAACCATATCAAAATCATAACATCAATACCTTGATTTCTCAAATGATTGCCCCGCCTGGTTTACCAACTAATTCTCTGATAGAGTTCAGTGTGTCAAATCGGAGGGCCTGTTGTCCGGACCTCTAGCAGTCTCTATGGGGGTGCCACAGGGTTCAATTCTCGGAACTGACCATCCTACTGATCCTCGACTTCGGCGATGTCATCTATAAAATAACCTCCAACACTCTACTCAACAAATTGGATGCAGTCTATCACAGTGCCATCCGTTTTGTCTCCAAAGCCCCATATACTACCCACCACTGCGACCTGTATGCTCTCGTTGGTTGGCCCTCGCTTCATACTTGTCGCCAAACCCACTGGCTACAGGTCATCTACAAGTCTCTGCTAGGTAAAGTCCCGCCTTATCTCAGCTCACTGGTCACCATAACAGCACCCACCCATAGCACGCGCCCCAGCAGGTATATCTCACTGGTCAAAGCCAATTCCTCTTTGGTTGCCTTTCCTTCCAGTTCTCTGCTGCCAATGACTGGAACGAACTGCAAAAATCACTGAAGCTGGAGACTCATATCTCCCTCACTAGCTTTAAGCACCAGCTGTCAGAGCAGCTCACAGATCACTGCACCTGTACATAGCCCATCTGTAAACAGCCCATCTATCTAGCTCATCCCCATACTGTATTTATTTATTTATCTTGCTCATTTGCACCTCAGTATCTCTACTTGCACATTCATCTTCTGCACATCTACCATTCCAGTGTTTAATTGCCATATTGTAATTACTTCACCACCATGGCCTATTTATTGCCTTAACTCCCTTATCTTACCTCATTTGCACTCACTGTATATTTACTTTTTGTTTTCTTTTGTTCTACTCTATTATTGACTATGTTTTGTTTATTCCATGTGTAACTCTGTGTTGAGGTATGTGTCGAACTGCTATGCTTTATCTTGGCCAGGTCGCAGTTGCAAATGAGAACTTGTTCTCAACTAGCCTACCTGGTTGAATAAAGGTGAAATAAAAATAACAAATAAAATAAGTCTCCAAGCTATCTGTACATGATTAACCAAGCTTATAGGCTAACATGTCCACAACATGTCAAGAGGATACAATAAAGTCAACACAAAAATACATGGTATGGCTGTTACTTTCTTCTTCTATGTTACTTCCTCACTGGTAATTCTGTGCAATTGACCAAAACATCAATGCCATTTAGCTGATTACAACACTAATAAGCTTTGTCATCTTTGACCATAAGCCACTGATAGCTGGTCTGTAACTGGACACATCTCAATAGTAGACCAGACCAGACGTTCACTTGCTTTGATAACAGATGGTTTATAGACCTAGTAGGGGTCGCAATCTCTGTTATGCTGCAAAAGGAGATTCAGCCTTCTGTTTGTGTATTATATGACATGGCACTCCTAAATGCTCGAATCACATTATCACAAACAGAAATATAAGCAAAGAACATGACAGCAAATATGTGGACATCTTCATTTTCGCTGGAGTTGAAATCAATCCACTGATGAAGATAACCTTAGAAAGATAATTTTCAAAACCCCACAATTTTTTTATGCAATAAATGCCACACAAATATGTTCAATTTCTGTATCATGATGACTACGGCTCAGCCTATTCCCTCCCCTGTTGTCTGAAATAAATCTAATTGCCTTGATTTCATAGATTTTAATGTCATAGTAAATTAATGTTCTTTCTACACGGTGAATACCATATGTCATAGCAGCTGTCCGACCCAAACACAGTGAGTGGCAGACCAAGCTCTCTGAACCAATAGGCTTTGTCCAGGCCAGGAGATGTTGGCTCAGTCCTTTTGTTCAAGTGTCCTGAATCTGAGCAGTTCAGCTTTAAAGAGACACATGTTTCTGACAGGCTGTTTTCACTTGATTCCAAATCCAAATCATGTGTAGTAAGACAGAAAACGTTTAATCAGAATGTGTTTCAGCCTAAAAGCACATCAGATGCTCATATACTGTAATTCTAAATTGTACATTTGGGTAATAAAAAACAATGGCGATAGCATTATGCATAAATCTAACTATATTTTAGACCATATGTTGTCTACTGTACAGCCATCAGTGATATCATGTGTGTTAAAGCACTATTGAATCATCTGCAGTGGTACACATCCAACCCAATGACTCAGACAGACACAGGGCCAACACTACACTAGCTGCTAATCGCTGGATGAGCACTGCATTAAAACATGGCTTTTCAAGAAGAAATGAGAGAACTGTTGCTCACAGGGGGAGTCATCCCCAAGGCATACTGCTATTGCTGAAGTAAATCAGCCTCAATGTCAGTTTGGGGATAGACATAACTGAACAACAAAGGAGACTGGCCCCAGAATAACACACAACTCACAGACAGGGATCTCTACATGTTGTTTTTCAAGCTAAATTTAAATTATATAGACTTTGACACATCCTCCAAATCTCAGGATATTTTTAACGTGTTTCTATAACAAACATGTACAGGCTATCTGGTTTCTATTTTGTTTCAATAGTGTATGCTTTTGGTAATAATTACCTGAATTCAGTGTGGTTTTACCAAACCTAGCCAATCTCTGAGATAAATGACATCTCAAGACTGTTCTGTCACCCTATTGAATTGTACACTTAATCGGTTAGCCTATGGGCAAACTAAGACTGTGGTGCTTGCTTACCTACAACAATTAGTATTCAGCCTTTCAAGACCACATGCATTCATTTTTTTTAAATTCAGAAAACAGCTGAAAGTCTAAAGAGAATCAATGTGTCTGCTCCCTCTCAATGACCCATCTTCAGTATTAAAATGTCAGTTACCACTCCACATCTTGTTTGCATAGTTAATATACATGTGTTCGTGTTGGGTATAAAATTACTTCCATAGCCATGAACACAAGGGACTGTCTGTGCTCAAGAGAACCATCACATAAGGTTCAGTCAAACAACAGGTCATGTCAGATCAATCATTTAGGGATAAGGGTCAAAGGTCATAGCAAATTCTCTCTCTTTCTCCCTTTCCCTCTCTTTATAACCCCTCTCTCTCCCCGTTCTCCCTCTCTCTCTCCCTGTCTCTTGTTTGACTTTCAACCACAGTCTAGATTATAACCTCATGATGAACCCTACACTTTCCTGCTATGAGTAACTCTGACAATGGAGTGGCAGGAAATACTACGGAGGATTCAGCTACATCCTGTATCATATACTCTACTGGCTCTACATCTACCTAATCAACACCTCCTGGCTGCCAGGAGTTTTCCATTCAGGGTATGACCAACCCCTCTGTAAGAATAGGCAGGTCCAACTATGCAAATGATGGAGCAATCAATGAATATCTCTACCAACACAAACTTGAGTTCACCGCTTCGGTCTCATTGCTGATTCAACACCTTATAGTATGTTTGGTGACCAGTGTCATTTATCAGCGTGGGTTGCGTTTGATTGAACCAAATAATGTGTCGTCAGATAAAATTACCATGAGATTTAGATGGCTGTAATTCCCATATCCAGATGAAGGGAGGAAAAAGCTCCACATCTCATTCTAGCTCACTATAGGTAATTAGAAAGCATACAGCTGAAATACACACAGACAGCACATTTGCTGCAGCTCCCCAGGCACTGAATCATTAGTTACCACTATTCAATAAATAATCAAGCCATTGTTGTGTGAGCCACTGGTTTTAGATGTTGACATTGTGTGTAGATGTAGTTTTGATTTGTATAAATGTAACGTTAGATATTGCTACTGTACACAGAGGTTGTAAAAGTGGTGTTTACAGACAAAGTGGCATCCTTCAGAGTAACATTATGAAGGATTTCCCCTAATTTGTGCAGTCCATTGTGATGTTGCAATAAACCATGCACAGTGCATATACCAAATAATCAGTGACAGGAAAACTCCTGGCACTACCTGAAGCATATCAATCACCAATGACTAAGAAATGGTTCATGCCTGGCTGTTCTGTTGAGAACATTCTTCACAATGCTACTGTATGAGTAGCTCAATATACACTCAGTGTCCAGTTTATTAGGTACAACCATCTAGTAACAGGTCGGACCCCCCTTTGCCTCCAGACAGCCTCAATTCTTCAGGGCATAGAAACGTTGCTGAATTGGTATCAACGGACATAACATACGCCAGGAAAACATTCCCCACACCATTACACAATCACCTGTACCATTGACACCAGGCAGAATGGGGCCATGGACTCATGCTGCTTACGCCAAATCCTGACATGCCATTAGCGTGACGCAACAGGAACAGGGATTCGTCGGACAACATAATGTTTTTCCACTCCTCAATTGTCCAGTGTTGGTGATCGTGTGCCACTGGAGCCACTTATTTTTGTTTTTAGCTGATAGGGGTGGAACCCGGTGTTCGTCTGCTGCAGTAGCCCATCTGTGACAAGGACCAATGCGTTGTGAGTTCTGGGATGCAGTTTTGCACACCACTGTTGTACTGCACCGTTATTTGCCTGTTTGTGGCCCGCCTGTTGTACAATTCTTGCCATTCTCCTTCGACATCTCATCAACAAGCAGTTCTCGCCCCAAGGACTGCCGCTGACTAGAATTGTTTTGTTTGTCGCACCATTCTCGGTAAACCCTAGACACTGTCATGCCCAGGAGGCCGGACGTTTCTGAGATACTGGAACGTTGCATGCCTGGTGATCCTACCACGCTCAAAGTCACAGGTCACTCGTTTTGCCCATACACTCAATCAAACAGTAACTGAATGCTTCAATGCCTGTTTTATATAGCCAGCCATGGCCACGTGACTCACTGTCTGTAGGAGCGAACCATTTTCGTGAACGGGGTGGTGTACCTAACAAACTGGCCTCTGAGTGTAACCACATGCACAGAAACAGCATATACAGGTGTATGATCTTAATTGGATCACTCTTTTGTGGCTGAGAATTGCAGATGAGCTTTGATTTACATGAATTCACTGAAAACGTATACTAACACACGTGATACAGTACTATACAGTATGAGTTATACAGTATCACACAGAATTGCACTTTTCATGTAGCTTACCTTCGGGCAGCAAATGACTTAACCACCGATCAAGCAACATTATGGACTAAAGGTTAAAATTCTGTTGCTGCAGGATTATTATGCTGTGACAATATGGCTACGCTTACACATATAGCTCAATTATGATATTTTGCCAATCATGATATTATAGGCAAATATCTGATCTGATTGGTCAAATGGCCAATTGGTGGCAAAAAGGTCTGAAGTGGGCTGCCTGTATAAATGCAGCCTATAGGTAAAATTATGATCCTACATCTGTATGCATATTTCAGTGCAAATCTAGACCAACATGGGCACCAGACGATCTTGACTACCCAGAGAAATGCACACCGTGTTATTCTCATTCATGAAATGACAGAGGGATCACGGACTGGTCCTCAGCATAAATGAAACCGCAATAAGCTGCATTTAATAAGGCCGTTTGTGAGGACCCAGTCTGGTGCAGAGCGGGCCAAGCCCTGTGCTGTACTGTACCAAGCGAGCAGAGCAGATCTGCTGCCACACAGACTCAGCAGTGATAACATCAACACGTGCCCACCACCACAGCCCACAGCCCGCCGGCTGGCACTGAGCCACAGTGTGCAGCTGGCCACTCTGACTGATAATCCATCCAGGTAACCATCAACTACATCCTGCTTTGGATTGGAGGGAGCCATTCCACAGCACCAATAAGAAGTAGCTGATGTGTTGTGGATGCAAGTGTGTGATATTAAAGTAGATATATGTTGTTTGCTTAAGGAATATAGTGTTAAACGAGCAGGCACAAGGTTGAGAGCCCATGTTTTAATCAGCTAGACACAGCACACATGACCTATATAACTGTAGTAGTTCTTAAACAAAGCGGGATGTTATTCAGACCTTATCGAGATCTTCAAATATGTGCATAGTATTAATATCATTATAACCTGGTCATTCAATTTGCATAAAATAGCGCTTTGAAGGAATCGCTTTGTCTTTTCAATTTGTATTCAGTGTGCCTATCTGGAAAATGACTGGAATAAATCAGAGAGGGATGTCATTCTGCAGAGAAACTTGCAGGCGTGAACATAATCCTTAAACATATCTGGCGTACTCCAACTGAAACATATTTCCTCCCTTGGGTTATAAAGCTTGGAAACATGAATCTAATGAGAAATCTGTCCTCACTGTAGTAATAGAGCACATGCATTCACTTGTGTTTCAATCTTGAAACAAGATATATCAACATTTTAAAAGTATTTCAAATAATACTATACTGGGAATTAAAATGTATAACAACATACAATATCAATATAAAAACCAAACACCCTGTCACTTGCATTTAACTTATCTTGGAACAAAAGGAACTCACTCTTGAGAAGATTGTGGAGGTGTGGGGCACACTTAAGAAAGATGTCAGTGTTAAAATATTACTATACTGGGACTTAAAATGATGTGCCTTCATAAAGTCTTCATGAACACTACATAAATATGTCACAAATATGTCACAAGTAATCTATAATTGTATGTCATGCTCTATAAAGGGTTCATGAAGGGTGAGATAACCACCAATGTCAAATGTGGCATAACCCACTACAGTATGTAAAATATGACATAAACCTGTGCTTTATAAAGAGTGGCATACGCACTGCTTAATAAATAAATTGAGGCTTCACAAAACAGTTTTAACCTTAGCATGCATCATGGTAGAGCATTGCAACGCCAGGATAGTAGGTTCGATTCCCGGGACCACCCATACCTAAACAATTATGAATGCACTACTGTAAGTCGCTTTGTATAAAATCGTCAGCTAAATGGAATATATTATATTACTTTAAAACATTTATGGAATGGCCCAACCTCTTTCCCTCTTGGGTGCATGGCCAATATTGGACCTGACCTCAACTTTCCCCAAGATGTTGGGCTGCAGGGTGACACACGCTCTAAAGTGCTGTCAAGCACAGCAAAAAAAACATTAGTAGGACCCCCCCCAAGTTATTTTTTGATTTTCTGTGTTCATAACAATGCTTAAACAGGGGGGATCACTTTTGAGGTCTGGAAAAAATCTAAGAAATCAAATATTTTTTTGTGTAGTTACCCTTTAATTCAGTGTGCATGCACTGTTGTTTGGTTAGCACTGTTGTTTGGTTAGAACTGTTGTTTGGTTAGCTGTGGAGTTTGCAAATCAAAAGCCCACTTGTGGTGCCACGGCAGCAAAAAATGACCTTAATTTATTGTAATTTAAATTAGTTTGTCGCAGTTAAGTGTTGAGTTAGATTAATAAATGGCTACCTCAATCATTACTTCAAACAATTTCAATGACTTCACAGCAATTTCTAGCCTGCTAACGGTAGAGATATAGCTAATGTTAGCAGCATATACTAGTTAGTTAGCTATAGCAATATGCAATTTTGTTAGCTAGCATGCTCAACTAAATAAAAATCCCCGTAGTTACAGCCATGTCTCATAGACATGTCATGAGATTCGTAAACGAACAAGGAATATAATAATAAGAATCGAGTGGAGTTTCCCATTTCCCCATATAGAGTATTTCCTAAAAGATCTTCTTACTTTCTGTGTTGTTACTTTAAAGGTTGGAACCAACATGCAGTACCTTCAGCAGGCAGAGATGCAAGAACCATTCATCTGCCAGCTCAGGGACAAACTACACTATTCACAGCCCTGTGTAGTCTTCAATGTAATTGCATTGCTGGGCTTTTTTAAACTTAATGCATTTGTATTGTTTTAAAAATAGAAAGAAATGTATGGTTTAGACTTGTCTTACGTTTTTTATCTGTTTTAGCTTTAAATACATTTGTATTTACATTAAGCCTTTATGAATGTGTTATGAATGACCAAAGGTGTCTGAATTTATAGTAAATTCAGAGTCATATGATAGTAAGCGTTTATGTGTGCATTATAAATGAGCAAAAAGGTCTGTTTTAATCTACGGGATCAGTGTCCCCCCCCAAGGGACGGTTGAGCTAACATGCGCTAATGTGATTAGCATGACGTTTTAAGTAACAAGAACATTTCCCAGGACATAGACAAAACTGATATGATCAGAAAGTTTAAATTATTGTTAATCTAACTGCACTGTCCAATTTACAGTAGCTATTACAGTGAAAGAATACCATGCTATTGTTTGAGGAGAGTGCAAAGTTATGAACTTGTAAATGTATTAATAAACAAATTAGGCACATTTGGGCAGTCCTGAAATAACATTCTGAACAGAAATGCAATGGTTCATTGGATCAGTCTAAAACTTTGCACTAACGCTGCTGCCATCTAGTGGCCAAAATCAAAATAGCGCCTAGATTCCTAAGTCATATATTGGCCTTTCTCTTGCATTTCAAAGATGATGAACAAATAAAAATAAAAATAAACATGATTTTCTTTGTATTATGTTTTTACCAGATCTAATGTGTTCTATTCTCCTACAGTAATTTCACAAACGGCAAAGTGTTTCCTTTCAAATAGTATTAAGAATATGCATACCCTTGCATCAGGTCCTGAGCTACAGTCAGTTAGATTTGGGTATGTCATTTTAGGCGATTGTTTTTTTTTTTTAAATGGTCCGAGCCTTAAGATAAAGTAAGTACAGAGTCATGCGATATAGAGTCTTCATGGATGTGTTAAAAATGACCGAAGGTGTCTTGCTTTGAATAGATTATTACAGGACACTACATAAAGCACAATAAAAAGATTATAAACACTCTGGATTTATGAAGGTTCTGTCAAGATCCACAGGTTGTTGTAGTGTTTGAGAGGTATTTACATGGGTTGATGGACCTGCAAAGCTTCCGTTTGTGTGTGTGTGTGTGTGTGTGTGTGTGTGTGTGTGTGTGTGTGTGTGTGTGTGTCAGTGCCAATATGATTTGGAGTAGTCCTACCTGAGACTATTGCACCAGGTATTCCTCTTACATTCCCATGCTGGAGACCAGGTCTTGATTACAACCTGTTACAATGGTGCCAACATTTTGTGGCTGATCTTTCAGTGGGGGAGTGGGTGAATGTGTAAAAGACTTGACTGGGCCCAGCACCACACAATATGGCTCATTATATTGTTGTGTGCGTGTTTGTGTACTGAGGAACATGTAACTCGGTTCCAGAAGAAAGCCACTTTCAATTTTCTAATGTTGGGGGCTTTCATCAAGCTAAGTGTTTATTAGAGTAACTATCAGAACTCAGGATAAGACCCAGATGCAGACATCTGATGTGTATTTACCCCCAACAGGGGGCAGGCAAAAGACAGGTCTAAAAAGGAAGGCAGAGGGCAGAGTCAATAAGGTACAGAACAGCAGGCAGGTTCGGGGTCAGGGCAGGCAGAATGGTCAGAACCGGGGAAACTAGGAAACAGGATGGGAAAACACGCTGGTAAGACCTGACAAGACAAGACGAACTGGCAACAGACAATCAGAGAACACAGGTATAAAAATACATTGGGGATAATGAGTAAGATGGGTGACACCTGGGGTGGAGACAAGCTCCTGGAAAGAGGAGACAAAGGGCTGTGAGACATAGGTTTAATCCTAGACACATGAAAAGTGGAAGGAATACGGAGGGTACGGGCAACCGAAGATGAAAAGCAGAGGGGCTAATAATCTTGGAGATGGGGCAAGACCGATAAAGTGGGGGGGGGGGGTTGCGGGACTCCACCTGGAGGGGCAGGTCATGAGTGGACAGCCATACCCTCTGCCCGAGACGATACCGGAGAGCTAGCTCCGGGTGGTGGGGTTGGCAGAGTCAATGCAGCTAACAGTTGTCTCCAGGTCCTGATTGGCTCGATCCGACTCGTCGTTAGACTGGGAGTAGAACCCAATGAGCGTGCAGAATGCATTCCAGAACCGGGACGAGAACTGAGGACCTTGGTCGGAGACCATGTCGACCGGGAGTCCGTGGATCCGAAATACGTGATGCACCATGAGCTCGGCCGTCTCTTTGACAGAGGGTAGCTTGTGGAGAGGAATGAAATGGGCGGCCTTGGAAAACCGGTCTACTACTGTAAGGATGATGGAGTTGCCATCAGACAGGGGAGACCAGTGATGAAGACCAGGGATATGTATGACCAGGGACGGTGAGGGACAGGAAGTGGTTGAAGAAGACCAGCCGTAGCTTGCCGAGGAGTCTTATTCTGCACACAGATCGTGCAGGCGGCCGACGAACGCGGAGACGTCAGGGACCATGGTAGGCCACCAAAATCGTTGTTGCACAAAGTCCAGGGTCTGCCGGGAGCCCGGGTGGCAGGCAAGCCTGGAGGAGTGTGCCCAATCCAGGACCGAGCGGCGGACATGGTTAGGAACAAACATCCGGTTATCTGACCCCCCCCCAGCCCCCATTCCGACATCCGAAGCTTCGCACTCCACCACGAACTGACGGGACGGGTCAGGATGAAAGAATATGGGAGTTGTGGTGAAGCGGTGCTTGAGGTCCCGTAACGCCCGGTCATCAGCTGGGGACCACATGAACGGAACCTTGGGAGAGGTGAGTGCAGACAGGGGGGAAGCCGGGGTGCTGTAACCCTGGATTAAGCGGCGATAACAATGGGCAAATCCCAGGAAGTGTTGCAGCTGCACTCTAGATGTAGTTTGGGGCCAATCCACCAACGCTCTCACCTTTCTGAGATCCATCTGTACATTCCCCTCAGTGATGATGTAACCGAGGAAGGGAATGGTGGAGCGATGGAATTCACACTTTACTGCTTTCAGAAAAAGCTGGTTCTCCAGGAGGCGCTGGTTGACCTGTTGGACGTGGAGTACATGTTCTGGGGCTAAGCGGGAGAAAACAAGGATATCGTTGAGGTAGACGAAGATGAACCGGTTCAACATGTCACGGAGAATGTCATTAACCAGGGCCTGGAACACAGCTGGAGCTTTGGTTAGACCAAATGAAATGACCAGATATTCATAGTGACTGCTGTTCGTGGTGAAGGCAGTCTTCCACTCGTCCCCTTTCCGTATCCGCACCAGGTGGTAGGCGTTCTGCAGGTCCAACTTGGAGAAAATGGTGGCCCCCTGGAGCGGTTCAAAGGCAGAGGCGATGAATGTTAGTGGGTAGCTGTTCTTAACCGTGATGTCATTGAGGCCCTGGTAGTCAATGCACGGGCGGAAGGTTTTGTCCTTCTCCACATAGAAGAACCCTGTGCTGGCGGGAGAGGCAGAAAGACGGAAACACCCTGCAACCAGGGAGTCCTCAATGTAGGTCTCCATAGCTTTGGTCTCCGGACCCGACAGTGAATACAGTCGTCCCCGGGGTGGTGTCGATCCCACAGTCATAGGGTCGGTGTGGAGGAAGAGAAGTGGCCTGGGCCTTACTGAAAACCCCCCTGAGGTCTTGGTACTCTGCGGAATGGCGGAGAAGTCCGGGCAACTCCCGAGCACACAGGAAGACGTCCCAAGGCAGTCTGCACCAATGCGCATGGCAGAACGGGCTCCAGCCCATCAATGAGGGGATTGTGTCGCTGGAGCCAGGAGAATCTCAAAACCACGGGAATCTGGAGGTACTTCATGAGCGGGAATTGAATGGTCTTGCTGTGAATCCCTGAAACACAAAGTTTGATGGGAGTGGGGTTATGGGTGACCGGACCTATAGAGCCTCTTCACTGTTGACGTTGAGACTGGTGTTATGCGGGTACTATTTAATGAAGCTGGCAGTTGGGGACAAGTGATGTTTCTGCACTTTCACGCTTCTGTTCAAATATTTTATCAAGACTGCTCAAATGTACCTAATTTGTTTATTAATAACTTTTTATGTTCAAAATTGTGCACTCTCCTCAAACAATAGCATGGTATTCTTTCTCTATAATAGCTACTGTCAATTGGACAGTGCAGTTAGATTAACAAGAATTTAAGCTTTCTGCCATTATCAGATATGTCTATGTCCTAGGAAATGTTCTTGTTACTTACAACCTCATGCTAATCACATTAGCCTACGTTAGCTCAACCGTCCCGTGGAAGGGACTCCAATCCCGAATAAGTATTTAACAGTGTCTACACTGTATTTCTGATCAATTTGATGTTATTGTAATGGACAAAATAGCTTTTCTTTCAAAAACAAGGACATTTCTAAGTGACACCAAACTTTTGAATGGTAGTGTATTTACCCCAAAAATATATGGGGGATTGGAAATAATGCAGACAATTACACTGGTGACAGCAACAATCTATCTGCAATATAACAATTCTATAATAATTTATTTCTGTGTGTATTGATAGGTATTACAGCACTGTTGGAGTTGGAAATATAAGTATTTCGCGCGACCTGTGGGAACATCTTCAAAATATTTGTACATGACCAATAAGATTTGATTTGATTTGATTTTAGTCAGTTCACATAGTCCAGGTAACTACTTACACTGAACAAAAATATTAACTCAACATGTAAAGTGCTGGTTCCATGTTTCATGAGCTGAAATTAAAGATCCCAGAAATGTTCCATATGCACAAAAAAACAAATATCTCTCAACTTTTGAGTAGAAATGTATTTACATCCTTGTTAGTGAGCATTTTTCGTTTGCAAATATATTCCATCCACCTGACAGGTGTGGCATATCAACAAGCTGATTTAACAGCATGATCATTACACAGATGCACCTTGTGCTGGGGACAATAAAAGGCCACTCTAAAATGTGCACAAAACATTGTGCTTTGTCACACAACACAATACTAAAGCCTCCAACATCTTTTTGAGAATTTGGCAGTACGTCCAACTGGCCTCACAACTGCAGACCACGTGTAACCACGCCAACCCAGGACCTCCACATCTGGCTTCTTCACCTGCGGGATGGTCTGCCACCTGCCACCCGAACAGCTGATGAAACTGTGGGTTTGCAGAACCAAATAATTTCTACACAAACTGACAGAAACCGTCTCAGGAAAGCTCATCTGCCTGCTCGTCGTCATCACCAGGTTCTTGACCTGACTGTCGACTTCAGTGGGCAAATGCTTACATTCGATGACCACTGGCACACCACAGAAGTGTGCTCTTCAAGGATGAATCCCGTTTTAAACTATACCGGGAAGATGGCAGACAGTGTGTATGGCGTTGTGTAGGCGAGCGGTTTGTTGATGTCAACCTTGTGATCAGAGTGCCCCAAGGTGGTGTTGGGGTTATGGTATGGACAGGAATAAGCTATGGACAATGAACCCAATTGCGTTTTATCGATGGCAATTTGAATACACCGTGATAACATCCTGAGGCCCAATGTTGATAATGAATGGTCCCATGTCGCAAGGATCTGTATACAATTCCTGGAAGCTGAAAATGTCCCATACTCACCACATGTCACAGATTGAGCATGTTTGGAATGCTCTGGATCGACGTGTATGACAGTGTGTTCCATTTCCCACCAATATCCAGCAACTTCACACAACCATTGAAGAAGAGTGGGACAGCATTCCACAGGCCACAATCAACAGCCTGATCAGCTCTATGCGATGGAGATGTATTGCGCTGTATGAGGCAAATGGTGGTCACACCAAATACTGACTGGGTTTCTTATCCACGCCCCTACCTTTTTTGAAGGTAGCTTTGACCAACAGATGCATATCTTTTTTCCCAGTCATGTTAAATCTATTGATTAGGGCCTAATGAATTTATGTATATTTACTGTTTTTCTTATATGAACTGTAACTCAGTAAAATGTTTGAAATTGTTGCATGTTGCATTTATATTTTTGGTCACTGTAGTAGTCTTATGGCTTGGAGGTAGAGGCTGTCAGGGTCCTGTTGGATCCAGACTTGGTGCATCGGTACCGCTTTCGATGCGGAGAGAACAGAGAGAACAGTCTGTGACTTGGGTGGCTGGAGTCTTTGACAATATTTAGGGCCTTCCTCTGACACCGCCTGGTACAGAGGTCCCGGATGGTAGTGATGTACTAAGCCGAACACACTACCCTCTAGAACCTTGCGGTCGGATTTCATGCATTTGCCAAACCAAACGGTAATGCAGCCAGTCAAGGTGCTCTCGATGGTGCAACTGTAAAACTCTGAGGATCTGAGGACCTATGCCAAATATTTTCAACCTCCTGAGGGGGAAGACAGGTTGCCGTGCAGCTTTCACGACTCTGTTGGTGTGTGTGTGGACCATGTTAATTCCTTAGTGATGTGGACACTGATGAACTTGAAGCTCTCGACCCGCTCCACTACAGCCCCATCGATGTGGATGGGTGCTGGCTTAGCCCTTCCGTTTTCTGTAGTTCACGATCATCTCCTTTTTCTTGCTGATGTTGAGGAAGAGCTTGTTGTCATGGCACAACACTGCCAAGTCACTTACCTCCTCTCTATAGGCGGTCTCATCGTCATCAGTGATCAGGCCTACTACCATCGTGTCTTCAGCAAACTCAATGATGGTGTTGGAGTCGTGCACGGCCACGCAGTCGTGGGTGAACAGGGAGTACAGGTGGGGACTAAGCACGCACCCCTGAGGGCCCCCCATGCTGAGGGTCAGCGTGGCGGATGTGTTGTTGCCTACCCTCACTACCCGGGGGAAGCCCATCAGGAAGTCCAGGATCCAGTTGCAGGGGGAGGTGTTCAGTCCCAGGGTCCTGAGCTTAGTGAGAACTTGGAGCTCATTATGGTGTAGAACAGCATTCTTACTTAGGTGTTCCTTTTGTCCAGGTGGGAAAGGGCAGTGTGGAGTGCAATAGAGATTGAGTCATCTGTGGATCTGTTGGTGCGGTATGTGAATTGGAGTGGGTCCAAGCTGTCTGGGATGATAATGTTGATGTGAGCCACGGCCAGCCTTTCAAAGCATTTCATGGCTTCAAATGTGAGTGCTATGGGGCAATAGTAATTTAGACTGATGATAATGTACAATCAAATGTAGCTTGTGAAAGTGTTGCATGTCAATAATTTTATCCATAGTGTAAATTAACTTAATATTACACTATACACCAGAACATACAGTATACATGAACAAAACCAGACAACTCACAATAACTTTTATATCGAAACCGAAGAGACAGGTGAAACAAAGCTGGGGGGGAAATCTGTTGGGATGATGATGCTTTGTGCAAATAATGGCAACAATTATCCCACTTAATCAAACACTTTACACTGTGATAATTGATTCATTTATTCAAATCAGCTGTTAGCCTCTCTCAACCATGAAATTAGAAGACAGGGAAAGTGCCAGTGCTCTAATACATTTACTCAATTTGGATATTTATGGTAAAACACTACAAACACTATAAATCTGATTCAGCTCATTTGAGTGAGACATAAAAATGCATATTGTCCAGGGAAAGGAAGTATTTAGTGAAAGAAGAATGAGTCAATTCATGGACTCCACAGGTGTGTAATAGAGGGAGATGGATTGCTATGAATGTACAGTAATCCATTCCTACATTACAGCTTGAATCCTACTTAAAATAAAAATATTTTGTTTTTAACACATACAACAACAGAATGGTGTCTGCAATCTTCTCCCTATCCTTTTCCTCAAACCTAAACCATGTTCATACCCACAGTAAAATGCTGTAGGCAACATATCTTCAACCTTGATGCATCAAAATGACTTAGCAAATGAGGATCACATAAAGACAGTTTAGCTGTAGGTGACAAATCCTTATGAACATTTTCTGGACTTCTGATTGGCTGTAGCCGGGTAGCCTTAATGCCAGAAGTAATAGTCTCTTATTTCAGTGTTCCCTTTCCCTACTGGGTGCTAAAGTGATATGTCTGGAGCTGTTTTTAAATGCACAGACTTCCTGCTTGACTTCTCAGTGACCTGCAGGGAATTTAGCTGACTGCTGATATTTATTTATCTTGACCCCCAGAGATTCTTATAGAAATCCACTGCTTAGGTATGTAGAATAAATACTTTTTGGCTATTGCCTAGGTGAGATGTAGGTAAAGAATCCATAACAATGTCATAAAATGCCTACTTCAAATAGATCCACATGCCTACTTCAAATAGATCCCAGATAATACATTTCTTCAGTCTGAACCAACTGTATATATTGCCGCAAATAATTTAAAGTGGTGTTGTGCCATTTTTTTACGGCTAGGCATAAGCGATTTCCTACGGTATGAATTTCCCTTAATAGCCAGTTAATTTAATCTGCGATTTCTCTGTTCATCATCATGGAACTGTTAAGTGTCATTTGGTTTTACGCTGTTGATTTTACACTTTGGTGGGGAATTTATATAGAATTGAACTTCTACTTATTATATATTATGTCCATCAAAAAGCAACTCTGTGTTTATGGTCAATAATGTTAGGTGTACAGTATAATCTGGCATAAACATACAGTATTTTATCTAGGGATACTGTAGCTAGAGATCGGCACATACAGTAAGTATATGAATCCCAACCCTCTTTCTTATTAGACTAAACCTACTATTGAACTAGCCCTGAGCATGATATTGTCTTTCCTTTTAGC
The DNA here is from genome assembly GCF_013265735.2 of Oncorhynchus mykiss. Taxonomy (NCBI): domain Eukaryota; kingdom Metazoa; phylum Chordata; class Actinopteri; order Salmoniformes; family Salmonidae; genus Oncorhynchus; species Oncorhynchus mykiss. Next base: position 18,671,645 of record NC_048568.1, on the reverse strand, counting down.
CCCTGTTATCCATGGTTATCATCACAGAGAGGACAAACATCCCGGAAGCCCTAATCAAATAATGAGCTGAGCCAGGCAGGCAGGATCTTGGAGCTAGGCAGTGAATTGAGCGTGTATGGCTCTCGAAGAGAGAGAGTATTGGTCCCTGGTTATGTTGTGGTGCTTTATTAACACATGACCTTTATGCCAGATGGTGGTTTTAATTAGATACCATTAGCTCGCTGTCCTCCCCGATTATTCCAAACCCTTCCAAGCAGACCTTTATTTGATCTGCTGCCAAACATACTGTAAATGAGTTCTTTAGAGAAACAAATATTTATATTTAAATAACTCAATGAATGTTTGGACACACGGTCAAATCAAATCAAATGACATTTTATTGGTCACATACACATGGTTAGCAGATGTTATTGCGAGTGTAGCGAAATGCTTATGCATCTAGATCCAACAGTGCAGCAGTATCTAACAGGTACTAGCTAACAATTCCACAACAAAACCTAATATCTAACAAATTCCACGTCAAAACCTAATACACACAATCTAGTAAAGGAATGGGATGAGAATATATAAGTATAAAATATCTGGATGAGCACTGACAGAGCGGCTAAGATGCAATAGACAGTAAAGAATAGATAGTGAAGGATACAGTATATACATACAGTATGAGATGAATAATTCAAGATATGTAAACATTCTTAAAGTGGCATTATTAAAGTGACTAGTGTTCCATTTATTAAAGTGGCCAAAGATATCAAATCTGTAGGTAGGCAGCCGCCTCTCTGTACTAGTTGTGGCTGTTTAACAATCTGATGGCCTTGAGATACTGTAGAAGCTGTTTTTAAATCTCTCTCTGTCCCAGCTTTGATGCACCTGTACTGACCTCACCTTCTGGATGGAAGCAGGGTGAACAGGTAGTGGCTCGGGTGGTTATTGTCCTTGATTATCTTTCTTGCCTTCTTGTGAAATCAGGTGTTGTAGGTGTCCTGGAGGGCAGGAAGTTTGGTGACAAGGGTGAGGGTTTTTGGTGACAAGCTACATTTTTTCAGCCTCCTGAGTTTGAAAAGGCACTATTGCGCCTTCTTCACCACACTGTCTGTGTGCGTGGACCATTTCAGTTTGTCGGTGATATGTACACCGAGAATTTCAAACTTTCCACCTTCTCCACTGCTGTCCCGTCAATGTGGATGGGGAGGTGCTCCCTTTGCTGATCCTGAAGTCCACGATCATGACATTGACATCCGAGGGCCCTCACCACCTCCCTGTAGGCGGTCTAGTCGTTGTTGGTAATCAAGCCTTCCACTGTAGTGTCGTCTGCAAACTTGATGATTGAGTTGGAGGCGTGCATGGCCACACAGTCGTGGGTGAACAGGGAGTACAGGAGAGGGCTGAGAACGCACCCTTGTGGGGCCCCAGTGTTGAGGATCAGCGGAGTGGAGATGTTGTTTCCTACCCTCACCACCTGTGGGCAGCCCTTCAGCAAGTCCAGGACCCAATTGCACAGGGCGGGGTCGAGACCAAGGGTCTCAAGCTTAATAATGATTTTGGAGGTTCATTTGGTGTTGAATGCTGAGCTGCAGTCAATGAACAGCATTGTTACATAGTCCAGATGGAATAGGGCAGTGTGCAGTGTGATTGCATCGTCTGTGGACCTATTGGGGTGGTAAGCAAATTGGAGAGGGTCTAGGGTAACAGGTAGGGTGGAGGTGATATGATCCTTAACTAGTCTCTCAACGCACTTCATGATGACGAAAGTGAGTGCTACGGGGCGATAGTCATTTAGTTCAGTTACCCTAGCTTTCTAGGGAACAGGAACAATGGTGGTCATCTTGAAGAATGTGGGGACAGCAGACTGGGATAGTGATTGAGTGAATATGTCTGTAAACACACCAGCCAGCTGGTCTGCACATGCTCCGAGGACGGGGATACTGTCTGGGCCAGAAGCCTTGCGAGGGTTAACACGTTTAAATGTTTTTCTCACATTGGCCATGGTGAAGGAGAGCCCACAGTCTTTGGTAGCGGGCTGTGTTGGTGGCACTGTATTGTCCTCAAAGCTTGCAGAGTAGTTATTTAATTTGTCTGGGCGCAAGATGTCGATGTCTGCGACAGGGCTGGTTTTCTTTTTGTGATCCTTGATTGTCTGCCAAATACGTCTCGTGTTTGAGCCATTGAATTGTGACTCCACTTGTCTCTTTACTGACATTTTGCTTGTTTGATTAACTTGCGGAGGGAATACCTACACTGTTTGTAATCGTTCATGTTTCCAGTCACCTTGCCATGATTAAATGCGATGGTACATGCTTTCAGTTTTGAGCGAATGCTGCCATCAATCCAAGGTTTCTGGTTATGGCGGGTTTTAATAGTCACAGTGGGTACAACATCTCCTATAAACTCCCTCATTGACTCAGCAGATATGTCAATGTTATTGTCTGACGCTACCTGGAACATATCCCAGTCCACGTGATTGAAGCAATCTTGAAGCTTGGAATCCAATTGGTCAGCGTTGGATAGACCTCAGCATTGGATAGACCTGTTTTAGTTTCTGCCTATAGTAAGGGAGGAACAAGATGGAGTCATGGTCAGGTTTTGCCAAAAAGAGGGCACGATGTATGCATTGCGGAAGTTAGAGTAGCAGTGGTCGAGTGTGTTACTCGCTTTATTGTACTGCAATCGATATACTGATAGAATTTAGGTAGCTTTGTAATCATATTAGTTTTGTTAAAATCCCCAGCTACAATAAATGCAGCCTGAGGATATATGTTTTCCAGTTTGCATAAAGTCAAGTGAAGTTCCTTGACGGCCGTCTTGGTATTCTCTTGCGGGGGGATATACATGGCTGTGACGATAGAATTCTAGGTCAGGTAAACAGAAGGACTTGAGTTCTTGTACGTTGTTACAATTGAACCATGAGTCATTAATCATACACCCCCACCCTTCTTCTTACCAGAGAGATGTTTGTTCCTGTTGGTGCGATGCACTGAAAATCCTGTTAGCTGTACGGACTCCGACAACATGTCCCCAGCTAGCCATGTCTCCGTGGAACAGAGTATGTTACAATCCCGGATATCTCTTCGGAAAGCAACTCTTGCCCTAATTTCGTCGACTTTGTTAACTAGGGACTGGACATTAGCGAGTAATATACTCTGAAGCGGTGGGTGGTGTGCGTGCATCCAAAGCCTTACTAGAAGACCACTCCGGTACCCTCTCCTCCAATGGCATTGTTTTGGGTCAGCCTTTGGAATTTTTATTTATTTTTATTTTATTTTACCTTTATTTAACCAGGTAGGCAAGTTGAGAACAAGTTCTCATTTACAATTGCGACCTGGCCAAGATAAAGCAAAGCAGTTCAACAGATACAACGACACAGAGTTACACAGGGAGTAAAACAAACATACAGTCAATAATACAGTATAAACAAGTCTATATACGATGTGAGCAAATGAGGTGAGAAGGGAGGTAAAGGCAAAAAAGGCCATGGTGGCAAGGTAAATACAATATAGCAAGTAAAACACTGGAATGGTAGTTTTGCAATGGAAGAATGTGCAAAGTAGAAATAAAAATAATGGGGTGCAAAGGAGCAAAATAAATAAATAAATTAAATACAGTTGGGAAAGAGGTAGTTGTTTGGGCTACATTATAGGTGGGCTATGTACAGGTGCAGTAATCTGTGAGCTGCTCTGACAGTTGGTGCTTAAAGCTAGTGAGGGAGATAAGTGTTTCCAGTTTCAGAGATTTTTGTAGTTCGTTCCAGTCATTGGCAGCAGAGAACTGGAAGGAGAGGCGGCCAAAGAAAGAATTGGTTTTGGGGGTGACTAGAGAGATATACCTGCTGGAGCGTGTGCTACAGGTGGGAGATGCTATGGTGACCAGCGAGCTGAGATAAGGGGGGACTTTACCTAGCAGGGTCTTGTAGATGACATGGAGCCAGTGGGTTTGGCGACGAGTATGAAGCGAGGGCCAGCCAACGAGAGCGTACAGGTCGCAATGGTGGGTAGTATATGGGGCTTTGGTGACAAAACGGATTGCACTGTGATAGACTGCATCCAATTTGTTGAGTAGGGTATTGGAGTCTATTTTGTAAATGACATCGCCAAAGTCGAGGATTGGTAGGATGGTCAGTTTTACGAGGGTATGTTTGGCAGCATGAGTGAAGGATGCTTTGTTGCGAAATAGGAAGCCAATTCTAGATTTAACTTTGGATTGGAGATGTTTGATATGGGTCTGGAAGGAGAGTTTACAGTCTAACCAGACACCTAAGTATTTGTAGTGGTCCACGTATTCTAAGTCAGAGCCGTCCAGAGTAGTGATGTTGGACAGGCGGGTAGGTGCAGGTAGCGATCGGTTGAAGAGCATGCATTTAGTTTTACTTGTATTTAAGAGCAATTGGAGGCCACGGAAGGAGAGTTGTATGGCATTGAAGCTTGCCTGGAGGGTTGTTAACACAGTGTCCAAAGAAGGGCCGGAAGTATACAGAATGGTGTCGTCTGCGTAGAGGTGGATCAGAGACTCACCAGCAGCAAGAGCGACCTCATTGATGTATACAGAGAAGAGAGTCGGTCCAAGAATTGAACCATGTGGCACCCCCATAGAGACTGCCAGAGGTCCGGACAACAGACCCTCCGATTTGACACACTGAACTCTATCAGAGAAGTAGTTGGTGAACCAGGCGAGGCAATCATTTGAGAAACCAAGGCTGTTGAGTCTGCCGATGAGGATGTGGTGATTGACAGAGTCGAAAGCCTTGGCCAGATCAATGAATACGGCTGCACAGTAATGTTTCTTATCGATGGCGGTTAAGATATCGTTTAGGACCTTGAGCGTGGCTGAGGTGCACCCATGACCAGCTCTGAAACCAGATTGCATAGCAGAGAAGGTATGGTGAGATTCGAAGTGGTCGGTAATCTGTTTGTTGACTTGGCTTTCGAAGACCTTAGAAAGGCATGGTAGGATAGATATAGGTCTGTAGCAGTTTGGGTCAAGAGTGTCCCCCCCTTTGAAGAGGGGGATGACCGCAGCTGCTTTCCAATCTTTGGGAATCTCAGACGACAGGAAAGAGAGGTTGAACAGGCTAGTAATAGGGGTGGCAACAATTTTGGCAGATCATTTTAGAAAGAAAGGGTCCAGATTGTCTAGCCCGGCTGATTTGTAGGGGTCCAGATTTTGCAGCTCTTTCAGAACATCAGCTGAATGGATTTGGGAGAAGGAGAAATGGGGAAGGCTTGGGCGAGTTGCTGTTGGGGGTGCAGTGCTGTTGACAGGGGTAGGAGTAGCCAGGTGGAAAGCATGGCCAGCAGTAGAAAAATGCTTATTGAAATTTTAAATTATGGTGGATTTATCAGTGGTGACAGTGTTTCCTATCTTCAGTGCAGTGGGCAGCTGGGAGGAGGTGTTCTTATTCTCCATGGACTTTACAGTGTCCCAGAACCTTTTTGAGTTAGTGTTGCAAGAAGCAAATTTCTGCTTGAAAAAGCTAGCCTTGGCTTTTCTAACTGCCTGTGTATAATGGTTTCTAGCTTCCCTGAACAGCTGCATATCACGGGGGCTGTTCGATGCTAATGCAGAACGCCATAGGATGTTTTTGTGTTGGTTAAGGGCAGTCAGGTCTGGGGAGAACCAAGGGCTATATCTGTTCCTGGTTCTACATTTCTTGAATGGGGTATGTTTATTTAAAACCTGTTGAGGATATGGCAGACATACGCCCCCTTTGGAGAGATTGGGTACCCCTAGTAAACTGGAAAAAAAATCTGTCAAAAATTGTTAATATATGCAAATAAAAATTATTATTGGATAGAAAACACTCTAAAGATTCTAAAACCGTTGGAATTATGTCTGTAAGTATAGCAGAACTCACAGGGCAGGCATTCTTCCAAACTAGTTTTTGTGGCCATGAAAGTTGGAGCAACTTTGACGTCATGGCCCCCACCCTTCCCAACCAGCTATGATTCTGCGGACACTTTCTATCTCTTCCGCTAGATGTCCTCTTTCATTAGAGCTTCAAACCGTTCAAATCGCGCGAGAATTGACCCTATGGGAGTGAAATTAGTGCGTGCCACGAGAGAATAGGCTGTGCGTATGGGCGCGAATTGGTCACAGCCATTCCTTTGTTTCCAGCACTGAAGAGAAGGGCAGACGATGGCCGATTGAATTGAAGTTTGTTTTGCACGTCTAAAACATCATAAAGCTTGCTTCTGCACTTAGTTTGACCTGTTTAGTCGACATATAATGTGTAATTTTGAAGTTTTGATGCGCAACTTATCCGGACCAGAGGACGTTTTGGGTGCATTTCAGCTGATGTTATTAGCAGTAGCTAATACAAAGACGCAAGACTTGAAACCAAACGATGTATTTGGTAAGTATGAAGCCTTCCAGAACATTCTGAACGAAGACCATCGAAGGTAAGGGAATATTTATGCTTAAATCTGTGTTTCTGTTGACTCCAACATTACGTGGAAATGTAGCTTGGAACTGAGCGCTGTCTCACAATATGGAATAGTGTGCGATTTCTGTAACGTTAAAAATAAATCTAACACAGCGGTTGCATAAAGAAGCAGTGTATCTTTCTAACTATATGTAGAACATGTATATTTAGTCAAAGTTTATGATGTCTATTTACGTTATCTTGCCGCGCTACATAGATTTCCTGCGGGCATTTTTGAGTAATTTCTGAAGGTGAACTCACTGTAAATGGACATTTATGGATATAAATGGCATATTATTGAAAAAAAAATATATGTACTGTGTAATATGTCATATTACTGTCATCTGATGAAGATTTTCAAAAGGTTAGTGAGCGATTTATTTTTTAATCCTGCGTTTGTTGATTGCATGTTTTGGCTATTGAAATGAGCTGTGTCTGGTGGTGGTTTTACATATATATGTGCTATGTTTTCGCCGTAAAACATTTTAGAAATCTGACTTGCTGGCTAAATGAACAAGATGTTTATCTTTCATTTGAGCTATTGGACTTGTTAATGTGTGGAGGTTAAATATTTTTAAGAATATTTTTGCGTTCCATGCGCCACCGTTTCAGCTGCACGTGGGAGGGTTGATTCCCAATTGGGAACCAATATCGTAAACAGGTTTTAAGATGGTTAGGAAGGCATTTTTTAAAAATATCCAGGCATCCTCTACTGACGGGATGAGGTCAATATCCTTCCAGGATACCCCGGCCAGGTCGATTAGAAAGGCCTGCTCGCTGAAGTGTTTCAGGGAGCGTTTTACAGTGATGAGAGGAGGTCGTTTGACCGCTGACCCATTACGGATGTAGGCAATGAGGCAGTGATCGCTGAGATCTTGGTTGAAAACAGCAGAGGTGTATTTAGAGGGGAAGTTGGTTAGGATGATATCTATGAGGGTGCCCGTGTTTAAGGCTTTGGGGAGGTACCTGGTAGGTTCATTGATAATTTTTGTGAGATTGAGGGCATCAAGTTTAGATTGTAGGATGGCTGGGGTGTTAAGCATGTTCCAGTTTAGGTCGCCTAGCAGCACGAGCTCTGAAGATAGATGGGGGGCAATCAGTTCACATATGGTGTCCAGAGCACAGCTGGGGGCAGAGGTTGGTCTATAGCAGGCGGCAACGGTGAGAGACTTGTTTTTAGAGAGGTGGATTTTTAAAAGTAGAAGTTCAAATTGTTTGGGTACAGACCTGGATAGTAGGACAGAACTCTGCAGGCTATCTTTGCAGTAGATTGCAACACCGCCCCCTTTGGCAGTTCTATCTTGTCTGAAAATGTTGTAGTTTGGAATTAAAATGTCTGAATTTTTGGTGGTCTTCCTAAGCCAGGATTCAGACACAGCTAGAACATCCGGGTTGGCAGAGTGTGCTAAAGCAGTGAATAGAACAAACTTAGGGAGGAGGCTTCTAATGTTAACATGCATGAAACCAAGGCTATTACGGTTACAGAAGTCGTCAAAAGAGAGCGCCTGGGGAATAGGAGTGGAGCTAGGCACTGCAGGGCCTGGATTCACCTCTACATCGCCAGAGGAACATAGGAGGAGTAGAATAAGGGTGCGGCTAAAAGCAATCAGAATTGGTCGTCTAGAACGTCTGGAACAGAGAGTAAAAGGAGGTTTCTGGGGGCGATAAAATAGCATCAAGGTATAATGTACAGACAAAGGTAAGGTAGGATGTGAATACAGTGGAGGTAAACCTAGGTATTGAGTGATGAAGAGAGAGATATTGTCTCTAGAAACATCATTGATGTTTCAATGATGAATCAGTTCAAATGCCCTGGGAGATGCAGACAAAGGATCCGCTTTGGGAAAGTCATATTCCTGGTCGTAGTGCTGGTTGTGCTGGTAAGTTGACGTCTCTCTGATATCCAATAGTTCTTCCCGGCTGTATGTAATAACACTTTCGATTTTCTGGGCTAACTATGTAAGAAATAATACATAAAAAACAAAATACTGCACAGTTTTCTAAGGACTTGAAGCGAAGCTGCCATCTCTATCGGTGCCATCTTTGTCGGGCTATCTGAGAAGCATACAGGCAAGGTTCAGCATACGTGCTGTAGTCTAGATTTTGTTTTTTTCAGGCATTTGGTTGAACAAGACATGAAGACCACATATTAATGGTCTTCAAACTATATATTTTTTTATTTCACCTAGATAGATTGCCACATTTACATTAGATGTTATTTCACTGTGATGAGAACAGAGATGATATCTATGAATGTGTTCAACCAAAACATCTTCTTAAGGTGACATCTTCTTACGCTTACTTCCATCATCGTTTCCTCTAAAAGGGAGCGCTGTACCTGTAGGAAGGAGTATCCCTGCTATATAGCCATCTCTCTCTACAAATCAAATGAAGCCAAAATCATGTCAAACATAATTCCAAACATGTTTCAAAATTCCAATCAACTATCTTGTCTCTTATCAGCATGTATCAACTGGTAAGGGAGAAAAATCCATCTGCCAGTGGTCCTGTTGCAAATTCCTGGCCTTGAGTACAGTCCTGCTAAATTCCAACACAAGCCCTTCCTGTCACATCCTGCTCTGTGCAGCCGCACATATCCTTTAGTCTCACCCTCTCCCAAGACCTTGTACGGGAAAAAGCCTCTGTCTTGTCTTGTTCATACCAGTCATGGGGGGGGGGGGGGGGGGGGGGGGGGGGGTTTGTGATATCTGTGATATGCGGAGAAAGAAAACAAAATATTTTGGCAGATAATTAGGTGGCCTATTTCCTTTTGTGTGCAGGGCATGCATGCTGAACCTTGCCTGCCTGTTTCTCAGATGTAGGCAAAACATTGCATCAATGATAAATTACTGTTCCTAATGATGCAAATAATGGTGCAACAGTGATGGTCTAATTATATTGCATTCGTAAACTCCAATCATAATATACAGTGCCTTCAAAAAGTATTCATACCCCTATTTACATACACATCACTAGCACGTAGAGGTGCTATGCTGCCTATATACATAGACTTGAAATCACTGGCCACTATAATGAATGGAACACTGGTCACTTTAATAAAGTCTACATATCTTGCATTACCCATACTATACTATTCTACTGTATCTTATTCTATGCCACTCTGACATTGCTCGTCCATATATGTATATATTCTTAATTTCATTCCTTTACTTAGATTTGTTTGTATTGGGTATATGTTGGGTACTTATTAGATATTACTTGTTAGATATTACTGCACTGTCGGAGCTAGAAGCAAAAGCATTTCACAACACCTGCAATAACATCTGCTAAACATATGTGACCAATAACATTTGATTTGTTTGGATTATTCCACATTTTGTTGTGTTACAACTTAAATTCAGAATGGATCAAATATTTTTTTTCACCCATCTACTCACAATACCCCATAATGACAATGTGAAAACATGTTTATAGAAATGTGTGCACATTTGTTGAAAATAAAATGCAGAAATACATAAGTATTCACACACCTGATTCAATACTAACATACAGTTGACGTCAGAAGTTTACATACACTTAGGTTGGAGTCATTAAAACTTGTTTTTCAACCACTCCACAAATGTATTTTTAACAAACTATAGTTTTGGGAAGTCTGTTAGGACATCTACTTTGTAGATAATAAGTAATTTTTCCACTGGTGCACTTCACAAAATAGATGGCTTCATGAGGAGGAAAATTATGTGGATATATTGAAGCAACATCTCAAGCATCAGTCAGGAAGTTAAAGCTTGGTCACAAATGGGTCTTCCAAATGGACATTGACCCCAAGCAAACTTCCAAAGTTGTGGCAAAATGGCTTAAGGACAACAAAGTCAAGGAATTGGAGTGGCCATCACAAAGCCCTGACCTCAATCCTATAGAACATTTGTGGGCAGAACTGAAAAAGGGTGTGCAAGCAAGGAGGCCTACAAACCTGACTCAGTTACACCAGCTCTGTCAGGAGGAATGGGTCAAAATTCACCCAACTTACTGTGGGAAGCTTGTGGAAGGCTACCTGAAACGTTTGACCCAAGTTAAACAATTTAAAGGTAATGCTACCCAATACTAATTGAGTGTATGTAAACTTCTGACCCACTGGGAATGTGATGAAAGAAATCAAATCTGAAATAAATCATTCTCTCTACTATTATTCTGACATTTCACATTCTTAAAATAAAGTGGTGATCCTAACTGACCGAAGACAGGGAATTGTTACTTGGATTAAATGTCAGGAATTGTGAAAAACTGAGTTTAAGTATATTTGGCTAAGGTGTATGTAAACTTCCGACTTCAACTGTAACATGAGGTACTCAGTGACTGTAACGGCCGTCGTCGGTGGAATAAGGTGAGGACCAAGGTGCAGCGTGGTAAGTGTTCATGATTTTTAATATAATCAAAACTGAACACTAAACAAAATAACAACACGGAAGAACGAACAAACGAAACAGTCCTGTCTAGTGAATACCACAAAACAAAAAATAAACACCCACGTAACACAGGTGGAAAAAGGCTACCTAAGTATGAACCATACCAGGCCAAACTCAAAAACCAACATAGAAATACAAACATAGACTGCCCACCCCAACTCACGCCCTGACCATACTAAAACAAAGACAAAACAAAGGAACTAAGGTCAGTACGTGACTGTACCCCCCCCCCAAAGGTGTTGACTCTGGCCGCAAAACCTGAACCTATAGGGGAGGGTCTGGTTGGGCGTCTGTCCGCGGTGGCGGCTCTGGCGCGGGACGTGGACCCCACTTCACCATAGTTTTTCTCCGTCTCTTTATCCGCCTCTGTGGCCTTAAAAACGGCGACCCTCGCCGCCGACCTCAGACTGGGGACCCTAGCCCCGGGTCCGAATGGACGGGAGATTCCGGCAGCACCGGACGGACAGGAGACTCCGGCAGCTCCGGAGTGAAGGGCGATTCTGGCAGCGCCGGCGTGACGGACAGGTACACCTCCAATCGACTCAAATGATGTCAATTAGCCTATCAGAAGTTTCTAAAGTTTCTACATTATTTTCTGGAATTTTCCCAAGCTGTTTAAAGGCACATTCACCCACTGGAATTGTAATACAGTGAATTATAAGTGAAATAATCTGTCTGAAAACAATTGTTGGAAAGATTACTTGTATAATGCACAAAGTAGATGTCTTTACCGACTTGCCAAAACAATAGTTTGTTAAAAATAAATTTGTGGAGTGGTTGAAAAACAAGTTTTAATGACTCCAACCTGAGTGTATTTAAATTTCCGACTTCAACTGTATACATACATTTGCAAACATTTCTAAAAACGTGTTTTTGCTTTGTCATTATAGGGTATTATGTGTAGATTGCCGAGGAACATATGTTATTTAATCAATTTTAGAATAAGGCTGTCATGCAAAAAAAATGGGAAAAGTCAAACGGTCTGAATACTTTCCGAAGGTATTGTACATCATAGGTTACAGTAGGCTACTAAATAACATTTCCAGTGGTGGGCTGACTCTATTATAGAGACTCTACCTACTCTACCTAATGATGCAGACGAAGCCATATGCTACTCACTGTGATGGCCAAAGAGGCTATTGCAAAAAAAGCTATCTCAAGATGAGCTACTTTGAAAAACAGTGCTGCTGTTAGCTACAAATTGGGGAGTTGTTGAGAAAAAAATATATTGGTTCTACAGACAGATTAGTATTCTCTTCTCTGCAGTAGGTATTAGCTTTCCAAACTGTACGTGTTTCCAACGATTGTATTTTGAAATCTGCAAAAGGCAAACTGACAGCTGTAACCAACCGTAGAAATATAACCCATAGATGACAGTTCCCATTCAAGTCAGGACTGGCATTCATTGGTAGTGTACCCATGAGTTTAACAGTTGCCAAGGTTACAAAAAATGTCTATGGAGTATATGTCTATGGCCACAATGCAACAAGCTGTGGACTATATTGTCACACATGCTACCCAACCTGTGGCCTTCCCGACTGTAGGCATACCGGTAACTGCCAGAAAAAGGAAACACTTGAGTAAACAAGTGATACAAAGTATATGTTATGGGGTGGGGTGCATTTCGATGGAATGGTTTAAATCCACTTGTAGAATCTATGCCAAGGAGCATTGAATCTGTTCTGGCTGCTCGTGGTGGCGCAACACCCTAAAACACTTTAAGTTGGTGTTTCCTTATTTTTGGCAGATAGCCTACCTGTTTGTGCTTGTGATAAAAAACTTAATCCACAGTTCTTTTTTTATAAACTGTTGATCCTTTTTGGCTAAATGATGCTTCCTGGTACAGTCTGAACATTGAGAGCAGGCTCCTGTGGTTGGATAAATAATAATAAAAAACAACGTAATAAAACAAAATGCCCCTACGGGCTTGCGCCCAGCCACTGACTCACACAATTGACCAGTCGCATTGATTTATTATGCCGTTTATTAAAAAATAAATCATAATCAGTTTCCCAATCAAGGCAAAGCCCCCCCAGTTACCCACATGGGCCCCCTACCTCTTAGGAGAGCGGCAGCAGCAGGCTGTCTACACTCATTGAGAGGAGGCGCCTAAATTTTACTGTGGTTGGCGGTTGCAGTGAAAAAATATGTATAAACTATATACTACATATAGTATACACAGAATATATCAAACATTAGGAACACCTTCCTAATATTGAGTTGCACCACCCCCTTTTGCCCTCAGAACAGCATCAATTCGTCGGGCAAGTTGTCGAAAGCGTTACACAGGGATGCTTCCCACAGTTGTCAAGTTGGCTGGATGCCCTTTGTGTGGTGGACCATTCTTGATACACACCGGAAACTGTTGAATGTAAAAAAAAAACAACAACAGCAGAGTTGCAGTTCTTGAAACAAACCGGTGCGCCTGGCACCTAATACCATACCTCGTTCAAAGGAACTTAAATGTTTTGTCTTGCCCATTCACCCTCTGAACGGCACATACACAATCCATGTCTCAGTTGGATTTAACAAGTGACATCAATAAGGGATCATAGCTTTCACCTGTTCAGTCTATGTCATGGAAAGAGCTGTGCTGTCACATGTGATATTTATGAGTGGCTGGCCCAGTGCTCCAGTTGGCATGAGAGATGTTGGAAGTGCTTGACCACTGTTGAAGTATTCCTCTTTAAGTGTATAAAAAAATGCAACTGTATCTTGTGTTCTCCCCTTTCGTTTGCTTGACTTAATTTTTACTCTCTATTAAAAGTTGTGTGGGTTTTTATTTTGGTTAGCCTTTTCTGGGGCAAATTTTGTGGGAACTCATGGTGGGTGTATATGGCTGTGTTTAGACTGGAAAACCCAGAAAGAATCTGATGTGATTGGTCAAAAGACCAATTAGTGGGAAAAAATATCAGAATTGAGCTCCCTGTGTAAACATAGCCTTTAAGAGCCCAGTTTCTTGTTGCACGTCAACTTTCAGTGGACACTCCCATGAGTGTCTTTTAGGATTCGTCCTAAAACCCACTTGGTTCGCTTTGGTGCTTGCCCATGCTTCATTTGTACCCTTTTTTTGGAAACGACAACGTTATGGGTTTGTCTTAGTGGGAACGTATAACTATCTTCAAATCTGGTTGAACTGATGACATGACAATCAGTTTACAACCGATTATCTGGTCGTAATGACGTAATTTGAATAACACACAGAATGAATAACACAATGTAATGCCTGATGATAAAAATATAATATTTCCAATCACTATTAAGCTGTTTTGTTTAAAGACATGCAAAGAATCCAACATTAAGGCTTTCTAGAGAAGAGAAGTCCATGTTCGGGGATGCAGGGGGCAAGATGATCCACTCTCAAGTTTCAGGGAACAATTTGAAAACGTTGAAATAACTAAGGAAGCAGTTTAAAAGTTCCTTGGGAAAAACACGATCCATCATACCATGTAGTTGTAAGGAAGAAGTACTCACTACAAAGTGGAAATAATGAGCCATATTTTCCATTGTGTAATAATGCCTGACTTTTTAAATAACTGGAGCGCAAAATGAGGGTTATAATTGGTTTTAGTGTTCCCCTTGTCTTGCCTTCTCCTCTCTGTGCTGACGGACAGTGTGTTGTGGCTGGGTTTACAACAGAGTTGGGAACAATGGATTTGTTTCTGTGCTCACGTCTTACTGTCTAAATGTAGTTTCTTTTTAAACAGGGTCATGCATGAGTGTGTTTCACCTGATTTCATGCAGACGGGACTGATTAAAGCAATGATTATTATAAAGAGATTGGGTAGAATTAAATGAAATAATATTTATCTTCTGAAAAGTCTAAATGCAGTATTTTGGATGTATGCAATCCTTTTTTTTTATAGATTCTGTTGTCTTTTGTGATGTATTCTGTAATCTTCTTTGTAAATTTATATCATGGCCAAGGCCTCAAATCTAAGCCAGCTTTACACTGCCACCACAGTTGTATATTGGAGAGAACCTTCCCTTTAATATAACTCTGTGACAATGCAGTAGAGCTGTTCCATGTCACCCATGCGACGTTATGTAAACAGGAATTAAAATATCTGTCATTGACAATCGAAGAAGCAATCGCACGCAGCCATGCAATCTGCGAACATAACTATAACCAATGTTGAGGGTTGTGGTAGCGTCTGAGGCAGTGGTAGCAACCTCAGTTCCAGGTAACACCATACTCATTCTGGTCTTTACAGCCTTATTCATCCCAGAGAACATTGTGCTTTCTGCTTTGTTAGTGATGCAGCCAGTATGTTCTGTACTGGACTGTCGAGGTGGAATGTTCAAGCCATTTGCATTTCCCTGCTGTCTGCTCCCTGGAGAGATACAATGGCCTGATCATCTAGCATAGTTATGAAAGACTTTGTCTGAAAGACTAACATAAAGTTGCAGTGCTTACTCTTTTATTGAGAGGGCTCTTTCAGATGATCTGAAATTAATTGTGATATTGCAGATTGCAGTTGCGATAACATTCTTTCCATAAAACATTTAACCCTTGTGCGGTGTTTGGGTCTGTGGGACCCATTTTCAATGTTTAATAAAAGAAAAATGATACAATGAGTTATTTTGTTCAACCTTAGACTCATTCGCCTTGGCTCAGTTTCTGTGAAGAACACATTTTCATTGAGTGCACACCGTGCACCTCCCTACACATTTATATTACATATGTGGTGACCCGAGGGTAATACAATTGTGGGAAAGTGTGTGTGTGTAGGTGAAAACAAGTAAAAATGAAACAAAAAGATTTGCTGTGTGCCACTGTCTTCCTCCAACCTGGACCTGCTGTTTCGACATGGCACCAAGAACCTGTCTGTCTCCCTGCCTGTCTGCCTGTCTCCCGCTTTTCTCACACTTTTTACCCTTTGTAGTGTGAAACTACACAATGTCTTGCGGGAACCTGCAAAATATTATTACGATACATTATTTCGATACATTACAAAAAAATCTGTATTTTCCCACACCCCAGCCAGGTGCAAATTGGGGACACAACAAATAAATAGCTTTGCATGTGTGTCTCCTTACCACAGTCAATCAATATGGCAAAAATAATCTCTGCTCAGAGGGCCTTGTTTTTTTTGCAGAGAGAGAAGCTAGTGTGGAAGGAGCGTCTTCCACTTTGGAAGATTAAGAATTTTCCGAATATGAGGATCCTGTCAATCTCTGTCAATTCGGAGTCTGACAGTGAGTTGGAAGAAGAGGATGAGATTGACCCTCAGCCAGCCCCAGGACCAGCCCATCAGCAGCCAGCCCCAGGACCAGCCTGTCAGCAACCAGCTCATCAGCAGCCTGCAGGAGGAGAAATATGGATGTCTCATTCCTTCTTGCCCAAGGAATGAGACACCCCACATGGCTGCCAATGTGTTAAAGAAGCAACCAGGGCCGACATGGATGGAGGTGCAGGACATAGTCTTCTTTTGAACTTTTCATCCCAGACACCATACAGAAAATCATTCTGGACTGCACTAATTTGGAGGGAAGGGGTGTTTTTGGAAAGAGATGGAAGGAGATGGACTGAACTCATTTACATGCATACTTAGTTTTTTTTATCCTTGCTACTATTTTCAGATCCAATGGGGAATCCACATCTACACACACAGTAAAACTCTATCCCTCATGTGGTGTGTAGACCGGCCTTAATTTGTGGTCAATGGGGATCATTTATCATTTCCAAATTGTTCAATAGTGATGAAAACCTTGTTTCATTTATATTTATTCAACCCATGTCTTGATTATAATTGATTTTTCTTTACAAAAATCACATTTTATAAAAAAGTCCAAATTAATAGCGCTTCTATTGGAAAACTACAAATATGAACCATGTATGCTGTCTATATTGCTTGTAATTGATATAAGTCTAAGTATTTATCATGACACAAGGTGAGACCCAGATGCAGACACAGGAGGTAGATGGTTGGAGTCTTACAATATTTATTAATCCAGTAGGGGAAGGCAAGAGAATGGTTGTGTACAGGCAAAAGGGTCAATGCCAGTTCAGAGTCCAAAAGGTACCAAAGGACAGGCAGAATCAAGGTCAGGGCAGGATGATCAGGCAGGCGGGAAAGTAGTCCAGTCAGGCAGGGGTCAAAAGCAGGAAGACTATCAAAAAGAGAATAGCAAAAGGAGTACAGGAAAAACACTCTGGTTCACTTGACTAACATACAAGACAAACTGGCGCAGAGAGACAGGAAACACAGAGATAAATACATTGGGGAGAATAAGCGACACCTGGAGGGGGTGGAGATAATCACAAGGACAGGTGAAACAGATCAGGGCTAGACAGTATTAAGTATTTAGTACTTTTACGTAAATTATTCTGGCTGTATTGTTTTAAAAACCCAATAATGTTGTGGGTCCATCAGACCCGCGAACATTGGGTGACTAACAAAAACACGAACACCTGGGTTAAATGTAATTGCCACTGTGTACAATAGACTATGGATGGAGCAGTTTACATAATGCAACTGCGTTGTGGTAAGTAAAGATATGCAACCTATGTATAACAGAAGTTTCTTATGAGAGGAACATATTGTGCTGTTACTGGCTGTCCTTTTGACAGAACACTTCCATTTGTACAAAATGTGTCACTTGATGTGAATCTTAACCAAAATGATTTGGCTGTCAGCAGTCCATTCTCCCTTTCATCATCTGACGGGAACAAGAAAAGGATTGGATTTCTCACATCCATTATTCATAGTATTTGGGGAAGTTGTCCCATTTTAATACTACCTTTGAGACAAATATCCCAAGGTGATAGGAATATACTTCCTTTCTCTGAAAATATTATGAGCGTAATCATATTTTCACATCGCTGATATAGTCTTTCAGGTATATTTAACAACATAGTAAGAAAGAAGGACTTGATCTACCATTGATGGCAGTCAAATAACAGCATGAGTGAATGGCACGATGGATGTACAGGTGATGTTGATTGGTCCTGTCTGCGATGCTTCAGGGAGATTTTACCCTTGGGCATACACATAGGTTCAGTGTTCTAACCTTAACCATTAGAGGGAGAACACATAGGTGGCCTTGGATCAGTGTCTGGGGCCAACTACAGCCTACCCCATCAATGACGCTGCAACCACAACAAACCAAATTCAGTTTAAGGGGCGTGTCTTGCAGAGATTAAATACGCAACTATTATCTCATGTCTGTCTGTCATCTCTTGTATTCATCCCCATTGGCAGTTACAGATTTATGAAACGACAAATAACTGTCATCCACCTCAACATATCAACGGAGTTGTAAAGTCCCACAAAGAGGAAATCTTCCTCAATATTTTTTTTTCTGTGTAACAGAAAACAGCATGTGGCGTCCTCTCGAAGCCTGCATTGAGCGGGGGATGGGCAACCCAGCTGCTTCCGGCTTGCACAACCACATTAAAAACAGATTTTGCTGAAAGAATGAGAGAGAAAGTATCAATCAAACATAGACCCTCATTAATTCTCTGCTGATGCACCAACAAACATGCATGGTGTATAACTCAGGACGATAGTTTATCTTCCCCGACAGTGCCAGTGTATTATTCATGCCTTGTTTGGATGAACAGACAGTGACGTAAACGCTTGAATTTGAAACTTAAATGTCCATTAATTGTTAGACTATTCATTCAGTAGGTCAATAGCATGGTGGGTGATTCATTGTCTGATACACTTGTAATGACCTCAACCCATAAAATGAATGTGGCCACTCATAGCTATGGGTGTATGTCATTCATGGTGGGTTTCTCTGGGGTATTTGTAGAGCAGGTACCAAGTCTGACCTCATGTCTTTACCTCACATCCTTGGGATCCACTATATCTTTGTCCGAAGGTATTGTGTTATAGCATGGATCACAACTTGGCTCTCTGGAAAAGATTGTGGAACTGTTGAAATTGGGAATGTGCAGTAGCTATGTGCAAAAGTCTCATATTAAAAATCACTCCAGAAGACGTGTGTTGTCTGTGTAGAGGCCTTTTCAATATTGAACACTTAAAATGGCCAAAACAGACACACACACACACACACACACACACACACACAGACACATACCTTCAATGTTCCCTTTTCTAATTTTCCCTTTTTGGATGAGCAGTTCTCTTCTTCACAGCACCTCGTTGTCAATCTCTGTGATGACATTTTCACTGTCAGCCTTACCGTTTCCCCGCTTAATTTGTTCAGGCATCCAGTGAATCTTAATGCCATCTCGAGTGAGGTGACGCAGGTCCTGTTCGCTCTAAACTCTGGAACGCTTCGTACAATCCCATTAATCACTCACACACAGGCAGCTCGCCCAGCCTGGCCCCTCTCACCATCCCTCTTCAGCTCTCAGGCAGGCAGGAAGGAATAGCCTTGTCACTGCTGTTTTAACACACACAGCCTCTTTAACAGCCAGCCCCACTATGGACCTGACATCTAATGACCAATACAAAGAAGCAGGAATGTTACTAGTGCCTATTAACCCGTACCTAATGTCTTGCAAGAGACACATTGCCTTCAACACCCAAGGACAAAACACAATGTGGTTGGAACCTGGAGCTGGGCAGCAACTGCATTGATGCACACCAGGCTTTCAGAGGTAATCAATACAGCAAGGACGTCTGATCTGTTATTAGAAGACACTAAAACAAGACATTGTGGCTATTCATAACCCCCTTTTCATTTCACTACAGAATAAAAAATGACATTGAAGGTTTTCAAATGAAATGTATTGTAAGAGTACATATTGATACAGAAAAAAGAGGACCGAGCACGCCCCTATTCTCATCGATGGGGCTGCAGTGGAGCAAATTGAGAGCTTCAAGTTCCTAACATGGTCCAAGAACACTAAGACAGTTGTGAAGAGGGCACGACAAAACCTATTCCCCTCAGGAGACTGAAAAGATTTGGCAAGGGTCCTCAGATCCTCAAAAGGTTCTACAGCTGCACCATTGAGAGCATCACTGCCTGGTATGGCAACTACTCGGCCTCTGACCGCAAGGCACTACAGAGGGTAGTGCGAACAGCCCAGTACATCACTGGGGCCAAGCTTCCTGCCATCCAGGAACTCTATACCAGGCGGTGTCAGAGGAAGGCTCTAAAAATTGTCAAAGACTCCAGCCACTCTAGTCATAGACTGTTCTCTCTGCTACCGCATGGCAATCGGTACCGGAGTGCCAAGTCTAGGTCCAAGAGGCTTCTAAACAGCTTCTACCCCCAAGCCGTAAGACTCATAAACATCTAATCAAATGGCTACCCAGACTATTTGCATTGCCCCCCTCCCCCTATTTTACACCGCTGCTACTCTCTGTTGTCACCTATGCATAATCACTTTAATAACTCTACCTACATGTACACATTACCTAAACTAACCGGTGCCCCAGCACATTGACTCTGTACCGGTACCCCCCTGTATATAGTCTCGCTATTGTCATTTTACTACTGCTCTTTAATTACTTGTTGCTTTTATTTCTTATTTTTATCCGCGTTTTGTTTTTTACTGCATTGTTGGTTAGGGGCTCGTAATTAAGCATTTCACTGTAAGGCTGTATTCGGTGCACCTGACTAATAAACGTTGATTTGATATTGGTCCAGAGATGTTCTTCAACCCTTCTGAACATCATCTACCGAGGCGCTTGAAGTCCCAATCAAAGTCATGTTCTATTGCCAGCAGGCCATCTCTTTAGAACATCTGTTTGTTCATCCTTGTAACTAACAGCCATACTGCAACCCATTGGCACTCCTGAAGAGTCACAAACGCTAGGCTGGATGTGGTATTTCCCAACCCTCTCATAACCCTGCCATGCCTCATATGTTGTTTTCTTACCCCTGCTATTATCATCCATTGTGCTGCTCAGCACTCCGTTTGGATTCATGAGTAATAATTATTTCTCTGCTCCAAATCGTCCCCAGAAGACTTGCGTTACAGGGTGACAAACTGGGAGTGTCATCTTTTTAGACAAATATCATTATCTTGGACTGTAAGCTGTCGCAACCAATATCCTGTGTGAATGATTAACAGTATGCTGTTGCTCAAGCAGGGATACGCTACCAGGGAAACAGGCTGTCATAACTACCGGAACATTCCCTCTACCGCTTTATCTACAGACTGACCTACTTAATAATGACTACACCATAGCTAGGTTTGGGCAGCAGGTAGCCTTGCAGTTAAGAGCATTGGGCCAGTAACCGAAAGGTCACTGGTTTGAATCCCCGAGCTGACTCGGTGAATGTGTCCTTGAGCAAGGCACTTAACCCGAATTGCGCCTGTAAGTCACTCTGGATAAGAGCATCTGCTAAATGACCAAAAAATGAGAGGAAAAGTATGGATATACTGTATTTAGACTTATCACTTATTTTTTACTACTTCATGATCAAGTGATGCCAAACACAACATACATTGCACAATAGATATGCATACTGTGTATGTGCTGTGGAAATAATAACAATACATCGACATGCAACTGACAGCAAAATTGCAAACATAAATTCAAATCATAAAAGACTTCACGCCAGAATAAAAGTTAATTCACAATTAGTGGTATTTTACTGTTGATATGGAGATCATAGTATGGCAATTCTTAATTGAATTGTGCTGGAGAGATTATCCTTAAGATAGCAATTGTCAAGCCAAGAATATAGATGATCTGCAGGATGACTTTAAATGAGGTACTATGAGAGAAGACTATAGAGACTCAGGACATGTGAGAGATAAGTACATTACGTTTTATTTTATTCATTTGATGCTTGATGATACTTAATAACTATCCCAATGAATGCATCTACCGACCATTTATGTCAATGAACCCCATATTTGAATTGGATAAACTGAATAATTAAAAACGGATCACCAGCTTTTCCTTGAAGTCATGTAAATGTTGTACATTTCATGGGATAAGGCCAACTGAATATGACATACCTGTTTAACATCTAACCCACTAACACACGAGGAAAACCCCTCCTGAAATATTTCTATTAAATTCATCCTGCAGATGTGAATATGCTCTTGACCTTGGCCACGTTCCTAGCTCTAAGAAAAGAATTATCTGTAGAAAGAATAAGATCATTCTGGCATCAATACTCAGTGACACGTATTTCATATTCAATGAGACCATCAAGGACATAACTGCAAGCTTCTACTCTGATGTGATGGATCTAGAGGACCTAGAGTAGATATTAGAACTGAATAAATCTGTTACTGCAATAAAACAATCTTGATAAATGACAAACACTTTTCAGTCTGTTCCAAAGTAGACCTTGTCATGGATACACAGATATACTGTACTGTACACTACACCTTTTAGATAATGACAATGATAGGTTGTTTGTAGCCTACCACAAGTGAGTTTCTTATGGATTACTTTGAGATATGTGAACCTTATAATAACTTTAATGCACAAGTCCTTATGGACTAGGGACTGGTCCTTATTCCACGAATGTAACAAAAACACCATTACTATGCAATTACAAAGCAATTACTGAAGTACCATGTAATAACAATGTTGTTAATATTTGCATAGTTACTAGAGGTACACAGGTACTGTATCATAATTAAACAAGAAAATAATGTATATATGTTGCATAGGATGCTGATTGAAACTCGGGACATTGCACTTCCAGAATTGATTTCCACGACCACTGTTTGGGGATCAACGTGTATTGAGTTTAAAAGAGCTTCATGTTTAAACCTGCAGGGCTGCCTTCCTTAGGTCAATGTGTAAATTAGTATGCAGAAAGAGCATGGCTGAGAGAAACATATTCATTAGAAGAGCAATTTGCATTACATGCAGTATATATATTGACTATGCAACTCTATGCACATAGCCAAACTGGTCTCAGAGCATTTCGTATTATTCTGTACGCAAATCCGAGACATCCTGTTTAGTATGATCTTACTTTTATATGGTATGTATTCATTTGTGGATGTCCATCACCGATTTCGTATGATATGTTATGAATTGCAATTCTAATTATATGTTAACAATTTTAAAAAGTACAATATGTTACACATTTTCTCAATGTACAATATGTAGAGAATTTGATAAAGGTATGATATGTTACGAATTCTAGCTAGGTGGCTAAGTGGCTAACGTTAGCTGTTGCTGCTGATATCATTATTCCAGCCTTTGTTCTCATAGACTAAACATAACATAGTAAACATATATCCAGGACACAAAAAAATGAGTATAATGTGTTACGTTTGGTATGGTTACATAAGACCGATGGTGACTTAAATCAAAAATTAAAGTAGGGTGGTTGGTTGGGGTGGATGGGTGCGTGTTTAACGTGAACGTCTAGCAACCAAAAGGTTGCGAGTTTGAACGTCATCATGGACAACTTTAGCATTTGAGCTAATTAGCAACTTTTCAACTACTTAGTACTTTTTAGCTACTTTGCAACTGCTTAGTTTGTTAGCTGACCCTAACCTTAACCCTATTAGCTAACCCTTCCCCTAAACCTAACCCTAACCTTAAACTTAACCTCAATCCTCGCTAACATTAGCAAGCTAGCTAATGTTAGCCACCTAGCTAGAATTCATAACATATACATTTTGCAAATTCGTAACATACGTATAATACGAATTGTAATTCCTAACATATCATACAAAATGGGTGGTGGACATCCACAAATTAATACATACAATACGAAACATAACATAACATATCATACTAAATGGAGTGTTTCATTTTTATGTACAGAATAATACAAAATACTCTGAGACCTGGTTGACATAGCTGACATAAATTGAATTACTGCTAAATCACTGCCCCAACAGTTTGCTGAAATTCTGCTGGTTGAGTAGTTTAATCTTATTTTTAATACAAAGCTTAGTTAGTGAAGGCATGTGTGGTGTGTCTACCTCAGAACAGTTTGTGCTATATGATTTGTAAAGTCAAATTTGTGTAATTGCTCACCAAAATGTTTGTGTATGGGGCAGTACCTAAACTCCAATTAATTACTTCCAAAAATTGCAATTACTAGGTAAACATTCTTGTGTTGAAATGTAAAGTAGAATTTTTGACACACACTAAGGGCAGTATTTAAATATTATAGATCATCATGTTGTACAGTACATACTGACTCATGGAGTAGTCAGCTCTGACAGCTCTAAAAGCATCCAGCACTCAGTCCGGAGTCCTTTAGACTTTGCTGTACATCATCTATCTTTGACTCCAAGGAGCAGTTAACATGAAAACATGACAGACAGGAAGTTGTAAACCACATTTTTCTGAAGGTCATACCTGCATACCGGTACAGAAAAATAAATCATTCTTAGAGCTTCTCAGTCATAGAATTGGGGTTTAGAATTAGAATGCTAGTAATTTAATAGAATCTCCAAGGTCTCAGGGACCTCATGGGACATAAGAGAGTCACTGTTTGATATTTCATGTTTTAAACTACTGTAAATGATACACTCAACCTCATTGAGACTTTATATTGAGACTATTTAACATTTACCTTTTTAGTCATTTAGCAGACGCTCTTATCCAGAGCGACTTAAAGGCGCAATTAGGGTTAGGGTTAGGGTTAGGGTTGGGGTTGGGGTTGGGGTTGGGGTTAGGGTTGGGGTTAGGGTTAGGGTTGCTCAAGGGCACATCGACAGATTTTTCACCTAGTCAGTTTGGGGATTTGAACAAGCAAACTTTTCGTTACTGGCCTAACGCTCTTTAAAAAACATACAGTTATCACGTCTTCATTGTGTCAATGGCCAGTTAAAACACTGTAAGTACAGGTAGTAGATATCTGCGGAACTACAGCATAGTTCCTTGAGATTAGGTTTACCCATGGCAAAGGGTGTACTTAGAATAACAGAGCATTGCATTCTTTGAATATGCCACACAGCTGATTTTTCCATTAAATCTGAAGCTCTTCAGCGGTATCACAGACTATTCGGCAAGCTGTCCTGAGGCACATTAGGTTTACACCATTATCTTGGTCTTGCTTGAAGAACTGCGGAGTAGTGAAACACACCAATGAGCAAAACAAGGTTGGGTGCTGTTCACATTTCAATGCCAAATACACAAGAAAGTCTCTGTCAATACTTTGTCATATCCTCAAAAATCTATTAGGTGTCCTTAGCTCTATTATATTAGGCCATGTGAGCTGGGGCATGGTCCGCAGACTGTACTGAGCTGCTTCTATTATGAAACACACTGTTGGATTGTACCATGAAAAGAGCTCATTGTTTACTCCTGCCAAGACACACATTTCAGCAGCTATATAATATCAGCAGATGACATTAATTTCTCTCATGGCTCTGAAAAGACTCCCTATGGGGACTACCTAGAATGTGTAGTTGACTATTCCTGTGAGTTAACCTGTGTATTCTAGCTACAAATGCATACTATAATGAAGACTACAATGTATAGGTCAGTGAGTGCTGTGTGCTTTAAATGTAGCTGTACTGCTGATTTCATGTCTGGTGAATTAACAGACTGCTGATCCAGAGGTACTGATGTACCCAGGTAACCTCCTGCTCCTTTATAAATGGAAAGAACATATGCTAAATTAACTCGATTTTTGTATGAACCTCTGTCTTTTTTATGTTTATTTTATTCTTCCACATAAAGATGTGGAGAGAATGACTCAACCATCAACTATTGTGCCATTGTTGGACTATAAAAAGGTGTTCTTGGACAGTTGCGTAAATATTGCTATCCTTCACAACACAGTGGAGGCGTACGTTGCCAGCAATTGCAATTATTTGAACTCAATGAGAGGAATTCAACTAAATGTGTTTAGACAAGAACGTTTATCAGTTTTGTATCCTTTGAGTATAGTATAATCTTCTTGTGAGGTCATCTGAAGAAGTTGTGCTGAACAAAAATATAAACGCAACATGCAACAATTTTAAAGATTTTACTGAGTTACAGTTCATATAAGGAAACCAGTCAATTTAAATAAATGTATATCTCACTGGTCACCCCCAAAGCCAATTCCTCCTTTGGTCGCCTTTCCTTCCAGTTCTCTGCTGCCACTGACTGGAACGAACTGCAAAAATCACTGAAGCTGGAGATTCCCATCTCCCTCACTAGCTTTAAGAACCAGCTGTCAGAGCAGCTCACAGATCACTTCACCTGTTCATAGCCCATCTGTATACAGCCCATGTATCTACCTCATCCCCATACTGTATTTGTTTATTTTGCTCCTTTTGCACCACATTATCTCTACTTGCACATCCATCTTTTGCACATCTACCATTCCAGTGTTTAATTGCCATATTGTAATTACTTCACCACCATGGCCTATTTATTGCCTTAACTCCCTTATTTGACCTAATTTGCACAAACTGTATATAGACTTTGTTTTCTTTTTTTCTACTGTATTATTTGTTCATTCCATGTGTTGTTGTATGTGTCAAACTGCTATGCTTTATCTTGGCCAGGTCGCAGTTGCAAATGAAAACTTGTTCTCAACTAGCTTACCGGGTTAAATAAAGGAGAAATAAAAAAATGTAAAAAAAATTAGGCCCTAATCTATGGATTTCACATGACTGGGAATACAGATCCTTTGCCTCATGCAGCGCAACACATCTCCATTGCATAGAGTTGATCAGGCTGTTGATTGTGGCCTGTGGAATGTTGTTCCATTCCTCTTCAATGGATGTGCGAAGTAGATGGATATTGGCGGGAACTGAACACTCTATCATACATGTCGATCCAGAGCATCCCAATCATGCTCAATGGGTGATGTGTTGGTGAGTATGCAGGCCATGGAAGAACTGGGACATTTTCAACTTCAAGGAATTGTGTACTGATCCTTGCAACATGGATTAATGGCACGATAATGGGCCTCAGGATCCTATCACGGTTTCTCTGAGCATTCAAATTGCCATCGATAAAATGCAATTGTGTTCGTTGTCCGTAGCTGATACCTGCCCATACCATAACCCCACTGCCACCATGGGGCACTCTGTTCACAGGGTTGACATCAACAAACCGCTCGCCCACACGAAGCCATACACGCTGTCTGCCATCTGCCCAGTACAGTTGAAACCGGAATTCATCCATGAAGAGCACACTTCTCCAGCATGCCACTGGCCATTGAAGGTGAGCATTTGCCAACTGAAGTCTGTTACGACGCCAAACTGCAGTTAGATCAAGACCCTGGTGAGGACGAGCACTCAGGTGAGCTTCCCTGAGACGGTTCCTGACAGTTTGTGCAGAATTTCTTCAGTTGTCCAAACCCACAGTTTCATCAGCTTTCCGGGTGGCTGGTCTAAGAAGAACCCGCAGGTGAAAAAGCCGGACGTTGAGGTCCTGGGCAGGCAAGGTCTGTGGTTGTGAGGCCTGTTGGACGTACTGCTAAATTCTCTAAAATGACATTGGAACATTCAGATCTCTAGCAACAGTTCTGGTGGACTTTCCTGCAGTCAGAAAGTCAACTATGACCTCCCGAGAGGCGTAGTAGTCTAAGGCACTGCATCGCAGTGTTGCGGTGTCACTACAGCCTGGGGTTTGATCCCAGGCTGTGTCACAACCTGCCGTGACCGGGAATCCCATAGAGAGGCTCACAATTGGCCCTGCATTGTCTGGGTTAGGGAGAGTTTGGTGAGGGGCTTTAATTGGCTCATCGCACTCTAGCGACTCCTTGTGGCAGGCTGGGTGCCTGCAAACTGACTTGGTCATCAGTTGAACTGTGTTTCCTCTGACACATTGGTGCAGCTGGCTTCTGGGTTAAGGGAGCCAGTGTTAAGAAGCGCGGCTTGGTGGGTCATGTTCCGGAGGACGCATGACTTGACCTTCACCTCTCCCGAACCTGGGGAGTTGCAGCGGTGAGGTAAGATCATAATTGGATTGCAATTGAATGTCATGAAATTGGGGAGTAAAAGGGGGTGAACTTTTTTTTTAAAAGAAAATCCCTCAAAAGTTCAGACATCTGTGGCATTGTGTTGTGTGACAAAACTGCACATGTCAGACTGGTTTTTTATTGTCCCCAGCACAAGGTGCACCTGTGCAATTATCATGCTTTTTAATTATCTTCTTGATATGCCACAACTGTCAGGTGGATGGATTATCTTGGCAAAGGAGAAATTCTCACTAACAGGGATGTAAACCATTTTCCGCCAACATATTTAGAGAAATAAGCTTTTTGGGACAAACTTTACATTTATATTTTTGTTCAGAATAATTACATCACAAATAAACAGAATCCGATCACATTCTGTCTGGATGCAGTACCGATAGCAGGGCTCTTAATGGGCTATGAGTGAGAGTGAGTGTGTAATAGTGTGATTACTGTGGAAGACATATTTTTAATGAGGGCTGGATGTATATTTGGCTCCTTCTGAGATTTAAATCTAGGGTGCTTCAATTAATACCCATTATAGACATTTCTATTAGAATGTATGCTTATCTATAGACATCAACAGGGGATGTCTGTGTGAGGAAAGGTTTAGTGAAGATTTTATGTCACGGGCCTACACACAATACCCCATAATGTGAAAGTGGAATTATGTTTTGCCATTTTTACAAATTAATAAAAAATGAAAAGCTGAAATGTCTTGAGTCTAAGTATTTAACCCAATTGTTATGGCAAGCGTAAATAGGTTCAGGAGCAGAAATGTGCTTAACAAGTCACAAAATAAGCTGCACGGACTCACTTTGTGTGCAATAAGTGTTTAACATGATTTTCTCTCTGTATCCCACACATACAATTATCTGTAATGTCCCTCAGCCGAGCAGTGAATTTAAAACAGAGATTCAACCATAAAGACAAGGGAGGTTTTCCAATGCCTCGCAAAGAAGGGCACCTATTGGTAGATGGGTAAAACAAATAAGAAGACATTGAATATCCCTTTGAGCATGGTGAAGTTATTAGTTACACTTTGGATGGTGTGTCAATACACCCAGTCACTAAAAAGATACAGGCGTCCTTCCTAACTCAGTTGCCGGAGAGGAAGGAAACCGCTCAGGGATTTCACCATGAGGCCAATGGTGATTTTAAAACAGTTTAATGAGAATTTGTATTTAATGGCTGTGATAGATGAAAACTGAGGATGGATCAACAACATTGTAGTTATTCTACAATACTAACCTAATTGAAAGAGTGAAAAGAAGGAAGCTTGTACAGTTTGAAACAAGGCACTAAATTAATACTGCAAAAATTGTGGCAAAGCAATAAAAAAAAATCCTGAATACAAAGTGTTCTGTTTGGGGCAAAACCAAAACAACACATTAATGAGTACCACTCTCCATCTTTTTAAGCATAGTGGTGGCTGCATCATGTTATGGGTAGGCTTGTAGTCATTAAGGACTGTGGAGTTTTTCAGGATAAAAACATTTGTGGAATAGAGCTAAAAACAAGCAAAATCCTAGAAGAACACCTGGTTTAGTCTGCTTTCCACCAGACACGGGGAAATGAAATCACCTTTCAGCAGAACAATAACCTAAAACACAAGGCCAAATCTACACTGGAGTTGATTACCAAGAAGACAGTGAATGTTCCTGAGTGGCCAAGGTACAGTTTTCACATAAATCTACTTGCAAATCTTTGGCAAGACCTGAAAATGGTTGTCTAGTAATGATCAACAACCAATTCTACAGAGCTTGAACATTTTTGAAAAGAACAATGGGCAAATGTTGCACAATCCAGATGTGGAAAGCGCTTACCCAGAAAGACTCACGGCTCTAATCGCTGCCAAAGGTGCTTCTACAAAGTATTGACTCAGGGGTGTGAACATGTTTGCATTTCAATAAATGCAAACATGTTCATGTCTAAAAACATGTTCACGTTGTCATTATGGGGTATTGTGTGTAGATCGGTGTAAAAACAAATATTTGATCAATTTTGAATTAAGACTAACACAAGAAAATGTGGAATAAGTCAAGGGGTATGAACACTTTCTGAAGGCACAGAGGTTTTGGAGAGGTGCGGGGGTCTGCCAAACCCGGCACCCAGGGAGGTGTTATTGCGGGGGATTAAGTGCTTTGCTCAAGAGCACAGCGGCAGGCCATGG
This sequence comes from Oncorhynchus mykiss, assembly GCF_013265735.2. Classification (NCBI taxonomy): domain Eukaryota; kingdom Metazoa; phylum Chordata; class Actinopteri; order Salmoniformes; family Salmonidae; genus Oncorhynchus; species Oncorhynchus mykiss. The sequence goes on along the minus strand of NC_048568.1, from coordinate 18,641,869 downwards.
AATCTAGGATTTGATACCAGAAACCCTCCGGCTGCCAATTCACTTCCCAACAGGTTTTTGCTGTCGGACCTTGGGACTCGAACTGGCAACCCGCCGGTTGTTGGATTGTCTCTCTAACCGCTTGGCTACCTATTACCAGGCAACCCAATAGTGATCGTTTCACAGCTTTTACTAGTATTTTAATCATTTTGTTGACACAACTCCAACTCCAACTCCAATCCAATGAGTGTATCACATAGGTATGATAGCAAATGTCATAACGAACCCCCTATAGATATAACTATAATATGCACTCAAAGGTGATTTGAACCAATTTACATGTTTTTGATGTGGAGAGAAAATAGAGTACATAGATTAGAGCTCCCATGGATATGCCTCCACAGATGAGAAACATATCAACATATTTGCATTATGCATTATGGTATAGAGGACAATCATAATCATACACACAAAAAAATGTGTATGAATTGCTATTCATTTCACTCTTTTCTGAATATGTAGGTCTCTTCTATGATGAAAACAGCTTTCCCTAGTTCAGCCACTGCTATAAAAACAGTTATAGAGGTGATGAGACATTTTATCAAGCAAACACTCTCCCTGTTTTCTCCCTTGTTCTTCCCAATTTGCCAGATGTACAGCCTGCTGAGTCTGACACTCTGTGGTAAGTCACCTTGAGAGAGATGCTGTTGGTTTGTTAGTGCTCCGCGCGTGGCGCTTTAATAAATCATTAACGGCTTATGTAAAAAGGTAAACTTCCTTCAGGCCATGGGAGCCATGATCACAACACACATAACAGACATGGCATCCAGCCAGAAAACGTGCTTCCCTGCCTTACCTCCACTCTTACTTGCACAGGCAATAAGTAAATAGACAAGGATCTTGTGAAAACAGTACATGTGTAGCACATTAAGCATGATGCTCACACATACATGAAGTAATACTGACAGCTACAACGCTCCAATGCTGACTACTACAGTACAGAAAGGATGCAAATTAGTACATCATTTTATGAGTGTCAGGGAATCTGACGCCCGTTACACTTGTATCTGTATACGGTTTAAAAATGGCAGATCTGGACACTGATAAGCGCCTAAATTGTAATGCATGACGTCAGAGATCAGGGTCTCTGCATCACAGCTCTGTATGGGTTTTGACTGACAGCTGTTCTGAACTTGAGCACTGCGCGTGGCAAGAAGTTGCCCCATCCCTCCTGATAATTGGGCAACTTCTGAAAATAATTTAGTTGTCTGAGTGAGGGAAATGCTGTATATTAAGAGGATTTGATGCATTTTGAAAGATGAGAAGGTGAGGATGAATAAATTCTGCTTTGATGTCATACAAGCAAGCCAAGCAACCCTAACCCTAACCCTAACCCTATCCAAATGTGCACTTCACATTTCCATATCATAAAAATCATGTATGATGTTGTGTCAATGTTTATGCTCACTGATGTACAGTTTGATGTACAGTTACAAGCTGACATGATGTTTGACAGAATGAGCCTATGTTTGTTGTACTGTGACGAAAATTTGCCGTGGACCACACATCTCAAAGCACTCAAGACTTCATTCTACGCTCACCAAAATGTTGATCTGCTTCTCTGAATTGCCTTGTGAAAGCTTAACACTTTATGATAGTATTTTATCATTTAGCTTGACATGTTGGCAATAGAACAAACTGATTGAAGACTCTTCTTTGAGTCCTTAAAGTGCATCGAAATGACTTAAGAACTGTACACACTTTGGAAAGGTGTGTGGCCACATGGAAACACCAGTTAGACCTCTCATTCAAACCCTTTTAATTTGTTTGTCTTATGTTAAACCTACTCCACATTTTCTAAGAATATTCTTATCATGTTACTGAATCAACATTGTAATGTTTGCATACAGTCCTGTGTTCTTTCATTTAACTACGTAAGTCAGTTAAGAAACCCTAACCTGGACAACGCTCGGCCAATTCTGCACCGCCCTATGGGACTCCCAATCCCGGCCGGTAGTGATACAGCCTGGAATCAAACCAGGGTCTGTACTAACACCTCTAGCAGTGCCTTAGACCGCTGCGCCACTCAGGAACTGTTGTCAGGTCAACTGTTATGTCCTGACCTTTAGTCTAATAATTTTCCCATATTCTCCAAACTTTTCCCTTTGAGTTTTTTTCCATGGTTATGCGTTCCATATTTCTTCTGTTAAAAACATTTAAATGTAGCCCTATCCATACAGGCCAATTCCCATGAGTGTAAGGGTTTTAAGTTATAAATCAGTGCTTAATATGAGAGCAAACCGCATGGATTAAATTGTGGGTTGAAAACGTTATTTTAGTATTTTGGAAACCACAACATGAATCATGACTATAGAGCTATCCATTGAGAGTGTGGCCCAATCATTTAATCAGAACAGTGTGGACTCCTAAGCTGAAGCTGTCATCAGTGGAGGGTCATTTACCCCAATGCAACACATTGAGCTCTATGAATCATTGTATTAATCACTTAAGCCCATGCAGTGTTTGAGTAAACACATCTACTGCAGCTAGTCTTAATAAAGCCAATTTAGTTCAACAACTGTCAAAAAGCATGCTGAATAAAACATTTCCATTAATGCGGTTCTATCATACTGAAAACATGTTTATTCGTAAACAGCAGATGTCATTGTTTTCTTAACAAATTTACATAACAAGCTGGGTGAAAATTATCCACTTTTTCACCTCTATTTACCCGCATATATTCCCTGGAGATAAAAGTCTCCTTTTCAGCCGATTAGTGGCCTGAATGACAGGCTTGTGTGAAATTATGTGACAGGAAAAATATTGCAGATAATGAGAATACAGAGGCAGAGCTGTAGGAACCTTTCCTTGAGCTGCTTTTACAAGCGTGCATGATGCTGGTTAGCCTTTTTTGTCATGAATCTTGTTCTGGAGGCAGCTCTGCATGGTGGGTACTATTTGGCAATGCCACAAAGTTCTAAAATTGGATTTTAAACCTAAACCTAACCTTAACCCTAACCACACTGCTAACCCTTATGCCTAACTCTAACCTTTTTGTCATGGATTTTTACAATAGCCTATTTTGCAGCTGGCCTATCTAAGGGGACATCTCTCAGTTCTGCCTCCAGGACAAGACTAATGGCAATAAATGTGAACCTGCATGCATAACTCTCAATCTATTCATGTCAAGGCAAAGAGACACCTCATTAACATGTTTGTCAATAATTGTATTTTGATTTTGGCAAGGATGTATACTACGTCGCTTGACTTTTTAGGCCAAGTTGGTATCTTCAAGATGGCGTAGCAGTCGGAAGTCTGTTTGTCTTGTCCCCGTCCTGTCCTGTCCCGTCCAATGTACAGATGAAGTCGGAAGTTTACATGCACTTAGGTTGGAGTCATTAAAACTCATTTTTCAACCACTCCACAAATTTCTTGTTAACAAACTATAGTTTTGGCAAGTCGGTTAGGATATCTACTTTGGGCATGACACAAGTAATTTTTCCGACAATTGTTTACAGACAGATTATTTCACTTATAATTCACTGTATAACAATTCCAGTGGTTCAGAAGTTTATATATGCAAAGTTGACTGTGCCTTTAAACAGCTTGGAAAATTCTATAATGTCATGGCTTTAGAAACCTCTGATAGGCTAATTGACATCATTTGAGTCAATTGGAGGTGTACCTGTTGATGTATTCAAGGCCTACCTTCAAACGCAATGCCTCTTTGCTTGACATCATGGGAAAATCTAAATAAATCAGCCAAGACCTCAGAAAAAAACTTAAGACCTTCACAAGTCTGGTTCATCTTTGGGAGCCATTTCCAAATGCCTGAAGGTACCACATTCATCTGTACAAATAATAGTATGCAAGTATAAACACCATGGGACCACGCAGCCGCCATACCGCTCAGGAAGGAGATGCGTCCTGTCTCCTAGAGATGAACGTACTTTGGTGTGAAAAGTGCAAATCAATCCCAGAACAACAGCAAAGGACCTTGTGAAGATGCAGGAAGAAACAGGCACAAAAGTATCTATATCCACAGTAAAACAAGTCCTATATCAACATAACTTGAAAGGCTGCTCAGCAAGGAAGAAGCCACTGCTCCAAAACTGCCATAAAAAAGCCAGAATGCGGTTTGCAACTGCACAAGGGGACAAAGATCGTACTTTTTGGAGAAATGTCCTCTGGTCTGATGAAACAAAAATAGAACTGTTTGGCCATGATGACCATCGTTATGTTTGGAGGAAAAAGGGGGAGGCTTGCAAGCCTAAGAACACCATGCCAACCGTGAAGCACGGGGGTGGCAGTATCAAGTTGTGGGGTGATTTGATGCAGGAGGGACTGGTGCACTTCACAAAACAGATGGCTTCATGAGGAAGGAAAATGATGTGGATATATTGAAGCAACATCTCAAGACATCAGTCAGGAAGTTAAAGCTTGGTCGCAAATGGGTCTTCCAAATGGACAATGACCCATTCACTGTATCACAATTCCAGTGGTTTAGAAGTTTACATACACTAAGTTGACTATGCCTTTAAACAGCTTGGAAAATTCTATGATGTCATGGCTTTAGAAGCTTCTGATACTTCCAAAGTTGTGGCAAAATGGCTTAAGGACAACAAAGTCAATGTATTGGAGTGGCCATCACAAAGCCCTGACCTCAATCCTATAGAACATTTGTGGGCAGAACTGAAAAAGGGTGTGCGAGCAAGGAGGCCTACAAACCTGACTCAGTTACACCAGCTCTGTCAGGAGGAATGGGCCAAAATGTATCCAACTTATTGTGGGAAGCTTGTGGAAGGCTACCCGAAATATTTGACCCAAGTTAAACAATTTAAAGGCAATGCTACCAAATACTAATTGAGTGTATGTGAACTTCTGACCCACTGGGAATGTGATGAAAGAAAAAAAATCTACTATTATTCTGACATTTCACATTCTTAAAATAAAGTTGTGATCCTAACTGACCTAAGACAGTGAATTGTTACTAGGATTAAATGTCAGGAATTGTGAAAAACTGAGTTGAAATGTATTTGGCTAAAGTGTATGTAATCTCCCGACTTCAACTGTATATACATTTATATGTAATATACAGTACCAGTCAAATGTTTAGACAAACCTACTCAGTCAAGGGTTTTTCTTTATTTTTCCTATATTCTACATTGAAAAATAATATTGAAGACATCAAAACTATGAAATAAGACATATGGAATCATGTAGTCACCCAAAAAATGTTAAACAAATCAAAATATATTTTAGATTTTAAATTCTTCAAAGTAGCCACCCTTTGCCTTGATGACAGCTTTGCACACTCTTGTCATTCTCTCAACCAGCTTCACCTGGAATGCTTTTTCAACAGTCTTGAAAGAGTTCCCACATCCTTCAATCTGCGGTCCAACTCATCCCAAACCATCTCAATTGGGTTGAGGTCGGGTGATTTTGGAGGCCAGGTCATCTGATGCAGCACTCTATCACTCTCCTTCTCGGTCAAATAGCCATTACACAGCATGGAGGTGTGTTGGGTCATCTTCCTGTTTCAAAACAAATGATACTCCCACTAAGTGCAAACCAGATGGGAATGGCGAATCACTGCAGAATGCTGTGGTAGCCATGCTGGTTAAGTGTGCCTAAATTCTAAATAAATCACAGACAGTGTCATCAACAATTCACCCCCACACCATCAAACCTCCTCCTCCATGCTTTATGGTTGGAACTACACATGCGGCAATCATCCGTTCACCTACTCTGCGTCTCACAAAGACACGGCGGTTGGAACCAAAAATCAAAAATTTGGACTGTCCAAAGGACAGATTTCAACCAGTCTAATGTCCATTGCTTGTGTTTCTTGGCCCAAGCAAGTATCTTCTTCTTTTTGGTGTCCTTTAGTAGTGGTTTCTTTGCAGAAATTCAACCATGAAGGCAGTCTCCTCTGAACAGTTGATATTGAGATGTGTCTGTTACTTGAACTCTGTGAAGCATTTATTTGGGCTGCAATTTCTGAGACTCGCAACTCAAATGAACTTATCCTCTGCAGCTGAGGTAATTCTGGATCTTCCTTTCCTGTGGCGGTCCTCATGAGAGCCAGTTTCTCCACAACGCTTGATTGTTTTTGTGACTGCACTTGAAGAAACTTCAAAGTTCTTGAAATGTTCTTGATTGACTGACCTTCAGTCAAATGTAAAAGTAATGGTGGACTGTCGTTTCTCTTTGCTTATTTGAGCTGTTCTTGCCATAATTGGTATTTTACCAAATAGGGCTATCTTCTGTATACCACACCTACCTTGTCACAACACAACTGAATGGCTCAAATGCATTAAGAAGGAAAGAAATTCCACAAATTAACTTTTAACAAGGCACACTTGTTTATTGAAATGCATTCCAGGTGACTACATCATGAAGCTGGTTGAGAGAATGCCACGAGTGTGCAAAGCTGTCATCAAGGCAAAGGATGGCTACTTTGAAGAATCTCAAAGTAATATATATGTTGATTTGTTTAACACCTTTTTGGTTACTACATGATTCCATATGTGTTATTTAGCCGTTTTGATGTCTTAGCTATTATTCTACAATGTAGAGAATAGTACAAATAAAGAAAAAGTAGGTATGTCCAAACTGTTGACTGGTACTGTTACATATGTCAAATATTACATTACATGTTATTGCATTACTTCTGAAGATAGATATCCACAGTATCCACCTAGTCTAGAGCTGATACATATGTTAAATTGTATTAATAATCAGTGATGATTATTAGTGTTTGGGAAGGAGTAAAGGGAAAATACTGAAACAAACCTAGCAATTATGTTCCTTTTCATGATCTTCACTTCTCCACTCCCAGCACTATTACTGACTGATTACACCCTAATAATAATGGAACTTAGTCCTCTCCCAATCACGGTGGGTACAGTATCGGATCCCGCTCAAAACGAGAAGGAAAACTACCTCGATTAGTTCTCGCTGTGAACATACAATTAAAATCTGTGGAACATCAACCAAATCTTCTCCTCTCTTAATGGGACTGCTAGGGCCATTGTTGATGTAAAAGAATACATGCACTTATCTCAAGCATGTTAAGCATTTGATTCAGTACTCATTAAATACAACAGATGGTGGTATGGTGTTCGAGGAAGTGGAAAACCCTTGAGTGAGTTCTCATGCTTACCCACAATAGTTACACTAACTTGTTTTACACACTATGGTTTAAACATGTTCTATTTGTACATGTAAAGTCAGTTCAATAACTGTTTAATCACTGATTGCATGATTGTCTCTGGAATCACTTACTCCTTCGGACTATGATGTATGTGTTTGACGTTTTCAACATGTAGTCAAACCCGCATTCCCTGTTGCACATCTAATTGGCATATTTCAATGCTTGCAAGGTTTATGTGTTTTTTAAAAATAAATTCCCTCAGAGTTACTAACATGCACAAATGATATGTATGAGTGAATATTAGTAGCTGTCTTGATGAGGTCAGAACTGGATTACATATACTATAAGTATACAGTGGGGTCTGGGAACATTTGATCCCCTGATAAAGATGAGCAACAAAATTAAATAAAGCTGTTTTGCTTCCACTGGTCCTGGGGCTTTGTTAAGGTCAACGGCATCATGAACTTAACCAAGTACCAGGACATTTTTAGCCAAAAACCTGGTTGCCTTTGCCAGGAGACTGAAACTTTGCCGCAAGTGAATCTTCCAGCGAGACAATAACCCCAAGCACACATCAAAATCCATGAAGAAATGGTTAATTGACCACAAAATAACAATTTTGCAATGGCCATCTCAATCTCAGGATTTGAACTCCATTGAAAACCTGTGGTTTGAATTGAAGAGGGCAGTCCATAAGCGCAGACCAAAAAATATTATGTATGGTGGAATGTGTTCTCCATCTTATAAAACATTTTAGAAAAAGGGGAGGGTGCTGGAGTATTGAAAACAGGGGATCCAATCATTTTGACCCCCATCTTTAAAAAAAAATGTTTTATTACTTATTTTAACAACATGTCTTTCTCTGAGTAATTGTATTAGTATAAAATAATATAAATGTTCAATTTGTTTAGCATAAAATATAGCTCAGTATTTGCTTAATTTAGGGCTCCTGAGAGGGGCTGCAGTCTAAGGCACTGCATCACAGCTCAAGAGGCATCACTACAGTCCCTGGTTCAAATCCAGGCTGTATCACATCTGGCTGTGATTTGAAGTCCCATAGGGGTAGCGCACAATTGGCCCAGGTTTGGCTGGGGTAGGCTGTCATTGTAAATAAGAATTTGTTCTTAACCGACTTGCCTGGTTAACATTTTTTTTTTAATGTATTTATTTTGTATTTTTTGCTAATCTTTATCAAGGGATCCAATCATTCTGAATACCATAACTCCCTCAGTGACACAATTGGGACATGATATTCTATTTCGCTGGTCTGGTCCCATTGGATATAGTTGTCCATTTACAATGTAATTTATGGCAGCAAGGTGCCAAATATGCCCTCTGACTTCTGTGGCTCCAGATACACCAATATTGGGGAGAGTATGCAGCGTCCTCTACATGCATTTCTGCTGATATGTCCACTCCCCACGTATCTTCAAGAAAGGTGACATTGAGATTACACTGTATACCACAGCTAGGGAACCTCGAAGGCTATTTCGATTATAGTAAGTCTGCTTGTGCAATACCATAAATAAGCATGAAATGTCAAGCCACTTGACAAAATAGTTCTTTATACAAGGCTCTCTGAGGAAATATGTCCATTTTAAAACTCAAAGTAGGGTGTTAATGCATCAGGTATTCAAATTCCAGTGGGGAATGGACTTGTACTGCTCTAGACTCAGGGGGACAGACTGTTGTTGGTGGGGAATTTTCAAATCAAGCTCCACGCTCATCCTGCTTGATAATGAAAAGGTGGGATGTGCATAGACTCATCAAACTCGGCAATATGCCAGTGATGATGTTGCTGAAAACGTCCAGACAGAAAAATTGCCTGTGCACAACTAATCCAATGTGATGCGTATAGATTTCCCTATGCCACGATGGATTGTGAACTATTCTCAGTGGTTTTGTCATGGAACTTCCATCATGGAAATCATATAGGTGATACTGACAGTGATGTGCGAGCCTCACATTGTTTTTTTCCCCCGATTCACTGCCAAGCCAGATTATTTCTCCTGGAGGAGGGAAGCAGCTGAATGCAAATGACACTCACAAACAACAAGCTGTGGGGTATAACGAAGAGCCACTCTCATTGGAGCCAAGCGGCTATACACAACAACTGTTTACTGATGAGACTATTCACAAACACACAAAGCAATCAGCCAAGATGTATCAAATTGGAGACAAAGACAAGAAGATAAAACTGAAAATTTACAATTTTGAAGGCCAATATGAATATGAATTTGTGAACGTTGCAATACAATAGGAAAATATCTAAGAATTCAACTATGCATTTTAGTCTTATGCATAATTGAGTGAGTTTATGACGAATAACAAGAATGTGGGACAAACGATTCTGGATGACACACCACACAGGAAGTGTCATCAAAGTGTCAGCTGATTGCCTGAGGAGGAACACTGAGGTCACTCTCTGTAAATGACATGTCTTACACTAATAGTACATTTCTAGTCACAGTCATGGTGATCTATGTCTACTGACTGTATCATGACCACAACGTTGTACACCAAGCAGATCATGTCGCTTCATCTGTAATCCAAAAATCAATGTCTGATGGTCAGACACAGGCACGCATGTACACACTCAATAAAAGCAATTACAACATATCCATGTTTTTGCAATGTTACGTTTTCCATGACATGAAGGGAATATATTGAAAGGACAGCAAAGTACCCAGGAGCTGTGAAAAAAACCAGCCTGTTCTGTTTCTCTGGTGACAGTGTAACGGCTCGGTAATCTTGGTGATCGATTGGAAATCCAACTAACCATTTCATGAGCATTGTCAAGCACAGCACAATTTACTTGTCTCTCCACAGAGGCAGCTGAGGGAGGCTGGAAATGCTCAGTTACAGTGAGGAATTGATTGATGAAGTACTCTTGACTGCCAGCTGCATGTTTATGTTGGCTTTTATTAACAATTGCAGCCTTTGCTAGAATGAATTCAATACAGCATGACAGATACAGCTGTGTGGATGTCAGGCATTTGGGGGCTCTGAGCTATAGATGATGATTGTTTAATGTTCAGTAACCTTCTGCATATCATTTTGTTATGTAGGTGCAGCTGAATATCATAAGCGTATTTCATAGGCATGCCTTTATTACTTATTTTATAACATCTTAAGATGCCATATGAGAGATGAGGGACAACATGAACTAGATCAAACATCTGTGGATTGATGTATGTGGAACTGCTGGAGGAAACATTTTTGCATGGTTGCTTTAACTTACTGGACAGGAAACGCACTGCAGTATATGGTAATGTTGATCTCCACCCCAGATTCCGTTTTTATCTCTTATCTTTGTTAATATTAAAAGGATAGTTTGGCATTTTGGCACTGAATCAGATTAACTTGTGGATGCCATTTGTATGTCTCTGCGTGCAGTTTGAAGGAAGTTGCTTTCTGTAGACTTCCTGTCATTGCGCTAACTTCCTTCATACTGCAATCATTCATTCATGCAAAGACATAAACATGGTATCCACAAGTTCATCTGACTCTGGGGAAGTATATTGCCAAAATCCCAAACTATCTTGTCATGACGTTGGCCTCTTTGGGTATAGCAAGCCCATCCCCCTCTCCCTGCATCCCCCTTTCCTCCTTCAACTAGGTTGCTGTGGTCAGAGGGACGTCGTAAATTCCTGAGAATCTCCTCATGGACACATAGTAGAGAGAGAGTAGATTTTCATGGAGCACAAAGGAATTTCTTACACCTCACAGAACTTGAGGTATGAACAAATGTCATGTTCCGGAGAAAGTATAAAAGATCGGTGAAGAATCCAGCTACGAACTGGTCCGTTTGTCACAACTTGGGAAGCTCATGGGAGACAGTGTGGCCACATTACCATAATGCTGTTTATACATCTAATTGTTGTATGAGGTGAATGAGTGAGTATGATACTGTTTGTATGATTGTGTAATGTGATTTTGGACTGTTTAATGAAGAAAAATACAATTCCCTTTTGATTTGAACTAAATCAGAGGACCGCCCCTGAGCCCAGTTAGAGTCAGACATCCTGTGACAGCCCTCTTCGGCCCTTCCGAATAAAACCCCCACTCGGGTTTTTGATCAGCAGACCGAGCTTACCTCAATTACGAGATGGCTAAAGGTTGCAGACCATGTTTTTCTCCATTAGAAGGACAAAGGTTGTAGACCATTGCTGTATCTTTTAACCATTCCACGTGGTTAAACTCTTAGACTATCGATACCGACAGAATAAGAACACGTCTTTGATATTGATTACTAGTCTGCAGCTAGGAATTCGGCATCATTGAATGCGAAGACCGACAACCGCCGAAACATTCATTCTATAACGGGAGATCGGGACAGAGACGGACAATTCTACAAAATAAATGAACTTTTCACCAGCGATCAAGACGACACACTGAGCATAAATATATATATTGATTGCAACTGTTCCCGAATGAGTGAGCGTTCATGTGCAAAGCATTAGCATTTCAATTGTTATAATTATCACTTTGTAGTGACTTCATAGTCGACCCCCACTTCCCCTTTTGTCTAACAAGCCACCATGCCGGTTTAGCCCACTAGGGCACATTCTCCTATCATTACATTTACCTTGTTTGTTTGTTTATGCATTTCTGTGAATTACTTAGTTAGTAATAAATAAATGGTTTAAGACAATTGATGTATGGATGACTCATAGTGAAGACTGGGTCCGTGCCGATAACCAACAATGTACGACGTTTGGAATGTGACTAACGTGAGGTAAAGTAAATAATTCATTAATTCGAAGACTAATTGATCAGATAAAATATCTGAAAAGTTATTTTAGGAAAACTGAATATTTTTCCTTGGTGCCCCTAGTTACGTGATTAATCAGTTGATCGCGTAGTAACTAATTACAGAGAATCTTTGATAAGAACTATCAGTCTTCAGTTAATGATAGTAAAGACACGACAATCCTTTTAATATCAAAATGAAATGGGCATCTTTAAGTAGCTAGGCCTCCTTGTCCATTGTCTTCACAGCTAGTTAAAGACCAAAGGAAGGTTTAATCAAAAACACAGTATTAGCAGTTTCATCAATTTGAAAAAAAAGGGTCGGCCACTATATCAACTACTTCTGACCGTATCCAAAGTGACAACCTGTGGTTTGTTTTGTGGAAATGGGATTAGGTGTACTTTCTGTGTTGTAGCCTTGCCTTTGAACTGATTTAATCCCTCAATATCCTCCCTGCTGTTTACTTGTTGCCCTAACCCAACGCTGCTGACTGCACACATAAACTTGAGGAATCACATTAGGTTGACATGATGGTCCAAGGCTGAGACAACAAGGTCATTGCGCAGATGGAGATGGTAGGGTAAACATAGGCTTTTCATACTAGAAGCCCGGAGTGGATTCAAACACACAACAATATAACACCTTGAGGGTCTTTTTTCACAGATCATTTTTAACTTACATTGTGCACTAGACTGGTAACAGTAGTGGAAGGTAAATGCATTTAAATGCCATTTACAAACCTTTTTTTTTTTGAGTGAGCGTTTACCCACCTTTTGCGCAAAAAATGCATTGAAAGTACAGGAAGCGCTATTTTACTCAATGAGGACAGTGATAATGGCGCTGTTTTGCATAGCAGACATTTTACAGGTTCCTGACCAAGTCTGCTATTTTGTGTGTTTTTTTGGTCTGATCGTAACTTGTTTTGTGCATAATGTTTCCACCATCATTTCCTATGACTGAAAATAGCTTCTGGACATCAGAACAGCAATCACTCACCTACATTTGGATGAAGATTTTTACTTGCAACGAATTGGAGACACAGGACATACTGCTCACCCCAGACAAGGCCCTAATCCCTTTGACACGGAAAATAAAAATATGGCGTAAAAGAGGCCGGCGTGTGGGCACCTTGACAAAACTAATTTGGCGAGTATATAAAGTGCCTCTAACCTCCGTTCTATTGGCGAACGTGCAATCACTGGAGAACAAACTGGATGAGCTCCATTCGAGGCTATCCTGTCAAGGAGTTGTGGCAAAATGTCCAAGTGGAATTATGTTTTCAGCAATGTTTACAAATTTTTTTTAAAATGCAAAGATGAAATGTCTTGAGTCATTAATATTCAACCCTTTTGTTATGGCAAGCCTAAGTAAGTTCAGGAGTAAAACTGTTGGTTAACAGGTCACATAATAAGTTGCATTGACTGTGTGCAATAAAAGTGTGCCCCCCGCCACTGCAGTCAAGTAACCAATCCAATTCGCCCTCTAGTGACCTCATGGGTGGGATTGTATTAATATTTTTCTTAATTAATATACTTATTTTGTTTATCAAGTGTTTCTATGCCAAATTATTTTGTTATATTTCAGTCTTCTGTGATGTATATAAAGGGTAATATTGGGATGCAAACTCGACATGGAATACATTTCAACTCTATAGCTGGCATGGTACATGGCATGGTACATGTGTGTGAGGTGTAAACTTTTAATTCAAAGTAGATTTGTTTAAGACTACCAAGAAACCCTCCCTGTGACCTTGATTTAGCCCACTGCAGTAAAAGGATAACATGATTGTTAAATGACTACCTCATCCATACATTGTCTGTAAGGTCCCTCAGTCAAGTAGTGAATTTCAAGCACAGATTCAACCACAAAGACCAGGAAGGTTTTCCAATGGTTCACAAAGGGCACCTATTGACAGATGGGTAAGAAAAACAGACGATAAAGATCCCTTTGAGCATGGTGTAGTTACTAATTACAGTTTGGATGGTTTATCAATACACCCAGTCACTACAAAGACTCAGTTGCCTAACACTAACTCAGTTGCCGGAGAGGGAGGAAACTGCTCAGGGATTTCACCATCAGGCCAATTAAAACAGTTACAGAGTTGAATGGCTGTGATAGGAGATAACTGAGGATGGATCAACAACATTGTAGTTACTCCACAATACTAACATAAATGACAGAGTGAAAAGAAGGAAACATGTACAGAATACACATATTCCAAAACATGCATCCTGTTTGCAATAAGGCACTAAAGTAATGTTTCAAAAGAATGTGGCAAGGAAATTAACTTTTGGTCCTGAATACAAAGGGTTATTTTTGGGGCAAATCCAACACAACACAACACATCACTGAGTACCACTCTTCATATTTTCAAGCATGGTGGTGTTTGTCATCGACAAGGACTAGGTTTTTTTTAGGGATAAAAATAAATGGAATAGAGCTAAGTACAGGCAAAATCCTAGAGGAAAACTTGGTTCAGTCTGCTTTCCAACAGACACTGGGAGTCAAATTCACCTTTCAACAGGACAATTACCAAAAACACAAGGACAAATATACACTGGAGTTGCTTACCAAGACGACGTTGAATGTTCCTGAATGGCCTAATTATAGTTTTAACTTAATTCAGCTTGAAAATCTATGACAAGACTTGAAAATGGCTGTCTAGCAATGATCAACAACCAATTGACAGAGGTTGATGAATGTAAAAAATATGAATGTGGAAATATTGTACAATCCAGGTGTGCACAGATCTTAAAGAGTTACTTATAAAGACTCACAGCTGTATTTGCTGCCAAAGGCTATACTAACATGTATTAACCCAGGGGGTTTAATACTTATCTAATCAAGTTGTATTAGTATTTTATTTCCATTCATTCAAAAATTTTATAATCTTCCACTTTGCCGTTAAAATATTTTGTGTAGATTGGTGACAAAAAATTACAATTAAATTAATTTTAATCCCTCATTGTAACACAAAAACAATTCGGGTGGTGTGAAAAGTTTCCGAAGGCACTATACATCTAGCTGGTTTTTCTATGCATCGGCAGGACATAACGGCAGCATCAGCTAAACTCAAGGGATCTCTAATGGTGCATGATATCTAATATTAAGGAAGTCTCGAGGTTCTAAGCTGTAGACCATAATATTTACCAGGAGAGTTGATCTATATTTTTCGTAGCTGTCTATTTACCACCACAAACCAATGCTGGCATTAAGACCACACTCAACAAGCTGTATGGGGGCATAAGCAAATAAGAAAATGCTCATCCAGAGGTGGCCCTCTTAATGGCCTGTGATTTTAATGCAGGAAAACTAAAATCTGTTATTCCTAATTTCTACCAGCATATCATGTGTTCAACTACAGGCAAAAAATTCTAGATCACCTTTGCTCCACACACAGCAACGCTTACAAAGCTCTCCCTCAGCCTCCAATTGGCAAATCTGACCATAACTCTATTCTCCTGATTCCTGCATACAAGCAACAACAAAAAAGAACCAGCTCAATACAGATATGGTCCGATGAAGTGGATGCTAAGCTACAGGACTGTTTTGCTAGTGCAGACTGGAATATGTTCATAAATAAGTGCATCAACGACGTCGTCACCCACAGAAGCAGTACGTACACTTCCCAACCAGAACTCATGGATTACGGGAAACATCCTCACTGAGTTAGAGGCTAGAGCTGCCTCTTCCAAGGAGCGGGACACTAATCCGGACGCTTATAGGACACCTCGCTATGTCCTCCAACCAACCATCAAACGAGCAAAGCACCAATACAGGACTAAGATCGAATACTACTACACCGGCTCCAACGCTCGTCAGATGTAGCAGGGCTTGCAAACTTTCACGGATTACAAAGGGAAACCCAGCTGCGAGCTGCCCAGTGACGCTAGCCTACCAGACGAGCAAAATGCCTTTTACGCTCGCTTCGAGGCAAGCAACACTAAACCATGCATGATAGCATCAGCTGTTCTGGACAATTGTGTGATCACGTTCTCCGTAGTTGATGTGAGTAAGACCTTTAAACAGGTTAACATTCACAAGGCCACAGGGCTAGATGGATTACAAGGATGCGTACCTAGAACATGCTTTGACCAGCTTGCAAGTGTCTTCACTGACATTTTCAACCTCTCCCTGACCCAGTCTGTAATAATGTACATGTTTCAAGCAGACAACCATAGTCCTTGTGCCCAGGAACGTCAAGGTAACCAGTCTACATTACCATTGCCCCGTAGCACTCACATCTGAAGCCATGAAATGCTTTGAAAGAATGGTCATGGCCCACATCAACACCATCATCCCAGACACCCTGGACCCCCTCCAATTTACATACCACCCCAACAGATCCACAGATTACACAATCTCTATTGCACTCCATACTGCCCTTTCCTAATCTGGACAAAAGGAACACCTAAACTAAAAATAAAAAAATAAAAAAATAACTTCACAGATCTTCATTTTGAAGGGTTTAAACACTGTTTCCCATGCTTGTTCAATGAATCATAAACAATTAATGAACATGCACCTGTGGAAAGGTCTTTAAGACACTAACAGCTTACGGGAAAAACACCAAAAGAAAGATGCCCAGGGTCCCTGCTCATCTGCGTGAACGTGCCTTAGGCATGCTGTAAGGAGGCATGAGGACTGCAGATGTGGCCAGGGCAATAAATTGCAATGTCCATACTGTGAGATGCCTAAAACAGCGCTACAGGGAGACAGGACGGACAGCTGATCGTCCTCGCAGTGGCAGACCACGTGTAACAACACCTGCACAGGATCGGTACATCCGAACATCACATCTGCGGGACAGGTACAGGATGGCAACAACAACTGCCTGAGTTACACCAGGAACGCACAATCCCTCCATCAGTGCTCAGACTGTCCGCAATAGGCTGAGAGAGGCTGGACTGAGGGCTTGTAGGCCTGTTGTAAGACAAGTCCTCACCAGACATCACAGTCAACAACGTCGCCTATGGGCACAAATCCACCTTCGCTGGACCAGACAGGACTGGCAAAAAGTGCTCTTTACTGACGAGTTGCGGTTTTGTCTCACCAGGGGTGATGGTCAGATTTGCAAAGGAAGGAGCATTACACCAAGGCCTGTACTCTGGAGCGGGATAGATTTGGAGGTGGAGGGTCCATCATGGTCTGGGGCAGTGTGTCACAGCATCATCGGATTGAGCTTGTTGTCATTGCAGGCAATATCAATGCTGTGTGTTACAGGCAAGACATCCTCCTCCCTCATGTGGTACCCTTCCCGCAGGCTCATCCTGACATGACCCTCCAGCATGACAATGTCACCAGCCATACCACTCGTTCTGTGCGTGATATCCTGCAAGACAGGAATGTCAATATTCTGCCATGGCCAGCGAAGAGCCCGGATCCCAATCCCATTGAGCACGTCTGGGACCTGTTGGATTGGAGGGTGAGGGCTAGGACAATTCCCCCCAGAAATGTCCGGGAACTTGCAGGTGCCTTGGTGGAAGAATGGGGTAACATCTCACAGCAAGAACTGGAAAATCTGTTGCTGTCCATGAGGAGGAGATGCACTACAGAACTTAATGTACCTGGTGGCCACACCAGATACTGACTGTTACTTTTGATTTTGACCCCCCCTTTGTTGAGGGACACATTATTTCATTTCTGTTAGTCATATGTCTTTGTTCAGTTTATGTCTCAGTTGTTGAATCTTATTTACACATGTCAAGTTTGCTGAAAATAAACGCAGTTGATAGTGAGAGGACGTTTCTTTTATTGCTTAGTTTATGTGAGAATGCTGTTAATTGACTACAGTTCGGCGTTCAACACCATAGTGCCTTCCAAGCTCATCACTAAGGACTGACCCTGGGACTGAATATCTTTCTCTGCGACTGGATCCTGGACTTCCTGATGGTCCGCACCCACACATCTGCCATGCTGACACTCTTCAAAGGGCCCCTCAGGGGTGCATGCTTAGTCCTGTCCTGTACTCTCTGTTCACCCACGACTCCAACACCGTCATTAACTTTGCTGATGACACAACGGTGGTAGGCCTGAACACCAATGACAATGAGAGAGCCTATAGGGAGGAGGTCAGAGACCTGGCAGTGTGGTGCCAGAACAACAACCTATTCCTCAATTTCAGCAAAACAAATGAGCCGATTGTGAACTACAGGGTCGAAAGATTCAAGTTTATCGGTGTCCACATCACTAAGAATCTATCATGGTCCACACACTCCAACACAGTCATGAAGAGTGCACAACAAAACCTCTTCCCCTTCACCAGGCTGAAAAGATTTGCATGGGCTCTCAGATCCACAAAAAGTTATCCAGCTGCACCATTGAGATCATCTTGACTGGCTGCATCCCCGCTTGGTATGGCAACGGCTTGACATCCAACTCCAGCCACTCAAGTCATGAGTGTCACTGTTCTCTCTGCTACCGCAAGGCAAGTGGAACCAATGCACCAAGTCTATATCCAACAGGACCATGAACATCTTCTACCCACAAGCCATAAGACTTCTAAATAGTTTGTTAAATACACTGAATAAAAATATAAACGCAACATGTAAAGTGTGCACAAATTTGTTTACAACTTTGTTAGTAAACATTTCTCCTTTTCCAAGACAGGTGTGGCATATCAACAAGCTGATTAAACAGCATGATCCGTGTACCTTGTGAGAGAACAATAAAAGGCCACTCTAAAATGTGAAGTTTTGTCACACAACACAATGCCACAGATGTCTCAAGTGTTGAGGGAGCGTGCAATTGGCATGCTAACTGCAGGAATATCCACCAGAACTGAATTCAATTTCAATTTCTCTACCATAAGCCGCCTACAACATAGTTTTAGAGAATTTGGCAGTACGTCCAACTGGTCTCTAAACCTCAGGCCACGTGTAGCCACACCAGCCCAGGACCTCCACACCTGGCTTCTTCACCTGCGGGATCATCTGAGACCAGCCAGCCAGATAGCTGATGAAACTGTGGGTTTGTACAACCAAAAAAATTCTGCACAAACTGTCAGAAACCATCTCAGGAAAGCTCATCTGCATGCTCGTCGTCCTCACCAGGGTAACCGACTTCAATGGACAAATGCTCACATTCGATGGCCACTGGCGTGCTGGAGAAGTGCTCTTCACCGATTAATCCCGTTTCAACTGTACCTGGCAGACAGCGTATTTGGCGTCATGTGGGTGAGCTGTTTACTGATGTCAACATTGTGAGCACAGTGTCCCGTGGTGGGGGTGGGGTTATGGTATGGGCAGGCATAAGCTACAGATAACGAGCACAATTGTATTTTATTGACTGCAGTTTAAATGTGCAAAGATACTGTGACGAGATCCATTGTTGTGCAATTCAACCGCCACCATCACGCTATGTTTCAGTATGATAATGCCAGGCCCCATGTTGCAAGGATCTGTACACAATTCCTGGAAGCTGAAAATGTTCCATTTCTTCCATGGCCTGCATACTTACTATACAGTGCCTTGCGAAAGTATTCGGCCCCCTTGAACTTTGCAACCTTTTTCCACATTTGAGGCTTCAAACATAAAGATATAAAACTGTATTTTTTTGTGAAGAATCAACAACAAGTGGGACACAATCATGAAGTGGAACGACATTTATTGGATATTTCAAACTTTTTTAACAAATCAAAAACTGAAAAATTGGGCGTGCAAAATTATTCAGCCCCCTTAAGTTAATACTTTGTAGCGCCACCTTTTGCTGTGATTACAGCTGTAAGTCGCTTGGGGTATGTCTTTATCAGTTTTGCACATCGAGAGACTGACATTTTTGCCCATTCCTCCTTTCAAAACAGCTCGAGCTCAGTGAGGTTGGATGGAGAGCATTTGTGAACAGCAGTTTTCAGTTCTTTCCACAGATTCTCGATTGGATTCAGGTCTGGACTTTGACTTGGCCATTCTAACACCTGGATATGTTTATTTTTGAACCATTCCATTGTAGATTTTGCTTTATGTTTTGGATCATTGTCTTGTTGGAAGACAAATCTCCGTCCCAGTCTCAGGTCTTTTGCAGACTCCATCAGGTTTTCTTCCAGAATGGTCCTGTATTTGGCTCCATCCATCTACCCATCAATTTTAACCATCTTCCCTGTCCCTGCTGAAGAAAAGCAGATCCAAACCATGATGCTGCCACCACCATGTTTGACAGTGGGGATGGTGTGTTCAGGGTGATGAGCTGTGTTGCTTTTACGCCAAATATAACATCTTGCATTGTTGCCAAAAAGTTCAATTTTGGTTTCATCTGACCAGAGCACCTTCTTCCACATGTTTGGTGTGTCTCCCAGGTGGCTTGTGGCAAACTTTAAACAACACTTTTTATGGATATCTTTAAGAAATGGCTTTCTTATTGCCACTCTTCCATAAAGGCCAGATTTGTGCAATACACGACTGATTGTTGTCCTATGGACAGAGTCTCCCACCTCAGCTGTAGATCTCTTGGCTGCATCTCTGATCAGTCTTCTCCTTGTATGAGTTGAAAGTTTAGAGGGACTGTAACGGCGTTCGTCTGTTGAAAGAGGAGCGGACCAAAATGCAGCGTGGTGGTTACTCATGTTCTTTAATGAAGAAGAACAAACTAACAAAATACAAAACAACAAACGTAACGCGAAAACCTATACAGCCTATCTTGTGACAACTAACACAGAGACAGGAACAATCACCCACAAACACACAGTGAAACCCAGGCTACCTAAATATGGTTCCCAATCAGAGACAACGAGAATCACCTGACTCTGATTGAGAACCGCCTCAGGCAGCCATAGACTATGCTAGACACCCCACAAAACCCTAAGACAAAAACGCACCACAAAAACCCATGTCACACCCTGGCCTGACCAAATAAATGAAGACAAACATAATATACTACGACCAAGGCGTGACAGGGACGGCCAGGTCTTGGTAGATTTGCAGTGGTCTGATACTCCTTCCATTTCAATATTATCGCTTGCACAGTGCTCCTTGGGATGTTTTAAGCTCGGGAAATCTTTTTGTATCCAAATCTGGCTTTAAACTTCTTCACAACAGTATCTCGGACCTGCCTGGTGTGTTCCTTGTTCTTCATGATGCTCTCTGCGCTTTTAACGGACCTCTGAGACTATCACAGTGCAGGTGCATTTATACGGAGACTTGATTACACACAGGTGGATTGTATTTATCATCATTAGTCATTTAGGTCAACATTGGATCATTCAGAGATCCTCACTGAACTTCTGGAGAGAGTTTGCTGCACTGAAAGTAAAGGGCTGAATAATTTTGCGCGCCCAATTTTTCAGTTTTTGATTTGTTAAAAAAGTTTGAAATATCCAATAAATGTCGTTCCACTTCATGATTGTGTCCCACTTCTTGTTGATTCTTCTTCACAAAAAAATACAGTTTTATATCTTTATGTTTGAAGCCTGAAATGTGGCAAAAGGTCGCAAAGTTCAAGGGGGCCGAATACTTTCGCAAGGCACTGTATATGTCACCCATTGAGCATGTTTGGGATGCTGTGGATCGATGTGTATGACAGCGTGTTCCAGTTCCCGACAATAACCAACAACTTTGTACAGCCAATGAAGAGGAGTGGGACAACATTCCACAGGCCACAATCAACAGCCTGATCCACTCTATGCGAAGAAGGTGTGTCGTGCTCCATGAGCCAAATGGTGGTCACACCAGATACTAACTGGTTTTCTGATCCATGTCCATACCTTTTTTTAAGGTTCTGCCTCTGTGACCAACAGATGTATATCTGTATTTCCCAGTCATAGATTAGAGCCTAATACATTTTTTCAATTGACTGATTTCCTTGTATGAACAGTAACTCAGTAATATCTTTGAAAGTGTTACATGTTGCATTTATATTTTTGTTCAGTGTAGTTAAGCCAAGAGTTACACTACTGGTCAAAAGTTTTAGAACACCTACTCATTCAAGGGTTTTTCTTTATTTTTACTATTTTCTACATTGTAGAATAATAGTGAATACTTCAAAACTATGAAATAACACCTAAGGAACATGTAGTATCCAAAAAAGTGTTAAAATATATTTTATATTTTATATTTGAGCTTCTTCAAATAGCCACCCTTTGCCTTGATAACAGCTTTGCACACTCTTGCCATTCTCTCAACCAGCTTCACCTGGAATGCTTTACCAACAGTCTTGAAGGAGTTCCCACATATGCTGAGCCTTGAATTCTGAATAAATCACAGACAGTGTCACCAGCAACGTATCCCAACACCATAACACCTAATCCTCCATGCTTCACGGTGGGAAATACACATGCAGAGATCATTCGTTCACCCACACTACGTCTCACAAAGACACGGCAGTTGGAAACCAAAAATCTCCAATTTGGACTCCAGACCACAGGACACATTTCCATTGGTCTAATGTCCATTGCTTGTGTTTCTTGGCTCAAGCAAGTCTCTTATTCTTATTGGTGTC
Source organism: Oncorhynchus mykiss (assembly GCF_013265735.2). Classification (NCBI taxonomy): domain Eukaryota; kingdom Metazoa; phylum Chordata; class Actinopteri; order Salmoniformes; family Salmonidae; genus Oncorhynchus; species Oncorhynchus mykiss. The sequence goes on along the minus strand of NC_048568.1, from coordinate 18,619,553 downwards.
CTTTAGGAGTGGTTTATTTACAGCAATTCGACCATGAAGGTCTGATTCACACAGTCTCTTCTGAACAGTTGATGTTGAGATGTGTCTGTTACTTGAACTCTGTGAAGCATTTATTTGGGCTGCAATTTCTGAGGCTGGTAACTCTAATGAACTTATCCTCTGCAACAGAGGTAACTCTGGGTCTTCCATTTCTGTGGCAGTCCTCATGAGAGCCAGTTTCATCATAGCTCTTGATGGTTTTTGCGACTGCACTTGAATAAACTTCAAGTAAATTTTCCGTATTGACTGACCTTCATGTCTTAAAGTAATGATGGACTGTCATTTCTCTTTGCTTATTTGAGCTGTTTTTGCCATAATATGGACTTGGTCCATATTTCCCAAATAGGGGTAGCATCTGTGTTAACACTTTTTTGGGTTACTACATTGTGTGTTATTTCATAGTTTTGATGTCTTCACTATTATTCTACAATAATCTACAAGAAAATAGTACAAAAATGAAGAAAAGCCCTTGAATGAGTAGGTGCTCTAAAACTTTTGACCCGTAGTGAATACCTGCATTGACCCTTTTTCTCCACAAACATTTTTTTTTCCCTCATCACATACGCTGCTGCTACTGTTTATTATCTGTCACTTTATTCCTAGTTATATGTACATATCTACCTCAATCACCTCGTATACAACGGCACATCGGCTCGATCCTTGTCTGTAGCCAAGTTGTCGTTACTCATTGTGTATTTATTATGACTTTTATTTAACTTTCCATTATTTCTCCATTTTCCTTCTCTCTGCATTGTTGTGAAGGATAACATTTGATTTGATTAGTGTTTACCAACCTATTTTTCTCCCACTTGGATCCTGCATCACTGGTGTAATCATGTGTAATCATGCGTGCTCTATGTATTGGAATACAAGAATAGCAGGACATGGTTCACTTGGACTTCTGTAACACTGAAATGGAATGTGTCTGGTGTTGAATAGTACAGAGAGAGAGAAAGAGGTGAACCCGTGATTTACTCACACATTACTCACACGATACAGCATTTATCAGTGAAATTAACCATATTAAAAGATGTGGGTGGATCTGAGGTTAATATATTTTCTATCAGCAATTCCATTAGATTGTAATTTGCTATCGGGCTGTTATGCAAGACCTGACACCAACATCTAATTCAGATCTGATTGTTTTATGTTGGGAGCGGTCACTTTTCGTCCGGAGACCATTTCAACTCTGTTAAGGGTAGCATGGGCTTTGGCTGCTCGTTAATGGTGCTTTGAATATATATCTGGCAGTGAAAATACAAGTATAATCCTACTGTGTATCCTTATTATCTTAAATTGTCTTTATTTTTTAAGTGATATTGCTTTATCAATTTCAATTGCTTTGTAATGAAAAATAAGTAACAACCAGAAGTTAAATGTTTGACTCACAACACTCTTAGTGAATATTCTCCTCCGCAATGAGTAGCATCTCATCTCGTCTCCATCTTAATATTTCATTAGGCAGCTTGCCTCCCCATTAAGAGACAGAGAGCCCTGTAATGGGAGCAATCTGAGGAATGTTTGGGCCTTGGGGGAAAGCATAGCTCCGTCTGCTCGCTCAACACTTATTACTGAAATGCTCCTCTAGGGGAAACTCCAAACGATACAATAGGAAATGTGGCATACACAAAGGGACACAGATCCCCCTCCCGGTGAGATGGAAGAGATATATAACAGAGAGCTCGGTTGTCAGGTGTGTGCCCTATCTGATTTAAATAAGATTGCGTTTAACAAACACTGTATCAACCTCCGAGGAAATCCACTCAACCTTCCAATTATGCCCCGAGATGTACGGGAACTTGTAAACAGGGTTCCTCTGGTGAACAATGTATATTGATACGCCTCCTGAGCCCAGTATGCTCCAGGTGAATTGTTCTACAGTACACTAGAACATAACCGGCTCAGTGAGTGGGTGAACTCACAGCCATAATCCCCAGACTCTCTAGGTCTGCCTCTGCTTTGTTCTTAAGTTGTCAAAGTTGACATTTCCTCTGGAGAGGGTACAGTTGTATAATTCTGCTTTTTCACCTCTTCAGATTGCCCCCCCCCCCATCCCCTCATCCCTCACCTCCCTTCCACCTTCATTTATTATTTTTCTCTCTCTCGCTCCTTGTGGGAGTCTCCACTTCAATTTTTCTCCATGAGCGCACTAGATTTATTGCTCCAGTAAATTTCTGCGAAAGAGAAGCAGGCGCACTGGGCCCCCAGGGAATCTCGGCAGGAGATCACCTGACCATGTTGTGGCCACAACTGCAACAAAAACACATTCCTCAGGAGGAGACATTTGTTATTCCAATTCTAATCCCAAACCTGGAAGAGGAGGGAGGTGCGAGGGGGGGCACGGCTACGCTACGCTACAGGAAGCAGCGGAACACCAACACCAGTTACAAGGCAGCAGGAAACATGCACGCAAGGACATTTCCCTGGGAAACAAGGGACCAGAGGACCAGTCTATACAGTCCTGTCCTGACTCTGAAAGGTAGAGGATGCATGAGCTCACTGAACAACAGAGCATGGTTCTATATATTATGCATTCAGGATGTGCAGTATTTACAAATATATGGCTAAAATATATTGATCAATTTGGGATCTTTCCACCTCAGCGACAAATTAATTCTAATGTTAAAATGGTTTGACATCTTTGAGTTCAATGTTCTGCTCTAATTGGAAACATGGAACTTGTCACCATATTTTTCATTGAACTATTGAAAGTTATTTAATGCCTTTCTATCGCCCCAATGTTTTTTTGCTGGTTAGTTATAGTAAATTAAGAAAGTTGCTTAAAAAATTTATTTTATTAAATCATACAGATGTCATGAACAATATATAATAAACATCTATAATGTAATCTAAAGACAACGACCATAAACCTCCTGTGCTGCCTGTTCGATTCCTGTAGTGCTGAACATGTTAACATAGTAATCAATCCCTTGCTGCCAACCTCATATACCGGCCTAGGGCCTCCTCCCCCCAATACTCTAACCTTGTCTACACAACTCGAAGTCACTGGCTCTCCCTACCCCCATCACAGCAGCTTGTGACTTGTGTTCTGACAAGCTTGGCATCATTAAATCCATTCTAGACAAGTAGAGACACGTTCTGACAGTCTAAAGAGGGCCATGTGTTAGAAAGCTGAATGGAAGTGTGATTGAACACTAAGGCTAATTCGCCAGTAACCTCCCGAGACAGGGTCAGAATAGTTTGGGCAATACATAAAAGGTACATTACATGCATGAATGGAATAGTACCATTTGTCCTGGTACATCTAGACCTTGACGTCCTAAGGTCGCATTTAGAAGAGCTGCCAAGTGAAAAGAAAGAAAGTGAAGTTCATTGAAAGTCAATGGGTGAACTGGAGTGAAAATGTTTCAATGGACATCAAATGGATTAGGAAAACAACTGATTTGGACATTCCTAATTAGGATAATGGAATGGGCAGCATCTTATTCTTGGTAAGCTGTTCAACTGTTATTCACTTAGAAAATAACAATTTGGGCAAAACATTTCAACGTATTCTTCTGACGATGAAGACATGGTACAAGATAAATAAATTGGAGGCAAGTCCAGAAGGAAAAAACAACCCCTACTTCTACTTTTTTTCCTACTCAAGATGATTTTAGTCAGCCTTGAGGCCACTCTTTATATAACATCCAGATGATAGAACATTTACTCATCTCCATCATTACATATGCATTGAGTCACTCTCCACAAGTTATCTCATCTCTTTGAGAAGAGGCACTGAATGAATTAAGTATAGCAGTGGCTGGCAGTCAGAATGGAGAGACCATCAACTGTTGAACGAGGGGGAAGTAACTTCTGAATTCGGATTGCTGTAGACATGCCAACAAGATTATGGGACCTGCTTGCTGATTTACCTGGGCCCAGAGGCATAGTGAGGAGGAACAAATACTTCCAGATCATTGGAAATGAGACAAATGTGGCCCAAAGCATCAGGAAGTAATTTGTACCTGCTATTTTGGGTTTTCACACTTGGATGGCAGCAATCCTCAGGCAGATGGGATAAACTAATGACACTTCATTAATTGAACCAGCTAACTGAAAAGCTGCTGTCTGTTATTCAATATGAATGAAATAAACAGGAATTACAGTATTGAAGAGAGACAAAGAGGTTTCTGACAGAGATGAAAGCAGCTCTGCTCCCAACTCCTCTTAACTCTACTACTGTGTTCCGGTCGAATTGGACCGATTTACACGTTTTCTTTCTGAAAAATGTAGTTCATTTAATCTGATTGTCATAAGGTTCCATGACTTTGTCCACACAGGGCATCTGAACACACAAAATGCATTTAGATGATTTGTATTACATTTTAGGTGTTTTATTTAACTTTTGTACACCTGTGACCGGTCATTAGAAATGAATGGGTGAGACTACAATTAGTGTATAAAATTTAGTTCAGGCACATGCCCATTTATCAGATGGACACACTTCCTTTCCCAGACCCCCACATGCATGTGTGTTTGAACAGACACACACACCTCACTCCCCTTCTTGGCTTCCATGGCCACTTCCACCTTTCCCCAATAGAATATTTCCCCCACGGGAACCACACCGGTTGGCATTCTCACAAACAATCACAACATTGTTTCAATAATATATAGAACTTTTCTTGCATCTCTGGTATGTAACATTTTTTTGAGGCCTTGCTCACAATTCATTCTGTGGCAGCACAATGATCAAACTATATACTGTATGTGAGGCTCTTGATCATATATTTGATCATGACACTGGTGAGGAGGAGAGAGGCCAGGAAACTGACAGTGAAGATGCGTTAGAGGAGGAAGTGTCAGAAGTTGAAGACAACACAGAATATGATCCAGACCAAGAGACAACCAGTGTGGAACAATCCAGTCATGAGGAAGAGGGCCCTGTTGAGGTTGTTGTTACAATCCGGTCAAACAATGGGAATTTTTCCTGGTCTTCATCCTCACCTGAGAATAGAGGTCGGCTGTCGGCTGAAAATGTTATCAGGAAGACCCCAGAGCCAACGAGTTACGCCATATTTGATGACTTAAAATCCTGCCACTATTCTAAAATGTAAAATGGTTTCAAAACAAATGTCCTTGTTTAACTTTGACTCAAAGTAGTCTGTGATATATAGCACAATATGTTTCATCTGAGTATTTGTTACAGTCAAAATAATCCATACATGATGCTTTTTTTTTACTCAAAAACGAGTTGTATGAGCTCAGGTCAATGAGGCCTATAGGCCATAAATAGCAAATAGAAGTTCAAAACATGTAATATTCACAAGAAATTAAGTTGATAAAAAGATCTAACACAACATTAGGTGATAATATATGTATTATTATGGATTTATAATCAGCTATAATGGGTCGGTCATTTTGGACCGGGAACACAGAATTAATTAACATGAAATGAACACAACAGGAGGGTTAATAAAATGTGCTCGTTCATCATTCTGTCATCTCACTGTCTACATGAGTTTCTAATCACATGTTGACAATGTAGGCCATACTGTGTTTCATTACTATATGCCATTAAAGGACATTTTTCTACCTCCTAAAATCCCCATTCTGTTCATTGTGTCTTTTATCCCCTGTGATCAGCCGGGTGATAGTGTCCTTCTGCCAGGTATAAACATGCATCCAGAGCAACGCTTCTCAGAGGAAGACCAACCATGGCTTTAAGCTTTGAGATGTTCTTGGACTTGTTCCAGTATTGCAGGCCTGACTGTCTGAGAGGCTGTTGGTTGTTGAAACAGCAGACTGCATGGGTGACTTCCCCGTGACCAATGCTGTGCTTTGCCAGCTGGCTGGGACTGGAAAGAGGGCCGGCCGAGCAGACTGTGCTGTTAGTGCTCAGTCAGTCTGATCTCACAGTCTCTAATGAACACACTGTTAATCAAGGACAGTGAGCCGTCAGAATAAATCAAATTAAATTGTATTCTTCACATACACCGTTTAGAGCAGGTATAAAAGGTGAAGTGAAATGCTTATGCGCTAGCTCCCTCAACAATGAAGTACATTAGTCAATATCAATAATAACAATACAAATAATCAAATGAAAAATAACAAGTAATAGACGTAAAAAAATAAAAAGCCATATCTCAGACTGGCCAATAAAATGAAAAGATTAAAATGGGCAAAAGAACACAGACACTGGACAGAGGAACTCTGTCTAGAAGGCCAGCATCCCGGAGTTGCCTCTTCACTGTTGATGTTGAGACTGGTGTTTTGCAGGTACAACTTAATGAAGCTGCCAGTTGAGAACTTGTGAAGCGTCTATTTATCAAACTAGACACTCTAATGTCCTTGTCCTCTTGCTCAGTTGTGCACCAGGGCCTCCCACTCCTCTTTCTATTCTGGTTAGGGCCAGTTTGCGCTGTTCTGTGAAGTGAGTCGTACACAGCGTTGTACGAGATCTTCAATTTCTTGGCAATTTCTCGTTAGGAAAAGCCTTCATTTCTCAGAACAAGAATAGACTGATGAGTTTCAGAAGAAAGTACTTTGTTTCTGGCCATTTTCAGCTTGTAATCGAACCCACAAATGCTGATGCTCCAGATACTTAACTAGTCTAAAGAAGGCCAGTTTTATTGCTTCTTTAATCAGAACAACAGTTTTCAGCTGTGCTAACATAATTGCAAAAGGGTTTTCTAATGATCAAGTAGCCTTTAAAAATGCTAAATTTGGAATAGCTAACACATCGTGCCATCGGAACACAGGAGTGATGGTTGCTGAAAATGGGCCTCTGTACGCCTATGTAGATATTCCATAAAAAATCTGCAGTTTCAAGCTACAAAAGTAATTTACAACAATAACAATGTCTACACTGTATTTTTGATCAATCTGACCTTATTTTAATGGACAAAAAATTAGCTTTCTTTCAAAAACAAGGACACTTTTAAATGACCCCAAACTTTTGAACGGTAGTGTACATGTAATGTTGTGTAAAGACGGTATAGTAATACTGGACTGTATTTACAAATATACTTGTTCACCCAGTGGATTAAATAGTATATAACAGAACTGTGTGTGTGTGTGTGTGTGTGTGTGTGTGTGTGTGTGTGTGTGTGTGTGTGTGTGTGTGTGTGTGTGTGTGTGTGTGTGTGTGTGTGTGTGTGTGTGTGTGTGTGCGCATGTTTGTGTGTTAAGTGTTGGATGTGTGGGTAATCAGTGCAAATAATCTCTAAGGTGCAGACACAGTATTGTCTGAGGTGCAAATAGTTTCTAAGGTGCAGGTCTGTGCAGGGAGGCTGCTACGGTAAGCTGTTCAGTAAACTGATGGCCTGGTGGTAGTAGTTGTCTCAGTGGTGGTGTGATTGGACCATATCAGGTCATCTGTGATGTGCACGCTGAGAAACATGAAGCTTTTAACAATCTCCACTGCAGTCCCGTCGATGACAATAGGGGCGTGCTCAATAGGGGCGTGCTCCCCCGTGTTTCCCGTATTCCACGATCAGCTCCTTGGTTTGCTGAGGGAGAGGCTGTTTTCCTGGCACCACTATGTCAGGGCTCTTCCCTCCTCCCTGTAGCTTGTCTCGTCGTGTCGTCTGCAAACTTAATGATGGTGTTGGAGTCGTGCGTGGCCACGCAGTCGTGGATGTAAAGGAAGTAATGGATGAGGCAGTGCACACACCCCTGAGGAGCTCTGTGTTGAAGGTCAGCGTGGCAGAAGTGTTGTTGCCTACCCTCACCACCTGGGGTTTACCTGTCAGGAAGTCCCGGATCCAGTTGCAGAGGGAGGTTTTCATACCAGTGGAGAATGACTGCCCACCCTCATTGAAACCACAGAAGTTCAAAGCCGACTGGGGTGCAGCAGGCATTGTTAGCAGAAAACAGGATCCCCCATTATAGTAAATGTAAAAATTGCAATCTTTGGGGTGAAACTTTGTGTAAATAAAACAAAAACATTTGAAGCGTACAATTGACCAAGCATCGCTGGGGTTAGGGTTTAGCCGGGGTAGGCTGTCATTGTAAATAATAATTTGTTCTTAACTGACTTCCCTAGTTAAATAAATAAATTATCACCAGATGTATGTTCTTAAACATATTATTTTTAAATCGCACACAGAAGAAGTTATCAGGATAATTGAGTTAATAATGACAGCCTGCAGTACCCCAGACGGCCGTCAACTTGAGTTACTTAATGAGAGGGGGCACCGAGCCTAGGTGAAAGCCGACAAAGGTTAAGACAACGGCCTTCTAATATCCAATAACTCTTTGCAAACATGGGACAAGCATTGCTAGTTAGCAACGGCGCTAGTAGTTAGCAACGGCGCTAGTAGTTAGCAACGGCGCTAGTAGTTAGCAACGGCGCTTGTACCATGAATTTGTTTATTGTCAAATGCTGATGCATAGAATCATTAGGTTTTCTTAACCTGTATTTTTACGGTGTTGAATGTTGAGCTGTAGTCAATGAACAGCATTTTCACATACAGTACCAGTCAAACGCTTAGACAGACCAACTCATTCCAGGGTTTTTCTTAGATTTTACTATTTTCTACATTTTTGGTTACTACATGATTCCATATGTGTTATTTCATAGCTTTGACGTCTTCACTATTATTCTACAATGTAGAAAATAGTAAAAAATTAAGAAAATTCCTTGAAAGAGTAGGTATGTCCAAAACTTTTGACTGGTACTGTAGGTGCTCCAGGTGAGGCAAACACACAGTGTGTCGGTAATGTTATTATTTTTTCAATTGTTGTGCATCCATTATCTCAGCTTTAACTTTTCACTTAAAACAGAGTCAAACATTTAATTGTAATGATTTACCACTCAAGTCATTCACATTCAATAACATTTGCCTAAAAACAAATGCTGTGTGCCATTTTATCAATGAGAACGATATGGCTGATATTTAGCTGTGTTGTGATACTGACTTTGGTGGTGTAGCCAACAGCCAAATTAGCTCTCTCTCAGGGTAGCTGCAGATAATTTCTATGTTATGATTCCTGTGACTCCTATAATTCATGTCACCCAGGATATTATTTGGTTTTTCTGTTATGCTAATGATTTTGTTCCCTGAGCTCGACTGTCCTGCTGGTATGCTGTGACATGCTGAAATAAAAGAAATGCATTGTGGTGCCTTGCCAATTGACATACTGCCAAATCTTATCAAACTGTTGGGGGGTGTATTGAATACATAGCTGGAGAAACAGGTTCAGAGCTTGTTTCATCTTTTGCTGCATAGTAGCTCTTGTCTATATGAATTATTTAAGACAATGATGGGCCTCAACTTACTGTTGTGAATTAGAATAGTAGAATACACAAGGTGCAATTTTGAAATTTGCTTTTGCATCAGCAGTTTTTATTTTGTTCTGAAAGTCACTCAAGTAGCCCATGTCAGCAAACATTTTTTAGATTGTTAAGTTAGTCTAGTGGCCAGCTACTGTATATAAACTTGTAGTAATCAAGGTTGAATTAGAGCCTGGGGGCCGCCATTGATTTTGTAAAGTCAGTCTCACTCAGATACAGTATCACATTAAAAACTGCAAACATTTCTCTTCATCCTATGGTAAAATGTATAGAATTGCAGCAAACTTTCTTTAAAACAGCAACACCCCATGGCAAAATGTGTAAAATTGCATGGAATGAACTCTAAAAATATGAACCGTTCTCCCCCATCGAAGTTACCCATCCCTGAATTAAGACTAATGATAGGACCAGTACATGCATACATTTGGTTCATAGATACACTCGCAGAAAAAAGGGTTCCGAAAGTGTTATTCGGCTGTCCTCATAGGAGAACCCTTTGGGTTCCATGTAGAACCCTCTGTGGAAAGGGTTTTACATAGAACCCAAAAGGGTTTTCCCTAGAACCAAAAGGATTCTACCTGGAACCAAAAAGGGTTCTTCACAGTGGTGGAAGAAATACCCAACTGTCATACTTGAGTAAAAGTAAAGATACCTTACTAGAAAATGACTCAAGTAAAAATCACCCAGTAAAATTCTACTTGAGTAAAAGTCTAAAAGTATTTGGTTTAAAGCATACTTAAGTAACAAAAGTAAAAGTATAAATAATTTCAAATTCCTTATATTAAGCAAACCAGATGGCACAATTATTTTACATTTTTATTTATTTACGGAAGCCAGGAACACTCAGACATCATTTACAAACAACGCATGTGTGTTTAGTGAGTCCGCTAGATCAGAGGCAGTAGTGATAACCAGGGATATTTGCTTGATATGTGCGTGAATTTCATTGTTTTCCTGTCCTGCTAAGCATTCAAAATGTAATGAGTACTATTGGGTGTCAAGGAAAATATCTGGAGTAAAAAGTACAATATTTTCTTAAGCAATGTAGTGAAGTAAAAGTAAAAGTAGTCAAAAATATAAATAGTAAAGTAAAGTACAGATATAAAAAAAACTACTTAAAGTAGTACTTTAAAGTATTTTTACTTAAGTGCTTTACACCACTGGTTCTTCAAAGGGTTCTCCTATAGCAGGGCTATGCAACTGGCGGTCCGCTGATCCGATCCGGCCCATTTATTCGTTTAAATTGCCCTTTGATAAATTCTGAACATAAATAAAAGATCTGCAAAAAACACCTCTCAAAAATCGAGCGTTCAGTGCAAAAATGACAAGCACTATTGTGGTTGTCTATAGTGTTGTTTCTAGCATTTTTACACAGTTTCTATCACTTATGTGGCATGATGATAATTTTTTCTTCATATGAATTTGGCTCTAGTGTTTGACCCCATTCCTGAAAGCTGTGACTCTCAGGAACATGTATGTGCATTCTGTTTTACGCTCAGAAGGACTAGTTAGAAGGGAGTGTTACATTAAAAAAAAAACATAATTCGAAGCCTACTTCCTTCAGACTGGAATTTGACATTACCTAATGTGACATTTATTTGTGTTATTTATTGAGATGCTTAATTACAGATAATTGTAAAATTACCAAAATAAAATGTTTAGAAAAAAAATGGTGAGCGAACGTTTTTGTGTTGCGCTTCTGAAGAATAATTGCATGTGGAAAATGTCCGCCCCCCTATAATGAACCTTTTTTTCACATCTGGCCCCTGTAAGAATATAGATGATTATAGCCCTGTCCTACAGGGACGGCCGAAGAACCCTATTAGGTTCTAGATAGCACATTTTTTACTAAGAGTGTACACCTGTGCAATTCATCTTATGCAAATTCAACATTTGCACAGGCCCTTTATAGTTCTCAAGCTTGAATACTGTATACATTACATATGTATAAATATTGAGCGTAGGAGCACAGAAGCAACCTTTTCTTGCTTCATCCATCTAAGATGTTTTCCCAAGCTATTAACAACTAGACACTGTTAGATGTAATATGTAACTATTTGGTTTTGATATACTACTGTTCATACTGACACCCTTGCATGCTAGTGCTGAAAAAAAGAATAAAAACACAAACATGTCATTTTGCCTGGGTGTTAAGAGGTTATTAAAATCCTACAGGAGAAATCAAAACAACCGCACAGAGCTTCCTTCATTTTACATCACTTTTCAGAAAGCACAATGGGCTTCACAGTTTTTAATTGGAAGTTGAAATTCACATTTTTTTAAAGGAATCGATGAATGTGCGAATTTTCACTGCTTGCTATGTGTTTTTTTTTTTTTTTTTTATCACCTCATTAGGCTGATAATGATAGTCTGGAGCACTGTGTGGGCAGGCTGTACCGGTTTGGAGCTGTCGGGTGCTCAGTTCTCCGAGCTGTTTCCCTATCGTCTCCTCATTCCACTCCTAGGTAATCGCACTAGACCACACAGAGCCATTACGTTTTGATCCAATCTCATCCAGGCAGCACTACAATTGGGATGTAGATTATGTCACAGTTTGCAACCTGTCTGATGGAGCGTCCTCATTAGTGTAGCCGTGTGGGAGGAACAGCGTTAGTTAGGAGGACTGGAGGAGACCTCTACAGAGTCAGACAGAGACCAGCTAAGAGAGGAGAGCCCTGAACAGTGGGAAGAGACTCCAGGGGAACCCATCTACATGGCACAGAACCACAGGAGGGTTGGGGTGCACTGCTAGTGCTAGACAGGAAAAGTGTTTCTGTAACGTATTCCTTTTCTTCACTCACCTTTAACGTGTGTATGAAATGACTGTAAGACCTAAAGAGGCATGAGTCAAAATAAGTGTGCATGTGGAAACGTTACAAGAGGCTAAGAGAATATTTTGTGTAATAGTAATATTAAAAAAATATCAAAATTACTCAAGTCGTGTTAGTTTAGGCTATTAGAACGGAATCAATAACCCTGTTAACCTCCTATTGTAATTTGTTTGGGAACGCTACCAATGCGTCAGTCACACCTGGTATCACTTCATCTTTAGCTAACGCTCTCTGCAAGTCATCAAGGCCTTTAATTCTAACAGGGACACCCAGAGGCGTCAAGGGCACGTGCCGCCTCAGATTTATTTTATTTATTATCATTTTGTATTCATTTTTAAGCCCACGTTTTATCATCATTATTTATAAAAATATCTGTCAGTGGTATTGACTGGACCACCCCCTATTCTCACTAATATGTGGTTCCTTCCAAGGAGCAAAGATATGCTAGACAAGGATCCAAGATATGCTAGACGGGACGCTAGATAATGTAGTGTGCCCCCATACTCAACTGGCAGAACCGGTCCTGATCTGGACCCGGAATGGGTCGGGCTTCGACCTCTGGTATCATATAAACACAAAAGATGTGGAAAAATGTGTAGCATTGCATGAAATTACCTTTAAAGATGCAGTATGTAGAAGTCGCTCTGCCATTTCCTGGTTGCAGAAATTCTAATAGTTCGCCTAATTTCAGTTGAAATATATTTTCCATAACCCAAAATATTGTATTTTCAGGTGTTCGAAGCTGGTGTACAAAAACAGAAGTAGAAGACGCAAAAAATTAAACTTAAGAACGAGAAGCATAGAAAAAGCACACATACAACAGAGCTACTGCTTCTTAGACTTGATCTCAATGAAAATGACAGATCACCAACATATTGCAGCTTTAAAACAGCAACAACAACAACAATCTTTGCCCTGTGCAAAATGTGTAGAATTGCGGGAAATGTGTTTAAAAATGCAACATTCTGTCTCAGTTTGAGGTCGCATGGGTTGCGAGGTGGGGGTTTGTTACTACTCCGATAAATGACAATATCCATCCTGACCTTTGCCACCTAGAAGACTTGTGTGACAGGACCTTCTCAAATAGTACTTCAGTAACCCTAATCTACTGCATGCAGACAGTATAATCAGTGGAGAAGTAGAGAGAGTACAGCGTGACACACAGCATTTTATTTGATTTTTAGCTGCCGGTGATTGGCAGGACTCGCAGGAGGTATGTTTGTAAATGAATTTGTTCAAGCTATGTAGCCTGTTGATTCCTTCTTGGTGAATAAATGAAACAAAATGTTTTGTTGTTACTCTGTAATTCTAGCCACCTAGACATTTTATGAAGTTGGCTTTAGCTAGCCATCGAGATAGGTTCCCAATCTCCCAACCTAGCTACCAAGCCATTTTGGGCTATCAATCAAGTTAGAGTAGCTTGTCTACCCATCTTAGCTGGCATGCCTGCTGGCATGGTTGATAAACTTTAGAAAAGCAAGTAATAACTAAATATACTGAATAAGACTCATATTCCTTTCAATCTTGTATCCAGATTTGAGTATACATGCAGAGAAGCATATTTAATTGATTAAAAAACATAACCACTAATCACATGTACCATGTAGTAATTTGGATGTAATATCCCAGGCATGTTAGTATTTTGGTATTTTATTAGGATCCCCATTAGCTGTTGCAAAAGCAGCAGCTACTCTTCCTGGGGTCCACACAAAACATGAAACATGACAAAATACAGAACATTAATAGACAAGAAAAGCTCAAGCACAGAACTACATAATTGTATTTTTTATTTTTTTAAGGCACACGTAGCCTACATGTCAATAACAATACATACACACAAACTATCTAGGTCAAATAGGGGAGAGGTGTCGTGAGGTGTTGCTTTATCTGTTTTTTTTAAACTAGGTTTGCTATACATTGGAGCAATATGAGATGGAACGGCTCTATATAATACTGTATACTTTCTTGAATTTGTTCTGGATTTGGGGACTGCGAAAAGAGCCCTGGTGGCATGTGCAGTATGTTGAGATGTGTGATTTAAAACAGTCAGAATGACAACCTCGTTAAAATTACAATTGAACAGGCAAAGCGGTATGCTTAGATTACCTATGCAGAAAAATATACGTACTGTATTTTAAACATAAAATTAGGCATGATGATTATGAATCTAGATTGCAGGAAAAAACTGTTTCAGGTGTTTGAATAATGCTAAACGTACTTTGTGCCCTCTAAAATAATGGATGCATGATGCCCCTAGGTAAACTCAGTTGCTTCCTTTGACTCCAACTGAAAACCCACGCGAACTACGGACATCACATTTACTTTCACACAACTAGCCTTACCTACTGTGCTCCCTAAGCACTTGAATGACCCATCAACTGTCTCTCAGCTAAATGACAACTGAATTCCATGTCTCAAAGGACAGGCTGTTTCGGACGGACACTACAATCCTGACAGTGAGCGCAGAATGCACATGGTGGGGATGTAACCATGGGAAAGTGAGGCATCATTGCCCAACTTTTTATCAACCAACAAGGTATTTAACCCCGCAGAAAGAAAGTTGACAAAACTATTTTTTCTTGGAACACCTGCTACGACTTTTCCTTTTTTGTAAAACCATTTCCATGGTAATTGGCAGCAGTTACAAACAGTGCAATAAGTAGTGTCAGGCCACGGCTATGTAATTACATGGCTTCTCAAAGAGAGAGAGAGAGAGAGAGAGAGAGAGAGAGAGAGAGAGAGAGAGACAGAGAGAGAGGAGCATTTCAGAAAGGAGAGGAGCTGGGTTCTTTCCCTCCCACCCTCCAAAGTCCCCCTTGTCTCCCTCCAACCTCCAATCAGCCAGAAGACTCCTGATTGCTGCACTGTAGTGGCAGCACTCCTGCCTTGTCATTCGCCCTGCGCTGCTGGCTAGGAATGTGAAAACAGCCACTCTGTCTCTGCTAGCAGACATACTGTGTACAGTATGTTCCCTGGGCACAATTTCATACCATTACCTAACTAGGATATGGGTAGGATATGGCATTAAAATTGTGCTATGGAACTGTCAAAATGTACTCAAATGTCTTTTGAAACATATTGATTCATAGTTTCAGTGATATAATTGTGAATCGCTATGACCTCATGGACTTAGGAAGCGGTTGTGCAACCTCGAGATTTGCAACCTCAATTACTGCAGTCAAAGATCACATGGAAATTCCAGAGATTAAATTAAGGCACAGTCAATTCAACCAGAGCCATTACATTTTCCATATATCCAAAGGTACATAAATGGTTCACATGTCAGCAGACAGTCTCTTCGTTTCAAAGGAAAGGGTTTAAGGGCAATGATCCAATTCACTCTCTAAGTGGTGGATGACTGTGTTTGCCCATGAGTCTACAACAAAATCCCCATTCCACTGAGCTTTCCATCCATGGCTTTTTTTATAAACTTGTCATGTACTGTCATGTTGTGTCTTGTCTCTGTCCTTTCCCTTCACCCTGTCTCCCTCTGCTGGTCGTTGTTAGGTTACCTTTTCTCCCCCGCTTTCCCCCAGCTGTTCCTTGTCTCCTCTAACTACCCATTCACCCCGTTTCCCACCTGTTCCCTTTTTCCCTCTGATTAGGTCCCTATATCTCTCTCTGTTTCTGTTCCTGTCCTTGTCGGATTCTTGTTTGTTGTGTTTCATGCCTGAGCCAGACTATCGTCATGTTTGCTGTAACCTTGTCCTGTCCTGTCGGAATCTGCCGGTCTATCTGAGCCTACCTATGTTTGGTTATTAAAGAAGCTCTGTTTAAGTTAGTTCGCTTTTGGGTCCTCATTCACTCACCATAACAGAAGAATCCGACCAAGAATGGACCCAGCGACTTCGGATCCTCTCCACTCAGCCGTCGGGATCCAGGGAGCGATGCTAGGCAGACACGAGCAGGAAGTGTCTGCTGCTCGACATGCCGTTGAGACCCTGGCCACCCAAGTCTCCAACCTCACAGAACAGGTTCACCATCTCCGCCTCGATCCACCGGCCACTTCCAGGGCTTTCGAATCTCCGGAGCCCAGAATCAATAACCCGCCGTGTTACTCTGGGGAGCCCACTGAATGCCGCTCGTTCCTCACCCAGTGTGATATTGTGTTTTCTCTCCAGCCCAACACTTACTCCAGGAGCACTGCTCGTGTCGCCTACGTCATATCTCTCCTTATTGGACGGGCTCGTGAGTGGGGCACGGCAATCTGGGAGGCAAGGGCTGAGTGTACTAACCAGTATCAAGACTTTAAGGAGGAGATGATACGGGTTTTTGATCGATCTGTTTTTGGGGAGGAGGCTTCCAGGGCCCTGTCTTCCCTATGTCAAGGCAATCGATCCATAACAGACTACTCTATTGAGTTTCGCACTCTTGCTGTCTCCAGTGGCTGGAACGAGCCGGCCTTGCTCGCTCGTCTTCTGGAGGGTTTCCGCGCAGAGGTAAAGGATGAGATTCTCTCCCGGGAGGTTCCTTCCAGCGTGGATTCCTTGATTGAACTCGCTATTCGCATTGAGCGACGGGTTGATCTTCGTCACCGAGCTCGTGGAAAGGAGCTCGCGCTCTCCGTCGCCTCCCTCTCCGCATCACTACCATCTTCCTCTGCCGGCTCGGGTGCTGAGCCCATGCAGCTGGGAGGTATCCGCATCTCGACTAAGGAGAGGGAACGGAGAATCACCAACCGCCTCTGTCTCTATTGCGGTTCCGCTGGTCATTTTGTCACTTCATGTCCAGTAAAAGGCCAGAGCTCGTCAGTAAGCGGAGGGCTACTGGTGAGCGCTACTACTCCTGTCTCTCCTTCAAGATCCTGCACTACCTTGTCGGTCCATCTACGCTGGACCGGTTCGTCAGCTTCCTGCAGTGCCTTAATAGACTCTGGGGCGGAGGGCTGTTTTATGGACGAGACCTGGGCTCGGGAACATGACATTCCTCTCAGACAGTTAAAGGAGCCCACGGCCTTGTTCGCCCTGGATGGTAGTCCTCTCCCCAGGATTCAGCGTGAGACGCTACCTTTAACCCTCACTGTTTCTGGTAATCATAGTGAAACCATTTCTTTTTTAATTTTTCGTTCACCTTTTACACCTGTTGTTTTGGGCCATCCCTGGCTAGTTTGTCATAATCCTTCCATTAATTGGTCTAGTAATTCTATCCTCTCCTGGAACGTCTCTTGTCATGTGAAATGTTTAATGTCTGCTATCCCTCCTGTTTCCTCTGTCTCTTCTTCACAGGAGGAGCCTGGTGATTTGACAGGGGTGCCGGAGGAATATCACGATCTGCGCACGGTGTTCAGTCGGTCCAGGGCCACCTCTCTTCCTCCACACCGGTCGTATGATTGTAGTATTGATCTCCTTCCGGGAACCACCCCCCCCCCCCCCCCGGGGTAGACTATACTCTCTGTCGGCTCCCGAACGTAAGGCTCTCGAAGATTATTTGTCTGTAGCTCTTGACGCCGGTACCATAGTCCCCTCCTCCTCTCCCGCCGGAGCGGGGTTTTTTTTTGTCAAGAAGAAGGACGGGTCTCTGCGCCCCTGCATAGATTATCGAGGGCTGAATGACATAACAGTGAAGAATCGTTATCCGCTTCCTCTTATGTCTTCAGCCTTCGAGATCCTGCAGGGAGCCAGGTTTTTCACTAAGTTGGACCTTCGTAACGCTTACCATCTCGTGCGCATCAGGGAGGGGGACGAGTGGAAGACGGCGTTTAACACTCCGTTAGGGCACTTTGAATACCGGGTTCTTCCTTTCGGCCTCGCTAACGCTCCAGCTGTCTTTCAGGCATTAGTCAATGATGTCCTGAGAGACATGCTGAACATCTTTGTTTTCGTTTACCTTGACGATATCCTGATTTTTTCACCGTCACTCCAGATTCATGTTCAGCACGTTCGACGTGTCCTCCAGCGCCTTTTAGAGAATTGTCTTTTTGTGAAGGCTGAGAAGTGCACTTTTCATGCCTCCTCCGTCACATTTCTCGGTTCTGTTATTTCCGCTGAAGGCATTAAGATGGATCCCGCTAAGGTCCAAGCTGTCATTGATTGGCCCGTCCCTAAGTCACGCGTCGAGCTGCAGCGCTTTCTCGGCTTTGAACTTCTATCGTCGTTTCATCCGTAATTTCGGTCAGGTGGCAGCTCCTCTCACAGCCCTTACTTCTGTCAAGACGTGCTTTAAGTGGTCCGTTTCCGCCCAGGGAGCTTTTGATCTCCTCAAGAATCGTTTTACATCCGCTCCTATCCTTGTTACACCTGACGTCTCTAGACAGTTCGTTGTCGAGGTTGACGCGTCAGAGGTGGGCGTGGGAGCCATCCTTTCTCAGCGCTCCCTCTCTGACGACAAGGTCCACCCATGCGCGTATTTTTCTCATCGCCTGTCGCCGTCGGAACGTAACTATGATGTGGGTAACCGCGAACTGCTCGCCATCCGGTTAGCCCTAGGCGAATGGCGACAGTGGTTGGAGGGGGCGACCGTTCCTTTTGTCGTTTGGACTGACCATAGGAACCTTGAGTACATCCGTTCTGCCAAACGACTTAATGCGCGTCAGGCGCGTTGGGCGCTGTTTTTCGCTCGTTTCGAGTTCATGATTTCTTATCGTCCGGGCTCTAAGAACACCAAGCCTGATGCTTTGTCTCGTCTCTTCAGTTCTTCAGTAGCCTCCACTGACCCCGAGGGGATTCTCCCTGAGGGGCGTGTTGTCGGGTTGACTGTCTGGGGAATTGAGAGGCAGGTAAAACAAGCGCTCACTCACACTCCGTCGCCGCGCGCTTGTCCTAGGAACCTTCTTTTCGTTCCCGTTCCTACTCGTCTGGCCGTTCTTCAGTGGGCTCACTCTGCCAAGTTAGCCGGCCACCCTGGCGTTCGGGGTACGCTTGCTTCCATTCGCCAGCGTTTTTGGTGGCCCACCCGGGAGCATGACACGCGTCGTTTCGTGGCTGCTTGTTCGGTCTGCGCGCAGACTAAGTCCGGTAACTCTCCTCCTGCCGGCCGTCTCAGGCCGCTTCCTATTCCCTCTCGACCGTGGTCTCACATCGCCTTAGATTTTGTCACCGGACTGCCTTCGTCAGCGGGGAAGACTGTTATTCTTACGGTTGTCGATAGGTTCTCTAAGGCGGCTCATTTCATTCCCCTTGCTAAGCTTCCTTCTGCTAAAGAGACGGCACAAATCATCATCGAGAATGTTTTCAGAATTCATGGCCTTCCGTCAGACGTCGTTTCGGACAGAGGTCCGCAATTCACGTCTCAATTTTGGAGGGAGTTTTGCCGTTTGATTGGGGCTTCCGTCAGTCTCTCTTCCGGCTTTCACCCCCAGTCTAACGGTCAAGCAGAACGGGCCAATCAGACTATTGGTCGCATCTTACGCAGTCTTTCTTTTCGTAACCCTGCGTCTTGGTCAGAACAGCTCCCCTGGGCAGAATACGCCCACAACTCGCTTCCTTCGTCTGCGACCGGGCTATCTCCTTTTCAGAGTAGCCTCGGGTACCAGCCTCCGCTGTTCTCATCTCAGTTCGCCGAGTCCAGCGTCCCCTCCGCTCAGGCTTTTGTCCAACGTTGCGAGCGCACCTGGAAGAGGGTCAGGTCTGCACTTTGCCGTTATAGGACGCAGACTGTGAGGGCTGCTAATAAGCGTAGAACTAAGAGTCCTAGATATTGTCGCGGTCAGAGAGTTTGGCTCTCCACTCAGAACCTTCCCCTTAAGACGGCTTCTCGCAAGTTGACCCCGCGGTTCATTGGTCCGTTCCGTATTTCTCGGGTCATTAATCCTGTCGCAGTTCGACTTCTTCTTCCGCGATACCTTCGTCGCGTCCACCCGGTCTTCCATGTCTCCTGCATCAAGCCCGTCCTTCGCGCCCCCGCTCGTCTTCCCCCCCCCCCCCCCCATCCTTGTCGAGGGCGCACCCATCTACAGGGTCCGTAGAATTTTGGACATGCGTCCTCGGGGCCGTGGTCACCAGTACCTCGTAGATTGGGAGGGGTACGGTCCTGAGGAGAGGAGTTGGGTTCCCTCTCGGGACGTGCTGGACCGTGCGCTGATCGAGGATTTCCTCCGTTGCCGCCAGGTTTCCTCCTCGAGTGCGCCAGGAGGCGCTCGGTGAGTGGGGGGGTACTGTCATGTACTGTCATGTTGTGTCTTGTCTCTGTCCTTTCCCTTCACCCTGTCTCCCTCTGCTGGTCGTTGTTAGGTTACCTTTTCTCCCCCGCTTTCCCCCAGCTGTTCCTTGTCTCCTCTAACTACCCATTCACCCCGTTTCCCACCTGTTCCCTTTTTCCCTCTGATTAGGTCCCTATATCTCTCTCTGTTTCTGTTCCTGTCCTTGTCGGATTCTTGTTTGTTGTGTTTCATGCCTGAGCCAGACTATCGTCATGTTTGCTGTAACCTTGTCCTGTCCTGTCGGAATCTGCCGGTCTATCTGAGCCTACCTATGTTTGGTTATTAAAGAAGCTCTGTTTAAGTTAGTTCGCTTTTGGGTCCTCATTCACTCACCATAACAAAACTGGTCTTTTAACTACATTTACATTGACATAGTAGTGATTTAGCAAACGTTCTTATCCAGAGCGACGTATTACAGGTCTATCCTCTCTCTTATCTTAGTGCAGATCTAAGGAGACAAAAGGGAGTGATTTGAGGTATAAAATGAAAGGTAAACATCCCCTTGGCTTGATGAATCCAATCACTAAAGTGTGTCGTGGGAGGAACTATGCGATTTTCATGGTGTCTTTTTCCTTTCTAAGCTGAAAGTATGATCATTATTACATTTTTTTAGGTTTGCCCTGAGGACCAGAGAATAAAGTCGTCTGCATGCCTCCCATCCGAAACCATTTGGATCTGAGTATACAAAAAATTATGAATGCCTTCCTACTATTGAGTTGCACCCCCTTTTGCCCTCAGAACAGATTCAATTTGTCTGGGTATGTACTCTATAAGGTGTCGAAAGCGTGCCACATGGATGCTGGCCCATGTTGTCTCCAATGCGTCCCACAGTGTCAAGTTGGCTGTTGGGTGGTGGATTATTCTTGATACACACGGGAAACTGTTGAGTGTGAAAAACCCAGCAGAGTGGCAGATTTTGACACACTCAAACCGGTGCACCTGGCACCTACTACCATACCCCATTCAAAGGCACTTAAATCTTTTGTCTTGCCCGTTCTCTGAATGGCATACATACACAATCCATGACTCACAATATCTCCTCCCCTTCATCTACACTGACTGAAGTGGATTTAACAAGTTACATCAATAAGGAATCATAGCTTTCACCTGGATTCACCTCAGTCTGTCATGGAAAGAGCAGGTGTTCCTAATGTTTTGTACACTCGGTATGTATTATAGCAACATTTTGTGACGTTGTAGTTTGTTTTGATCTTCTTTTTTTTTTTTTACTGTTGGTGCACGCACAAAAAATTCTCGATGCAAGCTGAAGTCAGTAGCCGAAGTCGGTACGAAGTCAGTAGCCGAAGTCGGTAGCCAAATAGCTGAAGTCAGTGGCCGAAGTTGGTACGAAGTTGGTAGCCAAATAGCTGAAGTCGGTAGCCGAATAGCCGAAGTTGGTAGGTCTACGCCCCTTCGTCGGTGATTGGTCAACAGTAGGAATTCTTGTCATTCAATCGTTTTCATGCAACATTTTACATTTGAGAAATACTGCACAAAACATCTTAGTTAGATGCAAAATTGCACGACTAAGAGCTCCTCTGCCAAAACGTCAAAACTAATGACAGATTTCTTTCGCTATTTTAGATGAATTCTGACTATTTTGAGGAAGTGTATACTGACTACAGCATCTCAAGATAACCAAACAGTACTTTTTTCTAGTTTTTCAAGCAAAAGTAGTCCTTCTAAGGAAGTATGAGAGCACACATGTTCAGTTCTTGGCTAGACGCCAGCTGAACCGAAGCATGCTGACACCTTAAGAGTGTTCTATTATACTCTAGCTCAGTATCATGCTGCTGTTACATGTAACGGCTTTCCTCTTCCTCTTCTGAGGAGGGGTAGCAAGGATCGGACCAATACGCAGCGTGGTAAGTGTCCATGATACTTTAATAATAACTGAACACGACTCAATACAAAAATAACAAAGTGAATGGAAACGAAAACCGAAACAGTCCTGAATGGTGACACAAACAACAAAACAGGAAACAATCACCCACGAAACACAGGTGGGAAAAGGATGATTCTCAATCAGAGACAACTAACGACACCTGCCTCTGATTGAGAACCATACCAGGCCAAACACAAAACACAACCTAGAAAAACTAACATAGACAACCCACCCAACTCATGCCCTGACCATACTAAAACAAAGACATAACAAAAGAACTAAGGTCAGAACGTGACATTACAATAATTATCTATACTTATTTCAATGTCCTGTATCAGCCACAACATTGTTACACCCCTGTGTAGAATGGATCTGAAAGATAAGAGACTCGGATCTGGCAAGGTATCAGTCATTTATTGACGGTTGCTATTGCTTGTTGTTTATTTGCATCTTAACTTAATAAGTTTCTCTTTTGTTGATTGGTTTAATTGATCTGTGGGAACCTTGGAGTCAATAGGCACCTCTGCTTTTGTGGCTCAATGAACTTGAATCAATTGTGGAAGAAGCAGGTAGAAGAGGATAAAATAAAAAATGTTCTTCCTCTAACATCTTTAAGCTGAATGACAGACTACCAGGGCAATTGATGTCATTCATATGCAGATAAAAAATAACCACAAGCCTCTGAGACTAATTTTGATGCAAATGCTCTTGTTGAGTAATTCCCGAACCCCAGGAAATCACCTGAAGTCTTTCCTCCTTATGTCTGATTATTTGATTGCATGGACTGATTAGGACCTTCAGTGAGTACCATGAAGGTAGTTGGTAATGAGCATTAGTCTCGTAGAAAATCAAAGCGTAAACTGCGGTACTGAATCTGTTCAAGTCGAGTATCGATAATTGTCTGACCTGACGCTCAAGAGCTGAACTCTGGCTGTTTCATTGGATAATGGAGAGACACATCTCTCCGATATCTCTCTCGAATATCATTATTGACATCATTCCTCTTATCCGGGGATGATGACAAAGAATCCAATAAGAGTCATTCAATAGCACAAACAGCAACTATAATAACCTAGTCATCCATGAAGCCAGCAGTACAGAAAATATTCACCTTGAAATCCACAAAAGATGTACAATGCCAGTATGTGCCACAGGGTTTCCAAAAGTCAGCGGGTTTCAGTTGAACGATGTGAACACGGCAACGCAACATCTTATTTAGCCCAAATGCTCACGATGTTCAGAAACGGTCTCTTCGCAGTGGTCATTTATCATTCCATGAGGCATACTATTAGAGTAGAAAAGGTCTTGGCTTCCATATGCTGCCATTTTAGTTTGCAAATGTTGAACCGTTTTCAGATGTCTCCTTTGTAAATCTGTCCACCTTGGTAACCCTACTGTTTCAAAGCCCCCTTGATCTGCAGTCATTTTAAGCATCATGGCAGGATGCTGCTGCCCTTTGAATGTCAGAGGCAGCATGGACTCTGTACCCCTGACCTCTGAAAGACATCTCTCCCCACGTTTCACTTCATTATCTACGATGATGTTGGTCAACATCCATATGGAACCAGGGAACACAATAAACATGTAGGACTGGTTTCATGAACCCAGATTAAGACTATAGACCTAGGACACAATTGACATTTGGTAAGACTACTGATCATTAGTTTTCACTGCCATGTCTTTATCCGGAGTTAATGTTAAACCTGTAACCAGGGTTATGGTCTAAAACGTTCAAGTTACAGACTCTGACTCCTCACAAGTGCATGATACATTTGCATAAAATCTCAATACCACTTTAGTTTCTCTCCTCAGTTTCAGTATTCAGTATTTGCCTTTTATTTTGTATGTATTTTCATTTAACCTTTATTTTGCCAGGAAGTCATGCTAAGTTCCAAGGTCTCTTTTACAGATGAGCCTTGTAATTACAAAAATATTTTTTTTAAAACATTAAGAAATACCGAGAAACAAAACACAATCATAGAAAACAAACAAACACATTCTTCAGTAAAAAGCTCCTCAATCAAACATTTGAATTGCCCTCGAGGTAACAAATTGGCTTTACCTCCTGATGTTCTCAGAAAACATTTAGACAGTAGACACTCTCTTTCCACAGGGCAAATTAATTAAGACGAGAGACATCCCAAACATTGAGCCTATCCATGATTGCCTCAGTCTCAGAGGGCTATTTTTCAAATGATCCATAGCAATAAAACATTAACAGCCTAGCAGTCTATCTCAAGAAGTATCCTGCATTATCCAGACGCCTCAGCGTGGTCCTAATAAGACTATTCTTCCAGCAGTGAGTGTAGTTCAGAGCAACATTCAAGCAGCATGTTGTTGTCAGGAAATATTGTTCCAACTCATTGGGTATCTTTAGTGACCAAGAAAACGGGAAGTCTACATGGACAGGCAAACACCTAAAATATAATTTCATGGTCATTTATTTATTCATAGTTTTATTTATGTGGGAGACTGTGCCTTTCATCCAATAGGCAGGGGTGTAAAAGTACTTAAGTAAAAATACTTTAAAGTGCTACTTAAGTAGTTTTTGGGGTATCTGTACTTAACTTTACTATTTATATTTTTGACAACTTTTACTTTTACTAACCTACATCCCGAAAGAAAATAATGCACTTTTTAATCCGTACATTTTCCCTGAAACCCAAAAGTACTCATTACATTTTGAATGATTAGCAGGACAGGAAAATGGTCCAATTCACAAACTTATCAAGAGAATATCCCTGGTCATCCCTACTGCCTCTGATCTGGCAGACTCACTAAACACAAATGCTTAATTTGTAAATTAGTGTTACAGTGTGTCGTTGGCTATCTAGATAAATAAAAAAACAAGAATATTGTGTTGTTTGGTTTGCTTAATATAAGCAATTTGAAATTATTTATACTTTTACTTTTGATACATAAGTATATTTTTGCAGTTACATTTACTTTTGATACTTAATAAGTATATTTTAAACCAAATACTTTTAGACTTTTACTCAAGTAGTATTTTACCGTGTGACTTTCACTTTTACTGGAGACATTTTCTGTTAAGGTATCTTCACTTGTACTCAAGTGTGACAATTGGGTACTTTTTCCATCACTGCCAATAGGTCTTCAACTTAACCTTTCTTCCTCAGATATCCTCTTTCCATATACTGTAAATCAGATTGCAAAACTAAACCTTGGTTGCAACCACTAAGAAAATATATTATAGATATAAATCTTAAAGTTGTAATTATTTTGAAGATTCCCTCATTCACTAAGTGATTCATGGATGCAGAAGACATTTTGCTTAAATTGTGACTGTCATTCTTCCTCCTTCATTCTTTAATGTGCCTCTTCCTGTGAAAGATGTGCAGTAAATCAATGGTTTCAAATGTATTGCTCTCAATAGCTGTGATATAAGCTTTGTTGCCACTATTTTATCCACTACATTTCATAGCTGTTGTAAACTCCAGACCCTCTGGTTCTCCCAGCTTTATCTTGATAATATATTGCAATGTGCCATATTTCCATATCTTAGGCAGACAGGATTGTATGTTTGCAAGTCTTCTGTGTTCTGTCAGGAGAACAGAAATGTCATATTTATGAATAAAATATGTGCTATTCTTTTTCTTCGGTGGGCACTGACAGTTAAAGGGAGTTATCACTGTCAAAATAACCGTCCAAAGCCTCTAAAAGCCTATTAAGTTATTTCCTGAACTCCATGTTTGGTTTAAAGGTTATAAGCACTGTCAGAGAGCTCGGGAGGTTTTGTGGCTTTGGAACACAGGGGGTTGATACGCCTTGGGTTTCATCCTTCTGTCGCTGTCGTGACTCAGAGCCATAGAGAAGCCAGGCATTCCAGGTCTCAGATCCTATTAGTAGGATCTGGTAGTCAGAGCCATAGCTAACCCACACTGGTCTGGACAACTCCACTATCTAATGCTGCTGATGAATATATCAAGGCACTGTTCACCTACTCATCAACAATAAGATAATGCCTGAACACCAGGAGTAATGGCCCACTGGGCATACCAGGTCATTTCAACGTAGACATTTGGGTAATATTTTGTTGAGACGTTGATCCATGAGATTTGAACCTTTATTCACCCACTCAAAAAGACAGCCAGAAGTTTGATGAATTCCCAATGTGTTATCACTATGCTTTCAACCATCTAAAAGCACAACCAAATTCCACTGCAAAAACAATGTTTGATTTTTGGTTTAGTTGTCATCGGAATGTCTTATCACTGCGCTTCAACCATTTAAAAGCACAAAAAAAGCAACAACAAAAAAACAATGTCAGATATTTTGTATTTATAAAATGTAGTGTGTTATTACTGTGCTTCTGGTAGTAGCAGAACCAAATGACCTGGATTGCAGTTGAGATTACGTTAAAAGTACATGGTGCAAGTGCTCAATGATATTCGAGATTCTGTGCAGATTATTGCAGCAGTTGTGAAGATCTCCACAGACTTGCGACCTTTGCGGACTACATTACATTACCAAAAGGTATGTGGACACCTGCTCATCGAACATCTCATTCAAAAAGCATGGGCATTCATTTGGAGTTGGTCCACACTTTGCTGCTATAACAGCCTCCACTCTTCTGGAAAGGTTTTTCACTAGATGTTGGAACATTGCTGCGGGCACTTGCTTCCATTCAGCCACAAGAACATTAGAGAGGTTGGGTACTGATGTTGTGCGATTAGGCCTAGCTCGCAGTCGGCGTTCCAATTCATCCCAAAGGTGTTCGGTGGGGTTGAAGTCAGGGTTCTGTGCAGGCCAGTCAAGTTCTTTGGCGCCAATCTCGACAAACCAATTATTTTTTTTTGTCTCATCACTGCAACTCCCCACCAGGCTCGGGAGAGGCAAAGGTCAAGACATGCATCCTCCGAAACATGACCCGCCAAACCGCCGTTCTTAATTTAACCCGGAAGACAGCTGCACCAATATGTTCGGCAAACCATTTCTGTATGGACCTCGCTTTGTGCACACGGGCATTGTCATGCTGAAACAGGAAAGGGCCTTAACAAATCTGTTCCCACAAAGTTGGAAGCACAGAATCGTCTAGAATGTCATGATATAGCATTAAGATTTCCCTCCACTGGAACTAAGGGGCCTAGCCTGAACCATGAAAAACAGCCCCAGACCATTGTTCCTCCTCCACCAAACTTTACAGTTGGCACTACGCATTTGGGCAGTAAGCGTTCTCCTGGAGTCCGCCAAACACAGATTAGTCAATCGGACTGCCAGATGGTGAAGTGTGATTCATCACTCCGGAGAATGCATTTCCACTGCTCCAGAGTGGTACCCCCCCCGACATTTTTTGAAAGAATCATCAGAAAATAGAAAGTGACATATCATTTGAAAGCTACAAGCCTTGTCTTTTTGGAAATTGAACTCAAATCTTAATGCTGGCAATGCCATGTCTATCAATGAGGTTAAATAATAAGAATAATTACCACTTGAATCATGAAGCCTAAATACAGATTTTCAAAGCTGAAGGTAATTTGATAAATTGGACTAAGCAGGTTTTGTTGACAAAGAGTTCGCAATTATGAACTCATGCAAAAAATATAATGCAAAACGAACATTTTAATGACAATGCTCTGTACTGCAAATGCTATGCTGTTAGCAATGTATTTCACTGACAAATTGTTGCAGCTTTGATTTTAAAGCATTACGTATTGTTTAAACTTTAATCTGAGACTTTTCTCACAGCTATTACTCTGGACAAATTCTCTGGATTTCTCATTTTACATCTATTGTTTATACAAGTTTTATAATCCTAGCAACTGGTTTTCACTTGAAAACACTTACTTCAACTCATATGAAACAAAGTGCTATATTATCATTTTCCCCATTGTTATTTGAACACATCTGGAATAACAGCATTATACAACAGGATACCTCACAGAAACAATGGCTGGTCTGTTTTAAACCTAATATCATTTCAATGGAAATACCACAGTTCTGGTTATTTTTGTACAGCTTTGGACATTTAAGTCGACTGAGAGGCAAACTATCTTGCAAATTTTTTTTTTTTTAGGGGGGGGGGTAGGACAAATACACACTAAGTTTGTGATGAACTATTAATGATAGTGATGTTGCACTAAGTAACACGTTCAGTGACACTTTCTATAACAAAATATTTCATCAGCAGGCTCACACAGCTCTGAGAGCAATAAGCACGATAGCAAACTGGGAGCACATTGTATAATTGTATAATGGAAGACTTGAGCGGAGTAACAGTCAAATCTTTAAAAAAAATCCCCACATCTGATTCCATGTAAACAGGAGTTAGATGAAGAATGTGGATGACGAAGCTATGGAGCTGGAAGGAGCCAACCTCAGGAAGCTCCTTAGGGAAAAGGCTTTCATCCGGCATTGAAGGATTTCATGTCTACACACTTCCTTCCCTCTTGTAACAAAGGAGTTTTCTGCTCACTTTCATTCCCAGTTCAGGATAGGCAGATAAGAATATCCCCAAGGAAATATTAAAACATGTTTTAACATGCAAGGTGTTTATGACTATACAATTATTTGCATTTAGAATTCCACCACCAGCTACCCATATTTCCTCCTATTACACATGTGAATCATCAAATGAACCGTTTTTGTTTCTATGTGTGTTTCACAGACTTATTCCATGTCTATTCTTTATAGTTTGTGCATAACAGCAGAGGAGAAAACTGATGTATGGGTGGAAGCATTCAAAAGGAAATAAGGGGCGCTTAGAGCCAAGCAGCAATCTCCAATGTCGCTTGCTCCATCTAATCAATATGTAAATGTCTTGGCAGTACTAGATAAAAGGAACCAACCTATCCCTCCCCACTCCACGGCTAGGCAACTTTGGGTAAATTGGGGCATGCTTGAGGTTTCATCTGTTTAGAGTGGATTCCAATGACGGAGGAGCCAGCCTAGACCCACCAGGACCAAATTAGTCCTGGCTTATTGCTGTTGTGCAGGGTAACTGCTGCTATCGATTTCCCACAAGCGGTAGAACTCATCCACTGAACCCCTCGAAGCCACACTGGAAAATGAAAGACATAAACGTGCCAGCTGGTGTGTCTTAACAGTGGCTGTATGGTCAGGCTTGGCTTTGTCCAATCATAAACAACTAGGAAGGTGAAAGAAGTGGGGCTCTATGCTCAACATAGGTTGGGGGGGGAGGGGGGGGGGGGGGGTAGTAATATTTTGGGTTTAAAAAAGTGGCTGCTACAACACTACCGACACATAGACCAAATGTTGAAGACAGGAGACATTGTTTACATGGTGTAAATGAATAGAAACTCTTTGTAACTGAAAGCACCATCTGAGCTGAAGTAATGGAGGTTTAATATACTTCTCCAGGGGGAGATGCAGGCATTGTATTTCAAGACAATGATATGAATCATTCATCTGATTCTTACAAGCACAGACAGAACTTGACATCACCAATACAGTATTGATGTTGTTGCCCCACAATCCAATATTGCAGTAGTCTAGTGACTCAAATTGAGATAAGCAGGAAGCTAAACATATTTAGTCAGTACCGAACTCTTCTGTGTGAGTGTACATATCATTTACCATAATATCAAACCCCTCATTACTTTCATGTTTTGTGAATGAGGACTTTGGTAAAGGCTCTGCAGAATTCTGCTGAAAAGAAACAAACCATGGATAATTATAGATTCTACCAGGCATACTGTATCCCTGCCAAATATACTGATGTTATTCCAAAAAGTCTCTGCTAAATGTATGCCACTGTAATTTGTATGTTCAAAGGCACTGCTTTTCCCCCAGTATTACAGGAATAGAATTGTGAGGTGATCTATATCTGCCAGTCATAGCAGAGCTGAGCTGACTAGATTGCTCTGATTGCTCATGAAGAATGATTAAGTCAGTAGCAGGCGATGTGTATCATGTCTATCCTTGCCATTTCCTCCTTCTGATGGAGGGACAAAATTTTCTAATGTTTCGGATCGTTATCTTCAATAATCAAACATGTACTTCTATGAAACATTGTAGACGATACATAATAGCCTCACATATTTTAACATGTAACATATATGAAAAAGAAGACTGACAGCATAGTGGAGAACAAAAATCCTCAAAGGGGCTGTTAGTCCGATTCGTATAGAAAAACAAAGGAGAGCAACTGTGCATTTCAAAATGAACATTAAATCAAAATAAATTATTGTCCTCATGTTAACAATTTTTACGATGTGACACATCTTCAACTGCCAGAGGAAGACCATTGTGGGTAAAAAGCGTTGTGTGCTTGTGCAGAGTATCAGCCTAGGAAATGTCCTAAATGTAGTTGATTAAGCCTAGACAGACAAGAACATTAGACAATGGAAGTGTGTAATCACAAACAATTAGTCTTCTGTCAGGTTTTCCATGGACATTTAATGTTGTTGATAATGCAACTGAGAATAGAGGAAGAAATCCCTTTTACTTGTTTTTCCTTTTTGATAGATTAAATCTGTTCTCCAGACATGTCATTTTGAGGTGGGTAACAATAATATTGCTTAGCAGCTCTGCTGAATGGCACAAACATGCATTCAGCATCTGATTTACTCATCTTAGTCAATATGAAGCTCTTAGTGTAAGAGCTCCTGCACAACATCAAGGGTGTTTCAAGCCCTATTCATTATGGGTAATCATAGTGCCAATTTACAGAGATACATTTGATTATGTAAGTGTAGCAAGTGCATTGGATAATACACAGGCAAGATTCATGTTATATTGTTCTAAATTTATAAAAAAAATGGATCAAACCACCAGTATCGTTTTCAATAATAAATGTCCATACACATTCCATGCCATTTCACGCTGTGTTCTAGTTCCCTCCATTTTAGACCCAGAGTTGACTCAGATTATTCAGTTCCTGGTTTTCAAGACTGAAGGCTAGTGAAAACTTTGTCAAAGCTACAGGTCATAATTCCTCTGAAGAGAATGTAGAGGGAATGCATTTTTTTTCAGCAGGCATTTGAAATATTCATGCAATTGCAAACAAACAATAGCAGGAGAAAACTGGCCAAGAGCGTCCTCATACCCCAGTATGCTATGACTCACTCACTTACAGGCTGCGTGTGCGTGTGCGTGTGTGTGTGTCCGTCAGCATCTTCAGTCCCAGAATGCTCCCTTACATATGAATCATGGTGTAAATATGATTGACATCCTGAACATGAGCGGCGTTCTGCTGCTGTAACTCTAGTCCTCCTCTTTCCCTACATACATTCACGAGTCAATCAGCCAGACCACGAAGCATTTTGTTAAGATCTAGGAATAAGGAGTAAGTATTTGTAAACTGTAAACCCAAGGTGTTTGTACAGTGCCTTTGGAAGGTATTCAGATGCCTTTTTCCACATTTGTTCCGTTACAGCTTGATTCTAAAATGGATTAAATGAAAAAAATCCTTATCAATATACACACAATAAACCATAATGATGAAGCGAAACAGTTTTTTAGACATTTTTGCAAATGTATGAAAAAAAAGGAATACCTTAATTAACTTAAGTATTCAAACCTTATTCTATGAGACTCGAAATTGAGCTCAGGTGCATCCTGTTTCTATTGATCATACTTGAGATGTATCTACAACTTCATTGGAGTCCACCTGTGGTGAATTCAATTGATCAGACATGATTCGGAAAGGCAAACACTTGTTAATATAAGGTCCCACAGTTGACAGTACATGTCAGAGCAAAAACCAAGCCATGAGGTTGAAGGAATTGTCCATAGAGGCACAGATCTGGGGAATTGTACCAAAACATTTCTGCAGCATTGAAGGTCCCCAAGAACATAGTGGCCTCCATCATTCTTAAATGGAAGAATTTTGGAACCACCAAAACTCTTTCTAGAGCTGACAACCCCAATCTGGCCTCCTTTATGGTAGAGTGGCCAGACGGAAGCCACTCCTCAGTAAAAGCCACATGACAGCCTGCTTGGAGTTTGCCAAAAGGCACCTAAATACTCTCAGAACATGAGACACAAGATTGTTTGATCTGATGAAACAAAGATTGAACTCTTTGGCCTGAATGCCAAGCATCACATCTGGAGGAAACCTGGCACTATCCCTACAGTGAAGCTTGGTGGTGACAGCATCATGCTGTGGGGAAGTTTTTCAGTGGCAGGGACTGGGAGACTACTCAGGATCGAGGCAAAGATGAACAGTGCAAAGTACAGAGAGAACCTTGACGAAAACCTGCTCCATAGTGCTCAGGACTTCAGACTTGCAAAGGTTCACCTTCCAACAGGACAATGACCCTAAGTACACAGCCAAGGCAATGCAGGAGTGGCTTCGGGACAAGTCTCTGAATGTCCTTGATTGGCCCCGCCAGAGCCCAGACTTGAACCCGATCAAGCAGCTCTGGAGAGACCTGAAGATAGCTGTGCAGCAACACTCCCCATACAACCTGACAGAGCTTTAGCGTATATGCAAAGAATAATGGAAGAAATCCGCGAATACACATGTGCCAAGCTTGCAGCGTCATACCCAATCGCTGCCAAAGTTGCTTCAACAAAGTACTGAGTAAAGGGTTTGAATACTTATGGAAATGTGATATATTATTTGCTGCCCTGTGGATGCCCGATTTCACAATGAACATTTTGCCCAGTGCAATCCAGCACATCACACCTGGGCCACAGTTATGTTAAGTAGTACATACTGTGAATTCCCAAGCAAAAACATCAAACTAATTAAAAATAGAAAAAGTATATGAAATACTACATAGACCTTTTAGCCAGTTAAATCAAACCTTAAGTGAACCTAGTTGGTCCCCACCAATTTTTTTTAATGTCATCACATTTTTATATTCTGTCATACAAAACACATTTTCCCATCTCAAGAGTTAGTTAACGGTATACTCAGCGATATGACGTTTTAGCACGAGGCTCAACTTCTCCGCTGTTTCGTTGCCCTGCATACCACGTCGTAACATGGTGAAGCGAACCCGCGCACATGTGTGACTGTGTGAAAGCCTTGAATCTCGCTCACCTCAATAACTCCGGTGCTGCTCGTGGCAATGTCATTTTGCTGAGTCTCCCTTTAAAATAAATGTGCCTAGTAAGTGCCAAGTAAAGTAACAGCGTTGACGATTTCATCGGAAATCAACCATAAATATCCTTGTGGAAGGTGGAACAGAAGCGTGTTGTGTGCAACAAGGAGTTGCACAAAATGAATTGTTAAAACCTTTCGAGTCTGTCTATCTCTGGGTAACAGGGTTGACGTGTTATGCTCGACCTGCTCAGTTTTCCACCACAAAACACCAGGAAATGGCCAAGAAGAGTAGAGCCAGCTCACCTACTTTTAATCTGTGATTTGAATATTAGATGTGCAATGTTTCTTTGTATTTTGTTTTTTAAAGGTTAATAGTTTCACCGTATTAAAACGAGAGCTCAGTTCACGTAACAGGGTTGTCCTTAAAATGAGGGACAGACATAAATGAATCACTAATCACATTAAATGAATAACAATATTCAGAAATGGTTGTCAAATCAACAAAATAACTACAGTTACCAGTCAAAAGTTTGTACACACCTACTCAAAAAAGTGTTAATGCGTTTAAACCAATCAGTTGTGTTGTGACAAGGTAGGGATAGTATACAGAAGATTTGGCAAAAGACCAAGTCCATATCATGGCAAGAACAGCTCAAATATGCAAAGAGAAATGACAGTCCATCACTACTTTAAGACATGAAGGTCAGTCAATGCGGACAATTTCAAGAACTTTGAAAGTTTCTTCCAGTGCAGTCGCAAAAACCATGAAGCGCAAAGATGAAACTGGCTCTCATGAAGACCCAGAGTTAACTCTGCTGCAGATGATACGTTCATTAAAGTTATCAGCATCAGAAATTGTAGCCCAAATAAATGCTTCATAGAGTTCAAGTAACAGACACATCTCAACATCAACTGTTCAGAGGAGACTGTGTGAATCAGGCCTTCATGGTCGAATTGCTGCAAAGAAACCTCTACTAAAGGACACCAATAAGAAGAAAATACTTACTTGGGCCAAAAAACACAAGCAATGGACATTAAACCAGTGGAAATCTGTCCTTTGGTCTGATGCGTCAGAATTTTAGATTTTTGCTTCCAACCCCCGTGTCCTTGTGAGACGCAGAGTAGGTGAACGGATGATCTCTGCATGTATGATTCCCACCGTGAAGCATGGAGCACCGTGAAGCATGTAATGCTCTGGGGATGTTTTGCTGGTGACACTGTCTGTGATTTGTTTCGAATTCAAGTCACACTTAACCAGCATGGCTACCACAGAATTCTGCAGCAATACGCCATCCCATCTGGTTTGTGCTTAGTGGGACTATAATTTGTTTTTTGTCAACAGGACAATGTCCCAACACACCTCCAGGCTGTGTAATGGCTATTTGACCAAGAAGGAGAGTGATGGAGTGCTGCATCGGATGACCTGGCCTCCACAATCACCTCACCTCAATCCAATTGAGATGGTTTGGGATGAGTTGGACCACAGAGTGAAGGAAAAGCAGCCAACAAGTGCTCAGCATATGTGGGTACTCCTTCAAGACTGTTGGAAAAACATTCCAGGTGAAGCTGGTTGAGAGAATGCCAAGAGTGTGCAAAGCTGTCATCAAGGCAAAGGGTGGCAACTTTGAAGAATCTAAAATCTAAAATATATTTTGATTCGTTTAACACGTTTTTAGTTACTACATGATTCCATATGTGTTATTTCATAGTTGATGTTTTCACTATTATTTTACAATGTAGAAAATAGTTTCAAAAATACAGCAAAACCCTGGTACTTTAGGTCTTTACAATGATGGTGAAAACTTGGAGAAATGTTGGTGTGCAGTGAGTAAAAGTCTTCCTATAAGTCTCAGAAGGTGCAAGGAGAGACATGTCAAAATGCTGAATTTTGGCACTTTAGCAAGTCTTCTTTATTCATATAAAAACAGACTTATTGAATTATCTGAGGTGTCTATATTAAAGGGCACTTCATTAAGTATACAGGTTTGGTGCACATCTACTTAAAATAAGCACTCTTTTCACGGAACAACCTAGATGCTAATAATAGCAATGGCATCAGTCTTCTTCTTTTTGCCAATATAATCACAATACCAGGGCTGAGTGATGCTAGCGACTGTCTCTGTCCTCTGAGGCACCTCGTTCTGTATCCCCTTCTCTCTGCTCAGCCCTTTTGTCTGTCATATACACTTTAACTAAGGCTGAAGGGAAGGAATGCAGTGAAAATGTAGGGAGAGAGACATTGGGAATGAACGGGGTGATCGTGCACTGAAGCAGTTTGTAGAATTTGTCAAGCCATCTGTATAATGCCTATAGTAGGTGATAATTAGCCATTAGTCACCACGGCAACTTGTCTTTGCCCTCTCTAATTACTCTAGTGGTACTAGAACTAAAGATGAAACTGATCTGTTATTATTTGATGACGGGGGGATGATGCCATTTACCATTTTGTTTTCTTCTACAGTCCCCAAGCAACACACAGAGAAATGATTCACAGCTGATTGGGGAAGATTGCTGGGTGGAATGTTCTCTTTGGTTTGTGCAGTGCAGTGAGTGACAGAAGCGATTGGTGGAGCGGCAAGTCTGCTGTCTCTTCCCTGTTATGTCCCCATCACACGACCTGACCTTATACATCACTGTTATTGGTCTGATTATGGAATCAAAGCTGGCCAGGGAAAATGAAAGATTCTTCCTTCCTTGTTGGTTTGTTTACTGAAGTGCAGAATACAGATGAATCTCTTTCACATGGTGCATTAACCTTCTCTGTGCTCTGCATTGTGAAAGAACAATAACGGATTGTCTCTAAATTATTCCCTGGCTACTTTGTGGGTTTGTGGTCTGTAATTGCTTGGATCATGTTTGGATTTTGGAAAAGGGCCTTACTCTTGCCATACTCTTGCCATTTTCTGTGAAATTATAAACTATTGCCTCTCAGGGAGGAATCTGTCCTCTGCCATTGCAGTTTACTGTCAGAACTGTCAGGGGAGTTCAACAGCTTGTTAGTGGCAGACAGTCATGCCTTGCAGATTCTTTCCTAAAAGAGCCCTCTCCTCCCTTCCCCAGTTGACGAGTGGGTAGAGAGAGCGGCATCTGAGAATCACTGTGTCACCTTGTCTTAGGAGACGTGACTGAAGTCCTGTCACAGAGACCACTGCAGGGCTACCTGCTTGCCTGGGACATCAATCACAGAGAATCACACACTTCCCGTGTTGAAATGACCAGGAAATGGTTAACCATGGAGTGCCAGGAAACATGGGCTACTTTGTACCAGTCCGTGTTGTTGTTTAACAGTCACAATGAGTTCATAATGGGTGTGCCAAATAGTATGGCAATGACCACAGCTGCCTGCCACGTCTAATTTACATGGTTAGTCCTGTCTGTGCAGCCTCAATCTAGATTTACAATCAGAAAAGCCGCAAACATACAGAGATAATATAGGAGAAATGTTGAAGAGATTTGTAAATGCCTGTTGTAAAAGTAAAAATACTTCTATAAAAATGTATCATAATTTGTGCAACACAAGATGATAAAAGAAGGTAGAGATTATTATGTAACCTTGTACAGAACATGTAAACAAATGCATAGGCTACAAAACATGTATGTTATGACTATGTTAGAATAATGCAACTAGCAGATCAGTCAGCGATGTGAACTGAAACATGACACAGTGAGTAAGGAATGTGTCAGCTCCAATGAAATACATATGTCTGCTCTGGTTCCACTGGAGCCCCGCTCTGATTGTTAGTCAAGTGTTAACAAATTCCAAACTGCAACAGAGTCGTCTTGCGCATGCAGAGCTGGGCTGTGCTAACTTTAGGCCAGACTATTTTTGTCGGCCCAGCCAAGCATTGTGGGTAAAGGCTTCTTTCTAACTGCCTGTCTTCTTATTCATGTACATACCACTCCTTCTCCCTTTCTCTCATTCTCTCTCTCTGTCACATTCGGACCTTTATTTCCTTTGTTTTGCATTTATTTAGGATGGTCAGGGTGTGAGTTGGGGTGGGCAGTCTATGTTTGTTTTTCTATGATTTGGGGATTTGTATGTTTGGGCCTAATATGGTTCTCAATCAGAGGCAGGTGTCATTAGTTGTCTCTGATTGAGAATCATACTTAGGTAGCCTGGGTGCACTGTTTGTTTGTGGGTGATTGTCTATGTTAGTTGCTTGTGTCAGCACAGGTCTCATTTATAGCTTCACGGTCGTTATTTGTTTATTGTTTTTGTATAGTTTGTATTCAGTGTTCAGTGCTTTCTTTTATTAAATATTCATCATGAACACATACCACGCCGCATTTTGGTGATCGTTCTCGCCTCTTCTCTTCAGATGAAGAGGAGGACGACCGTGACACTCTCCCCCCCTCTTATCACACTCTCCCTCTATCCCCCCTTTCTCTCTCTCTCCCCCCCTCTTATCACACTCTCCCTCTATCCCCCCTTTCTCTCTCTCTCCCAGCTGCCCTGGATACCTCCAGCAGAATGATGCCTACAGCTTATGCCTTCATTTTTATTGCACAGTAGTGTATCGAGGTTAGAATTTGTAAATCAGGGCATATGCCTAGATTCAAAAATATAAAATGCAAATGGAAAAGGAGAAAATATGTGAAGATATTATATTGATTTATGGTCATCCAAATTAATATCTGCTCATTTTTGTATCCAAACTTGTGGCACTGATTTACAACACTGATTACACTGTGTAAACAATGTTTGACATATGAACATAAGGGCTGAAGATGCAAATACATTTTAAAGCAATTTTACATGTTCACTATTACTTATAGGAAAGATACTGTATCTATGTTGGACGGTAACATTTCAAATCCTCCCATACCTTCCTTACCCAGCAGGAAAGATAAGTGTTTTTGACTAAGATATCCTTGGCATCTCCAGATGATATGCTTTGACCTACATACTCCCCTCTGGATGATGTCAGTAAGAATCAAGGACCCAGACACTTAATACGAATCTACAATAAATCACTTTAAGACTTATCTACAACAAGTCTGTTTTGCATTGCCTAGTTTTACAAATCGTGTTCCTACCTCAAACCCATTCCTTAGCAATACGCTCTATCTCTAACCTCTCCTTTGATCAGTTTTAAACGTCAATAAGTACAGTTGCCTGTAGTTATGGCCCAAAGATTTTTCTCACTTATCTTTGCAGCGTCTTTTCAACTCCCTGGCAGTCTGAGGGCAAGGCTTTCAGGCAGATCCTCTGGAGGTCTGTTTCACTGTGGAAAGGGGGAGGGAGAGCCCCAGGTCCAGATACCAAGCGGTCTCCATCCTCTTTCCCATTCCCAGCGGTGGAAAAAGTACCCAATTCTCCTACTTGAGGTAAAGTAAAGATACCTTAACAGAAAAGGACTCAAGTAAAAGTGAAAGTCACCCAGTAAAATACTACTTGAGTAAAATTATTTGGTTTTAAATATGCTTAAGTATCAAAAGTAAATCTAGTTACATTTAGACTTAAGTAGACTTAAAATAGACTTAAGTATCAAAAGTAAATCTAGTTACATTTAGACTTAAGTAGACTTAAAATAGCCTTAAGTATCAAAAGTAAAAGTATGAATCATTCAAAATTCCTTAAATTAAGCAAAGTTTTTTTAAACTTACGAATAGCCAGGGTCACACTCAGACATCATTTACAAATGCATTTTTTACCAACCATTTTCTGTCTTGCTAAGCATTAAAAATGTAACGAGTACTTTTGGGTGTCAGGGAAAATGTATGGGAGTAAAAAGTACATCATTTTATTTTGAAATGTAGTGAAGTAAAAGTAAAAGTTGTCGAAATATAAATAGTAAATTACAGATACCTCAAAAATCAACTTAAGTAGTACTTAAAAGTATTTTTACTTAGGTACTTTACACCACTGCCAACACCTTCACAACTGCATGTTCCTCCTTAAGAGCTGTGAATCTCCTGGGTGTTTCTCACCTCTCTTCTCTGAATTTCTCTCAACAAATATTTCACCCTGCCTCTAATTGCCACGGGCTGCTGCGGCTGCAGACTGGCTCTGTTATTGCTCAGACACAGGTCTTTCTACTCTCTGCTCTCTCACTCTCTCTCTCTTTCTGTCTTTGGCCGAGGTGATGGTTCACTTCTAGAATTTATAAGACAGATGGTCATTTATTTCTCTAGGTTGCAACAGGGATTTTATTTGCACTGTCCTGACATTTTTGTCTATGGGGATCCACTGGACAAATCCACTGGCTTCTATCTGTAGTCTCCTCCAACACACGTGATAATATTTAAATTAAATTTGCTGTTGACATTTCCTCTAAAATCCACTAGTAAGCTATTGGAATATTACACCTCATAAACCTCTTTGTATTGGCTTGCCCATCACAAGCTGGTTCTAACAAAACAAGCTGATTCGAACAAAGCATGGAATTTGACAGTGTCTTGCACCATACCATCCCACTGGGCACAGACGTCATTTAAACATCTAGTTTTGCTTTACCTTTGATTGAGTTATCAACTAAAGTGAATTCAATGTGAAATCAACAAAAAAAGTCACCATGTCATTGGATTAGGTTAAAAGTTGGATGAATAAAAGACAACATTTTCCACGTTGATTAAACATCATCACATAGATTTGTTTGTGTTGAAATGACATGGAAACAATGTTGATTCAACCAGTTTTTGCAGATTGAGATATGATTCCGTTGGCATGGTTTGTAAGCCTTTGCTACAAATAGCCTGTTTGGAGAATGGGGGAGAGGAGGCTTTTTTCCCCTGCATTTCAAAGGTTGTAACCCTACACAGCAACTTCCTGCTGACAGTGCTAAATGCCAGGCATTAAAATGGCAACACTTATTGTAACAAACAGCCCTTGTTGGCTCTGGTATTGCTTGGTTACTTACCAGAGATCAGTGAGGGTGCTTACCAGAGTCTTAAATAGGAAATAGATGGTTACAACTTGTACACAATTTCTCAGACATCATTGGAGCTTACCATTTCAAGTGTGTGGGGGCAGATGGTTAGTCAGAATGAGAGTCTTCAGTCTGTAGTTGTAATTGAAACTGCAGAGTGCTCTTTTCAGAGATTAGTAATGTCATTTGTGTCTTTCACAAGACGTACGCAGCAAACCAGCATCATCACAGCGCTCTAGGCAAACATGCTCTTCACTGTCAGTGCTGTGCTGTTTAACGTGAACATTTCCAACCCGTGTCATCTTGTTACTAGATATCATTCAATTAGGTTTTAGGTTAACCACATCTATACACTTTCAAAATAACAAGTATTTTAGTGAAAGAGTAAAGGTTATTCTTGATAATAGCAGAGGTCCCTGACTGAGTATATTGTGTAGTGGAAGGTTGGAAAAAGTAGTGGAGGGATGTTTGTTTTCCTTATTTACAAGGCACGTTTATTTTAACCATGTGTTTTACCATTTATGAGTTGTTTCTTTTACTGCCATATGTTTTAGTACATCGGCATTCCTTCCAGCAGCCTCTCAACTTTCTCCGCTTTTTTTTATTTTCATTTTTTTTGCAGAACTTTGAGACTCTAGCTGGCTCCAGGTGAACAATACTCTACAAACTCTGTCCTCCCTCCCATCCCCAGTGTTCCCTTTGAAAAGCCCTGCGATGCTTCAGGCGCCTGTTTCTCCCCGTCTCTGTATCTTTGTTTAAGACAAGTCAACACGGCATCCAGCATAAGACCATGTAACCTGTTTTTTTTACTGGAGGAGCCAAGCACAACTCAATAAACAGAATAAAAAGACAACAAAAGAAAAACCATTACAAATATCATGTGGATATGCTATCCAGACATTACATGGGCTGAATCTGTTTGCGGTGGTATTTGCTGTTATAAGGGTAAAAAGTTGATTAGCCAAGACAAGCCAAGTGTTCCTCCTGGGGCAGGTCTGTTGAAGCCTTTCTGCTCTGCTCAGGGCCAGGACAAGCCCTTAAGCCCACTGATCTGAATATCAAATTAAGCCTGCTCCTCTGCTTGCTGTTTCCAGTATGCTTGGCGCCAGGATCGCTCCCTCTCAAAGCACAGCTCTTACTCTGGCTCAATCCCCCATGGCTTTCCCTGACGGACAGCTAATTAAGCCTGGTCCAAATCATTTTCTCCATCATTATCGTTGTGCACTTCTCCCATAGCTGGGTGTTTGCAGAGAAAATAATCACTACTGCTTTGGCTTTATTGACACACGTAGCCACGGGTTATGGAGCTCCTCTTATGTGGTCCGCTATTCAGTCATCTAATAACTAACATTCATTCCTTGTTGAGTTGAGACTTTTTTTCACCTGGAACAAAATGTGTGTGCACACCACTGAACTCAGAGTGTGGGACAGAAAAGGACAGAAATTGTGGGTTTAGTTCTGCACCAGTGATCATTTCAGTACAAACATTGTCCCTGGTCTGTACAACCTGCTCCAGACATCCTAGACAAGTACAGCAGTACCCATCACACTGTTCACATCAGTAGAGTGGAAGATATGGATTTCTGACTGACAAGGAAAAATGATTTCACATCTCCCTGCCCTTGAATAATATAATTTCCTTCATAAATCAAATCAAATGTGTCACATGTGCCGAATACAACAGGTGTAGACTTTGCAGTGAAATGCTTACTTACAAGCCTTTAACCAACAATGCAGTTTTAAGAAAATACCCAACCCCCAAAAAAAACTAACTAAAAGATAAGAAAAACAAATAATTAAAGAGCAGCAGTAAATAACAATAGCAGGGCTGTATACATGAGGTACTGGTTCAGAGTCAATGTGTCAATGTGCGGGGGCACCGGTGTCGAGGTAGTTGAGGTAATTATATACATGCAGGTAGGGTTATTAAAGTGGCTATGCATAGATGATAACAGAGAGTAGGAGCAGCATGGTGGGGTGGAGGTGGGGCAAATAGTCTGAGTAGCCATTTGATTAGCTGTTCAGGAGTCTTATGGCTTGAGGGTAGAAGCTGTTTAGAAGCCTCTTGAACCTAGACTTGGCGCTCCAGATACCGCTTGCCGTTCAGTAGCAGAGAGAACAGTCTATGACT
Source organism: Oncorhynchus mykiss (assembly GCF_013265735.2). NCBI lineage: Eukaryota > Metazoa > Chordata > Actinopteri > Salmoniformes > Salmonidae > Oncorhynchus > Oncorhynchus mykiss. The sequence goes on along the minus strand of NC_048568.1, from coordinate 18,577,448 downwards.
TGGGTGGCTGGAGTCTTTGAGAATTTTCAGGGCCTTTCCCTGACACCGCCTGGTGTAGAGGTCCTGGATGGCAGGAAGCTTGGCCCCGGTGATGTACTGGGCCGTACGCACTACCCTGTGTGCTGCCTTGCGGACAGTTGCCCAGCAGTTGCCATACCAGGCAGTGATGCAACCCGTCAGGATGCTCTCGATGGTGCAGCTGTAAAATCTTTTGAGGATCTGAGGACCCATGCCAAGTCCTTTCAGTCTCCTGAGGGGGAATAGGTTTTGTCGTGCCCTCTTCATGACTTACTTGGTGTGCTTGGACCATATTCGTTTTTTGGTGATGTGGACACCAAGGAACTTGAAGCTCTCAACACGAGAGCCCCGTCGATGAGAATGGGGGCGTGCTCGGTCCTCCTTTTCCTGTAGTCCGCGATCATCTCCTTTGTCTTCATCACGTTGAGGGAAAGGTTGCTGTCCTTGCACCACACAGTCTGGTCTCTGACCTCCTCCCTATAGGCTGCCTCATCATTGTCGGTGATCAGGCCTACCACTGTTGTGTCATCAGCAAACCTAATGATGGTGTTGGAGTTGTGCCTGGCCGTGCAGTCATGAGTGATAAGGGAGTACAGGAGGGGACTGAGCACGCACCCCTGAGGGGACCCCGTGTTGAGGATCAGCGTGGCGGATGTGTTGTTACCTACCCTTACCACCTGGGGGCAGCCCTTCAGGAAGTCTATGATCCAGTTGCAGAGGGAGGTGTTTAGTGCCAGGATCCTTAACTTAGTGATGAGCTTTGTGGGCATTATGGTGTTGAACGCTGGAACATAGGTGTTCCTTTTGTCCAGGTGGGAAATGGCAGTGTGGAGTGCAATGGAGATTGCATCATCTGTAGACCTGTATTCATTTAAACAGTACCCCCTGTATATAGCCTCGTTATTGTTATATACTTTTATTGTGTTACTTTTTATTTTATTTAGTAAATATTTTCTTATCTATTTCTTGAACTGCATTGTTGGTGAAAGGCTTGTAAGAAAGAGATTGGTGGGCTAAGGCTTAGAGGGTGTGAACGATGCTGAATGGGTGTAGACATAAAAAAGAGCTCTCCAGTAGGTATACAAAAAGCATTCAATGGCCATTTTCTCAATAGTGGTTTATCAACTTTCAAAGCAGAATTACTTTCCCATTGTTCCTCAACTGCAGTGTATGATATACCATTTTCTAGCTCTGAGTCTCTACTTTTATCCAATGTAAAAAACACAATTTCAAATTTTGCTAAATGACCGAATAGAGGCGATCGGTCACATACAGTGCATTCGGAAAGTAGTAAGACCGCTTGACTTTTTACACATTTTGTTACGTTACAGCCTTATTCTAAAATAGATTAAATCGTTTTTCCATCAATCTTTACACCATACCCCATAATGACAAAGCAAAAACAGGTTATTTGAAGAAAAAAATCAACTATCATGGTCAAGTCATATTTACAAAGTTGTTGTGAAGATGGGGAGGGGTATGTCTGTTATATACACTGCTCAAAAAAATAAAGGGAACACTTGAACAACACAATGTAACTCCAAGTCAATCACACTTCTGTGAAATCAAACTGTCCACTTAGGAAGCAACACTGATTGACAATACATTTCACATGCTGTTGTGCAAATGGAATAGACAACAGGTGGAAATGATGGGCAATTAGCAAGACACCCCCAATAAAGGGGTGGTTCTGCAGGTGGTGACCAAAGACCACTTCTCAGTTCCTATGCTTCCTGGCTGATGTTTTGGTCCTTTTTGAATGCTGGCGGTGCTTTCACTCTAGTGGTAGCATGAGACGGAGTCTACAACCCACACAAGTGGCTCAGGTAGTGCAGCTCATCCAGGATGGCACATCAATGCGAGCTGTGTCAAGAAGGTTTGCTGTGTCTGTCAGCGTAGTGTCCAGAGCATGGAGGCGCTACCAGGAGACAGGGCAGTACATCAGGAGATGTGGAGGAGGCCGTAGGAGGGCAACAACCCAGCAGCAGGACCGCTACCTCCGCCTTTGTGCAAGGAGGAGCAGGAGGAGCACTGCCAGAGCCCTGCAAAATGACCTCCAGCAGGCCACAAATGTGCATGTGTCTGCTCAAACGGTCAGAAACAGACTCCATGAGGGTGATATGAGGGCCAGACGTCCACAGGTGGGGGTTGTGCTTACAGCCCAACACCGTCCAGGACATTTGGCATTTGCCAGAGAACACCAAGATTGGCAAATTCGCGACTGGCGCCCTGTGCTCTTCACAGATGAAAGCAGGTTCACACTGAGCACATGTGACAGACGTGACAGTCTGGAGACGCTGTGGAGAATGTTCTGCTGCCTGCAACATCCTCCAGCATGACCGGTTTGGCGGTGGGTCAGTCATGGTGTGGGGTGGCATTTCTTTGGGGGGCCGCACACCTCCATGTGCTCGCCAGAGGTAGCCTGACTGCCATTAGGTACCGAGGTGAGATACTCAGACCCCTTGTGAGACCATATGCTGGTGCGGTTGGCCCTGGGTTTCTCCTAATGCAAGACAATGCTAGACCTCATGTGGCTGGAGTGTGTCAGCAGTTCCTGCAAGAGGAAGGCATTGATGCTATGGACTGGCCCGCCCGTTCCCCAGACCTGAATCCAATTGAGCACATCTGGGACATCATGTCTCGCTCCATCCACCAACGCCATGTTGCACCACAGACTGTCCAGGAGTTGGCGGATGCTTTAGTCCAGGTCTGGGAGGAGATCCCTCAGGAGACCATCCACCACCTCATCAGGAGCATGCCCAGGCATTGTAGGGAAGTCATACAGGCACATGGAGACCACACACACTACTGAGCCTCATTTTGACTTGTTTTAAGGACATTACATCAAAGTTGGATCAGGCGCTGGTCTCATCTTGATTACTGTCAGGTAGTATGGTCAAGTGCAGCAAAGAAAGACATAGCAAAGCTGCAGCTGGCTCAAAACAGAGCAGCACGCCTTGCCCTTAACTGCACACACAGAACTAACATCAACAACGTGCATGCCAGTCTTTCCTGGTTGAGGATTGGCAAGAAGCATTACTGTAATGAAAATTACAGATTGTCTGCATAATCAAGTAACATTCAGCTCAGACACTCATACATACCCACAAGACCTGCCACCAGAGGTCTCTTCACAGTCCCCATGCCCAAAACGAATTCACGGCAACACACAGTATTATACAGAGCCTTGATCACATGGAACTCCCATTCATCTCCAATTACTCAAGCAAACAGCAAAACTACATAAAAAAAAGATAAAACATGGAATGGCGGTGACTGTGAGGGGACTCACACAAACACACGGACACACAGACACACACATACTTTTTAGTGGTTGTATTGTTTGTATTGTATTGTTTTGTTACTTGTCATGTTCTGTGTTTTTTGTGGACCCCAGGAATAATTGCTGCTGCCTCTGCAAAAGCTAGTGGGGATCCAAATAAACAAACAAATACTGACCATGCGTAGCGGGTGATGTTAGTCCATATGTGGTCCATTGAAACTGCAGGTGTCATACAGCCCAATACAGCCCATTGACATTCAACTGAGGGGACTGTAGGAATTACAGTGATCTTTCCTAAATTCTCTCTCTCTATATCCGCCTATGATTAATCATCAGGCAAATTCCATGACTGTTCATGACAAGCCTCATCAGCCACTCTGACATGGAAGCTCATATTTGCAATGCTGTAAATCCTTCCTAATGTAGATTATCATAGATTATGTGTGCATGAAAATACATATCCCACACACAAACAAACACATACTAAAAATAATTTTTTATACAGACCACTTGCTGAGGTTCATATCATTCACAGATCCTGTGGCCTTTACACTGATGAAATGTAGACACTGCTACCCTGAATTTAAAAAAATGTATCCTGCATTTTGAGTGCATCGTTGGACATATTTCAGGGGTCTTTGTGGATTTGAGAACCCGTACAAATAAGAAGTGGTGACCACAGAGGATGTGAGTGTGTGCTGTCACAACTTTGCATATAGCTTATAATCCAGTCCCCACTGATTTATTCCTACCTTGCCCCCCTCTTTTCACTGCTGCCTCTTGCCCTCAGGAAACGGGATATTTTACCACATATTCACTTTTGAGAATGAATACCATCTGGTAGCGGTTTTTAGGGGTCATAGGAAGGTTCGTCAAAGCTTAGTGTTCCAGTGCATTCCGTCTGCATTCTGTCTCACTCCACATTCTATTTACTAACAATATACTCTGCCTGCTCGTATTCACCTGTCACAGTCAATAGCACGCTGGATGCATTGTGCACCCCTGACATTTAATCGAGAGGTATCTTTTAGAAAACCCAAAGGTCGATTTTGTGTCAAGAATGAAAGGGGGGCCAATGCCAACAAAGACTAAAGCACTAATAAAAAAACATAACAAAAACAATGTGGGAAAATGTGAATAGCTTAAATATGATGAATTCACCATCCACGAGTAAAATGCATTACATTAGCTCCCTGCTTAGCTCCCTGCTGTTTATACAAGTCTGGAGATACGTATGTGTTGCAATATAATTTTCTTTAATACATTTCCATTTCTGCTCGGGTGAGTTTCTTCGAAATTCCAATGTTGTTGGCTCCTCTGACCTTCAAGCCACCATTTATTGACTCTCTGTTCCAGGCACAAGTAGGTTCTATTGATACAGCCCCCTCCTGCCCTTGTTAACTCCAGCGCTTCATTTTTGGCATGTTATTTGGGACCAGGTGTCACTGGGAACCTTGAGTGTGTCCTCACTTCAGATTAAGTCAACATTACGAGGAGCTCTTCAATATGCAAAGAGGCTTAATGAAGCTCAATAAAGTAGATTTGACTTTTGCCCAGATTATACAGAATACATTACTGTTCTTTATGTGAGTGAGTGAGTGAGTGAGTGAGTGAGTGAGTGAGTGAGTTTGCAAACAAATTGCCTTGTAGCCTTTTTGTTTTATCACCCCTTCTGACATGATGAGCAGTCTGCTAACAGAACAACAAAGCAACAAACTGCTCTGCTATATCCAACCAGGTTTAACTCTTCACATCCTTTTGGTTTCTGAATAATACATAAAGGTGCAAAATCCACATAGTCTACCTATTGAAACTGCTGTATACGTCTACAGATAACTTGCCTGAAAATATTTCGAAATGTGTGTCCATACAAAGCCATTCACAAAATCACATATTTAGATAGCTGTGATTTATGTACTGTTTACACAACACTGGCGTGAATTGCATTAGCTCTGTGACAGCTCTTGTCTTGTCAAAAGATGGACACAATATAAACAGTGGGTACAAAATATTAGGAACACCTGCTCTTTCCATGACAGACTGACCAGATGGGGGCCTCCCGAGTGGCGCAGCAGTCTAAGTCACTGCATCGCAGTGCTAGAGGCATGACTACATATCTGGGTTCGATCCTGGGCTGTGTTGAAGCCGGCCGTGACCGGGAGACCCATGAGGCGGCGCACAATTGGCCCAGCATCGTTTGGGTTAGGGGAGGGGATGCCCTTGTCCCATCGTGCTCTAGCGACTCCTTGTGACGGCCGGGTGCATGCACCCTGATTTCGGTCGCCTGCTGTGTCAAGCAGTGCGGCTTGGCGGGGTTGTGTTTCGGAGGACGCTTGGCTCTCGACCTTCGCCTCTCCCGAGTCCATAGTGGAGTTGCAGCGATGGGAGAAGACTGTAACTACCAATTGGATATCATGAAATTGTTGAGAAAAAGGGGTCAAAAGTACACAAAAAATAGACTGATCAGATGAATCCAGGTGAAATATTCACTATATTCACTTATTGATGTCACTTGTTAAATCCACTTCAATCAGTGTAGATGAAGGGGAGGAAACAGGGTAAAGAAGGATTTTTAAGGCTTGAGAAAAGTGAGGCATGGATTGTGTATGTGTGCCATTCAGAGGGTGAACGAGCAGGAAAATGATTGAAGTGCCTTTGAATGGTTACGGTAGTAGGTGCCAGGGCGTACCAGTTTGAATGTGTCAAGAACTGCAACTCTGCTGGGTTTTTCATGCTCAACACTTTCCTGTGTGTATCAAGAATGATCCACCACCCGAAAGAACATCCAGCCAACTTGACAGAACTGTGGGAAGCATTGGAGTCAACATGGGCCAGCATCCCTGTGGAACGCTTTCGACACCTTGTAGAGTCCATGCCCTGATGGATTGAGGCTGTTCTGAGCGCAAAGGGGGGAGGTGAAACTCAATATTAGGTGTTCTTAATGTTTTGTACACTCGGTGTATATCCACAAGTGTCTGGAGCCACTGAGGGGAGCTGCTCATCATGACACAGGCAGCCTTTACCGGTCCAAAGGTGACAAACACATTACACCCCTCACACATTGACTCAGTACTGGGACCCCGTGCACATAGCCAAGTTATCCTTCCTCATTGTGTATTTATTCCTTGTGTTATTATTTTTCTATTTTTCTCTCTGTATTGTTGGGAAGGGCCAGTAGTTAGTCCACACATGTTGTTTACGAAGCATGTGACAAATACAATTTGACTTGATTTACTTGATGTGACATAGGCTGGCTGCGAAACATGGTCTGTGTTTGTTTATACCAGAATGTTCCTCCTTAATTAGCTCCAGTGTTGGGCAGTTGGGAAGGGTGGGTGGGGGGGGTGGGGGTTGTTTCAGTGCGTGGGACCACATAGAGCTCTACAGGGAAAGAAAACAACCCTCTTTCTCTAATTGAAAGCAAGTTTACAATGAAAACAAGATTGTGTTAATGGTGCAAGTGGATCCAACCGGTTCCACCTCAGACACTGGCATGCAATTGACACATGGACAGCGACAGGCCAGCAAAATAAAAAAATAAGTGAGTAGGAAAACAGTCAGTATAGCAGCCATGGTAGTGTAGTGTGTCTCTGCTCTCTCCCTTCCCCCTTCTTTCTCTACTGGCCCTGCCTGCACAGAACCAGACAGCTGGCAGAGGCTTTTTAAAGACACAGTGCCTCAACTCGACTAGGACTTCATCTGGGAGCTGAGGTGATAGTCCACACTCCCTCCCCAGCAAATAAACACACATCCAAATATGGTGTCACGCAGAATGACCACAGGGCAGTGAAAAAATGAGAAAATGGCTCCATTTGAGGACTATGTTTCAAGATGGAGAGAATGTCAGAGAATCATGCTGTGATGTCAGAAAGGCTGAGCTGTGAAATGAATAAAGAGTGCTCCCTGCGTGGTGCCAGGGGAAACACTAGCTCTGAGGGAAGCCTGATTAGGAGGTGTTTTTCTTCACTGACCTTGGTGCTTACAAGGTCTTGATCCCTGGGCCAACTCTGTGGCTCATTAAGCGCTAGGCCTCTCTCATGATCTGCTAGACCAGACAACTTTGTATTCCACTTATACGGTCATAAATCAAATCAGTAGTTCACATTAGTTGAAGTTACTACAAGGACAGCTGATGGGATCTGATTGAGTTCCAAAAGGTACATGGACTTTTCCTTATAATTGACAGAGCTTTTAGTCTATTAATTCAATACCATGGGTGAAATGTTCATCATACAAAACAGCACTGAACTGTGCAAACAACAACAGTTTTACTGAACAGTGTGAAAATGTGATGCACGCAATGCAAATGTTGCAGTATTCAGAACTCATCTTGGATGACATGCCTTCCCCATCCATTCAAAATGTTATTTTTCTCACTCTGTTTCTTTTTTTCCCTGCGAGGAAACTCATTCACACCAACAACGGAAACAGTATTTCTGAAGTGTTTGAGAAAAGCCAACCAGCTGAGAAACTGTGGTCTAACAGTGAGTTGAACTTTGACTTTCAATAAATACCGAGCTTAACATGAAATTTACTCATATTGGAGTTAGCCACGACGCTTCAAAGGAAGTCCTTACATGACCATGTATATTCGGTCTTATGCAACAGCATGCCTGAGGTCACAATGGAAGTTAGATACAGGACATGGCCTCTCAAGGTTTTAACAGGGAGCCTTAGGAATCCTCTCTCTAACTTGTAGTAAGTCCATTTTATTCCAATATTAAAAGTTACTGCCCTGATCATGACAACCTCATAAAATGAAATACTACAGAACAATCCATTCAGTATACTGGATATATTGTTCATGTCTGCACTACAACCAATACAGTGCCTTCTAACCAATAAAGCAGACAATGATTTTGAAACATTCTGGAGTCTGTGGTATCACATGTCAATGTTATTTATTATTTATTATGTCTATATTTTAAGACACTCAATTAAACCTGTGCTTTTCACAGTAACAAGAGCCTCTCAGCTTTGACCGACAAAATACAAATGAAACATGTTTACAAGGAAAAAAGCCCAATTGTCTCCAAACAATACCTTTCACCTGCTATTTGATTAGTAAAAGAGAAGTGAGTCATCCTGCAAGTTTTGTTGCAGTAAACATTTGACATGATGTTCTGCTGCAGTTGCCTGGCAACGTTTGAGAGAGAAAGAGAGGAGAGGCGACAGGCAGCGAGGGCTAAGTATGGGAAAGCAGCCCACACTGCTCCAATCAAGCTGCTGAGATGAAGCTAATTATTACTCTGGTAAAATTAAGGACAAAAAACTCCTTAATCTCATTAACTCAAACTGGGCCTCAAGCTGAGTTACAATGCCACGCTGGAATCTTCCAAGGCGAATCAAACAACCCTTTAACAATAGCATTTTCTGTCTGCTTGGTATTAGATAGCAAGAAGTTTGTGAAATGTCAAATGTCTTATGTTTAACAGGGAACGCAATAAGCTATGCAGTCAGTTTGTCATTGTGTGCATTATCTTTTCCTATACAACTCTCTGTTGTCCAATAGCTTCTTAAAGGGGGATTGGGTAAGCAGAACAAACTCACAGAGGTTGTTACATTTGATTTCTGTCACTTTCTGATTTCTGTCACTTTCTGACTACACCCCTTTAGATTTGAATGAAACCTACCATACGATGTTTGCCCATGGCAGAAGTGGTCAGAAATTGACTTTTTGGACTTGAATACCAAAACATTCAGGAGATAGAGGTGCTTAAAGTTGACCTATTTTGCATATCCCACCCTACCCCACCCATTCATGTCGTCATCACTGAAAAGATAAACGGTAGAGTTTAATATCATTGGAAAGCTTGCAAACAGGGTTGTCAAACTGTTTTAAAATTCATAACAAATAAACAAAAAATACTTTTAACTTGAATTATTACATTTTTTTGTCAACTCTGGTTTTTGTCATGTTCAGGTAACAAAATAAAGGAAACACCAACAAAAAAGTGTCTTAATAGGGCTTCAATGCACCTTGGCATAGATTCTACAAATGTCTGGAACTCTATTGGAGGAATGCAACACCGTTCTTCCACAAGAAATTCCATCTGATGGTGTTGGAAAACTCTGTCTCGGGTGGCATCAGAATCGCTCCTGAGACACACACACAAACCACCTTTAAACCCCCTATGCTCCTTTGAGACCCTCATTCAAAGTCACTGAGATCTCTTCTAGACATTGTAGTCAAAATAATGGGCAACTGGGCATTTTTATACATGACCCTAAGTATGATGGGATCTTAATTTCTTAATTAACTCAGGAACCACACCAGTGTGGAAGCACCTGCATTCAATATACTTTGTATCCCTCATTTACTCAAGTGTTTCCTTTATTTTGGTCGTTACCTGTATGTTTTAACTTACACCCTATTTTACACCATGAGGTTTTTGTGTTGTTTTGAGACACAGCATACTCTAAAATACAGGGTGTGTGTCATGTTTTGGCTGATAAATGTACTACAATGTGAATAGAAATGAAATTTCAACTTTCAAATGGTACCACAGATATGGTTGGAGGTCCACACATCAGAGAATGTTGACTTGAGTGGGAATATCCATTGTTTTGAATGAAACATAGGAAACCTATTGAAGTCATATAAGTACATATAATAGAATAGACATTCAAGTCAACATTCGGTGGGTGGCAGCCATCTTTCTGTAGTAGTTGAAAGTTAAAGTTTCAGTTACATTTAAATGACAGTGCTGTTGTACCTGCTAAATGATCTGATTCACCTGTCTGACCCTGATCTGTTTCACTTGTCTCCACACCCCTCCAAGTGTCGCCCTTTTGCCCCATTATCCCCTGTGTATTTATACCTGTGTTCTCTGTTTGTCTGTTGACAGTTCGCCTTGTTTCGTCAAGCCTACCAGCGTTTATCCCGTACTCCTGTTTTCGTTCTTGTCCCTGTCTTCTTGTTTTCCTGGTTTTGACCATTCTACCTGCCCTGAGCCTGCTTACCGTTCTGTACTTTGTGACACTGCTCTGGACCTGTCATTTGCCTGCCCTCTGTTTTTGAAATAAACTTTTGTTACTTCGAACTGTCTGCATCTGGGTCTTATCCTGAGGTCTGATATACTGTGATTGTTTTCAATTAAAAACTTTTTTTTTTAATGGTCACTTTATTAGCTAAATAATTTGTTCAAAACGGTTCAACTTTTGTCTCTCTCTCTCTTGAGTCAACTACACAGCACATTTTATGCACTGCAGTGCTAGCTAGCTGTAACTTATGCTTTCAATACTAGATTAATTCTATGATCCTTTGATTGGGTGGACAACATGTCAGTTTATGCTGCAAGAGCTCTGATAGGTTGGAGGACGACTTTCAGAAGTTGTCAGAATTACTGTGTAAATCTATGGAAGGGGGTGAGAACTATGAGCTTCCTAGATTTTGTATTAAAATCCATGTACCCAAAGGAGGATGGAAACTAGCTGTCCTCCAGCCACACCATGGTGCTACCCTACAGAGTTCTATTGAGGCTACTGTAGACCTTCATTGCAAAACATTGTGTTTTAATTATTTATTTGGGGATGTGAATATTTAGTATCTAAAAATAATAACTTGTTTAATGTTTCACTATTTTAAATATTTATTAAATTCACTGAGGACAATGGCCCTCCCCTTTCTCCTCCGAGGATCCTCCACTGTAAATCCACACTTACTGAAATCAATTGATCACATAAATCAAAGGAAAGCAAACTATAATCTTAGCGGCCCTTAACTCACGTGTGTATATCAATGGGTTTCTAAAGTGGTGACTCATGACATGTTACTGCTGCATATTGACACACCATATGGCCACCAAAACACAATCAACATCCATGTACTTTGTGTGAATTCCTAAGTGTGCTGGAGTGTTAATTGCTCTGCATTTACAGTAGCCTAAGAGGATAGTTAATCATTCTATTATTAGATGCCATAAAATGTGCATATGTGTAGGATACGGTGTGAAATTCCTGAGTGCTTGATGTCTGGGAAAGTTAAGTAATATCAGCAACATTTCAGTTAGAGCCACACAGCTTAATTTAATACCTTGAAGTTGGCAATTACATTCGCGATAGCTACCAGCACACTGTCAATTCCAGAGTGTCGGATAGAGTATTAATTTCCAATGGCTCTTGTTGCTTGGAGACCAGGGGAAAGTTGCTCTCTCCCTCTCTTTTATCTGTGGATTACCTCAATGTTTACTTATCATGCTGCTCTCAGCCAAGTGATGGGGAAAATATTCTGTATGTACTTGGGATGAGAAAAACGCTCATGGCTTAGTGGGAGAAAAACAAAGTGGTCAGTCCTTATCTTAATGTCTTTTGTTCGAGATGTGCGGTAGATTGTAGACAGTGAAATAAATGTAGCCAATTAGAAGTATGTTTTGTTCGAAGCATTGTGTCTTTGTGAGACGTACACTGTGTGCAAAACATTAGGAACACCTTAAGGGATCATAGCTTTCACCTACATTCACCTGGTCAGTCTATGTCATGGAAAGAGCAGGTGTTCATAATGTTTTATACACTCAGTATAAAAGTCATACAGACTTTTCTTTACTGTTTGTCCAATGCATAACGTCAGTCCATAAATGTATCCGAAATGATTGCCAGCCTTGATAAAGATTAACAATAATGACTGTATAAAATAAATAGTTCCACTACTGAGCTATATTGTATGCTCAAATAAATTGGGAAATTATATTGTATACTAATACAATTGCTCAGAGAAAGAGATTTTGTTTAACAAGTAATGATTTAGACATGCTAACCTCTCACCATTACCAATAACAGGGGATGTTAGCATGTTTTGGGGTCATGATATTTGACCCAATGTAATTTTCTCACTCGTTATTATTCACGATTCATTCAGGACAATCTGTAATCATGGTAGCATCCACATTAATGTAGAAGTGTTTAGAAACATGTTATAATCTATTTTACAATAAAGAAAATGTCTCCAAAATTGTAATACATTATTTAGCATTAATTTCTATTGGGCACAAAATAATCTGAAACTCAACCAAAACGAACTGCAAATGCATCCAACAAGTTTGTAGATTCACAAGCTTGATGAAGTCATTATGTGCTAGAAATATGGGACCAAATACTACACTTTTGACTACTTCATTTATAAGAATCTTTAGTGGTGTCAACTCATTTTGACCCCTACCTTTTTGAGAGAAAAAAATATGACTTGTTAAACAAAAATCTCTTTCTATGAGCAATTGTATTAGTATAAAATAATATATTTTCCCTCCAAAAATGTGAGCTTACCATATAGCTCAGGATTTGAATGATGTATTTTACACAGTCATTATTGCTCATCTTTATCAAGGCTGTCAAACATTTCCCCACTGTGTATGTTAATATAACATATTAACCACATTCCCTAAACGAAAGCTCAGCACTTCTTTGGAGGTGGGCGCTTTTCATAGAGTGTTCATAGGTTACACTACTGTAAACAGAGAACAGAGAAGGGAAAACAAACCGAGCTATTACTGCACTGCCGTGACGACTGTGGGTTATACCAGGACACAACTTCAAATCTTCTCTTCAACCTAATGTCACCTCACTCAATTCTTCCCTTTTCTTTCGGGGACCTCCTCCCATGCATGAGCTGGATTGATTGATTGATTGATTTTATTTGTCAGTTACAAAACACCCATATACACACGCAGTACACACGTTTTAAAAACGTGACAGGATACAACAAAAAAAGTCATAGGCTTATTTTCATTTTGGTTCATAAATTCCATGGTGCCAAAAAACGTCCGGTAGCACTTTATAATAACTCCACCTACTAAATCATTTATAATGGATTATTAAACAGTTTACTCATCATTTAGTAATTATTACTCCCACATTTGTAAATCACATTTACATTTTAGTAATTTAGCAGATGCTCTTATCCAGAGTGACTTACAGCAGCATGTTAGTAACCTAGTTATTCACACATTTATAAACAACTAATAGTGTGATTTGTAACTTCAGACACACTATGCTGAGCAAAATAAAGCTTTTAGTCAACAAATGCTAACATTTCTTGGCAGTGACTTTTCTACCAAAACCGAAATAAGGGTCTAATCTTGTTAACCCAGAACTAAAATCTTGAATAATTTGGTCAGCTGTAATTAAGTTCTGGGTCCATACCAGCGGCAGCGACGGCTCGCCCATTAGGGCATTAGAGGCGGCACCCCACTTGTGATTGGTAATTTTTTTTGTTTTAAATGCTCAAAAAAGTGTGGAAATGTGTACATTTTCCTGTTTCAAAAATATGTTGTTTAAAACAAGCTGTTCAGTTGCCAGCAGCGGCACATCCGTCTCCTTGGGTGCACAGGCCATGCAAACATTGCCTGGATTGTGTTGCCAGCTATTTGCTGTGAGGGGGAATGGTCACAATGAAATGGCAGGAGGATTTCATAGCTTTAATCATAACAGCAGAAAGCAAATGGACCGTACTGCTCAAATGTCCGTTCAGTCACAACTTCTGGGTCGGCTCTAGTCTCCTCTCCCCAATGAGTCGGCTTACTTCCACACCTGAGACTATAGTAGATCTGCTCTATCGGGTACTGATGTCACTAAAGCAAAAAGCTAATTGTAATTATCTTGCAAATAAATAATTATAACAGTCATAGGAACCTGGGACCTGATAAACCGGACAACTACACCCAACAAGGGTCGAAGGACAGTCTTTCTAAACTCTTATCTGACTAACTCAGAAATATTACATTATTTCAGAATAAACAGTAACTGGCTAGCGCGTCATGCTTTGTGACATTATGTTAACTAGCTATCCCCAGTTAGATAATGCGTTTTCACTTATTGCATCTGTATGCTTGTTGCGTTCTCCCTGGTGCACTCGTTCCTTTGTGAGCTGGCTACTTGTTCTGGATAGTATAATATATTCTGTTCAAAACAGTGGCAACATGTGCAGCAGTGGTCATTCAGTGTTTGACATGCAAAAAAATAAACAGGTGTATTTATGCTGTCGTTCAAATGCACAGATGGCTTTTGTATCTTCTCAAAGAAACTTCTGGTACTTTAAGAAATTGGCATCACATTTCTGTCATACTGCTTTGTTGATAACTCCAACCATCTCGCACCCTGGGTATTCAGCCAATCAGCGGCCGCCGCTCATCCATATGTGTTAGAAATTGGGGGTTCCGGTCTGCGACGTCTCCACCTTGCAAAAACAAACTCTCAGCCAAAACATTAACATTAAAACTTTCCCTCAATTCCTTGCAAAAGTTGTTTCACAATTGCTTTTGGGAATATAACCTCCTGTGTTGTGTGCTTGTTCTTTTACCATTGATATGTTCTAGGCTATTTTGAAACCTTAAGGAGCATCAGGTACTGCTGGAATGTCTACCAATGGCATGTCCGTCTTTTTGACGAAAAAAAAATACATTTTACTGGTCAGGCAAAACATTTATGGGTGTGCAAATACGGGCCTTTTTGAGTCTCAAGGTTAGATTTTTAAGATAGAATGTTAATTTAGATTTTTTTTATTTCACATCCATTAACACCATAGTACCCTCAAAGCTCATCACAAAGCTAAGGAACCTGGGACTCAACACCTCCCTCTGCAACTTGATCCTGGACTTCCTGACAGGCCGCCCCCAGGTGGTGAGGGTAGGTAGCAACACATCTGCCACGCTGATCCTCAACACTGGAGCTCCCCAGGGGTGCGTACTCAGTCCCCTCCTGTACTCCCTGTTCACCCACGACTGCATAGCCAGGCATGACTCCAACACCATCATTAAGTTTACTGACGACACAACAGTGGTAGGCCTGATCACCGACAACGACAAGACAGCCTACAGGGAGGAGGTCAGAGACCTGGCCGGGTGGTGCCAGAATAACAACCTATCCCTCAACGTAACCAAGACTAAGGAGATGATTGTGGACGACAGGAAAAGGAGCACAGAGCACGCCCCCATTCTCATCGACGGGGCTGTAGTGGAGCAGGTTGAGAGCTTCAAATTCCTTGGTGTCCACATCAACAACAAACTAGATTGGTCCAAACACACCAAGACAGTCGTGAAGAGGGCACGGCAAAGCCTATTCCCCCTCAGGAAACTAAAAAGATTTGGCATGGGTCCTGAGATCCTCAAAAGGTTCTACAACTGCAACATCGAGAGCATCCTGACCGGTTGCATCACTGCCTGGTACGGTACCTGCTCGGCCTACAACCGCAAGGCACTTCAGAGGGTAGTGCGTACGGCCCAGTATATCACTGGGGCAAAGCTGCCTGCGATCCAGGACCTCTACACCAGGCGGTGTCAGAGGAAGGCCCTAAAAATTGTCAAAGACCCCAGCCACCCTAGTCATAGACTGTTCTCTCTACTACCGCATGGCAAGCGGTACCTGAGTGCCAAGTCTAGGACGAAAAGGCTTCTCAACAGTTTTTACCACCAAGCCATAAGACTCCTGAACAGGTAACCAAATGGTTACCCGGACAATTTGCATTGTGTGCTACCCCCCAACCCCTCTTTTACGCTGCTGCTACTCTCTGCTTATCTTATATGCATAGTCACTTTAACTATACATTCATGTACATGCTAACTAAATTGGCCCGACCAACCAGTGCTCCCGTGCATTGGCTAACCGGACTATCTGCATTGTGTCCCACCACCTGCCAACCCCTGTTTTTACACTTCTGCTACTCTCTGTTCATCATATATGCATAGTCACTTTAACGATACCTACATACTACTTCAATAAGCCTGACTAACAGGTGTCTGTATATAGCCTTGCTACTCTTTTCTTTTTACTGTTGTTTTATTTCTTTACTTACCTACACACACATACACACACACACACACATACACACACACACATACACACACACACATACACACACACGTACCTTTTTTTCTCACCATTGGTTAGAGCCTGTAAGTAAGCATTTCACTGTAAGGTCTACCTACACCTGTTGTATTTGGCGCACGTGACAAATAAACTTTGATTTGATTTGATTTAGAGACTAAAATAAACTTAAGCACTAAGCACCCACACCCAAACTTTTGACATTCTGCTATGTATTAAACGTACAAAAGTATTTATAATAAGAAAATATTTAATACACCTGTTTAAATATGACTTGGGAAGATAATATTTTATTGTACGTCATTACCAAATAGGCTATAATAGATGGTTTTTAAAAAAAAATGTTTTAATTATGTGTATTTAGGATACATTGTATGCTGGCTGTTCAACTGGAGTTAGCATGCTAAAATCCCTGATATTTATGACCAAATACTGTAAAAATGTAATTCCCACCACACGTCATTACCACCACATAATGAAATGTCAGAATGAGAGAATGTGATGGTAATGACAAAATGTATACATGTTTACATACCTTAAGACCTGAAAGGACACACAAATTACATATATGATCATGGTTAAGTGAAATGTAACACTTATTTACCCTTTGAAGGCCATTATGTTTTGTATTATGTCAGGATGATTGAGTGATATTGATGTCTATTTATGTGACTTACTATGGTGATTACTGACTTAAATTATTTATTTTAGATTTTTCTATAAAATGCCCCCTAAATCAACCAAGTAGAGGACAAGCAAATACAGTATATAAACAAAAGTATATGGATACCACTTCAAATTAGTGGATTCTGCTATTTCAGCCCCACCCATTGATGAAAGGTGTATTAAATCAAGAAAACAGTCATGCAATCTCCATAGACAAACATTGGCAGTTGAAAAGCTCGTACTGAAGAGCTCAGTGACTTTCAACGTGGCCCCGTCACCTTTCCAACAAAGGTGACGGGTCAGTCCATCAAATGTATGCCCTACTAGAGCTGCCCCGGTAAACTGTAAGTGCTGTTATTGTGAAGTGAAATCGTCAAGAAGCAACAACAGCTCAGCCGCAAAGTGGTAGGCCACACAGCTCACAGAACAGGACCGCTGAGTGCTGACGCGTGTTGCGTGTAAAACTTGTCTGTCCTTGGTTGAGACACTCACTACAGAGTTCCAAACTGCATCTGGAAGCAACAACAGCAAAATAACTGTTAGTCGGGAGCTTCATGAAATGGTTTTCCATGGCCGAGCAGCAGCACACAAGCATAAGATCACCATGCGCAATGCCACGCGTCAGCTGGAATGATGTAAAGCTGGTCTGGGGCTGTTTTCATGGTTTGGGTTAGGCCCCTTAATTTCAGTGAAGGGAAATCTTAACGCTACAGCATACAATGACATTCTAGATGATTCTCTGCTTCCAAGTTTGTGGCAAAAGTTTTGGGGAAGGTGCTTTCCTGTTTCAGTATGACAATGCCCTCACACATAAATGGTTTGTTGAGAACAATGTGGAACAACTTGACTGGCTTGCACAGAGCTCTGTCCTCACCCCCATCGAACACCTTTGGGATGAATTGGAACGAATGGTCTGTTCTATATATATAATAAAATTAAACATGTACAACTGTGACAAAATGTTTAATAGTATTTTTCATCATTTGTTTTATACTGTACCAGTCAAAAGTTTGGACACACCTACTCATTCAAGGGTTTTTCTTTATTTTTTTTTACTATTTTCTACATTGTAGAATAATAGTGAAGACATCAAAACTATGAAATAACACATATGGAATCATGTAGTGACCAAAAAACTGTTAAACAAATCTAAATATATTTTATATTTGAGATTCTTCAAAGTAGCCCCCCTTTGCCTTGATGACAGCTTTGCACACTCTTGGCATTCTCTCAACCAACTTCATGAGGTAGTCACCTGGAATGCATTTTAATTAACAGCTG
The DNA here is from genome assembly GCF_013265735.2 of Oncorhynchus mykiss. NCBI lineage: Eukaryota > Metazoa > Chordata > Actinopteri > Salmoniformes > Salmonidae > Oncorhynchus > Oncorhynchus mykiss. Next base: position 18,559,384 of record NC_048568.1, on the reverse strand, counting down.
TGCCTTGTTAAAAGTTAATTTGTGGAATTTCTTTCCTTCTCAATGCATTTTAGCCAATCAGTTGTGTTGTGACACAAGGTAAGAATGGTATACAGAAGATAGCCATATTTGCTAAAATACCAGGTCCATATTATGGCAAGAACAGCTCAAATAAGCAAAGAAAAATGACAGTCCACCACAGTCACATAAACCGTCAAGCGCTATGAGGAAACTGGCTCTCATGAGGACCACCACAGGAAAGGAAGACCCAGAGTTACCTCTGCTGCAGAGGATACATTCATTAGAGTTTCCAGCCTCAGAAATTGCAGCCCAAATAAATGCTTCACAGAGTTCAAGTAACAGACACATCTCAACATCAACCGTTCAGAAGAGACTGTGTCCATTAGGCCTTCATGGTCGAATTGCTGCAAAGAAACTACTAGTAAAGGACACCAATAAGAAGAAGAGACTTGCTTGGGCCAAGAAACACAAGCAATGGATATTAGACCGGTGGAAATCTGTCCTTTGGTCTGATGACTCCAAATTTGAGAGTTTTGGTTCCAACTGCCGTGTCTTTGTGAGACGCAGTATAGGTGAACAGGTGATCTCCTCATGTGTGGTTCCCACCGTGAAGCATGGAGGAGGAGGTGTGATGGTGTGGGGGTGCTTTGCTGGTCACACTGCCTGTGATTTGTTTAGAATTCAGGGCACACTTATCCAGCATGGCTAGCACAGCATTCTGCAGCAATATGCCATTCCATCTTGGTGGGACTATCGTTTGTTTTTAAAGAGGACAATGACCCAACACACCTTCAGGCTGTGTAAGGGCTATTTGACCAATATGGAGAGTGATGGAGTGCTGCATCAGATGACCTGGCCTCCACAATCACCCGACATCAACCCAAATGAGATGGTTTGGGATGAGTTGGACCACAGAGTGAAGGAAAAGCAGCCAACAAGTGCTCAGCATATGTGGGAACTCCTTCAAGACTGTTGGAAAAGCATTCCAAGTGAATCTGGTTGAGAGAATGCCAAGAGTGTGCAGAGCAGTCATCAAGGCAAAGGATGGCTACTTTGAAGAATATACCATTTGAACACTTTTATGGTTAGTACATGATTCCATGTGTCATTTCACAGTTTTGATGTCTTCACTATTATTCTACAATGTAGAAAATTATACAAAAATAAAACCTCTTGAATGAGCATGTGTGTCCAAACATTGACGGGTACTTTATGAAATAGAATTTCCACCACAGTCATTATCATCGCGGTGCATATGTTTGAGGCCAAGGTGTATTAAATTCCAGTGCTTTCCCTTATATGCTTGTTCTTAAGATAATTCCTAAAATAATGCAAAATATTAAGATGTTGGTGTTTTTGAGTATCATCAAGGCATGTATGGACATTTAGACATCACAGTGACGAATACATATAATTAATAAAACTTCCAAACAGTAAAAAAAAAAAAATATGAACAAATGTGAAGTGTTATATGAAATACCTTAGGCACAATTAGCACATTTTATGACGTGGTGGTAATGATATTTCCCTTCAGGTAATTGGGGTAACTGACCAAAATGTTTATATTCTTCAAGAGTACGGTCTCAACCACTATTAAATCTTGATTCCAGACAGAGTGAAGAAAATATTCAGGTAGATACAAAGCGGTTTCAAGAGGTTTAATTTAACATCCAAAAGTGCCCGTTTTGGCAAAATCAACCTTATAAAAGTATAAATAGCCCACACTTTAGATGAGGCCACGCAAAAAGACTTAACTAATGATTAGTAAATGGTTTATAAGGACCTATATTCAACATCTTATGAATGGAGTAATGATTCATAAATTATTAATAAACTATGTACATTATAAATCCTTTATTACGCAGAGTTATCATAAAGTGCTACCCAACATTACATACATACATAGATCAAAAATAAATCTAGTGCCTGAGCTAAGTGAGTTTTCTGAAATAGCACTAGTAGTGTGAGGCAACAACTGCACAATATAGGCTGTGCCACAATCTCACAGACCGCAGTCCAATTTGTCAAGCCATGTGGAATTCTGGTGTTGACCCTGCAGTTCTGTTATGCCAGTGTGAATCGAGCACAGGACGGGTCTTGCCAGTCTGTTGGGATTCCACGATCGTTTGGCTACGCTGAGTTACACAGCCATCAGACAGCATTACAGTCACGTAGTAACAGGAAGACATGATCCAAACACCGTTTGTTTATTTGCCACAGATTGTTTTCTTTACTTGTATAGATGCTGCAAGTGTTCATCTTACATTCATGTGAGACCAAAATGTGAGAATAACCCCAAATATATTTACATGTGGTAGTCAGTAGTTGACATATTCTGTCTTGAATGCTGTATCTGAAATGCAATAAGCTATTTCAAAATGGGGAAAGTGGGAGAAGAGGACATTGAAAAGGAACTAATACTTCAGCACAAAGGGAGAGCGATGGCAGCATGCTGATCATTAGAGAAGTAGCTGACTACGAGTAATTGACATAATAAGTGATCCAATCCAGGAAGGTAGGAATCATATAACGCTCTTAATCCACAATAAACTCCCAGTTTTCTATCTCCACAGGTTCTTTGTAGTTTTTCCCTGTATGGATATAAAATCACATGCAAGTATTAAGAGCTCTCTCCCTCAGAGCCTCCTTTGACAGCCCAGCACAGCAAGGACAAGCACAGGAGGGGGACCGCCATAATGATGCCATCAACAAACAACATAAACCCATTAATAATAAAAAAGCTCTGGAGCAATCCGGAGCAGAGGTGTTGAAAAACTCCTCCTCAAGCCTTCCCTCTGCTCGTCCATGATCAGAGCCCAGCTCGAACCCAAAGTGAATTGATTTATGGTAACATTGGGGTTGAATTGGCTCTAGAGTGTGTAAACATCCTGTCTTTGCATAATGAGACAAATGAAAGTCCCCAGCCAGCAGCCGCGTCTCCCTGAGGGGGAGAGAGAGAGAGAGAGCGAGAGAGAGAGAGAGAGAGAGAGAGAGAGAGAGAGAGAGAGAGCGAGAGAGAGAGAGAGAGAGAGAGAGGAGCAGAGCCGAACATAGCGCGGCGTGGTGGTCACATGCACACATTCCTGGTGCGCCTGACCCCCCTGACCCTGCAGGCTGTTTTAGAGCACGGAGCTCATATCACGGGGGTGGGACTGGGACTGGGACCTCATGGGAAGGAGTGCAAAGCCTTGCTGCAAAACCCCAACAGAGAAACACCTTCTGGCCTAACAGCATGCACACCGAAATGTGGAATAGCATGAAATGACATTAATACGCAGTGAACCAGTCAGCTGAGGGATACAATTAACTTAGAGGAAAGGACCGATAGGAACAAGTTCTGTTTGATTGATGCATGTTGACTTGAAGTATGTAAATGACTTTACAAATGAGGGGTGAGGGGAGCCGTGTGAGGTGGAGCACCAAAAAAAAAAGTGATGGCATTGATTGTACAGTATGTTTATGAGAGTAAAAAGAGCATGTGTTTACTTTACACTCCTATGTGTGAACACAATCATTTGATGAAGGACGGACGCAGTGATAATCCATCTAGTCAAGTGGAGAGTCCTCCTCTATGAGGGACCTAGAGATGGTGTGTTTTACATTTTACAGTCAAATAGCAGCACAGGGTAGGCTATATTCCAGTAGACAACAATCAATGCTTTTAAAGTATTGTGTGGTTGTGAGCTTTATAAAAACTAAAGCCCTTTCAGCCACAGCACCAGACACAGATCCATCTAACATTCAAGCTCACTCTTTAATTAGAGCTGACAGAAAATGACTCAAAGCCGCTTCTTCTCTCTCATTATGACCATATACAAATGGGCATGTTTATCCACAACGCAACTAAAGATGACTGAAAGCGTGTTGTGTTTATTTTCAAATGCTGACATTTTATATCTAGGCTAAATGACTGACTGCCCCCCCCCCCCCACACACACACACACACACACAAGGGTGAGGTAGTGAACAAACCAACATGTTGCAATGAAAGCAGTCCAAGGTTTAAAGAAATATAGGCTTCTGTCGGTTGACGTTCTTCAACCATAATGTATGGTCTCAGTCTTGAACAATAAATAAAAATCACAAGTAGAGTATACCAATAACAACAAGGTGCTGTTAAATACAGTACAAGCGAATATGTCATCTGAACATGTACAATATTTTCCCACGGTAAGTTTCCTAAGAGCTTGAGACAGCCAGCTAATAAAGAAATAAAGATAATATATAATTCATGGATGTACAATATATACCACACCCATGAGGCTCAATAAAAAATGCATAGTGTTATTTCTGTGGCCGACAGACAGTTTTCCTGATGTTGAGAGACAGAGAGAGAGATAGAGAGAGAGAGGTAGAGGGAGGGAGACATGGTTTATCCATGTGCTGCTGTCTTAGCTATGCCCCTTTGCCGTGGCAAATTTCACTTTCAACGTACTATTTAACCTCAGATTATGGCAGGTGCATCTGGCCGCTTATTTGTTTATGCCACTCCAGCCAGAGAATAAAACCTTTCTGTAGAGGGAGAGGTGGCCAGCCAGCCCACGTAGCACAAACACAGAGCAGGCTCTTTTACAGCCTGTAGCAAGTAGCAACGGTAATGTGACATTTGAGCGAAGCCCTGCCACCCAATCGTTGAAAACGCTGCAACATCACAGGCCAATTGAGAGAGATAATTTTATAAAAGTTGTTTCTTCACAGGTTTGCAGTCTGGTGTCCATGCACTCATATTGCTACAGCAGAGTTGCTGATCACATACTTTAGTTTGGCTAATATTTTAACTTTTTTGCTTAGCGCAAGAGAGTGAAGCTAACGGGTTGCGAACAAGAGCAAATGAGCTGGCTATGCTGCTTGTAAGCATATCATGTAAAGAGGTTAGAGAGTTGTAACTGTTTAGTGACTGTTCAATATTGTTCACTATGTAATAATGAGAACCCACTCGGCACAGACGTCAGTTCTGTCACAACCTGACCTTAGTTATCTTTGTTTTCTTTATTATTTTGGTTAGGTCAGGGTGTGACAAGGGTGGTATGTGTGTTTTTGTCTTGTCTAGGGGTTTTTGTATATCTATGGGCTTTTGGTATGTCCAGGTACATGTAGGTTTATGGTGGCCTGAATTGGTTCCCAATCAGAGACAGCTGTTTATCGTTGTCTCTGATTGGGGATCCTATTTAGGTTGCCATTTTCCATTTTGGTTTTGTGGGTTATTGTCTATGTGTAGTTGCATGTCAGCACTAGTTGTTTATAGCGGCACGTTCGTTTTGTTGTTTTTGGTTAGTTTGTTTAAGTGTTATTCGACGACTGTTCAACATTTTGCTTTCATTTACATTTGGTTGAGTTGTCAACTAATGTCAATTTATCATGAAATTTTTAAAAATGGGGTTAAAAGTAGGGTGAAAAAAGGCCAATGTTTCCTTATGGTAATTACTTTTTTCAAATCCAATTGGTTTTCCACGTTGATTCAATGTAATCACATCGAATTTTTGTGTTGAATTGATGTGGAAACATTGTTGATTCAACCAGTTTTTGCCCATTGGGAAGTCTCCCTCGTGTACCATTATTTCAAGGGAAATAAAATAGAATGGAATTTTCTGCCAGCCTGTGATCATACGATTACAAATCAGCCTTTTAGAACGGCATCTCTTCATGATCTTTGACATTTATCATCATTTACGTCCCTTGTTGAAGAGATTATCTAGTGAGAATATATTTATAAAACACACATTAACATGGTTTGAAAAAAACGACAATATTTTGATCAACGAAATCCATCAAAGTGTTCAAATCTGTATTTAAAGACACGTGCATGCACACACAGACACACGGAGGGACACAGTTTCCCCCTCTAACACACACACATTAAACCCAACCAAATCAATGATTCGGTCTACTCCTGGTTGCCCTCAGACTGATCAAGTGCCTTGGAGGGCCGTATCCTCAGGTGGGTTTAATATAGCTGGATATGGGCAGTCAGAACAGACCACAACAGTAGAGCTTAATACCTGTAAGACTGAGGTTTAACACCTGGATGTGCAGGCCTAGCTAAAACCACACAGCGCTTGGCTGTATGGAAATCTTATCCAGAGGGCTCAGCTGGATACTAGTTTACTGTGCTTAATGATGGAATTGTGCTATTGGAGACTATTGCAACCTTCTTTCTCTGATTTATTAAGAGGCATAAAGCAGTACTTTCTGATTCATTGAAATCATAATGGCCCCAATGGGTTTACTGGTTCGTTGGTTGCACTGCACAGCAGTAAATAAAAACCCAGGGGCTTCTAAAGAGATGAGTATAATGTCACACTACAGTGGATTTAGGGGGGATGGTGTGGATTATGAGTCTAATATTTGTTTGCAACGGATGAAGAGGAAGGGAAATAAAATATGCCCAATGAATTAAACAGTGAACAGTCCATTAAAACATGAATAAAGCAGGTTGCATTTCCTTTCAAACAAAGAGAGCCAGCCAGAGCACCCGAGTGATTTCTAGTGGCACGAATGTGCAGTAGGTTTTCAACATACTGTATGGTTTAGTGGGTGTAGGCTCATTAGTTCTATTCCCCACTGGGGTTGAGTGAGGCATGACGTTGGGATTAAACCACCGAGGAATGCTATTGTCCCTCCACATTGAACAGTTGGAAAGGGGAAGAAAACTGTACTTTTGAAAAGGATAGACCAATTAGTAAAAGGGTAGAAGCATGGGTATACAAGACACAGGCTGGCTGGGGGAAAAGCCAGGCATTAAGAGTATATTTTACCATTATGTACAGAACTGCACTGCAGGTATTATGTATTAGTCTACGGTGACTGAGAGGCAATAGTTCACCATTGTGAGTTCTACTTTATAATAATATCAGTCATATCAACTAAGGTGGTAAAATGCATGTGGTTTGTTTGCCAAACAGAATATGCAACATCCCTTGGAGGAATGTGGTGAGAGACTGGAAATATAACAAATGCCTTTTAAGTTGTAGCCAGAGACAATACAGTATCATAACTATTAGAGCTCACTTTTAAAAGAAAGTGGCAATGGAGACCTGGGTGCTTCTATAGAGGAAACAACATTGATTCAACCCTAAATGTGTAAACGGGTTTTCTATTTTCCCTCAGCCACTTTCCAGATCTGTGACTCAAATGGCATTTCACAAAGACGCCGCCTGCCGGGGTCTCCGAATCCCTAGCTCTCACTTTTCACACAATGGTTAAAGAGTTTCCCTCCAGCTAGGAGCCATGCTTTCTAACCAAGCATGGCTAACTGAAACAGAATCCACCCATTCCACACTGTGTGCTCTACTCGCTAGCCCCTTTCATTTTCACACAGTCAGCTGAGTGCACTCACATACCGAGCTCCTCTTCCCTCACTCTCTGTCAACACTGGTTTCCAAACACACTCAACGGAACTCAAGAGAACAGTTAGTCACTCTGTCATGACGAGGTGAAAACAAACGTCATATGGTACATCCAAAAGCATTGGAGATGGTGACTCAGAATAGAGGTTTTATATTCTAGGTATGAATTACATTTCTACTACATTATAACCAGGCTAAAATGATGCTGCACCCAAGCAAATTCCAAGATGAATTTAAATTCACTGATATCATGCTATCATCATAAGCATGAGCCACCATCACTTTAGTATTTACATACTATTCTGCAAAAAAAGACGCTGTGTACAATCATGCATTGCTAATTTGCCTCCAGTGTGGCACAGGTAATTGGCAGGTCAAGAGCCTTGTGTAATATGGAGCTGGCTTTGTACTCTCATGAGAAGCCATGGTAGATGTGTTTGTGTACAGCAGTGGGCATCATCAGGGTTGAGGTGATCAGGTTTGTTTACAGAGCATGGAGAAGTTTGGCTGTTCAAGACACTGGTGGCAACTGCTACAAGCAGAGTGCAAGTCCACAGAAGCGTTCCATGTAAAACCTGGAATGTGCAAGGACTGAGGGGCAGTGGACAGTTTTCCATTGTTCAATGTGGATTAATGTCACTTCACATGTCATTTGTAAATACTGAAAATACTAAGTCATGCAAATGAACTAGTAGACTGTTAAAGGGCTGTATACTGTATATCCTCCGTATAGCCTACTTTTCCAGGACAGATTATATAGGGTATTTTCATCCATAGTGAGAGATAGATGTCGCAATATCATACCCCCAAAATGTATTTTGTGCGGGGAATATGGGACCAAATATTAAACGTTTGACTACTTTAATACAAATATAAATTAATTTGTCCCAAGAATGTTGGTCCCCTAAAATGGGGGGGACTATGTCATTTCTAAACAGTTCACCTGGTTTTGTATAATTTCAGATGCAAAGGGCTGGAGTACAGAGCCAAAACAACAAAACTTGTCACGATCCCAATACTTTTGAAATTCACTGTATCTAATTTTGTATTTAGGTTGATCAACTGTGGATACACCTATGCTTATCCTAATTATATTGTTTTATGAGTTGATGCATGTTAAAGTCTGGACCTCTGCCACAAGACTAAATAGATTATACTCTGTCCATTAGGTCATTTTTGACCTCTATGCGCAAAAGTGAGGGACAGCTTCTATGCATGTTGATCTTTCCAAAGCTGTGAAATGTGAATCCACGGTTTGCCACTCTTGCCTTGAACAGAAATAGCTGCAATGAGGTAATGTGTGCCTCGGTGTTGCTGCTGTGAACGCGGGAGACGTTTTGTGCGAAGACTCTCCTCCACGTTTTGCGCGATCCTGAATCCAGACTTTTGTCTCGTCAGAGTCAAGATTCGGTTGCTCCGCCCCTGACTGCTTGTATATCAGCACTGGATGAGAGCGGTTGAAACAGTTTTGTATTTTTTTGAGCTGAGTTTGAAAGTACACCATCTTGATTTCCAGAATGCACACCATTCACTGAGTTGTGATTGCAAAAACTGGACTGATACAGTCACTCGCCTTGTGCTGACAGCGGAGCCATATCAAAGGGATCCCGTCAAAGAGGTAAATGACGAGTTTTGTGTTTGGAGTAGTGGAGTGAGCTGCGGAAATTGATTCACTGAAAAAGGAAAGTAATTACAATGTCACGGAGACATTTGAAACAACCTTGCAGCTCTGTTTATTGTGACTCAGTCTGCAGTTACATTGTATACATACATAGTGTCTAAGATTAATGTTTTGCATGGGATTTGTTTCTAAGTAGTTTTAATATAATAATTTGGAGGCTTTAACTGCAAAACTATTTACTGGGTGATAATCATTTTCACTGCGCGTAAATTGTTGGATAGCCTGTTTTTCTTATCCAGTCGATGCAAATTAAATGTTTGTATTTTAATTTGTGACAGCTTGGGGAATGGTAGACCGCATGATGGCAATGAACCATGGACGATTCCCTGAAGCTGTGAATGGTCTCCACCATCACCACCCAGCGCGCAGAATGGGCATGGGGCAGTTCTCGAACCCACTACACCATCAGCAACAACAGCAGCAGCATGGCTACACTACTGGTATAATGGGAGATAATTTGCACTACGGAGGGGGCAATGTAACAGCTAACCACGGAATTCGGCATTCTGTGGGGAATGTAAACGCTGGACACCCAAACGGCAACATGCCTCCCGGAGCGCGCTACAGCTCTCAATTTGTGGGACCTGCCGCCGCCGTCCCCACTCAAGGACAGCTCGCGGCAAGTATGCAGTTACAAAAGCTCAACACGCAGTACTACAGCCACCATACTCACCCCTCTCACCATCATTATATGCATGATTTGCATCCTGCGAATCATCAACTTAACGGGACGGGACAACAGTTCAGAGACAGCAACGCGAAACACAGCACGTCCAGTTTGCCTCAACAAGCGCATCATGTGCCTGCAGCAATACTGCCCCCCAACGTCATTGACACGGATTTTATTGATGAGGAGGTCTTGATGTCTCTGGTCATTGAGATGGGGCTGGACCGAATAAAGGAGCTACCTGAGCTGTGGTTAGGACAGAACGAGTTTGATTTCATGACAGACTTTGTATGTAAGCAACAGCCAAGCCGAGTGAGTTGTTAAATCTCACTAAGTGGACTTATACAGTCATCTACTCAAACATACTTTAAAGCATTCCTTGTTGTCCCCTAAACTCGAACATTGAGAGAGAAGATCTGCAATATACCAATGGAGAACCATTCAAACGTACTATACCAGATGATATATTCCTCAAATATTTTGGGGTAATAGACTTATACTGCAGATATAATGGACATGAGTTTGTTTGATGTAGGAATGCACTACAATCTCAATTGAATCTTTGTCAGAAAGGCAAATCTTTACATCCATGCTATGCATCATTACTTCAAGCTAGAATCCTTAGTTGATACATCAATTTTTGGAGAAATTAACTAAGAAATGTTATATATATATATATATATATATATACCCATTGATTCTTGAAGAATATAACTTAGAAATGCCTCATGAGCTTAGTTCAACTGTGATACCCCATCACCCAAAGGAAAAATATAAGCCCTTTTTTGTTAGCAATGTTAATATAAACAAACACTGTATAGCCTCAACATGGTTAACTATCATTTTGATATAATGTGTGGTCAGTCCTTGCACCAATAGCTATGTCTATGAATTTCAGAGTGGTTATTTTGGCCCATTCCTCAGCTTTTAAAAAAAAAAAAAAACAGTGGGGATGCCCACTTTGTTATTGTTTCAATTAAGGATTCTAGCTTTAGTTGGACAACAGAACATGTGAAATCAAGAAAACCTTTTAGATGAGTAGAGTGTGTCTGCTTATTTGAATAGGCCTAGTTCTGGAGGAAAATAGAGCCGTACAATAGCGTGCTTGGTATATTTATTTTCCTGCCTCGTTCAAACATTTTGGATGACAGAAAATGTTGAATAATTATGAATTGCAAATGAACCATATTCAAAATGCTCGAAGTGGTTAAGAAACATGCTTGTAGACAAGTACTGTGTAATTGTTCCCTACAATACTATACTGTACAATGTTGTGGCCATATACTTACCAGATATCTGTGCTTTAAAATGATTTGTCTATCATGGAGGAAAACTGAAACTTGTGCTTGTTTTTTTTTTATTTCCTCATCTGCTGCAAATGTATTTTTAACATTGCTTGTATCACAGCCAGGATGCACTGTGAGTTAACATGGTTTTCTTTGATATTGTAAAGGTTAATGGTAGGAATGGAAATGTCTTTACAGAGATGTGGATCCTTCAATAACAGAGGGGGTGATGTGTGGGTATTTTCCACATGCTTAAATGGGAACAATGTCTGTTTAGAAAGAGAGAAAAAAAAATGAGTCTTTGGAAAAGGGATACTCCTTCGCTTAAATATCCAACCCCTCCCCCCTGCTCTTTCATGTGTGGACAATAAACAGTGTGGAATGTTGTCAAGGTAAAGAGTATAATTTCACAGGACGTCTTGTTTCTCATCAGTCCTCAGAATTGACACCACTGTGCTTATTTAGTGTATGCGATGCAAGGCAATACTACTGTGTTGAAGCTTTCCAGGAAAGTTTGACAGTATTTTTGTACATTTTTTTTTTTTTTTTAGAAGAAGAAGAAAATTGTTAATTTATTCTATTTTAATTTGCAAACATGAATAAAGCAGCTGAAGTGCATTACTGTAGTGATCATGGTGTCATTGTGGGTGTTGGCATCCGTTCCATGTGTTTTCAATTTGTGGGGTTTGTTGTTGGACACTTTTGCCACTTTTGCACAGTTGCAGGCCAAAGAATGAGGGCAATTCCACCGTAACAGACTGATGCTGAGACTCCGATTTTTCTTTTCACTTTTAAAATGTATGTCAAAACAAAAACCAATGATAGCAACCTTAACCATGCCAATGTTCAGCAGCTTCATATGCTGAGCTCTTTCTCGCCGTCTGATGAGACCTTGAACCGTTTCTCAGCGAAGGAAGTTATAATAGTGAGGATTCACTCCTAATTTATGTATCTGTTACAGGGACTAAATGTGAAGCGAATTTTAAACACATCTTAAATCAAAACTTGAGACTAATGAAAAGTATGGAAGATGAGTCCCGTGTGAGATTTTCACTGAATATTAAGGTATTAAGGTATTATTCATTCATCCCAGAGGCATACTACCCTGTATTGTCCTTGAATTTCTTATTTTTTTAAATCTCTGATTCAGTCATCCCTTTTATATGGGAAAAGGGATTAGATTCTCAGAAAAAGAGACACTTTAAAAGAAGCTTGAAATGTTAGCAAGAAAACGTTCAGAAGACTTGAAGGGTTATCAGTAAATTGCAATGAATCCTGAAATTGGTGTCTTTGACTATAGAAAACCAAATTGACACAACAATACAGTAGCTTAGCAATAGAGACACTTGTCTTTGTGAAGTGTGCTGTGCAAACCCTTGAAAATATTAATTTCACTCAGACAAAATGATAGGCTCTCTTGGCTCCCAAAGAAATAAAATATACAGTGAATGACAGAGAAGGACATTAAAAATAGTATTTCCATAAACATTAAATATTTACTTTAATATACCTCGGCTTCAGCCCGATCATAGACACAGAACTGTCTTAGGGACAGTTGGCAGGGACGTTTAACAGTGACGAGGAGTATCCTTGTGCCAAAAAACATAGATGCTGCTCTGCTGGTCAGTCTGTGTGCCATTAACACCTTGTCAAGTGTGCAAACAAACCCTGATTTGTATGTTTACAGTGTCTAGAAGAAGGAATAAAATTATCTGTCCTTAAAAAAGGCTAAATGCTTTCAGTGATTAATTTTGCTTACAGGTGTGCATGGATTTTCGTTGAAGACTTGATCCGAACCATTCAAAGATACTTTACAACAGACAAACCATGGCTTTCACTATCAACCCCCAATTTACAGCGGCTGAAACGGAGACAGCACCCCATCCCCCACACCCAATCTATGATTGGCCACCTCAGTCACGTCCTGAATTACTAGATTTAGGATTTTAATCCCAGTCCAGCAGTGGGATTCAACATATTCTCCTGCTCAATCCACACCAATCAGATATGTTTAGCCAGTCATTTAATTTTGACCATATAGAGGGTTTGGGGTCAGTAGCTACATACAATTAATTTTAAATAAACAGTTCAGTGTTGACCTATGAAATAGATGGGGCAGAGGAAAAGCTTCCACATGAAATCCATGAAGTTAAATAATTAACATTTATGACTTGGCAAGAAGTTGAAGTAGTACTGCAGCTGGTGGTAAATCAGGGAGCCAGCGCAGTAACAAAATGCACTCTGGAGCAGTTAAATGCTCATCATAGCGAGTCATTCAATAAAGTTTTAATTAAAAAGAGGTCATTTAAATGGCCAAGTGCCATTTTGGCTGCCTCCTGTAAGTTTTGATAGCTAACATTCACATATTCCATGGAATGAAATGTGTATAGATTTTATGAGTCCTACAAACAGCTCTATAAAAAACTTCAACATAACATGATGAGACATTACCATTTTTACAGCTGTCACAACACAACATGAGCTTTAACTAGGGCCAGGGGGTTATCCTGGCCACATGACATGACCAGAAAAAAACTGGGCGCTACTTATAAGCTATCCAGGGTCCAGAGTATTTCGTAGTCATGTGATATGGTCAGGAAAAACTCTGTGCCCTAAACAAGAGGTATAATAATCAGACAATCTAAACGTGTACTGTAAACCTACACCAAACATTTATTTAAAAACAGCCCCTGGAGATTCCAGAAAGGACAGTCAAGGGTGGTCCTCGGCGCTGCCCTCCTGGAAAGCCTGATCAGAAAGGCTATTATTGTACCCCCCCACCCCTCGATGGGCCGACATCCTCTTGGTGTGAGCCGAGTTGAGTTGCAGGAAGTTATTTTAAGGGGCTTGCCTGTCACAGTTGTTGTCTCAGTCACCAGAGTCCTGTTGGACCCATTTCACTTCTCTCTCCCCGCTGGACCTGGTAAGTGGCTGTCCCATACTATTTTACACACTTTTCAGGTACAGAAATGACACGTTAAGTTTGAGTTTCTGTTGGTCTTAGTGCTAAGTGTTACTGGACTGTTTAGAGATGATGGTTGGTAAAACATTTTTTTAAACCTGCTTCATGATATGTGGTGACAAAGTTTCTTGGCGTTACTGTCAAGCCATAGTGACAAATGTGTTGTGCTAGTGCGACATGTGTAATGATAAATGTTCTGTACCATAGTTGTGCATTGTGTTGGTGAGGAAGTTTTCTGCCAAGTTGATTTGGCCTGAAGTCACACTAAATTATTCAAACACTGATGACAAGTGTTTTTTGATGTGCGTTCTTAATTCAACATTATCAGAGGAGGTGATTAGCTGTTCCAAATGATCAACTGAAACACACGGTCGTTTAGAAAATATGTGTAATCTCATCAGGTGTTATAACAGCTAACCAAGAATGAATGCAGACATTCAGAACAAAATGTCAACTCTGTTTTTCTCACTTCTACGTAAAAGCACAGTCATTGACATCAGTAGATACGTGTCTAGAATACGAAATAGCTTGACCATATTTAGAGGCTCCTAAAATAGAGTGAAGCCTCATAACAGGTGCCATGTGCCTGCCCGCTGGAAGCAGGGAGGGGGGAAGAGGGCTGCAGAGGGGGACTAGGGATCATTTTATCCTGATAAGCAGGGGGCAATCATGTTGCAATAGAGCTGGGGGATAAACAACCTCTGGATACTTTAAGTTCATTCCATATTAAATGAAAGGGAGAAGTGGGAAGGGAGCCTGGTGGGTCTGATGTCTATTTGTGACAGGGCAGATTTAAATCCTCACAGTGGTATTGTGTCCTGACTCCTGACAGGCTACTGGGTTTTGTGCTATTTTTCACCACCCCTAGTGATTTGTACCACATGCATCAGACTGAAAGTTACTTTGCTTGGAAGTAAAACTCTAACTAGTATGAGGATGAACAGGAGCTTGAACATCAGAGTAAACATTAGACATTAAATATATGAGATTTCTTTCAAATATTGTTGACATTTTAGTCTATCAAAAATATATTGCAGTTTGGCGATTTGGTTATAGATGTAGATGGCAGGTGGTACACAGGTACCATTGATTAGTATATTTTTCCGTTTGTTTGTTTTACACTGTTTCTATGTATCTGCCACATGGGTACTAGTATCTAACATCTCCGTCCCCTCTCAGCCACATCTGTGAAAATGGAGACCAATGTCCAGTCTGCTGCAGAGGTCATTCCAGCCCAGACCAGAGTGACTCCACCACAGTCCCCAGTCACCACAGAGACCCAGGTCCCTCCACCCCAGGCCCAGGAGGCCCAGCACATGGACCCCATGGAGGAGTTTGGTCGTCAGCTGGAGGAGATCATCAACACCTATGGCTCCGCAGCCAGCCTGATGGAGAAACAGTGCATCGTCCTGGAAACGGAGGAGGTGGACGAGGAGGCCAGCAGAGAGCAAGGTGATGAAGTCACAGCCACCAAGGATGCCAGCACAGACAAGGATACAAAGAAGTTGCTGAAAGCCTTAGGTGAGTGGTTTTAGTGTCACTGTTTTGTTTTGTTTCTCTCATGCATTATTTGTATTGTGCAGTTTTGCTTTTAAAGACAACATCCACAGTGATTTCTATTGAAAACATACAGTCAAGTCTTCACTCGAGAATGGCTTTGTTTTTCGACACAGCTGTGCTGTAATCTGTTGTTTGACAGCAGTTGCTGTGAGGGCAAAGACAGAGCAGTGTGCTGATGAGAGAGTCCAGAGGAAATAATTGAACAACTTCCCTTCCAATCTAAGACAAAGTGCATGTCAGTTTACACTTAATCCCATTCATCATCACATTTTCACAAAGGGAAGAGTAGACTAAATAGCAGAGTCATGCTGTTACTGTATCTTACCATGACAGCAATGTTGTGCCCCATGGTCAGATTCTGTTTTGAGGACAGGTTACACAAGTCCTGGGCAGAAGCAACACAAACATGCATTTTCTAACCAACAGCAGACAGTTGGTTTCTTTGCCACAATATGAAACCGGGCCAGCAACGGAGGGTTATTAACATCTTCCTTGCACATTTTCAGGAATTTGATTTGATTTGCTTTTCCAAAGCCATACTTGTCAAGAAGCAATGGCTTTCATGCTGAGGAAATGGCTTCAGAAGAGTATTTATTTTGAAGAAATTTATAGAATGATCCCTGGTGGGCTTTTTCCATCCTTCTTTTTTTTAATATCAGTCCTACAGAAACAAACATTACATGATTTATCTCTATCCACACAGGAAAGGAGGGCACGCTACTAATGCAAAGTTTGAACAAGCTGCACACACCACAGGAGAAATTGGATGCTCTCCTCAAGAAGTATGCCGAACTGGTGAGTGTTCTCTTCTCCCCTCTATCAGCACACCAGAGAGTAGAGTCCTTCAGCACAGCAGTAACCAGCGGCAATAAAACAGACGAGGGAAAGTTAAAAGGAAACAAATAAAAACACACAAATGAATCAACGGGGAAAACAGAGAGTGCCTGGTGAGATCTTGGAAGGGGTTCAGCCTCATACCGTGATGACCTAAATATTCTTCGCCTCCGGCAGCAAAAGCGAATCCGAACACAAGGTCATATGCCATGTGATACAGCTAGCTATAACATGGCTCTCTAATTCCTCGACAGAGATATCAAGAACACTATGCATTATGAATAATATTATCAAAGACATCGGCTCTCGCAGTCAGTTTCATGTTTAACAAATGGATAGTTCCTTAGGCTATCCTAATATACAGTTCATAGTATCATCAGGAAAAGGAAACAGAACGTATAAACAGATGTTGGGTGTCGAGATTAAACAAATATATACTCATCCATATACACCCACCCAGCCATACCAAATCCTCTTCGGGCATTTTTTCTGCTTTTAGTCACCTAGCCGGTTGTTAGCCAAAAGCAGCTTAAAGAGCCCAAGTCTGTACAGAGGGCAGAGGCTGTGATCCAGTGTAATATATATAGCACATCTGTCTGCACGGTCCACAGCTGGAGGAGCGTCGTGGGGAACAGAAGCAGCTGAGGTTCCTGCAGAAGAAGCAGGGCCACGTGGGGAAGGAGAGGGACCAGCTCCAGTACGAGCACAGCAGAGCCATCCTGGCCCGCAGCAAACTGGAGGGCCTCTGCAGGGAGCTCCAGAGGCACAACAAGACCCTCAAGGTGTGTGATCACTGCTCACTGCTCAGCTCAGCTTCAATTAACACTACACTAATCTAATCAACATAATGGGCTCAAGACCCTTGAGGTGGTTTCTCACAGACCAGTCTAACTCCACATTACACTAATCTACTCAACATTATGGGTTCAACACCGTCGGGGTGGGTGTTCATAAGACCAACTAGGTTTTGAACCCAGGTTATCCACATGACGTAAGACTATGTTAGACCATTGAGCTAAAGCCTATAGGCATTAGCTCTGAAAGAAATCATGAATCAGGCCTCAAGCAAGATTACGTACCACAATTCAATTGAATTGAATTGAAAGTGCTTTATTGGAAAGGGAAATAGGTTTACATGCCAAAGCAAGTGAAATAGATAATAAACAAAAGTGAAATAAACAATAGAACATTACACTCACAAAAGTTTCAAAGTAATAGAGACATTTTCAAAAGTCATAATATGGTAAGGTAACGATGTGCAAATAGTTAAAATACAAAAGGAAAAATAAATCTTCTCTGGTTGTGTCACATTGGTATGAATGATTTGGGAGACAGGCACCAGAATGCGTAATAAGGTTTATTTATTGCACCCAAATTACGGCGTGCCATGTAAAGGCATGGAGACGAAGACCAAACAAACACTATACAAAACACAGGGTAGAAACCCAAACAAAAGAGCGAGGAGTACCTCAAATAAATAACACAAATGCACAATGATTATCACATGGGACGAGACCCGTAATCATCTGCGCAATCCACAATGGCACGAAAGCCAAAACACACCGCACAGGTAGTCACATTGTAACAATAATCGACAGGACAATGGTAAACCAAGGACACACTTATACAATTACTAATCACTGGGAATAGGGGCCAGGTGTGCGTAATGAAAGTTCCGGAGGGATCTGTGACAGGTTGCCCTTTTCTTGTGGCAACAGGTCACAAATCTTGCTGCTGTGATGGCAGACTGTGATACTTCACACCAATAGATATGGAAGTTTATCCAAATTTAATTGGTTTTCAAATTCTTTGTGGGTCTGTGTAATCTTAGGGAAATACGTGTCTCTAATATGATCATATATTTGGCAGGAGGTTAGGAAGTGCAGCTCAGTTTTCACCTCATTTTGTGGGCAGTGTGCACATGGCCTGTCTTCTCTTGAGAGCCATGTCTGCCTACGGTGGCCTCTCAATAGAAAGGTTATGCTCACTAAGTCTGTACATAGTCAAAGCTTTCCTTAGTTTTGGATCAGTCACTGTGGTTCTGTATTCTACCACTGTGTACTCTGCTTAGGGCCAAATAGCATTCCAGTTTGCTCTGTTTTTTGGTAAATTCTTTCCAATGTGTCACGTAATTATCTTTTTGTTTTCTCATGATTTGGTTATGTCTAATTATGTTTTTGTTGCTATCCTGGGGCTCTGTGAGGTCTGTTTGTGAATAGAGCCCCAGGACCATCTTGCTTAGGGGGCTCTTCTCTAGGTTAATCTCTCTGTAGGGGGTGGCTTTGTTATGAAAGGTGTGAGAATCGCTTACTTTTAGGTGGTTGTAGATTTTAACAGCTCTTTCCTGGATTTTGATGTTGAATTTTATGTTCCTTTTGATGGCGTAGAAGGCCCTTCTTATCTAGTCTCTCAAATCGTTCACAGCTTTGTGGAAGTTACCTGCGGTGCTGATGTTTATGCCGAGGTAGATATTGTTTATGTGCTCTAGGGCAACGATGTCTAGATTGAATTTGTGGTCCTGGCAAGTGGACCTTTTTTGGAACACTATTATTTTTGTCTTGCTGAGATTTACTGTCAGGGCCCAGGTCTGACAGAATCTGTGCAGAAGATCTAGGTGCTGCTGTATGCCCTCCCTGGTTGGGGACAGAAGCACCAGATCAGCAAACAGTAGACATTTGACTTCAGATTCTAGCAGGGTGAGGCCAGGTGCTGCAAACTGTTCTAGTGCCCTCGCCAATTCGTTGATATATATGTTTAAGATGGTGGGGCTCATACTACATCCCTGTCTCACCCCACAGCCTTGTGGAAATAAATGTGTTTCTTTTGTCAATTTTAACTGCACACACCCACTCTGCTACAGCTCAACCTCAGCCAACCCTAGATTGTTGAATGTCACAGTTAACACCTTCTCACAAATAACTGTCCTGATGTTGCAGAGATTGTTAATTCTGCTCTTCAAAACTCCCTAGTGTCAACCCTTGTCATGTGTGCTCCCTCTCTGGCCTCTAGGTCACCAGGCTGCTCATTACGGCACACACCTGTCACCATCGTTACGCGCACCTGCGTGTCATCAGACTCACCTGGACTCCATCACTTCCCTGATTACCTTCCCTATATATGTCACTCCCTTTGGTTCCTTCCCCATGTTAAGCGGAGCAGCACAGAGGAACCCAAGAGCAGACTCAGACTAGAAAACAAGGATGAATGAACCAAGATATTTATTGTAACAGGGAGAGATGAAGTGCAGAAGTACAGGGAAGTTGGATGAGTTGTGGGAAACCAGATGTGGAGGCTGAGGTTGGAGTGAGCTAGGTTGGGACAGGGTAAACAGGTCCAGAGGGGAATCCAAGGGAGTGATGGTGAGTTGAGTCCAGAACAGAGTAGCATGGTGGTGAGATGTGGAACAGGAGACAGAATCAGGGCGGCAAAACTGCAGTGAGAGGATAAACAGCGTCAATCAGGGAAGCAGGTACAGCAGGGTAACAGGATCTTGAATAATAATAATGGCTAGAAGCTTAAACTGACTGAGCAGAGATTACGATCTGGCAGAGTGGAAGTGGCAGAACTGAGTATTTGTAGAGGTCTTGATAATGGAACGAGTTGTAGCTGGTAGGGATCTGCTCTGACTTCAGCACACCTGTCTCCAACCACACAAGCAGAAAGGGAGGGGGGGGAGAGTGTACTGGGGGAATGGCTGCAGGTCAAGCAGACACCGGATGACCACTAGGGGGTGTGGCAGGAGCAGATGTGACACCCCAGGCGTAATTGTTTCTGTTTCTGTGTCATGTCTGTGTTGTTTGTGTTTTCTTGTTTTGTATGATATTACGTTTATTTTTTAGAACACTCACTCCCTGAACTTGCTTCCCGACTCTCAGCGCACACGTTACAGCCCTAGCTATATGGAAACACAGTTCCCCAAAAAATAACACTAGAGCTCACATTAACATAATTACTGGCGACACACTGGTGCATTAATGGAAAAAGCCCATTGCCCATCAAGTTTCTATTAATGTCTTGCTGGTGGTAGCTGTGAGTATTGAAACTCAAATAGACTTGATGAGGGAAATAAGACATCAAATGCAGGAGAGTGAAAATGTTACTGTCAATGCCTGTCAACTATACTCGTTGGATGAATCCATTTGAATTCAATCACTTTTTGACAGCATCCCTTTTGATTTAAACAAAACTTTTCGTACATGTTTGCCAATGGAAGAAGAGGTCAGATAGTGACTTTTGCCAAAACATTCAGGAGATAAAGGTGTTCAAAGTTGACCCATTTTGCATACCCCACCATACCATGAGACATCCAAAAGATCAACGGTTGAGTTTGATATCACACCTACACACCTACAAACAGGGTTGTCAAACTATTTTTTATAATTTCTTTAAAAATAAAATTGTTCTAATATTTGTTCTACATATTTGTTTTTGCTTTGACCCTACTTTACGTCATCTGAGGTTTTTGTGTTGTGCTGATCGGTTGAGACACAACATGCTCTCGGGTGTCATTTCATTCATAGAAATATAATTAATAGAATGGATATATCCCTTCAGACCACTGTAATTTAGCTGGTACACCATTGAAATTGAATTGAAATTGTAACTTCTAATTACAACCACAAAGATAGCCACCAGTCCACCCACCCACCGTCCAATTTCAACTTAAATCTATATTTCTATGATTTCAATAGGTTTCCTATGGAGGATTGACAGTATAATTTAAACCACACATATTTGCGTTCAAGGCTACATTATCTGATGTGTTGACATCTACCCATCTTTGTGGTACCATTTGAAAGTTGTAATTTCGATTTTATTCAAATTTTAGTAAATTTATCAGCCACCCTGTATTCAAAAGCATGTTGTGTCTCAACTGATGGCAGACTACAACATCTGTAAATATGAAAAATCTGAGTTTCCAATTAAAAAAAAAAAAATGACGTTAAAGTTAAAAAATATGACAAAATGTATATTTAAAAAAAAGTTTTTCAATCAATCTATTTTCCAATGAGGAAGACATGGATGTCTCATCGTATGGTGGGATATGCAACATAGGTGAACTTTGAGCAGCTTTATCTCTTGAATGGTTTGGCATGGGCAAATACGTATGGAAGGTTTCATTCAAATTAAAGGGGTGCTGTCAAAAAGTGATTGAATTCAAATGTCTTTACCCCACTGTAGAAATGTGCTTAAAAAATACATTCTACTGGTATTGTCATTCGAAAAGTTGGATGCTTGAAGGCGCCACTCCCAAAACGCCTTGACTCTCTACCCTGAGTCAGAGGGATCTCAATGTGAGGGGGTCATATCTCAATTAGGCCTTACATGGGTGAGTGTCCTGTTACATCTATAAATAATAGATTGACATACGGTATGTTTAGTCATCCCATTATAAGTGGCTCGTGTGTAACATTTCACAGAAAGAGCATGACCAATGGCACTACCTAATTTTAGCAAAGGTCACAGGTTTAGCACAATGAAAGCTTTCTATTGTGAGTTGACACATTGCCACTGCTGTTCATCCTCTCAAAAGGTGAAACCTCTTCAGCTAAACTCTAGGTATTGATAAAGTTTATGCCTTAATCAACATAAATGAAACCGCTATTCACTTATCCTTTGATTCACAGCCAATAATTATGTACACTGTTTGGCCATTTGATTTGTTTATGAATCATAAATCACCCTATAAGTCAATGGCATAATGCTCAATGATCTGTAAACAAATAGTCCCTTTTTACTGGATCAGTGTCCTATCTATTGTGCAACCCTTACACAATCTCTGGGACGTATTGAATCTCCTGTTCTGCTCCCCTTGGGAGGTAATTGGACTCCATGTCGCTCTCCCTCTCTCGTCTCTCACCGCCACAAGGCTGTGTGTGTGTGTGTGTGTGCGTGTGCGTGTGCGTGTGTGTGTGTGTGTGTGTGTGTGTGTGTGTGTGTGTGTGTGTGTGTGTGTGTGTGTGTGCGTGCGTGCGTGCGTGCGTGCGTGTGTGATTCCCACTCAGAGAGGAGACCCCTCAGACACAGGGCACCGGTGACGCGGCTCTCTGACAAGAAGGATGGTTTCATTGGGCTTTTGTGGCATCTGCTCTTCGACTATAAATCAAAGGCGAGAGAAAGAGGCTCTAATGCCTTGACCCATCTCTTTCTGCTCCTTCTAACATCTTCACATTTCAAGATATAGAGGAAATCAGAGTTAAAGTAGAATTAGGATGATCATTTGACTGTTGGGTATAATCGATTAATATGCAGATTTGTGTAAATAGCCAGCTCTTTATACATCCTAAATCAATCAAACAAACAATAGACAAATATCTGAACAAGAATCCTACATGCTAACAAAAGTAAATCAAAATGTGCTCATCTGAATTGGAATGGGACAGCTGTTGAAAGTGGAAGATCATGTCTTGTCATCTGGTAGCTCATGATGTAAGCGAGAGTCTGAGGAGGCTTGCCATTAATGTGCTTTGCTCCTTTAGTTGTAAGAGCTCTGTATTTCTGCACTTATCGGTGGGTGTAATTGCGCTACAGTACATTTCCCATGTTGGAGCTTATGCCTGTGTCATTTGCAAACACAGTCAAATAAACAGACATGTCTTAAGATAGAAACTCTGGCAATGCTTGGTTCACTTCTCAGTAAGCTAAGTCTGGAAACTGGCATTTCACAATCCTGACCCTAGCAACTGAATGTTTTTTTTGACACATTTTTTATTTAGTTAATTTTTTTTGAGTGGGGTTTACAGGTACCAAAAAACAATCAAAGAAATACCTACATATAAAACCCCAGCGCATTATATTGTTCTTTACAGAGTCACGTATATTTGTCCAGGCCTCAGTTGTTCCTTGACTAGCACCATTCATTTTCGCTGTCGATAATTCTGATATTATAACATCTAGTAGTAACTGTATCCACTGGTTAAATGGGAGAGAGTGAGTGCTGTCTGCCAGCAGTAATCTTCTCTGATTGATGGAGAGATTCAAGGGACTATCATCGTTAAGTAACATAATAGAAGCAAAGCATTGAATATTTAAATTCATGCACTTCGAAATTCATTTTGTAACTTTGCCCCAGAAGCATTCAACTGCAGGGCACTCCCACATCATATGAAGGAATGTGCCTACCTGATGTAGGGGACGCAGGGAACAGATAGGGAGTTGGTGCCAATTTAATCGTAAAATGTTTCCTTGGTGTTAAATACAGTCTGTGAACAAACTTAAAATGTATAAATTGTTGGTTCAGATTACGGGATGCCAAAAGGTGGTTGAGATTCAATGAGATTTGTGGACTATGGTTTTGTAATGGCTATCTCAGAATAATAATAATAATACATAATAATACATATTATGGAGATCAGTCCTTTCGGGAGCACAGATACTTTATTTATAAATCCCATCATTGGATGGTAGTTGGCTTTCCATAGTTGTAAAGATAGAAAATAAGGAGTTGCCTGGTAATGTGTGTGTCGTTCAAATCTTAGAATGATCTCAAATCATTACCATCCATGATATTGATAAGGGTACAAATTCCATATTTGGACCATTGGGGGGATGCAAAAGGCCACCCTCCAGATCGCAAGGCATTATTGTAACATATTAGAGTATGGGCATGCCATTTTGATTCCAGTTACATTTTTTTTTTCAATTTTGCAGATGGGGCGAAATGCTAGTACCTGGAAATACAATTTACAGTTTGGTACGGATAGTCCTCCTACGTATTTCCCTCTTTGTAAATGTGTTAATTGTATCCGGGACCATTTACCTTCCCATATACATTTTGAAACAGCACTGTGAATTGTATCCCAATTACCAGAAGGAGAAGCCATGGGAAGCATTGAACTACAGAAATTCAGCCTTGGCAATATATTCATTTTGACAATAGATATTCTGTCAGTTAAAGAAACTGGGATATTATTCCATCTACTGAGGTTGGATTGAATTGATTTGAGCGTTCTGTTAAAGTTCTGGCAATGGTTTTATCTAAGGAAGGAAATTTATATTTTCCCAAATATTTAAAACAATTGGGATTCCATAAGTAGAAATGGAGTCATCCATTGGAGTCTTGAGAGGCAGTAGGGATGATTTGGGTAGAGACTGCTTGTCTGCTGCTTCTAATGATGTCTGTTATAACTATGGCTGAGGGATTGGCATATAGTATTTTAATCATATTAATGAAATTGGAGCCAATTCCCATATGTTCCAAGACAGACCAGAGATATGACCATTCTAGTCTATCAAAAGCTTTTTCTGCGTCGAGAGATAATACAGCCCAAGGAGCTGTTGTTTCTGATGAACCATCTAAGATATGTAATAGTCGACAGAGGTTATCTGAGGATAAACACTTTTTAACAAACTCGCTTTGAACCAATTTGGGTAAGTCTCGAGATGGGACAACAACATTTTAGAAAACAGTTTAATATATGTGTGTATCAAGGAAAGGGAGCAATAGTGAGAACACTGGGTGGCATCCTTACCTTTTTTAAATAAAAGCTAAATTAGTGCTGTATACACATTTCTCCCAAATTAACCTTTGTGAATGGCTGTATTAATAATTTTGAGCAATAGTGGACCTAATTGATTCCAACATTTTAAATAGACCCCAGGAGGAATACTGTCCCATCCAGGTGATTAGCCTTTATTCATGATATCCAATGCTCCTTTGAGTTCATTGATAGAGATTTGTGCTCCCAGTGAGGTGGTTTCCTCTGATGAGAGAAGAAGAGTTCTTCATTATTTTATAAATTACTTAGTCTTGCTTGGTGTAGATTTAAAATCAGGGGTGTACAGTTCTTTATAGAAGCGGGAGAATCTGTGATGGATTAATCTGAGTTCTGATCATAATTCCCCTGTTTTAGATGCAATAGTTGCTATATCAGCTAATTGATCATGACTGCGTAGCTTGTTGGCCAGTAAACGACTGGGATGATTATCATGGAAGTAATGGTTGAGTGTTATTTGATGGATGGCAAATTCTGCTCTCCGTCGTATCAATAAATGCAGTTTTGTCTTGACTTTGGAAAGCGTAATAGCTACCTGGTCTGAAAAGAGTGTTTGTTGAAAACATTCTAACACAACATTTCCAAATACATTTCCTTTAATTGTGATTTATTTAACCCAGATACAAATGCGGTTGCATTCTTTTAATAAAACCTTTGGTGGTATCCCATAGAATCCAGGGGTCATCGACTGAATTTGTATACATCGTTATGAATTTTGTTCAATTTCAAATTGATCACAGAATGTAGGCTTTTGTAGTACTGAAATGTTGAAACTCCATCTTGTGGCTCTTTTAGGGGATTCAGAAATTTGAAGTTGGCAGTAGTAAGCGTGGTGGTCAGACAAGCGCATATGTCTAATGTCCATTTTCTTAATTAAAGAAAATACAGGTGCAGATAATTGTATGAAATCAATTTGTGAGAATGATTTTTGACTGTTTCAGTAGAAAGGAAACCTAGTCCGTTGTACAACTGAAATGTGTCATTCGCATTTAACCCAACCCCTCTGAATTGTACTCTTTTGTTTTAAAATGATGAACTCACCAGACATCAATGAGATTCTAATCAGAGAGTATATGCTGGAGAGCCTTGATTGCATATGGATTGTGTATTTGGTCTTATTAAAGTTGTCCCACATGTCCAAAATGGCATTCATGTCTGTCCCAATAACCAGATGGAATTAAGTTCTAACAATATGCTGTTCAGAGAATCAAAAATCATAGGATCATATGAATTTGGAGCATACACATTAATAAAGGCAATTTTCTATCCATAAATAAAGTAATAATGCATTCTTGGTCTCCGCCTTTAACCAAGATGATCATTTTTAGTTTCTTATGTATCGTAATGATTACACCTTTAGTTATGTTTGGGGCTTATGAAAAAGCAGTCAGTTTGAACAAATGGTTCTCTTTTCTATGTCCGTCCTTTTGAATCAAGTGTGTTGCATTGCTGTATCAACATGATTTCTTGCTAGGATATCAAGAAAACTGGAATGTTTAATAAGACAGTTTCGGCCTTTCAAATTCCAATAGAGAATAGCTAGCACTGCCATTGTTAAAACAAAAATAATGTTTTTATTAATAATGTAATTGTTTTCTTTAGTGTTAATAAGCCCATGGATGTGAAAAAAAAGCGGGTTTTGGTGGCACACAACATTTTTCTGGAGGCAAGCCGAAGTTTGGAACCGAAGTCTACGCCCCTTCGTCGGTGATTGGTCAACAGTAGGGGTTCCTCAATAAAGTCTTTGTTGTCATTCAATGAGAGATGACTTGTTTTCATGCAATTTTTTTAATTGAAAAATACTGCACCAAACGCGACTAAGATCTATTTAGCAAAAACGTCAAAATTAATGACATATTTCTTGAGTTATGTTAGATTAATTCAAACTATTTTCAGGAAGCATATATTGGCTATGGTGTCTCAAAATGGAAAAACAGTACTATTGCTGCTTTTTTCTTATTTTTCAAGTGAGGGTTTTTTAAGGGAGTATGCAAGCACACTTGTTCAGTTTGGCTAGCCGAGTTTGGCTAGGCACCAGCCGAACTGAAGCATGCTGATGCCTTTACAGTATTGCAGCATACCTATGAAATCTCTTAAGCAACATATTTTTTGGTCTCAAAACTTCTTCAGGCTAGGGTCTATTTTTCTCCACTTCCTGTCTGACCGACGTGCCCAAAGTAAACTGCCTGTTACTCAGGCCCAGAAGCCAGGATGTGCATATAATTGGTACCTTTGGATAGAAAACACTCTAAAGTTTGTAGAAATGTTCAAATAATGTATGAGACTATAACACAATTGATGTGGTAGGAGAAAATCCAAAGAGAGCCCATGCTCTTTCAATGGAAAGTTATGAGTCCTACGCAATTCCAGCTCCCAGATTGTTGATATCTAGTGGAAGCCATAGGAATTGCAGTCTTTGTTCAAGGTTTCAGGCTTGTTTGTTCCCAAATGAGGAAGAATTTTGAGTTTTGGTACTGGGAGTCAGAGTTGGAAATCAGTCTGGTGGCGCGCGACGAAGAGGACGCGCACTTGTTAACTTTGCTTTTCTATTGAACATACTTCTTTTCGTATGAAATATTATAGTTTAATAATATTTTAGGGTACCTGAGGATTAAATAGAAACATAGTTTGACTTGTTTCAACAAAGTTTAGCGTTAGTTTTTTTGGATTCCTTTCTCTGCATGTTGAATGAGTGGATTACTCAAATCGATGGCGCCAACTAAACTGATTTTTTTGGGATATAAATAACGATTGAATATTGAATAAAAGTGAATATTTAATCGTTATTTGTGATTTTACGAAGCCTGTGCTGTTTGAAAAATATTTTGATGTGGGGCGCCATCCTCAAACAATCACATGGCATGCTTTCGCTGTAAAGCCTATTGTAAATCGGACAATGCGGTTAGATTATTAATCATTTAAACTTTTAACTGATATAAGACACTTGTATGTACCTAGATGTTTAATTCCCATAATTTTTTGATTATTTATTTGAATTGCGCGCCCTCCAATTTCACCGGAAGTTGTCGACAGGTGTCCCGCTGTAGGGACGCCTAGCCCTAGAAGTTTTAAGGTATTGAGAATTAAATAAATAACCATTTACCCCTTCAGACCTTTACATTTAAGTTTGCAGACTTGATGAATTAGGGTGGCTAATGAAGAAAAAAGGAGAGATAAGGGAAAAAAGTAGGCAAAACAGAAATACAAGCCTAAACAGTCAAACAGGATGTCTGTGGGAGCAATAGCTCCTGATCCATTATCATTAGAAATATGGTCTAAATTACCCTAAACATAACGTACCCTCAATTTGTATTGAGGGTACGTTATTGGCATTGGCATTTCTAACACACCAGCCCATTCTTTTCCCTGAAACACCCAAACTGGCCAATTATTTTCCTTGAGGCCACCATTATTAGCCAGATAATTATCATTTTGCGGAAAAAAAAAAAAAAAGTTAGACAGGCCCACTGGGACAGAAATGAACCAGCCCACCTGGCATTTGCCCGAAATGCCAGATAGCCAATCCGCCCCTGCTTCTGAATGTCTCTCTCTCTCTCCCGCTCTCTCCCCCCCTCCCGCCTTCTCCCACTCTCTTTCTCTCTCTCTCTCCCTTCCTTGTCCCTCTCTACCTCCCTTAATCTCTCAGGAGGAGACCCTAGCTCGTTGTCGTGAGGACGAGGAGAAGCGCAGGGAGATCACCACTCACTTCCAGAGCACACTGACAGACATCCAGGCTCAGATCGAGCAGCACAGTAACCGCAACAACAAGCTGTGTTTGGAGAACGCCAACCTGGCAGACAAACTCAAACACATCATCAGCCAGTACGAGCAGAGAGAGGAGGTACACAACAGGAATACGTAACCTTAACCTCACTGTTATATGTCTGTACACTCTCATTGGGGTGGCAGGCCGCCTAGTGGTAAGAGTGTTGGGCCAGTAACAGTGTTAACCCACTGTTCCTAGGCTGTCAATGTAAATAAGAATTTGTTCTTAACTGTCTTTCCGAGTTAAATAAAATCCCTGGCCTACTAACACCATGCATGCAGGCTCCAGTCATGGAGTCATTTGATAACCAAAGCTGTTATTGATCATAATTCATCTGTCCCCAAAAGGAACAAAAGTCTATACAGGAAGTAGACACTTCTACGTCATGTTTAGTGAGATAGCTGTGACAAAATAATTGAGTCAGATCTTTGAATAAAGACACTCAGAGACACTTAGAGGTATTATTGCTCCCTACGCACATCAACAGTCAGAGATATAGCCAGCCAAGGGCGCTCATTGAATAACACTATAGCATGTCATATGTAATCACACAACAATACACCAGGAAAATGACAAGCCTAAAGTGACGCACGAAAAACAGGATCTGTCATGCAGTTGGTTGCCACTGAGGCTGTTGCACCACTTCTGCTGCCCACACACAGCTGCAGCTGGTGTGGTAAAACATAAGAAGATTTACATTTCTTATTTTTTACTTTTTTTTAAACTTGTGAGTTTCTAATAATTTGTCTTGAGTGCCATCTGCTGGTTGTAGTCAGTATAAACACTTCAAATCAAATTGTATACATACACATGGTTAGTGCGAGTGTAGCGAAATGCTTGTGCTACTAGTTTGATGGTGCCGTGATATCTAACAAGTAATCTAACAATTCCCCAACAACTACCTAATACACAATGAATGAGAATATGTACATATAGTATATAGATGAGCAATGGCCGAGCGGCATTGGTAAAGTGTAAAAGTGCATAGGCATAGTAAAATAGATGGTATAAAATACAGTATATACATGTGATATGAGTAATGTAAGATATGTAAACATTATTAAAGTGGCATTATTTAAAGTGGAATTGTTTAAAGTGACTAGTGATCCATTTATTAAAGTGTCTGGGTCTCAATGCAGGCAGCAGCCTCTCTGAGTTAGCGATTGCTGTTTAGCAGTCTGATGGCCTTGAGATAGAAGCTGTTTTTCAATCTCTCGGTCCCAGCTTTGATGCACCTGTACTGACCTCGCCTTCTGGATGATAGCGGTGTGAACAGGCAATGGCTCGGGTGGTTGTTGTCCTTGTTGATCTTTTTGGCCTTCCTGTGACATCAGGTTCTGTAGGTGTCATGGAGGGCAGGTAGTTTGCACCCGGTGATGCGTTGTGTAGACCGCACCACCCTCTGGAGAGCCTTGCAGTTGAGGGCGATGCAGTTGCTATACCAGGCTGTGATACAGCCCGACAGGATGCTCTCGATAGTGCATCTGTAAAATTGTATCAGAGTTTTGGATGACAAGCAAAAAAAATTCAGTCTCCGGAGGTTGAAGAGGCGCTCTGGCGCCTTCTTCACCACACTGTCTGTGTGGGTGGACCATTTCAGTTTGTCTGTGATGTGTATGCTCAGGAACTTTCCACCTTCTCCACTGCTGTCCCTTCGATGTGGATAGGGGGGTGCTCCATCTGCTGTTTCCTCGATCAAGTCCTCGATCATCTCCTTTGTTTTGTTGACGTTGAGTGAGAGGTTGTTTTCCTGACACCACACTTAAGTGTCAAAAAGACATGATTATTTGATATCCAAATAACATCTAAAGTGTCTTATTAAAATATGTGATTAGATCCTACATTGCAATTATGACATAAAATGGATACAAGTTGAACTTTGATAGTTGGCTAAATGCTGATGGACATAAATTAACTCTGCTCTTTTTGGCAGGAAACTTGTGGATTATGCCACACTGTTTATGCATATGGCTATTTCCCATAGTAAAGAAAATAGATTAGTCTTACGCGCAAAATAAACAATATGTATAGAAACAATTATTTTCCGCAATTGAACTCATCTTGGGTCAGTATTCTCATCAGAATGTGTGCCCTGATGATAATAATAATAATAATAAAAATCCCGATAAAGACAATACTTTAAACCATTCACTCCCCCGATAAATGTGAAACAGTAATTCAGTAAGTCACAGGTTTTAATTGGTTCTCCACCCACTATTTTGTCTGTTCTCCTTGGCATCATAAAAAGTGTCTGAACTTCCCAATGAAATACTGTAAGGCAAACAACAATGGTCTTAATTACGTATCAAGGCACACATTTATGACCATTTCTCATAGACAGACATAGGGTAGCGGTGGTGGCTTTTAGCTAGACAAAAAAGTGTGAAATGTATCCTAATTGATGAGTCATAACCTGTACAGAATGTCTCAGAGGCCCTTCTCAAACCAAAGTGTCCAATCTCACCTTGTCTATCACTCAGAGCTTGGAGAAGATCTTCAAGCACCACGACCTGCAGCAGAAACTGTCTGATGCCAAACTGGAGCAAGCCCACGCACAGCTGCAGGAGGCTGATGAGAAGCACAAGAGAGAGAAGGAATATGTGAGTTACTATACTTTAACCAACTTTTACTGACCTTACCCACAGCGTACTGTAAAGCAATGTCAATATAGTTGAGAATCATTTGCCTTACATTTTAATTCTGGTTTACTTTCAAGTATACAACCAATAAGTCTTACTGTGCATGTGATGCTCACACAAATGAGTATTGTAACCATCCACTGTCTCTGTTGTTAGCTGCTTAGGGAGGCAATTGACAAAACAAAGAAATGCTACACATTGAAGGAGCAAGAGTTGCAGTTGAAGAAAAAGGTACATTTGTGCTTTGCGTGTGTTTTGTTTTTAACCAGTTACTGGTACACGCAGCTGAGTGGAAACTACAAGCTAAACTTCTGAGAGAGCAGGAGACAGTCATGCAGGCTCAGGTGAATATATCCAATATGGTGCCAAGCACTCTTATTCAAACCATTTCTTTCAGGTCCAAGCCTACCAAAGGCAAGCACAGTCCCATTAAGGTCCTCTGGATTGCTCAATGTGTTTTAAAGGCCCAATGCATACATTTTTTATCTTAATATCAAATAATTTCTCGGTTACAGTTAAGTACCTTACTGTAAAACTTTTCCATTAAAATGGTAAAATCTCAAGCAAGAATTTTTGAGAGTGATCTGCGTGGGGCGTGGGAGGCATATGTAATCTGAAAACTAGCTGTTGTTGGCGGAGAGTTTTGGAACTCTCTCTGTTATTTGCCTAAATTAACTTAAAGCACCTGGCGATGTCACCAGGCAAGCCAAAACTCCACCTATGCAAAACCTGTTGATTAGAAGGTCCTGTGTAGATTGTATTTTCAACCAGCAACTATTAGGAAATAACGCTGATAACATATTTTCACACTTTTACAGTGTTAGTTTCATCAGCTGTTGTACAATATGATACAAAACACAGGGAAACAGATGTTTGACTGCACTGGACCTTTAAAAGACAACTAATCTATTTCTGTGTATTTGTCCATTGGGATCTAAAGCCCTTCAATATCATCCCAAACATTGGCAAAGTGACCCCCTCATTTGAGAGTAATCCCAAATCGTATTTCTCCTCTCTTATAACTAACTATATGGCTTAATGTACATAGCATTTAATATGAAAGGAAGGAACACCTGTTAGCTGAGCTACTGTACACAATTTTTTTTTTTGTACACGGTCAAACCAGCACAGAGAGCAGTCATAATTCCCATGATAGAGCAGGCAAGGCAAGAGCAACTTCCTCTCCCTGAACCAGCAGCATGACCCACTGCATCATGGGGATACAAAAAAACTCTTGCTTTGCAATTAATGTGACATGGAGTCGATAAAGGTGATGATTGCATCAATGCAATGCAGCACTGTTTTTCTGTTGGAACATTGAGTGCATACTCCAGTACCATTGATTATTCCATTTGAAAATTATGATAAAATTACAATTGCTATGTTTATTGGATGTGGTACAATCATTGTTTGGGTGCAAGCAAATTATACAATGAAATTAGTTGGGCTGACACACACCATGTTAATAAATGATAAATCATACAGAAATAATTTATGAATCCAACGGAACAGCATTTATCGCTGACAGTTGATATGGTTATAATTAATTGCAGAGAAACCTTGCCATTATGTAAAGCCTTCAGTTTTCTCAATAGAAACCTTAGCCTGGCTCCCAACTAAATCAAATGACAAAGTAAAATGAAAAGATAAATTAAGTTAATATTGCATTTCAGTACCCATACGATTCATTACATATTTGTAGCAAGCCATGTCACATTTCCAATCTAATTTACGGGGAATGTTAATTTCTCTGTCCAGTAACAGACAGATTTAGATCACACAAAGAAATGGCCGAGTCAGCCTTCAGACAGAAACTGATCTGAAATACAAAACATATTCATTCAAAAGCCTTAGCTCTTTTATAAAGTGTGTCAAGTCATTTGTTTTGCTTTTCTGCCAAACCAGTAGCTTCAAAATATGGACAGTTGATCTCAGTTTAACAGGGTGGCTTGCAGAGACATGTTTGAATATTGGAGACTGACTGTGTCTGCAATACTGCTTTCCCCTGAGGGCCTCCAGAGATTAGCCTGTTAACTCTAGCTGGACAGACTGCCTGGCAAGGCATACCAACAATAAGTGACCTTATTGGAAGTGCTTATTTGTTCCCGGGGAAAATATACACAGAGGAAAAGAATTGTCAGCCCCCTCATGAATTACCAAATGTTTGCTGAACCCCCCCCCCCCCCCCCCCCCCCCCCCCCCCCCCTGGCTCTTTCTCTCTCTCATCTCCCTCTAAAGTTTAGAACATTTGTTTCTGGTGTGAAATTATGTTAAAATCATAGATCTGATTGTTCCCGGGGTGAATAGATGCATATTATTGCTACATGTGAAGTCAACATGCAATCTCCTGAAATCAATTTCTCTGTTTCTCTGCAGCTTGTTCTGTACTCCCAGAAGTTTGAAGAGTTCCAGACTACGTTGTCTAAGAGCAACGATGTGTATGCCAGCTTCAAAAATGAAATGGAGAAGGTATTTGGCATCCTTAAAATAAAATCATTGTTCCTTACAATATACAGTGTATTTTTAGGGCCAAGTGCTCGGAGGTGATATAAGGTCAGCATCATCCTGAAATGAGAAAACAACTATTTTCTGGAGGGATAGAAGCTTCTATCAAACATGTTCAAAACGATGAAGGTTACATTTATTTTCAGATACGTTTTAACCCAACAAACATTTTGCTTCATAGATGACAAAGAAGATGAAGAAACTAGACAAAGAGTCAACTGTTTGGAAGACCAGATTTGAGAGCACTAACAAGGCTCTCTCTGAGATGATTGAAGAGGTAACTACTTATCTGTAACACATAAAAAAGAGAGCCTTTATTCAAATGAGCTACAACAAGTTTATTTAATTGAATTTGTAAAAATGTATTTTACCTTTATTTAACTAGGAAAGTAAGTTAAAAACAAATTCTTATTTACAATGGCGGCCTACAGTTTAACTGCATGAACAACAGTGTCCCTGACTCTCTGATTCACTCTCTTTTCCCACAGAGGACTCTGAAGGAGAATGAGTATGAGATGTTCGTTGTGAAGATTGACAAGCTGGAGAGGCTCTGCCGAGCACTCCAGGATGAGAGGAAGATTCTTTATTCCAAGATCAAAGGCATCCGTCAAACCCCTAATGCCCCCGAGGGGACACCCAAGGACGAGACACAGGAGCAGGCCCCTGAACCAGTCCACAGCCTCATGGATATTGTTGAGGAGCCAGAGATGACAGAGGAGATGGCCCGTCTGAGAGCTGAGCAGAACAGGCTGGCGGAGTTCGCCGCCTCTCTACTGGCCCCGTCAACAGGAGACAATGATGACGATGACTCTGACAGCGAGGAAGAGCCAGAGTCTACAGAACCGGCTGAGACCCAGAACATCTCTGAACCAACACAGGCCTCAGCACAAGTACAGATAGAGGCACCAGCAAAGGCAGAAGAACCAGCACATGCAAAGGCACCAGCACAGGCTCCATCACAGATAGAAGCACCAGCACAGGCTCTCTCAGAGGTAGAAGAACCAGGACAGGCTCCCTCGCAGGTAGAAGCACCAGCACAGGCTCCCTCACAGGTAGAAGCACCAGCACAGGCTCCCTCACAGGTAGAAGCACCAGCACAGGCTCCAGCTCAAGTAGAGGCACCAGCACAGGCTCCCTCACAGGTAGAAGCACTAGCACAGGCTCTCTCACAGGTAGAAGCACCAGCACAGGCTCCCTCACAGGTAGAAGCACTAGCACAGGCTCTCTCACAGGTAGAAAAACCAGCACAGGCTCCCTCACTGTTAGAAGAACCAGTACAGGCTCCCTCACAGGTAGAAGCACCAGTACAGGCTCCCTCACAGGTAGAAGCACCAGTACAGGTTCCCTCACAGGTAGAAGCACTAGCACAGGCTCTCTCACAGGTAGAAAAACCAGCACAGGCTCCCTCACAGGTAGAAGCACCAGTACAGGCTCCCTCACTGGTAGAAGAACCAGTACAGGCTCCCTCACTGGTAGAAGAACCAGTACAGGTTCCAGCTCAAGTAGAAGCACCAGTCCAGCCAGAGCCCCCAAAACAGCCAGAGCCCTCTGCCAAAAAGCAGACACCAAAGAAGAAGAATGCAAGGAAGACCAGCTGAACCAACAAATGTGTCATTGTGTGATCGTTAGTACTGTAGTCCCTGTGCCTGGTGTTATAGTTGAGATATCTAATCCAGCTTGGTTTGTCTATATACTGGTGTATCCAAAGTCTATCCAAAGTCATGGCGTGCAGTAGAAGTTTGTTTAAATTGTATATCAGATGACGACAGAGATTTACTGTTTTTTACCATTTAGAAATACACTGGCATAACCAAAGAATGGGCAGCAAGGTTATTCAGGACATTGCAGCCTAAAAACCTTTCAATGCCAAATGTGGTTTGCAAAACAGCATCATAAAAGCCACTGTCTTTTTTTCCATCTGAACCCTATAATGTAACTTCAATAAATATCTGATTGAAATTTATGTAGACATGTTGGTGCTCTTTGGAATGTTTTTATAGGCCCACTTCTCTGGTTTACACAATAAAAACTCATATCTAATATGACCAAATATTGGAAGATGCAAAGTAGCTAGATAAATGCACTACAATGCTTTCATGTCCCTTTTATTTGGATCAGTCTCTCTCTCTCTCTCTCTCTCTCTCTCTCTGTATGAATTGTTAACTGGACATCAAAAACGTCTCAGAAGACACGCGGCCACTCTTTCACGATAATTTAGGGATGGATCCTTACTGTAGTTTCCATGGCAACCCAACCAAAAAAAGCCAAGCGGACAGTGCACATCTATTTTTTTTAAATATAATCTGTTTCAGACAGTCTCTATCCCCAGAGTGGGTTGTTTTGGCCAGGCCGTGGTCTGTCTGTGTTCTGGGAAAATAACAAAGTTACACAAACTCTCCTCCACCAAGGACACAACATTAGAATGACAGGCACCAAGTCGCCACGGCAACGCCATCTGCTTATTCATTGAGGAGGACATTAAGGTGTGCATGATAATATAATAGTGCAGAGGACCCTGGGTTTTTAATAAATACTGATCCGTGTTGAGTGCCCCAGGGAAAACAAATTAGACCACTGTGAACATCATGTTTATGTTCTGGATTGTAGTACTGCTTCAGCAGATTGCACACCGCACAAAAATGGTATACAATATCTTCCGTTAGGACAAAAGCACCTAGTTGTCACTTAATAAAGAAACTGACAAAAGTAGGACAAACTCGAGTCCTATCCAATGCCCGACTTTATGATCATATCTACACCAACCTATGGAAGTCATCCTGATGCCTGAAATAGCCTCTGCAAACTTACAAGGGACGTGAGTATATTCAGTTTCACCAAGAAGATGACAAAGCTTCACGGCTTTTACTTCATGGTTGTGACCACCAGATGAGGCCTTTGAAACCATTCACAATTCCACCGAAACCTCCACACGGACTTCCCTCTCATTTGCATTCCTATGCACATTACTGTGGATTTATACAGTGTGTCATGCAATCAGCCTTTTGAGGGGCCTAATCAAAATGTTGTAGCGAGCAAAACATTTTAGCAGTCCCCCTCTTGACAGCGGAGAGAAAACATGTACATTTTAGAGTTAATTTAATTCTACACATTTTGCTATGGGGCGTAGAGAAAATGTTTGTTTTAGAGAAAGTTTGCTGCAATTCTACTCATTTTGCCATGGGGCAGAGAGAAAAATGTGCAGTTTTGAATATGATATCTGAGTGAGATTTACGAATAAAATAGTAGTAGATGGATCGTTTGTCCAGACCTGCAATAGGCTAACTAGTAATCATACCTCACCTAAAATCTGCCTCAATTTGTCATATGAATCTCAAGAACAAATAGCTGATAGACAGCGGAGAGGCCAGGTGCACCATTGCACATGAAAGAAGAGTGAAGATATGAGACACACAGCTCAAAATTCTCCCTTATTGATCGTGTTTAGGGGAAATACAATTGTCTGACATAGACTAGCCTACAACAATGAATAATTGCAATGAATAATGAGTGCAAAATTCTGCAGTGAAAATGTCATTTGAATAACGGCGCGAAAGCCTGTGATTTCAATGTTTAATTCGATTTGGATCAGTTGTGGGTCGACTCTCGACAGTTTATAAGGTCGATAAAGGCACAGAAGCACTCCAGTCTAGCTGTATTTTTACTTCTGATACTGAATGCGCTGTCTGTTGCAGATCATCACTCTCCCAAGTCATCCTATAATAATGTGACCACATACTCCCCGCAGGCCCAGTTATTCAGGAAAGCTTAACACATGCTCTGCCTCCTCTCCAATCTGAGCGGCTATTCCTTTGACACCTAGAACCTAACGCTTCAATACAGTCAAAATATTTATCATTTAACTTTTTAAAAGGAATTACCATAATATGTGGCATAAACACAACCAGTCACAATGTTTTAATCTGATTAGGCTACTTCAAAAGTCTCCTGTAGGCATGCGCACATTCCTCCAAAATATAATTCCAGCATCCTCAAAATTGTTTGACAATAACCAGATTTCTGCATCGCAGTGCTTGAAGCGTCACTACAGACCCAGACTGTGTCACAACCGGCCGTAACCGGGAGTCCCATAGGGCGGCGCACAATTGGCCCAGCGTCGTTCGGGTTAGGGGAGGGTTTGGCCGGGGGGCTTCACTTGGCTCATCGCGCTCTAGCGACTCCTTGTGGCGGGCCGGGCGCCTGCAGGTTGACTTCGGTTGTCAGTTGAATGGTGTTGTGTTGGCTAGCTTCAGGGTTAAGCGGTCGGGTGTTAAGGAGCGTGGATTGTGGGGTCATATTTCGAAGAATGCATGACCCGACCTCCGCCTCTCCCGAGCCCTTTCAGGAATTGCAGCGATGAGACAAGATAGTAATTGGATATGGCAAAATTGGGGAGAAAAAGGCAGTATAATAAAATAATGTCACCCCATCATAGGAAAGCATGCAGTTTATTAGGCTACAGATTAAATAAGTTATGATGATCTTCACAGGGTGGTGAAAGTGCAGGGTGATGAACCTCATCACTGTGCACTTTCACCACCTTATGAAAGTCATCATAACTTATTTCATCATAACTTATTTCATCATACCTTATTTCATCATAACTTATTTCATGCTCCTTTCAATAAATATCAAGGGTCTTATTCTGGTGACATGATGATCGATGTTTGGCTACTATTTGACAAATAAAAATAATCTTGCACTTTTGTCCATAATATCTCATCATGTAGTAGGCTACAATATACCTGCACTGTATCTGCAAGCCGCTGGCTAGAGCGCACGTGCCAATACCAGAGTGGGCATATTCGCTATAGCTATGCAACATTTTCTGTGAAAAAACCATCAGTATGGTAAGAATGTATTGTAACGTTTTTAAACGCTGTGTTCTACTCCCTTCACAGAACAGCGCAAACTGGCCCTAACCAGAATAGAAAGAGGAGTGGGAGGCCTCGGTGCACAACTGAGCAAGAGGACAAGTGTCTAGTTTGAGAAACAGACGCCTCACAAGTCCTCAACTGGCAGCTTCATTAAATAGTACCCACAAAACACCAGTCTCAAAGTCAACAGTGAAGAGGCAACTCCAGAATGCTGGCCTTCTAGGCAGAGTTGCAAAGAAAAAGCCATATATCAGACTAGCCAATAAAAATTAAAGATTAAGATGGGCAAAAGAACACAGACATTGGACAGAGGAACTCTGCCTAGAAGGCCAGCATCCCGGAGTCGGAACAGCGCAAACTGTCCTCTTGCTCAGTTGTGCACAGGGGCCTCCCACTCCTATTCTGGTTAGAGACAGTTTGCGCTGTTCTGTGAAGGGAGTAGAACACAGCGTTTAAAAACGTTACAATACATTCTTTACAGAATTCACAATACACTAAGTGTGTGCCCTCAGGCCCATACTCCACTACCACATACAGTGGGCCAAAAAATGTATTTAGTCAGCCACCAATTGTGCAAGTTCTCCCACTTAAAAAGATGAGAGAGGCCTGTAATTTTTTATCATAGGTACACTTCAACTATGACAGACAAAATGAGAAGAAAAAAATCCAGAAAATCACATTGTAAGATTTTTTATGAATTTATTTGCAAATTATGGTGGAAAATAAGTATTTGGTCAATAACAAAAGTTTACCTCAATACTTTGTTATATACCCTTTGTTGGCAATGACAGAGGTCAAACGTTTTCACAAGGTTTTCACACACTGTTGCTGGTATTTTGGCCCATTCCTCCATGCAGATCTCCTCTAGAGCAGTGATGTTTTGGGGCTGTTGCTAGGCAACACGGACTTTCAACTCCCTCCAAAGATTTTCTATGGGGTTGAGATCTGGAGACTGGCTAGGCCACTCCAGGACCTTGAAATGCTTCTTACGAAGCCACTCCTTCGTTGCCCGGGCGGTGTGTTTGGGATCATTGTCATGCTGATCGACCCAGCCACGTTTCATCTTCAATGCCCTTGCTGATAGTAGGCTTTGTTACTTTGGTCCCAGCTCTCTGCAGGTCATTCACTAGGTCCCCCCGTGTGGTTCTGGGATTTTTGCTCACCGTTCTTGTGATCATTTTGACCCCACTGGGTGAGATCTTGCGTGGAGCCCCAGATCGAGGGAGATTATCTGTGGTCTTGTATGTCTTCCATTTTCTAATAATTGCTCCCACAGTTGATTTCTTCAAACCAAGCTACCTATTGAAGATTCAGTCTTCCCAGCCTGGTGCAGGTCTACAATTTTGTTTCTGGTGTCCTTTGACAGCTCTTTGGTCTTGGCCATAGAGGAGTTTGGAGTGTGACTGTTTGAGGTTGTGGACAAGTGTCTTTTATACTGATAACAAGTTCAAACAGGTGCCATTAATACAGGTAACGAGTGGAGGACAGAGGAGCCTCTTAAAGAAGAAGTTAGTTAGGTCTGTGAGAGCCAGAAATCTTGCTTGTTTGTAGGTGACCAAATACTTATTTTCCGCCATAATTTGCAAATAAATTAATAAAAAATCCTACAATGTGATTTTCTCGATTTTTTTTTCTCATTTTGTCTGTCATAGTTGAAGTGTACCTATGATGAAAATTACAGGCCTCTCTCATCTTTTTAAGTGGGAGAACTTGCACAATTGGTGGCTGACTAAATACTTTTTTGCCCCACTGTATCTACAACACAAAATCCATGTGTACCTGTGTGTAAAGTGCGTACGTTATCATGTGTGTGTATGCATGTGTCTGTGCCTACGTTTGTGTTATTTCACAGTCCCCACTGTTCCATAAGGTATATTTTTACCTGTTTTTTATATCTGATTCTACTGTTCTACAGTTACCTGATGAGGAATAGAGTTCCATGTAGTCATGGCTCTATGTAGTACTGTGCGTCTCCCATAGTCTGTTCTGGAGTTGGGGACTGTGAAGAGACCTCTGGTGGCATGTCTTGTGGGGTATACATGTGTGCCCGAGCTGTGTGCTGGTCTTTTAAAAAGACAGCTCGGTACCTTCAGCTTGTCAACACCTCTTATAAAAGCAAGTAATGAGGAAGTCAATCTCTCTTCCACTTTGATCCATGAGAGACTGAGATGCAAAACCAGTTCTTTAAACATGCAAAACCTGTTTTGTTTAACTCTTGAGACATTTTTATTGGCTAAATTAACTTTGATCTGTCTTTTTAATTGTGTGCTCTGTATTTAGCTTAAGATAGGTTATAGGTAGGTGTAAAATAAATATAATTAGCCTTTAGCCTATTTCTGTAATTTGTTGGGTATGGTAGCCACCTGCCTTTGTTGGAAATTGCTGCAATATAGCCTGTTCAAAAGGTTTAAACCAGTTTGTAAGTGTTTTGCTCCATTCTGTTGAGCCATTTTCTTTGGCCAAATTAAATTAGCTCCTGAATGGTGCAGCATTCTAAGGCACAGTGCCAGAGGAGTCACTACAGACACTGGTTCGATTCCAGGCTGTATCACAACTGACCGTGATTGGGATGTCCATAGGGCGGCGCACAATTGGCCCAGTGTTGTCCGGGTAAGGGTTTGGCCGCGGTAGGTCATCATTGTAAATATGAATTTGTTCTTAACTGACTTGCCTAGTTAAATAAAGGTTAAACCAATTAAAAAAGTTCAAAATGTAATGCTGTGTTTGCAGCAATATAATAGCCTGCTCTTATTTTTCCTATAAACAATGGCTTGACTTACTTTTCATATTACCCTAAAAAAAAGTTTAGAAACTTTTGTGAAGGTTTGTTGTGGCTATTATTAAGCTTTAGCTACTGCAAGCCTATGATATGAAGGCAGTGTGCACTGGCGTTCCAAACAACTCTAACAGTTGAACTTGAGGTGAGCAAGAATGTTTCAGGCCTATTAGAGTTACTCATATAATCTTACACTATAACGCTTATCTATATACAGCATATTCTGATTGACAATGAATGAATTAGCCTCCTTCTGTACATCTATATCTCTATAACCATCACTCAATGAAATGCATGTTGGTGTCCTAGCATCCTGCCGGGCATATCTCTATCTTTCTGGGGCTAGGCCTAACCTTCTCTTCCATGATATAGGCTATATTTATATATATTAATATCATACAGTGGACACCTAAGCCTATAGGCCTATGCATGCAATGCCCTGATGCATTTAGTGCTCACATCTCCAACAGCTGAATCGTGAGGTGGACAATTATTATTTTAGGAAAGCAGCCCAAAAAAAAAACAAATTAATTGGCTATAATGTTCGGGCCAATATCCCTCATTTAGTCCAATGTGAATGGATATGGGCGGTCAGTAAATTTCTGAAATGTCTGGTCAATTAAAATCTTCCTGGTCACGTTGTCCGGCACCCTAAAAATGTTTAAAACATCCCACTGCTGGCCTGCTTTGAAGCTAAGCAGGGTTGGTCCTGGTCAATCCCTGGATAGGAGACCAGATGCTTCTGGAAGTGGTGTTGGAGGAGGCACTCTTTCCTCTGGTCTAAAAATAAATATCCCAATGCCCCAGGGCAGTGATTGGGGACATTGCCCTGTGTAGGGTGCCATCTTTCAGATGGGATGTTAAATGAGTGTCCTGACTCTCTGTGGTCACTAAAGATCCCATGGCAGTTATCGTAAGAGCAGGGGTGTTAACCCTGGTGTCCTGGTGAAATACCCAATCTGGCCTTCATACCATCATGGCCTCCTAATCATCCCCAGCGTACAATTGGCTTATTCATCCCCCTTCCTCTCTCCTGTAACTATTCCCCAGGTTGTTGCTGTAAATGAGAATGTGTTCTCAATCAACTTAACTGGTGAAAAAAAAAAAAAAAGAGATTCATAGTGTAATTTATATTGACTAATTTCTGCCTACTCTTTGCTGTTTGGCAATTATGATGAACAAGAGCATGCAACATTTCTTTCTCTCCTTTATTATATATTTGTCATCCTTTTGTAAAAAAGCAAATTTGGCATACAGATACATTCACTTGTTGTCACAGTATATGTGTTTCATCGTTTTAAGTGCCAGACAGTTCCGACCATTGTAGGTCTTATGAATATAACTTTTTCTGAAATCATATAGATGCTGTCTTGGACATTTTTAGTCGAGTCATATTCTTTCTATACATACAAAATAAAACAATAACTAAAGCCCAGAAAAAAGTATTTAAGGGCCAAAAATAAAGTTGCCTAGATAAAAAACAGAAACAAGAGAAACAGCACTAGCATGCATGCACATTTGTCAATAAGCTTCCAAGACTTTGAAGGAGGAGAATGGCTTGACAAAGTGGTAGTCGAGGTTCCCACAGTGGGGGCACTGCTGCACGTTGCTGTACTCTGAGAAGTACTGCATCCCCACCCTGACATCTATGACTGGCTTGCCACAGTGCTTGCAGTTCAGACGGGCCTAAGGGTACAAATGGAGGAAATGGCTAAGGATCCGCAGTAGTTGACTTTGCCATGCATAATGTCAATGAGACGATTTGATAGGAAGAGATCTAGCCCCAACACAAAACCTGATTTTTTTTAACTGACTTTGGTCCATGAAGCTACCTTATGGTAGGCAGCCTGCCATATTTAAATGACACCCCTGAACCATCTGGATGCTAACTCAAATATGAC
Organism: Oncorhynchus mykiss; assembly: GCF_013265735.2. Classification (NCBI taxonomy): domain Eukaryota; kingdom Metazoa; phylum Chordata; class Actinopteri; order Salmoniformes; family Salmonidae; genus Oncorhynchus; species Oncorhynchus mykiss. The sequence continues at coordinate 18,516,092 of NC_048568.1, read as the reverse complement.
TTTCAAACTCATCGTGAGGAGAAAAAAAAAGATATATAGATAAATACTAATAGCCTACTCACCTGACAACATGGTGTGGCGGCCAGTATATCGTAGGTGTACATCGTCCCCAACTGGTGCCAGCTCCCATCCCACCTGGACTTGCACTTGATACAGACAATTTTGTGGACTCCCTCCAGACAGTCGACACATATTGCATACAGATGCATCAGCCTCCCTTTACAAGAGAGACAATAGGGTTGTTTAATAGATTCCACAAATAATCCCTAAAGCGTGAAAAATAATCATGCATTACAAAGCCTGAAGATCAAAGCAACAGCATTCAGCCACGGATGTAATTCTTATCCATGTGGTGAATAGCTACTAAGAACCTGTTTGTGGAAAACAGTATAGATTGACTTGATTGATATGCATGTCATGCTTGATCACATTCATGTGCCATAATAATTTTGTTTAGTTCTCAATGAAAGTAATGAATTATATTGTGCCAGGTTTATTATGGTGTGTTCTTATCTCAAATATATGCAAGGGATAACACCCTTGCTGACCAAAATAACAATTATGAAAATTCACAACCAAACGAGTTATTCTGAAATACACTAAAACATGCATATCTGGAAACAGCTGTGGTCCAAATCATTTGCTTGCAGCAACATACTGTAACTCCTGGGGCCTGATCAGCTGTCAACAGTAAGCCTGAACATTTCACTGTCCACATTTCTTCTACCACAACAGGAACCAGCATATAGGTGTCAGGTAGCCTAGAGGTTAAAGAGGCGCGCTAGCATGTCCGACCCAGGTTCGACGAGGAACAATCTGTTGGGAAGTGAGCTGGCAACCAGAGGGTTGCTGTCGGTACCAAATCCTAGATGACATTGCCTGCCGTTGTGCCCTTGAGCAAGGCACTTAACCCCACAACAACAACAGCTCTTGGGGGTCCAGTGTGGCAGCACCTCTACAAAATCTGTATGCATGTGTGTTTTTCTGCAGTGTTGGGTTCAAAGTCAAACGTCAGATGGAACGTGTGCAATTCACCAATAAAGTGATCTTTCTCTTAAACTCGGGTTCAAGACAATCATTTTCAAATTTTTAATTACAGGTCATCAGATTGTTTGTGGGAAAATATGTCCATAGAATATTAGAAAAATAATTATGTAATTTCCAGTTTGCAATATTTGAGTTTGTACCCAATCACAACATACATACATGCATGCATGCATGCGCAATGGTTGGGCAGTCTGCTGGTTTTGATAGCCTAAGTGTTTCAAATTCTGTTTCTCAGAGATGGACATTGTTCCAAAGACCTACCTTGCAGATGGCACGGCACATCGTACTCAATCTCATCGTGTCTGGAGGGGCTCAGGAACAGGGTTCCGTCCACCAGGGGGAACTGCTCAAAGACAGGCAGGGTGCGGTGGCACAGGGCACAGTTGACCATGTTCCTGTGGCTGGCGCTTAGAGCCGACAGGATGTACCTCCTCAGGTCCTCTCCCTGGCCCGCCTGGGCATCATCCTCCATACGTACGTGGTAGGTGTTCAGCTTGTGTCTGGGTATGTGGGTCAGCAGCTCTGTGAGGTCCAGCCTCCGCAAGAACTGCACTGGGTTGTCCCCTGGGGTGAGTCTGGGCAGGGGCAGGATGGTGTGATCGAGGTGGCCTCCGCGACCCAGCATGCCGCTTGCCAGCATGTGCTTCCGGTGACTCTCCATGTGCACCGCATTCTTCAGGAACTCCCCCAGGTGCCGGGAGCTGCGGGGCCCTGTGAATGCAGGCGGGGAGAAGAAGGAGAAGCCTGACGGAGGGGACTGACCCGGGGAGTCACAGGGTGAGCGGGGCCCCAGGCTGCTTCCACAGAATAGGCCTCCGTGACCCCTCTCCTGAGAGTTCTGCCGATCCACTGACTGTCGGCGAGGCAGCTCCTGACTGGATGCTCTGTGAGCCAGCTTACTGCCCCCAGGCAACTTGCCCCTTTTAGGATCATCAGGGGGATCCAGCCCACCTCCACATGCACCCCCTCCAGCTGAGCTGCTCAACTTCCCTAGACTCTTCTCCAGAGGCACCTTCTTCTTCACCTCTGTCATGCGCTTCACCTGGTACCAGTCCGTGTCTTTCTTAAGGTGGCCCTGGCCACAGCGGCAGGAGCAGAAGCGGAAGGCCAGGTCGTATCCCTTCTTAGTCCACATGTTCTGCCGGCACTGCTTCTCGTTCCAGCTGCGGGCCCTTCCAATGCAGTTGAACTGGACCAGGATGCTACTCTCCCACTCGTAGAAGCACTGCAAGTGCATCCAGTTGCCATAAGGGCAGCTATCACTGTTACACACCACACGTTGATAGTCATCCTTGTCAAGGTCAATGTCTCTGGCCAGACTGCACACAAGAGGGGTAGCACAGGGGGCCTCTGCAGCACACAAAACAAAACAGAGTTACTATATCACTCATAAACATATTATAACATCTCCATACGAAATATGACTTGAAAATACATTTTAAAAAACATGCTGAGGCTCAACATTCACTTTGGACATATTACAGAGCAACAAAACAATATTAAACAGCAATGTTTAACAGCAGTTAAACTGCTGACAAAATTCTATGCTGTTACTGAATGATTCAGGACTCAAACATCAATGCACAGTCTGTCTGGAATTTAACTTTAAAACGGTAATGGACTGTGTGAACATTCAATAATAAGAAGAAGGCTAATGGGATCTGTGTTATCTTGCAACATAAGAGCCATCATTGAGTATGGATCACTGAGAAGTGGTGCCTGAATACCTGTCAGACAGACAGACAGACACTGAGGGTTTCCCTGTCTCTGTGTGTGTGTGTGTGTGTGTGTGTGTGTGTGTGTGTGTGTGTGTGTGTGTGTGTGTGTGTGTGTGTGTGTGTGTGTGTGTGTGTATGGTAGATCAATTTCCTCCTTTCATTTCCTGTACTTCATTGTCATCTCTCAGCCCTCATAGTTTCTAGACAGTGTATCAGAAACAATCCCATGCATGCACTGTAATGTGCCTAACTATACCTGCATCAAAACTCAGTTCAGTTAAAAATAAAAATAAATAAGAAGAACGGGACTAGTCTATGCCTCTGCAACATGATTATGAGTCACCAACTTCAGGCTGCCAGGGTGATTCAAACATAAACCTGAGGCTCTGTACAATGAATTCCATCATTGTTCAGCTATTTGCCTACCCCAGCACATTTTATTAATTGGTAATATTTTGTTTATAAAGAGCCGACCGGAATATGTTTTACATAACAAAACATATTTCATTCAGATAGTAAGTTAGGCCTGGTATAACTTTGATGCCAACTATAATGTATATACAGCCTATATGCACAGCCTACTTATATCGTTTCTGTGTTACTTTATCTGACTCAGGACACAGACGTTGCAATACCGACAATGTATCAAATTAAGTTGAACTTGAGCAGGCAAGCGGCGAGGTGCCAGCACTACCCATGAACAAGGCCACAACTGACACTGTACATGTGTGCGTCGTGATATGACAGTGCATAGAGCTCCATTACGACGCATCATTAAATTATCAATGCATAATGCTCGTTGGCAATTACACTATAACGCGTGAGTTATGAAGCCTACAGTCGATAACAACAAAAATGTGAAGCACCGTAAAGCGTACGTTAGCTCATAGGCAATAATAAAATAAAATCCATTGCAATAACTTCGGTCACGCATGTTTTGACACAATTTCACTCTTACCACTTCTATGCTCGTTGAACGGTGCAGCTGTAGCCCCTAATAATGTTGCTGTTACCCCTGGTGCTCCTCCTGTTGCGGCAGCACTGGCTCCATTTTCTTGTTCATCTCCACTACTATTAGTCCTTTTATTTCTCTTCCCCTTGTTGCTTTTCTGGTTGGGCATTTTACTGATCCAGATATGAATACTTTCAACCCATCAACGGCTGGCTGACATTTCTGCGGATTCCATTTGAATCCTACTTGAGAGATGCAATGATTCTCTTCTTGATTGCAGGTGGTACTGTTTACAGCTATATTATCTCCATCCAGGTTTATGCAGTTGTGACAGCAAAGGTAACCTACGAAGAAGGCGTGTCCGTTTCTTGTTTTGATTCCTGCTCTGAATGTAGATCCGTCAGGCGCTGTTCTGTTTTCCTCCTGCCGCCATGACGAAACACTGCTCCGCCCCCGAACCTTGCTGTAAATTATTATTCGAATTAACAAGGGAGTCCCACGTAAAGGGTCCTGGTAGGAAAGGAAAACTCAAGTAATTCCTCAGGTTAAAGTCAATGCTTTCTTTGGGTTATCTGTGGTAACAATTGAAGTCATACTCTATCGCATTATCAGCTATCTTAATGATTACTTCTAAAAGTGCAGACATCAGTGCAGACTTAATAGACTGGTGGTAGTATAGCCTACTGTCCTTTTCACAATACATATATTCACATTTTCTTCAAGAATGCAATGTTATATAGCACAGCATAAGGTTACAAAATATATATATACACACACACATGACCCTTCTGTATGCAATACATCTGTAGTATGGAGCCTATAGATTTATTTATTTTTTAAATCAGGCTGCAAAGTGAACGTTTGTTCTTTATTAACTGAGTATTTCATCCACAGAACACTTTCTTTGGAATACATTGTCAATATGTCAATAATTTGGAAATTATTGGACTTTGGAAAGGAACTGCACTTTGATGATCATACATGTATTGTGCTCAATTTGTCATTTGTTTATTTTTTCTTGTTAAACCATTTTTTTTTTTTGAAGAGTTACTATTGCTTCCCATGTCAAGTTTCAAATGTATTTCCTACCAGGACACAATACTAAGCATCGTGTATCTTCTTTGAACATTAACACCATGCATGATAAGCCTATATTCACAGTTCATGGTAACCCACACAATTTGATGACAGAGTCTTATTCATGATAAGGGGCACATTACGTAAGCCACAACATACATGTTGCAGGTATAGAAATGTGATCAACAACTCCCTAGCCTGTAAAATAGAGAACATCTTATACATAATTTCTATCCATCTACAACATTTGAGTACTTTATCAATATGTCTCTTATTAAGACTATTCTATGCTTGCATAATATACAACACTGTATCTGGAATGAGGCAAACTTGTATTCTAAATAAACGAGTCTAATTTCAAAGGTCAGTTTAACATTTGGTCCTGAGGAACATTACAAAACCTAATTTTTATTTGGCACAAATCACCCTGTCATTAAATACTACTAAGAATCACACAGGAAATCCATTGGCTTAATCCCCCTTGGTTATAGCGAAGGCAAAGGTTTGTGAGTGGTCGATAGAGAAAAGACAGTCATGCGAACATATAAAAGCTTGAATAATACATACTCAAATGCTTAACATTAGCATGAATAAAATAAAAATCAATATGTGCAAAAGCCTCTCTTGAAACACTGCCATCTTAGTTTTTCTAAGGAAGTCCACAAGAGGTACCAAAATGACCATGTAAACAATAAATGAAGTTGCCATTTGGTGATTCCTGTAAGGTAATTTGTTTCCTAAAACAGCTAGGTGTATTTCGTCCCCTAGAATATACTCGTTATGAACAATATTCTAACGTGGTATACAAAGTGTTACATTCTCAGCCTGTACATTTGTAGTCCTAAAAATGTATCAAAATGTTGATTTGTGATCCCTGGTTGGTAGATGTAATAGTAACGCCTCAAAGAAACTTGACTTTGCATCTGAATAACGATAGCCATCAGTTTCATTCTTGCAGGAGTGTGATGTCAACATTGTCATGGACACCTTGCAGGAGCAGCTCCCCTTCAAATGCGATGATCTTCTTCCTCTTGGCAGCCCTCAGAGTCCCAACCAAAGCCTCAAAGATATTTGCGCACCTATCGTCATTGAACAGGACACCAAATTTTACACAAGTTTGTCCATCTGCATCTGTAAAACAAGGCAAGGTAGTATTAAAAAAGAGAATCCTGTATTCCTTCAATAATAAAAAAAAGAAAGAAAACGAAACGTTCCTGAAACACCTGTGAATGTCTATCACATAAACAATACTCGTCAAAATGTTTGTACACACCTACTCATGCAAGGGTTTCTTCATATTCTACAATGTAGAATAATATTGGCGAAAACATCAAAACTATGAAATAACATATGGGATCATGTAGTAACCCCCCCCAAAAAAGTGTTAAAATCTAAATATTTCATATTTGAGATTCTTCAAAGTTGCCACCCTTGGCACACTCTCAACCAGGTTAATGAGGTAGTCACCTGGATTACATTTCAAGTAACAGGTGTGCCTTGTTAAAAGTTCATTTTTGTGGAATGTATATCCTTCTTAATACGTTTCAGCCAATCAGTTGTGTTGTGATAAGGTAGTGTTGGTATACAGAAGATAGCCCTATTTGGTTAAATCCCAAGTCCATATTATGGCAAGAGCAGCTCAAATAAGCAAAGAGAAACGACAGTCCATCATTATTTGAAGACATGAAGGTCAGTCAATCTGGAAAGAATTACCTCTGCTGCAGAGGATGAGATAATTAGAACGAACTGCACCTCAGAAATTGCAGCCCAAATAAACACTTCAGAGTTCAAGTAACAGACATATCAACATCAACTGTTCAGAGGAGACAGCGTCAAATCAAGCCTTCATGGTCGAATTGCTGCAAAGAATCCACAAAAGGACACCAATAATAATAATAATAAGAAGAAGAAACTTGCTTGGGCCAAGAAATACACGCAATGGACATTAGACCGGTGGAAATCTGTCTTTTAGTCTGATGAGTCCAAATCTGAGATTTTTGGTGTCTTTGTGAGACGCATAGTAGGTGATCGGATGCCCTCCGCATGTGTGGTTCCCACCGTGAAACATGGAGGAAGTGTGATAGTGTGGGGGTGCTTTGCTGGTGACACTTGTCTGATTAATTTAAAATGAATCTCACCAATTGAGATTGGTTGTGATGAGTTGGACCACAGCATGAAAGAAAAGCAGCCAACAAGTGCTCAGCATGTGGGAACTCCTTCAAGGCTGTTGGAAAAGCATTCCAGGTGAATCTGGTTAAGAGAATGCCAAGTGTGCAGAGCTGTCAAGGCAGAGGGTGGATACTTTGAAGAATCTAAAATATAATCTGATTTATCACTTTTTTGGTTAGTACATGATTCCATGTTATTTCATAGTTTTGATGTCATCACTATTATTCTACAATGTAGATAAGTCAAAATAAAGAAAAACCCTTGAATGAGTAGGTGTCCAAACTTTTGACTGGTACCATGTTTAGTGTTTCCTCTAGCACTGCACAGTATTGGCAGGGGATGACACTGAAACTAGCCATTCCCAAATAGGCTGCGGCAGCTGAGGAGCAAATAGGGGGGATGCATTGCTCTGTAAACAAGGAATTAAAGCCAGGGGATTTTCAACAGCAGGAGAGAGCATGGAGGTAGTGGAGCTAATATGGGGTGGTTATTTGGAAAAGTCTGAGATGAGTTCACAAACTGGATGCTCCACTGCCGGAGGATAAAGTTGGTGTCCAAATGAAGACAAAACAGGCTTACTTTCAGTGCACCAATTAACTATGGATCACATTAATTGCATGATGGTGTTGGGGATCCACATGGTATGCAGACTTTGGTTCCACCCCAGTGCTAATGAACTCAACTATCCACCAAGCCCTTGAACCAGGGGAGCATTCAGCAGGACAACATTTTGGATAGAAATGTTATATAGAACAAACATGCCTCTACGCAACGTTTGTTTGTTTGTTGGAACTAGTGCTGAGCAATTAATGCTGAGGTCGGTTCAGTTATGCTTATTTGAAAACAAAATCATGGATTTCGATTTGATATATTTTATTAAGCAACTGCATTATGAAATACTGACATTAAAATTAGTAGAGCTTTTTAATGGAAATGCCAAAGCCAAAAACAAGCAATTAGGGTTCAATGAGATCCATTGAAAATATTCCATCGTCTCAGTCAGGTCCACATAGTAATTAACTATTTTAAGATATTTATGTTACTTAGTTTTACTTGATGGCTTTATAATTTTACTTAAAGTCGTCATCTCATCTCAGGCAGCCAGACATTTCTGTTCTTCCCATACTGTAGGCTACTGTCTTTAGTCACCCCATTAAGCTAGGCAAGCCTGCCTAAGGATGCTGCTCTCTGAAGATATCATTTGACTAGTTCTTCAAAGTAGATCAGGCATACTTTCAATAACTCTATCCCTATCATTCTTTATGTTGTCTCTCTCTCTCTCATACGGTGGCGTATGGGGTCTGTGTGCATCTAAACAAACCGGCATAAAATTAGTGGTGTAAAGTACTTAAGTAAAAATACTACAAGTCATTTTGGGGGTATCTATACTTTACGATTTATATTTGACAACTTTTACTTTACCACGTTCCTAAAGAAAATAATGTATTTTTTACTCCTGACACCCAAAAGTACTCGTTACATTTTGACAGGAAAATTGTCCAATTCACACACGTATCAAAAGAACATCCCTGGTCATCCCTACTGCCTCTGATCTGGTGGACTCACTAAACATACATGCTTCATTTGTAAATTATGTCTGAGTTTTGGCTATACAAATAATTTATACTTTTGATACTTAAGTATATTTAAACCAAATACTTTGACACTAGTATTTTACTGGGTGACTTTCGCTGGAGTCATTTTCTATTAAAGTATCTTTACTTTTACTCAAGTATGACAAATTGGGTAGTTTAACAACAACTGCATCTGTGTCTGAGCCGGTAACGAACAGGTGCAATGGATTATGGCCATTGCAGTTAATTACCACTTTTCGCCACTAAACTATACTGAACAAAAATATAAAAACGCAACATGTAAGGTGTTGGTCCCATGTTTCATGAGCTGAAATAAAATATCAGAAATTCTCCATATGCACAAGCTTATTTCCTTCAAATTTTGTGCACAAAATTAGTTTACTACTCTTTTAATGAGCATTTATTCTTTGCCAAGGTAATCCAGCCACCTGACAGGTGTGGTATATCAAGAAGCTGTTTAAATAGCATAACCATTACACAGGTGCACCTTGTGCTGGGGACAAGAAAAGGCCACTAAAATGTGCAGTTGTGTCACACAATGACACAGATGTCTGAAGTGGATGGAGCATGCAATTGGCATGCTTACTGCAGAAATAACCACCAGACCTGTGAGGGGGGACAAAAACGAATTTGGAGTGGCTGGACCTACCGGCTCCCAGAGCCAACCCTGGCTCCACCCCTGCCCAGACATCTGAAATCCATAGATTAGGGCCTAATTAATTTATTTCCATTGACTGATCTCCATATATGAACTATAACTCAGTAAAATCTTTTAAATTGTTGCATTTATATTTTTGTTCAGTATAGGTTGAAATGTTGCTTAATAAAAACTACGACTCCCTTTGGACCAGCATCCCATATACTGTTCTTGACTTAATTTCTCATGATTTGATTTCTCTCGAGAAACTAAATGGAATTCAAGTAATTGAACCAAAGTTGGAAATGTGTTGTTTAATAACCGAAACCCCCCCTGAAAATATGGTTAATGGCTCAGCACTAGTTAGAATTTAGCTGGGAGGGAAAAATTTAAAAAATAAAAATAAAAAATAAGTCTACACACCCTATTTGGAAAGAATTGTAGAAGTTTCAGATTACAGCACAACCTCTATTACAGGAATCACACCACCTATCCCTGCTGATTTGATAATTATAAACAGATGGTCTTGCAAAGTACATTGATTAAGCACTTCATCCGGTTGGTTTCATCCTTGGGATTGACATTGAGGTCTGAAAGGACGCCTGAAGATTATGATCACTTGCCTGAATTAAGTATCTATTTTCATCTTCACATACGGAACTAGAAGGACCAGACTACTGGAATTAGGATTTTGGTTATCAGTAAAAAAAAAATAATAATTAAAAGTCACCTGCCTAATGGAGCAACCTCAACTTGTGACAACTCGGGTCACTTGCCCCGGTCAATAGGGCAACCCCCATTGCATTGGTTATTTGTTATAAGCAAAGTGCACTGTAATACAAGACTATACTTACTTTTACTGCCAAGCCGTTGGATCTCTCCAACAAGCAGAGATACTTCATGTTGGACGTTCATTGCAACTAGAAGTGTAACAAAATGTAAGTGTCACATGCCAATATTATATGGGCATTCCCAGAAACCAAAAGCAGCAAGGGAGAGGGGGTGTCATAATGTAGACATGTGTCATAACATCTCTTGTAATGTATTATAGGATAAATGGGCTCCTGGTTAAGACAGGATACACCATCACAGTATTATAAAGATGGTCCGTTTCTCAAAAATGTAGCCTACGCAGCAGCAGAAACAAGTCAGTTTCACATTGTAACAAGCTGCAACAAAATTGCCTTCCATATGAAAAGTGGGGCGGCAGGTAGCCTAGTGGTTAGAGCATTGGGCCAAGTAAATGAAAGGTTGCTAGCTCTAATCCCCAAGCTGAAAAGGTACAAATCTTTCGTTCTGCCCCTGAACAAAGCAGTTAACCCACTGTTCCTAGGCAGTCATTGTAAATAAGAATTTGTTCTTAACCGACTTGCCTAGTTAAATAAAAAGGTAAAAAAAAAAAAGAAAAAGACTATCAATGCGGAAGTAGGCAAGCTGGGCTCAGTAGGGTTTAACCTATTTACCACAGCCGCAAAGTCAAAATGGGCTGTAATGGTGACAAAAAAAACACCCTTTGTCTAAATATAAGTTTAAGCAAAAATTAGCAGTGTGGTTTGGGTTAAAGTCACATTTTAAGAAGAGAAATTGTAGAAATAGGCGAGATATGACTTTGTTGCTGTGATAGGTAGTGATCGGTCGTCACTAGTTAAGGGAATTTAGAATCAATCACGTTGAAATAGACGGTGAATCCGTTTCGAGACCCATTACTTGACCCCTGTCCAGCTTGACTATTTCGATCCTTTAAAAAATAAAATAATTTGATTATAGACTACATAAACACGGCTATGGCAGACAATGGAAGGAAATGCGAGAGGCTGCCGGCTAAAGTGATGATAGAGTTTAAATGTAGGCTAATAACCCAACAGACTATGCGCATGTTCTATTTCACATTTAATTGTTATTAGGTTGCGGTATTTACCTGAGTAAGAGCGATATCCCGATATAACACGATGCCTGAGTAGAATTCAACAGGAAGAGAAAGAGGGACGAAGCAAATTAAAACCGTACCATAAAAGGCAGTATTGCCGACGTCATGACCACTCCTTCTTTGGCTACAGGGAGGGGGAGCTTAAAACTCCTTTTAGCTTTGGTGATGATCACCTAGTTTATACAGAGCTCAGTTTTGAAGGCATAGGCTTACGTGAAAAATCTTGTTTTAATACGTACATAAGGCAAATGTTCCGGAACCAATTTACGCCTAGAGGAACATGTTTTTTCTGGAACATGCTTACTCCTGACATTGTCTGGAAAAAAAGCTTGGTTGATGCATTACAAAATATTGTATAGCAAACAAATTTAAGGAAGTGCTCTTTAAGATTGTACATAAGCTATATCCATGTAATTCTGTGTTGTCCAAATTTGTGGCTAATGATGACATCTGCGAAAAAGTGAACGTTTGACTCACTTGTTCTATGAATGTTAATGGTCTTGTTATCAATGCAATAGTAACATATCTATGATAGATTTTTGGGAAAAACCTTGCAGAATACTTGTTTACCTTTTTGAACACCACCCATGTTGTTGACAAATGATATGTTACTATTGCAATGATAACAAGACCATCTAAATTATTGTGATTTATTTTTTATTCTTGTTGCTTTAAACAAGACAAATTCCAGAATTCTACACCAAAATAGCAAATATTTTTGATTGAATCATCTTTAAGATATTATTTTTGTTATTCACTAGGGATAATATCTCCCTGAATCATGGAGATTTTTCTGAGTGAATACAAACTGCACTAGAATTGTATTTTTTTTGTATATAAAAACTCAGCAATAAAATAAAACAGCCCTTTCAGGACGCTTTCTTTCAAAGATAATTTGTAAAAATCCAAATAACTTCAGATTTTTATTGTAAAGAGTATAAAACACTGTTTCCCATGCAACCAAACAATTAATGAACATGCACCTGTGGAACGGTCGTTAAGACACTGGCAGCTTACAGACGGTGGGCAATTAAGGTCATAGTTATGAAAACTTTGGACACTAAAAGAGGCCTTTCTATGGACTCTGAAAAACACCAAAAGAAAGATGCCCAGGGTCCCCGCTCATCTGTGTGAACGTGCCTTAGGAATGCTGCAAGGAGGCATGGGGACTGCAGATGTGGCCAGGGTAATACATTGCAATGTCCGTACTGTGAGATGCCTAAGACAGCGCTACAGGGAGACTGGACGGACAGCTGATCGTCCTCACAGTGGCAGACCACGTGTAACAACACTTGCACAGGATCGGTACATCTGAACATCACACCTGCGGGACAGGTTGGTAACAACAACTGCCCGAGTTACAACTGGAACTCACAATCTCCCCATCAGTGCTCAGACTGTCCACAATAGGCTGAGAGAGGATGGACTGAGGGCTTGTAGACCTGTTGTAAGGCAGGTCCTCACCAGACATCACCGGCAACAACATCACCTATGGGCACAAACCCACTGTCACTGGACCAGACAGGACTGGCAAAAAGTGTTCTGCCATGGCCATCGAAGAGCCCAGATCTCAATCCCATTGAGCACGTCTGGAACCTGTTGGATCGGAGGGTGAGGGCTAGGGCCATTCCCCCCCAGAAATGTCCGGGAACTTGCAGGTGCCTTGGTGGAAGAGTTGGGTAACATCTCACAGCAAGAACTGGCAAATCTGGTGCAGTCCATGAGGAGGAGATGCACTGCAGTACTTAATGCAGCTGGTGGCCACACCAGATACTGACTGTTACCTTTGACCCCTCCTTTGTTCATTCAATTTCTGTGGAACTTGTTCAGTTTATGTCTCAGTTGTTGAATCTTATGTTTATACATGTTAAGTTTGCCGAAAATAAACGCAATTGACAGTGAGAGGACTTTCTTTTTCTGCGTGTACACTACCAGTCAAAAGTTTGGGGTCATTTAAATGCTTCTTTATTTTTTTTAAGAAAATGCCAAATATTTGTCCATTAAAATAACATCAAAATGATCAGAAATACAGTGTAGACATTGTTAATGTTGTAAATGACCATTGTAGCTGAAAACAGCAGACTTTTTAATGGAATATCTACATAGGCCCATTGTCAGCAACCATCACTCCTGTGTTCCAATGGAATGTTGTGTTAGCTAATCCAAGTTTATAATTTTAAGTCACTAATTGATCATTAGAAAACCCTTTTGCAATTATGTTAGCACAGCTGAAAACTTGAATAATTTAAAACTAGCCTTCTTTAGACTAGTTGGGCATCAGTGTTTGTGGGTTCAATTACAGGCTCAAAATGGCCAGAAACAAAGAACTTTATTCTCAAACAGTCTATTCTTATTCTGAGAAATGAAGGCTATTCCATGCAAGAAAATGCCAAACTTAAGATCTTGTACAACGCTGGGTACTACGCCCTTCACAGAACAGCGCAACCTGGTTCTAACCAGAATAGAAAGAGGACTGGGAGGCCATAGTGCACAACTGAGTAAGAGGACAAGTACATTAGAGTGTCTAGTTTGAGAAACAGACGCCTCACAAGTCCACAACTGGCAATTAAATAGTACCCGCAAAACACCAGTCTCAACGTCAAAAGTGAAGAGGCAACTCCGGGATGCTGGCCTTCTTCAGTTGTGCACCAGGGCCTCCCACTCCTTTCTATTCAGGTTAGAGCCAGTTTGCGCTGTTCTGTAAGGGAGTAATACACAGCGTTGTACAAGATCTTCAATTCTTTGGCATTTTCTCGCATGGAATAGCCTCTCTTTTCTCAGAACAAGAATAGACTAATGAGTTTCAGATGAAGGTTCTTTATTTCTGGACATTTTGAGCCTGTAAATCGAAACCACAAATGCTGATGCTCCAGATTCAAGCAGCACAACGGTTCTCAGCTGTGCTAACAATTGCAAAAGGGTTTTCTAATCAATTAGCCTTTTAAAATTATAAACTTGGATTAGCTAACACAACGTGCCATTGGAACACAGTAGTGAAGGTTGCTGACAAACGGCCTATGTACGCCTATGTAGCTATTCCATAAAAATAAAAGCCTTTCCAGCTACAATAGTAATTTACACCATTTAACAATGTCTACACTGTATTTCTGATCAATTTTGTTATTTTAAATGGACAAAAGTGCTTTCCTTTCAAAAACAAGGACATTTCTAAGTGACCCCAAACTTTTGAATGGTGGTGTATGCATTTTGTCTGTAGCTGTGTTTTGTTAGACATGTTTGATGTAGGGATGTAAATTGATAATTTGGTATTATGAAAAAAATAAGAGGTTGAGCGTCGCTGTTGGACACGATTAGCATATCTACATTTTGCCATTTCCACTGCACTAATATGCACGGTGGCTGTATCGTCTGTTGCTGCATGTGCTTGGTTTAGCCATTGACTACTGCAAACAAAGCCATTCATTAAAAAAACCTATAGAAAAAAAAAGCTTTTAAAAAGGCTACTGGCATCGGAGTGTGTTTGAACTAAGGTTGTGTTTCAACCCATATCTTTTTATTTATTGGCAAACTCATTTTTTGGGGGTCACATTGCTACCTCAAAGATAACTACAGAACAGGGTACTGGTTTTGAGTCTTCCTTCCAATCATGTCGAAGGGTTTTTAAAATATTCGATACTCAGCCAGACAACCCTGAGGGCCAGAGGGCTCTGCCCAAACTGGCTCTTAAGAACAGATGGTCATGCAGATTGACCAAAATGTTATAAACTGGTCAGGTAGGTTAGGTTTATGAAATATTCTCTGACCAGTGTCCCCGGTTTCTCTTTTGGTCACTGTAGCCTACCTGACAATCACACATCTATCCCAGCTGGCAGAATTAGCAGCAGGACTCAAAATACCCACTTCCTGTTCTTGGTTAGTCTCTTGAACCAGAATCTGGCCTTGCAGGAGATGTGGATAAGGTGAATCACCTTTAAGCCCAGGAAGCATCCATTCAACTTGCCATTGGCCAGATTAAAACTTAATGTTAAAATACATTCGTTACTCACCAAATATGGAGTTTTGAATAGCAACTATCGCCATTTACTGCCGTCAGGGCCTGTATGTACTTCCAAAAAGTCTAAATAAAAAGTTTTTTTTTAATGCCTCATTGGCATCTCCAATGTATTGAGCCGTTGTAGACTTCCAGCAATGACGGCAGTAAATGACAATAGTATATCCCTTCCAGTCTCGCAGTCCCTGCTGCTGAAAAGAATCCCCAATTGCATGATGCTGCCACCACCATGCTTCACAGTAGGGATGGTGTTAGACGGGTGATGAGCTGTGCCTGGTTCTTCAGACATAGCGTTTTGCATTCAGGTCAAAGAGATACATTTGTCTCATTAGACCACTGAATCTTTTGCCTTATGCTTGAAGTCTTTCATGTGCCTTTTTTGCATACCCATCTTAGCCAAGGAACTCTATCGTTCTGTCAGAGTGGTCATTGGGTTCTTGGTCTCCTCCCTGACCAAAGGTCTTCTTGCCCAGTTAGGTCAGCTCGAGGCAGAGTCTGGGTAGTTCCATATTTTTTCAATTTCTCAAAAGATGGAGACCACTGTGCTCTTGGAAACATTCAACACTCTATAAGTTGTTTTATACCCTTCCCCAGATATACCTTAATACAATTATATCTCGGAGATCTACGGACAATTCCTTGGACTTCATTGTTTCTGCTCTGACATGCACTGTTGGACCTAGGTGGTTCTTCAAGGTTTTATTGGCAGACTATATCCAAAGAGGTATATTGCCACCGCTTGGTGGGATGAAAACATAGTTTAACAAAAAAATAAATAAATAGGGTAATGAAAAAAATAAACCTCATAAGCTGGGTTCTAATACTCAAACTGGGTTCTAATACTCATACTAACCTCACTAATCATACTATGTCTGATGTAAATTGAGTATGTAGTATGCTTAGTGGTCAGAGTGTGGATATAGTTAGTATGACAAAGTTCCCGGATGTCGTACTAGTCGCCAAAATACGAAGTATACAAGCAATGGACACCATTTCCGCACTTTTGTATTTCGCTACACTCGCATTAACATCTGCTAACCATGTGTATGTGACAAATAAAATTTGATTTGAATTATTCAGAAATAGGCGTGGCTTCACAACGTTTTCAGATTTGAAGAAAATGGCGGAAAATATGCAACAGAAGTCTGATGAGAGCAGATTCAAATTTATTGCTTTAACTAATTATGACAAATGTTAAGAAAATGTTGAGCAATGTAATAAAGTAATGCCTTTTCAAATAAGTTACATTGTGTTGGCAGACAATTTGTTAGCTACGCTATCCTTACAAACCGCATAGCATTACAGCAGTATGTACCAGATATGTTAGCTACCTACTAACATTAGTTGGCTACTAATACATCGAACTTACCAGTATATTTACTTCATGCAATCTACCCAACATTTATTGACTTGATTATTCACGTAATTCATAGCTTTGCTAAGGGGTATGTATAGTGGTTCAGGTGTGTTTGTAAATTCACTCTGGCCATCTAGTCCAATTTCAGAGCACTCTCCTCTGACGGTGCCAGAGCTCAGAATAACTGATGAATTTACGAATGCTCACTCATTGAATGTGGCAATTGTCAGTAAACCTCAGCAAAAAAAGCCTAATTAAATTGTTGCCAGCAGCATAGTTAGTCACCAACACTCTGGATAACATGAAAACAGCCTAACCAGCTCTGCTAGGGTGAGTAAAATACTCACGAGTGAGGTTCTCATTTGTGTCTGGAAGTAGCTAGCAAGTTAGCTTGGGTGCTTGAATTTACTTTATTTTACCTTTATTTAAATTGCCAAGTCAGTTAAGAACAAATTCTTATTTACAGTGCCGTTGCGAGTCAAATGTTCTGACTCTCGCGGATCAACGCTACTCCTCAGCTAAAGCACTTCAAATTTATGAACGGACAATCTGACAACACACTGAATTTATGAACGCTCTGAGTGCACTCTGGCACTCCATATTGAATTTACAAACATGTCTAGCTAGTAATTTGTTATGCTAACAAGAGATTGCATAACAACAGCATCAACTTACAGTACACAGGCAAAGCGCTAGTACACGCAACTGAAAAGACACCATTCAACAACAGTATACTAAAATGAACTAATAGTTTCCATATGGGTATTCGAACAGAGCGCTATTATTCTCACAAAACAAAAATGTACTCCTTCACTTGGTCAAATGTACTCAGCTCCCACACAGGCTCTGGGGCCTGAGAGGGGGAGCATCTTCAGACAGTATTCCCTGCAATGTTTCAGCTGCGAAATCCGATTATATAATGGCAGTCTGCAAACAAAAATTAAAGGTGCATGCCACCACCTACTGTGCTGGACTGTGTGTCAATCACAGTTTAAAACATTATCTCCACATTTCTAAATCCTTCTACCTAACTCGGTACATTGAGAAAATAAGAGTCCTACTAACAGACCCACCCCCAAATCCCTTCCAACCCCCCTACACTTAAATCGTTCCCTCTCTTCAACAATATAACATGAGGCACCGTTTCGTCGACCATACACATGTTTACCAACCAGATGTAATGACAAGTTCAATGTAGGTGCAATCAAGCAAACACCACTTCCTTAATCTGACCTTTGAATCTTGGTCCACCAACCTTTTCTTTTGAGGGCATATAAATGCCAGACCTTGGGCTCAGAGTCCCATCTCTTCTACCACACATCTATCAAAATGGCTCTGATGTTATATTTGGCCTCACCTCTACCCAGTGGAAAATGATCACGTCATTTTAAAGCCCATTTAAAAGTTGTAGAACCAATGGCCATTCCCTTCCACACCCAAATGGGCTGGGACCCAACATAATCTCACTACTACAGTACACCCAGTCCCTCAATTCACCATAATAACATTAATGCCTCCAATAGTAAGTCACTCCTATTAGATTTGCCAGGACTTCTGACTGAAGTCCTGGAGATCCAATAACCTTTTAATCGCTTTCTCAAGGATTTCCAGTTTCTTTGATTTTTGGTTAGTTTGTCCTGTACAATGAATTACTTACGCAATAAACGAAGCAAACTCAACCTTCTTTACGATTAGTGTTCCAAGACCTCTCAACCCACTGACATTGTGGGACAGGTGGGTTTCTTTCTAAATCATGTCCTAACAATTGAATTGGCCACAGGTGGACTCTAATCAAGTTGTATCGACCTTGACTAACCTGTTTCCCCACACATTGCCTCTGCACCTGTACCCCCTGTATATAGCCTCGGGTCTGTTATTTTATTGTTGCTCTTTAATTGTTTGTTATTTTTATTTGGTCTTTTAAAAAAAAAAAAACATTTCAGTTTATCTTAATACTTATTTTTCTTAAAACTGCATTGTTGGTTAAGGGCTTGTAAGTAAGCAATTTACTGTAAGTTCTACTACACCTGTTATATTCGGTGCATGTTACAAATAACATTTGATTTGATCAAAGTCTCAAGGATGATCAAAGGAAATTGGATGTACCTGAGCTCAATTTGGAGTGTCTGTATTTAATTTCCGATACACTTGCAAACATTTCTAAAAATATGTTTTCACTTTGTCATAATGGTGGTGTGTTGATGGGTGAGAGATTTTGAATCCATTTTGAATTCAGGCTGTAACACAACAAAATGTGGAATAAATCAAGGGGTATGAATACTTTCTGTGAAGTCCCTGTATCAATGTCTCCTGTAAGGCCAGGTTCTGGTTGTCCCCTCTCATCATACACGAGGGAAACAACAGCCGTTTAAAAAGGCAAAACCTTCCGCAATGGACCTCCTATGCCTGGTTAATCACAGCCATGGCATTCTACTAGTGCATCAGATATGACAAACAAACAAATATACAGTAACTATGGCATTTTTTTTGTGATCCGGGCGCCGCTCACTCACAACGTCTGTACATCATCACGGGGCATAGGACTGGTGGAGAAAAGAGCCAGAAGACCCTAAAACTTCACGTCTAATATAATTTTGAATTATTCAGACTTGATTGAAACATACGGCAACGGAATAGAACCGGAAGAACTCCGTTTCATTTACCGTTGAATACCGACACCCAGTCTCGGAAGTTGACTATTGCTGACTTGAGGCTGGTTTTCTACCTGGCTAGCCAGCTACGTTAGCTAGCTGCTAACAGCTTGTAACGTTAGTAGCGAGGCCAGAAAGTCTAACTTTATCCATTGATAAATAGCAAAGTAATTACCCTAAATAGTCAATTGTTCTAACCATTTGGTACGTAATATTGCGACTGGGCTAGTTTCTGGGGACATACAAGACCCCTTCTTGCCATAACCAGCATTTCGCTGAGCTATTTAGCAAAGCTAACCAGCAACGTCGCTCTTTCGCACTTTTTGGGTCCAGTTCAGGCAAGTAAGGATAACGAAACAGCTAGTTCGCTAAACGGGTACTTTTTATGCCATAATGGAAAGTTTAACATTAACTGATGGAGAGCAGAAGTATTACTCTGATTTGTTCGTTTATTGCGATACGGACAACACAAAGAAAGTGGCTTCCAATGGCAGAGTTCTTGACCTTTTCCGGGCGGCCCAGCTACCCAGCGAGGTTGTCCTGCAGGTGGGCTACCTAAATTAACTAGCCAGCTAAACGTATCAATCTGTCAAATGTGATAGAGGTGTGTTGACATGTATGTGGTGTTCATGTTGACAGTGGTTAACGTGACGAGACACACCTTATACTTGCCAGTTAGCAAATTGAAAAAGGTATTTCCTGCATCAGGCTAACTAGCAAAGCATGCTACCAAGAATATAGTTAAGTTGCTAGCATTACATTTTATACATAGCCACATGTTCTCTCAACACCACAGCTATTTATTTTCAATGTTTTTCTAGCTGTCTTTCTGCTTGATATTTTTGCAATTTGAATCATAAACTAGCTTAATTATCCCCACTTGTTTTTGTAGCTAACCAGTTTAAGTCGACAGCCCACTTTCTCTCTTGTGTATTTAATACTTTGTTGCTTGCTGGACTGGATACAAAATGTACAGTATAAGATACTCATATTTGTATCGCCTTGATACTATTCGAAGGTCATAGTGCTCATTTGACTGATTAACATTAATCCAATCCAAGATGTGAAGCCAGTAGAATGTGCATTGTAGCAACGACTGTGTTACTTGAACATAGTCAGTCATGTTTAGCTATTTCTTTGTATATTCGTGCTGTTATCAATTTGTGGGCTGACGCCAACATTTCTGTTGCGGTTGAAGGTTTGCTGGGCTGTCTTTCTTTCAATGTGTCATTTATTGACCTGCTCAGTCTAATTCCTAGGCCACTTGTCCTGGTGTAGGAATAGAATTCATGTGCTAGGAAGGGGTGTGACTCAGACTTTTGTTTCAACAGTTACTGTGCTCTTTTGTGGGCCATGATGTATGCTTTTATTTCCTCCCTAATGCAAAAACACAGGACTAAAGGTTTCTGTTTTGGTTGTTCATTATACTGAAGAATAGGCCTAATCCATGATCCATAAATCTGAGATGTGAAATGTTGCTGGGTCTGTCTGTGGCCTATTTCCCATTGAAATGATGCAGACTCACTAGGCCTTGGCTGGTAGTTATATTTCTTACCAACGCAATGGCAAAGTCTCAGGGAATAGGTCTTCAACTTGCCGTATACATCTATATATATGTATATATCTAATTCAGATGCATCCTTGTAGAAATGTCAGACCATTTTATTTTATGACGACACAAGTCACATTGCTCAGTGAGCACACAAAGCAACATCTGTCTTCCTGTGTTAGTTAGGAAGCAATGTCCTTGGAACTTTCTCTGTGAGAGACTGCAACATTCCCTCCCATGATCAACTATTTGGCACATAACAGTGATGCGTGAACACAATAGTGAGTTTATATCACTCTACAGTATGTTGATAATAAGATGAACTGCCCCTCCCTACCTTCAGGCTATGCTCAAACCCTAGACCCCAACAGCAGCAGAGTCCCTGCCCATCTTCTGAAAGTGCCTGAAACCCTACCTCTTCAAAGAGTATCTTAAATAATCCCCCTCCTCAAAAAAGACTGAAATGTAAATTTGTTGTCTCAGATCACAGAGCTCTGTGGAGCCACTCGCCTGGGCCATTTTGGAAGGAGCCAGTTTTACATTGCACTGAAACTCATCGCTGTAGCCCAGTCCGGACTGCCTCTCCGAGTAGAGAGCCTCAATTCTGGTTAGTAAACATGTCTGGAATGCTCCATCTATTAGGAATTAACCACTAATGTATGAGAGAGGGTATTAGCACCTGGGGGCACACTGGACAATGTTTACATCTTTTTATGTTTGCCTTTGGTGCGGTTTCAGTTAAATTCAGTTGCCTATATTGAAGGGAGAGTAGCATAGTCATGTGTTTTTCACAATGGCGCACATTTGACTTCAAAACAAAACTGATTACAGTGCATTCGGAAAGTATTTAGACCCCTTGACTTTTAACACATTTTGTTATGTTACAGCCGTATTCTAAAATAAATACAATTGTGGTTTTCCCTCATCAATCTACACACAACCATAATGACAAAGCAAAAACAGTTTTTTTTAAATAAAAAAAACTGATTACATTTACTTATGTATTTATTTAGACCCTTTAGTCAGTACTTTGTTGACGCACCTTTGGCAATGATTACAGCCACGGGTCTTCTTGGGTATGATTTTACAAGCTTGGCACACTTGTATTTGGGGAGTTTCTCCCATTCTTCTTTGCAGATGCTCTCAAGCTCTGTCAGGTTGGATGGGGAGTGTCGCTGCACATCTATTTGAAGGTCTCTCCAGAGATGTTCGATCGGGTTCAAGTCCAGGCTCTGGCTGTGCCAATCGAGGACATTAAGAGACTTGTCCCGAAGCGACTCCTGCGTTGTCTTGGCTGTGTGCTTATGGTCGTTGTCCTGTTGGAAGGTTAACCTTCTCCCCAGTCTGAGATCCTGAGCGCTCTGTAGCAAGTTTTCATCAAGGACCTCTCTGTACTTTGCTCCGTTCATCGACCTTGACTAGTCTCCCAGTCCCTGCCACTGGAAAAACATCCCCACAGCATGATGCTGCCACTACCATGCTTCACCGTAGGGATGGTACCAGGTATACCCAAGATGTGAAACTTGGAATTCAGGCCTAAGAGTTCAATCTTGGTTTCATCAGACTAGAGAATCTTGTTTCTCATGGTCTGAGAGTCCTTTAGGTGCCTTTTGGCAAACTCCTAGCGGGCTGTCATGCCTTTTACTGAGTGGCTTCCGTCTGACCACTCTACCATAAAGGCCTGATTGCTCGAGTCCTGCAGAGATGGTTGTCCTAATGGAAGGTTCTCAAATCTCCACAGAGGACCTATAGAGCTCTGTCAGAGTGACCATTGGGTTCTTGGTCACCTCCCTGACCAAGGCTTGCTCTAGGAAGAGTCTTAATGGTTCCAAACTTTTTCCATTTAAGTATGATAGAGGCCACAGTGTTTTTGGGGATCTTCAATGCTGCAGACATTTGTCTGTGCCTCGACACAATCCTGTCTACGGACAATTCCTTTAACCTTTTCCTTTAACCTCTTTGCTTGGTGCTTGCTCTTACATGCACTGTCAACTGTGAGACCTTTTTTTTATATAGACGGGTGTGTGCCTTTCCAAATCATGTCCAATCAATTGACTTTACTGCGGGTGGACTTCAATCAAGATGTATGAACTTTTCAAGGATGCTCATTGGAAACAGGATGCACCTGAGCTCAATTTTGAGTCACCAGAGCAAAGGGTCTGAATACTTATGTCAATCAGGTATTTCTGTGTTTTATACATTTCCCAAAATGTCTAAAAACCTGGAAAAAGGGAAGGGGTCTGAATACTTTCCTAATGCCATGTGTGCTCCCTAGAGATGAGCTGTTTTCAAATGCATATACTGTCAGCATAGAGGATACATCACCCAAGTTTCATATCTGAGTCCGTTTAATAAGTAGCAGGATGCAGAGATATGGATGGATCAGAGATGGAGTGTGATTTTGCAGGAAATGAAGACCACTATAAAGTACCAGTCAAAAGTTTGGACACACTTACTCATTCAAGGGTGTTTCTTTATTTGTACTATTTTCTACATTGTAGAATAATAGTGAAAAACTATTAAATATCACATATGGAATCATGTAGTAATCAAAAAAGTGAAACAAATCAAGAAAAAATATATATTTGAGATACTTCAAAGTAGCCACCGTTTGACTTGACAGCTTGGCATTCTCTCAACCAGCTTCATGAGGTAGTCACCTGGAATGCTTTTCCAACGGTCTTTAAGGAGTTCCCACATATGCTGAGCACTTGTTGTCTGCTTTTCCTTCACTCTGCGGTCCAACTAATCCCAAACCATCTCAATTGGGTTGAGGTCGGGTGATTGTGGAGGCCTGGTCATCTGATGCAGCCCTCCATCACTCCCTATTGGTCAAATAGCCTATACACAGCCCAGAGGTGTTTGAGGTCATTGTCCTGTTGAAAAGCAAAATGATAGTCCTACTAAGCGCAAACCAGATGGGAAGGTGTATCGCTGCAGAATGCTGTGGTAACCAATCACAGGCAGTGTCACCAGCAAAGTACCATCACACCACCACCTCGCATGCCTCGCATGCTTCACAGTGGGAACCACACATGTGGAGATCATCCGTTCACCCACTCTGTGTCTCACAAAGACACGGCAGATTTCCACCGGTCTAATGTCCATTGCTCATGTTTCTTGGCCTAAGCAAGTTTCTTCTTGTTATTGGTGTACTTTTAGTAGAGGTTTCTTTGCAGCAATTCAACCCATGAAGGCCTGGTTGATGCAGTCTTCTCTGAACAGTTGATGTGTCTGTCACTCTGGGAAGCATTTGATGGGAAACTGAGGTTGGTAACTCTAATGAACTTATCCTCTGCAGCAGAGGTAACTCTGGGACTTCTTTTCCTGTGGCAGTCCTCATGAGAGCCATTTGCGATTGCACGTGAAGAAACTTTTCAAGTTCTTTACCTTTTCCATATTTACTTACCCTTACCTTCATGTCTTAAAGTAATGATGACCTGTCATTTCTCTTTGCTTATTTGAGCTGTTCTTGCCAAAATATGGACTTGATCTTTTACCAAATAGCCCTATCTTCTGTATACCAACCCTACCTTGTCACAACACAACTGAAATTCCACAAATTAAATTTTTAACAAGGCACACCTGTTAATTGAAATGCATTCCAGGTGACTACCTTCCTAAAGCTGGTTGAGAGAATGCCAAGTGCAAAGCTGTCACGGCAAGGGTGGCTACTTTGAAGAATCTCAAATATAAAATATATTTAGATTTATGTATCACTTTTTTTGGCTACGTGATGATTCCATATGTGTTATTTCATAGTTTTGAGGTCTTCACTATTATTCTACAATGTAGAAAATAGTACAAATAAAAACCCTTGAATGAGTAGGTGTGTCTAGATGTTTGACTGGTACTGTATATACAAAAGCATGTGGACACCTCTTCAAATCAGTGGATTTGGCTGCTTCAGCCACACTCGTTGCTGACAGGTGTATAAAATTGAGCACACAGCCATACAATTTCCATAGACAAACATTGGCAGTAGAATGGCCATACTGAAGAGCTCAGTGACTTTCAATGTGGCACCATCATAGGATGCTACCTTTTCTTCAAGTCTTTTTATAAAAATAAAAAACCTGCCCCGGTCAACTAAGTGTTATTGTGAAGTGGAAACGTCTAGGAGCAACAACGGCTCAGCCTTGAAGTGGTAGGCCACACAAGCTCTCAGAACGGGACCGCCAAGTGCTGAAGCGCGCAGCGTGTAAAAATTGCCTGTCCTTGGTTGCAACACTCATTGTCGAGTTCCAAACTGCTTCTGAAAACGTCAGCACAATAATTGTTCAACGG
Source organism: Oncorhynchus mykiss (assembly GCF_013265735.2). Lineage (NCBI taxonomy): Eukaryota > Metazoa > Chordata > Actinopteri > Salmoniformes > Salmonidae > Oncorhynchus > Oncorhynchus mykiss. The sequence continues at coordinate 18,491,114 of NC_048568.1, read as the reverse complement.
GAGTTTCATGAAATGGGCTTCCTTGGCAGAGCAGCCGCACACCAGCCTAAGATCACAATGTGCTATGCCAAACGCCAGCTGGAGTGGTGTAAAGCTTGCCACCTTTGGACTCTGGAGCAGTGGAAACTGGAGTGTTGAATCACGCTTTACCATCTTACAGTACGACGTACGAATCTGGGTTTGGCGGATTCCGGGAGAAAGCTACCTGCCCCAATGCATAATGCAATTGGGAAGTTTGATGGAGGAGGAATAATGGTCTGGGGCTGTATTCATGGTTCGGGCTAGGCCCCTTAATTCCAGTGAAGGGGAAATCTTAAAGCTACAGCATACAATGACATTCTAGACAATTCTGTGCTTCTAACTTTGTGGTAACAGTTTTTAGGGAAGGCCCTTTAATGTTTCAGCATGGCTGTGCCCCTGTGCAGAAGTTGAGGTCCAGACATAAATGGGTTGGCGAGATCAGTGTGGAAGAACTTGACTGCCTGCACAGAGCTCTGACCTCAACTCCATCGAACACCTTTGGAATGAATTGGACCGCTGACTGCGAATCCAGGCCTAATCGCCCAACATCGCTAAATAATCTTGTGGCTGATGGAAGCAAGTCCCTGCAGCGATGTTTTAACATCTAGTGGAAAGCCAACCCAGAAGAGTGGAAGCTCTTATAGTAACAAATGGGGGACCAACTCCATATTAATGACCATGATTTTTGAATGAGATGTTCGATGAGCAGGTGTCCACATACCTTTTGGTAATGTAGTGTACAAGCGAAGAATAGAGAACACATTCAACAGGAAATTGCACAGCCTAAACAGGAAACTGGGCCAGAGCTATTGGAGGAAAGGACTCAAAGTACCTCTTGAAAACCTGAACATTAGGCTTTGTAAAGCACCTTTTGATACGTCACTTAAGTAAATTGGGTAACACTTTAACTAGATGTGGTTAATAATGCAGCTGCAAACAAATGTTGTGGTTATCATTTTCAACACTTTTGTAGGCCATGTTGTAATAGGCCATACTAGACGACAACAACTGACTAGTTAAGTCCTGCTAGTTGAAACAACTAGCTAGCTAGAAGGGATTTGAGGCAGTGCAATAATCTAACAGTTTCTCATCTACAGTCAAGGACTTGCCTCTGCCTCGCTTTGTTGTGGCCAAGAATGAACAGGAGGCCAGACACACAGCCATGTACCCAGACTCTGAGAACCAGGGGTCTTACCAGGGCGTAATCCCACGACCCCCAGGCCGAGGGCAGGTCAAGAAGTTGTCTGCCCATGAGGTCATCCAGCCCTGCGTGCCCACAGTAGAACCACAGGTCATTGCCCCTCTGAGCGTTTCTCTTATTAAGAGATCTCTAGTGGAGAAATATATTTGATCAACTATTTGAATGATCTAGTTTCTTGACAGATTGATCTGTCAGAATTACAATTCAAACTTTGATAGACATTTAGGTTTTAATCTGATGTTATTTGCCACTCTTTGAAGCTGCAGCCTGACACCACGTCCCCTGTGGTGTCTCCGCACCAGTCCCCTCCCACCTCGCCCCACTGGAGAAAGCACAAACGTCAGGCCAGCGGGGGGAACGTAGAGAGACAACCTGTGGTTGTGGCAGGTGCTGTCTGGACACCTTTCAGAGAACCACAAGCAGGTACACACTCCACACAACAACCTGTATCCTCTGAATGTTAGTCTGACAAGGTTTACAGTTTCAGTTGTAGATGTGTATTAATATCTGTACACAGTTGTCATGCATCGTTTTGGCTTTCGCCAGTCATATAACTATTACATAGCTTGCTAGATAAGTGAGGTTCAACATGATTATTGATAATAGGAATATTGATGACAAGTGTCTTTAATCCACTCACTGAATGCTTGAGTATGCTCACAGCATCAGCGAGAAGGAGCTCTGTAATCTAATTGCCCTGTCCTGAGGCTGTGTAACTCTCCTCTCTCTACAGGACCTGTGGTGTCAGGTGATGGGATGTGGTCTGCCAACTCTCCTCCCCCTGTTCAGGAAAGCTGGGTCAGTTTGAAAGATGCTCATCCCCCCTCCTCCAGCACACTCCCAGCAATACATTCCTCACCGGTCCAGGTAGTGCAGCAAATGCTTCCATGGACCTGTCATATTTCTTGTAATGGCTTAAAGGCATAGAGATGGAGATGGCCTATTTCACTACATGCTCTATTTCATTGGCTAATGTTTCCCCCTCAAACTACATACGGTGCATTCGGAAAGTATTCAGACCCTTTGACTTTTTCTACATTTTGTTACATTACAGCCTTATTCTAAAATGTATAAAATTGTGTTTTTCCCCCTAAATCTACACATATTACCTCATAATGACGAAACGAAAACAGGTTTTTATAAATGTTTGCACATTTGTAAAAATAAAGACTATCACATTTACATAAGTATTCAGATCCTTTACTCAGTACTTTGTTGAAGCATCTTTGGCAGCTATTACAGTCATCTTCTTAGGTATGATGCTAAAATCTTGGTACACCTGTATTTGAGGAGTTTCCCCATTCTTTTCTGCAGATCCTCTCAAGCTGTCAGGTTGGATGGGGCGTATTGCTGCACAGCTATTTTCAAGTCTCTCCAGGGATGTTTGATTAGGTTCAAGTCCAGGCTCTGGCTGGGCCACTCAAGGACATTCAGAGACTTGTCCCGCAGCCATTCCTGCGTTGACTTGGCTGTGTGCTTAGGGTCGTTGTCCTGTTGGACGGTGAACCTTCTCCCCAGTCTGAGGTCCTGAGCGCTCTGTAGCAAGTTTTCATCAAGGACCTCTGTACTTTGCTCCGTTCATCTTTCCCTCGACACTGACTAGTCTCCCAGAGACTGCTGCTGAAAAACATCCCCACAGCTTGATGCTGCCATCACCATGCTTCACCGTAGGGATGGTGCCAGGTTTCCTCCTGACGAGACCCTAGGCATTCAAGCCAAAGAGTTCAATCTTGATTTCATCAGACCAGAGACTCTTGTTTCTCATGATCTGAGAGTCCGTTAGGTGCCTTTTGGAAAACTCCAAGCGGGCTGTTGTGCGTTTTACTGAGTGGCTTCCGTCTGCACACTCTACGATAAAGGCCTGATTGGTGGAGTGATGCAGAGATGGTTGTCCTTCTGGGAGGTTCTCCCATCTCCACAGAGGAACTCTGGAGCTCTTTCAGAGTGACCATCGGGTTCTTGGTCACCTCCCCGACCAAGGCCCTTCTCCACCGATTACTCAGTTTGGCCGTGCAGCCAGCTCTAGGAAGAGTCATGGTGGTTCCAAACGTCTTCCATTTAAGAATGATGGAGGCCACTGTGTTCTTGGGGACCTTCAATGCTGCAGAAATGTTTTGGTAACCTTCCCCAGATCTGTACCTCAACACAATCTTGTCTTAGGTTGAAGGAATTGTCGAGCTCTAATGGCTTGGTTTTTACTTTGACATGCACTGTCAACTGTGAGACCTTATATAGACAGGTGTGTGCCTTTCCAAATCATGTCCAATCAACTGAATTTACCACAGGTTGAAACATCTCAAGGATGATCAATGCAAACAGGATGCACCTGAGCTCAATTTCGAGTCTCATATCAAAGGGTCTGAATACTTTATTTTTTTTTAATACATTTGCAAAAATGTGTAAACCTGTTTTCGCTTTGTCATTATGGGTTTTGTGTGTAGCTTGATAAAATATTTAATCCTTTTTAGAATAAAGCTGTAACGTAACAACATGTTGAAAAAGTCAAGGGGTCTGAATACTTTCTGAATGCACTGTAGCTATTGCTACTACGATAAGTCAGGAACGGTTCTTTTCTCTCAATGTTTCACATGACTGGCTTTAGGAGAACTCTTCGATACGAACGGTTGCATCTGCGACAACAACCAATGAAACCCAAAGACAGTCCAGTGGTGGTTATGACGACCCCTGGAAAATCACAGACGAGCAGAGACAGTATTACATAAATCAGTTCAAGACCATCCAACCAGACCTCAACGGTTTCATTCCTGGTGAGTAGTGAGCTTTGTGTGAAACCAGCTTTTACACATTCACCTTCAATCTGCAGTTGCTTCATCCATTTTTGGACTAATAAATTAATGTTATTCAAGAATCAAAGGGTATATACATTAGAAGTGCCTAATGAGCTTAGTTTAACTGTCATACTCCATCAGAACCCAAAATATGTTTGTTTTACACCAATGGTTGTAAACATTGTACATGTAAACAAACATTTTATAGCCTCTCAACATGTTAAAAACTATCTTTAATATATTGGCTGGTCAGTCCTTGTATTCATAGCTCTGCCCATTCAATTTTAGTGGTTACATTTCTCCAGGCCTATCCCTCAGCTTTTTACCAAAACAGAGGCAGGGAACCACTTTGTTTCAATTAAGGATTGGCCCTTTAAAGGTTACAGGGACTGGCTGTTATGCTACAGTGATTGACCCAGCACAAACAGTTTTTCCCTTCGTCTATATTTCAGGTTCTGCCGCAAAAGAATTTTTCACAAAATCAAAGCTACCTATTCTTGAACTGTCCCACATTTGGTAAGTTATTAGAAAGAGGGCTATTGGCTTTAGTTGAGATGCTCCCCATATGTAATGATGGATTTGTATTATGAACCACCTGCTTTATTCTTAATCCAGGAAGTAATACCAAAGAATGGAATAAATAACTCTTCAGTTATTGAATTTGGATACCTCTTGTCCAGTGATTGAATTCACAAGGGATTCGAGCAGTTTTCCATTCACGAGTTTGTCTTTTTCGCTGACTCACATTTTTTGCATTACAGGGAGCTGTCAGACTTCGATAAAGACGGGGCGTTGACACTGGATGAGTTCTGTGCTGCATTTCATCTGGTTGTTGCTCGGAAAAACAGCTATGATCTACCTGAAAAGCTGCCGGAGAGTCTTATGCCAAAGCTTATTGACTTGGATGACTCCGCAGGTAAAAGCTGGCGCTCTCCTGCTATATAATCAGAATCTGTCCAAACTTGGCCTTGGGACTGTCTGCTGAAGACAGTTGATTTATGAAACACAGAGAGAAATGGAATTGTCATCCTGATATAAATGTTCCATGTTCCAGAGGTTCCAGACCAGGCCCCTGACGTGGGCTACTCGGGATCCCCCGTGGAGGTGACACCCAACAAGTCCCCCTCCATGCCCTCACTCAACCAGACCTGGCCTGATCTCAACCAGGGCAATGAGGTTGGACACCGAACCACCACATGTTGTCACTGTAAAATAGGTCATCGTTGAACTTTTGCCATTCCAGCATTTTGCAAATTACTTCTCAATTAAGTGATCGATAAGGATCTTTCCATTGCTCGGTTTTAGGAGCTGTCCTCTCGCAGTAATTTCCTAATTCAGTATCTTTCTTATCCATTTTTAAGAAACACAGATTAGTACTTACAGAAAGCTACAATTCTCAATCAGTCAGTTTGCTCCATTTCTGTTAAGCTAGTTATCATGGTTCCAGTCAATATCCATCCCTTCCTCACTATAATGAATGGCTAAGTGATGGTAAATGCAGTGGGGTTTGTAACTGGGTGGGGAATCATCCTGTGTGCTGATGTGTTTCTGCTTTGTCTCTCTAGCAGTGGGAGACTTTTAGTGAGCGCTCCTCCAGCTCACAAACTCTGACCCAATTTGATTCTAACATTGCGCCAGCTGACCCTGTAAGTCCATCACTTAGTTTGCCTGTTTCAGTATAAATTATGAAATTAACCCAAGGGCTAATTAAGATCTCGCTCTGAGTGCATGTACTTAGTGCTACTGAATTTACCATAACAGCAGTACCCATGTGATTTTTGCTTGCTTAGCTTTTTTTTTGTCCCATATTATGATAAAGAATGACATTGTGGGCCCTATAAGTTCCTGGGATATTTTAAATGTTAGCAATATTTAATGTCTTCATTTTTTTTTTACTCTAAACTATGAAATAACACATGGAATCATATGTAACCAGAAAAGTGGTAAACAAATCAAAGTAGCCACCTTTTGCCTTTAATGACAGCTTTGCATTCTCTCAACCAGCTTTATGAGGTAGTCACCTGGAATGCATTTCAATTAACAGGTGTGCCTTGTTTAAAGTAATTTGTGGATTTTTTTTTCCTTCTTAATGCATTTGAGCCAATCAATTGTGTTGTGACAAAGTAGGGGTGGTAAACAGGTGGCCTTTTACCAAATAGGGCTAAGTCCATATTATGGCAATAACAGCTCTAATAAGCAAAGAGAAATGACAGTCCGTTACTTTAAGACATGAAGGTCAGTCAATCCATACAATTTCAAGAACTTTAAAAGTTTTTTTTAAGTAAAGTTGCAAAAACCCATCAAGCACTATGATGAAACTGGCTCTCATGAGGACTGCCACAGGAAAGGAAGACCCAGAGTTACCTCTGCTGCAGAGGATACGTTCTTTAGAGTTAACTGCACCTCAGATTGTAGCCCAAATAAATGCTTCAGAGTTCAAGTAACAGACGCATCTCAACATCAACTGTTCAGAGGAGACTGCATGAATCAGGCCTTCATGGTCAAATTGCTGCAAGGAAACCACTAAAGAACACCAATAAGAAGAGACTTGCTTGGGCCAAGAAACACGAGCAATGGACATTAGACTGGTGGAAATCTGTCATGTCTTTTTGAGACGCAGAGTAGGTGAACGAATGATCTCTGTGTGTGTGTGGTTCCCGTCATGAAGCATAGAGGAGATGGTGTGGGGGTGCTTTGCTGGTGACGCTTGTCTGTGATTTATGTAGAATTCAAGTCACACTTAACCAGTATGGCTACCACAGCATTCTGCAGCGATACGTCCTCCCATCTGGTTTGCGCTTAGTGGGGCTATCATTTGTTTTTCAAAAGGACACCTCCAGGCTGTGTATAGGCTATTTGACCAAGATGAAGAGTGATGGAGTGCTGCATCAGATGACCAGGCCTCCACAATCACCCGACCTCAACCCAATTGAGATGGTTTGGGATGAGTTGGACCGCAGCGTGAAGGAAAAGCAGCCAACAAGTGCTCAGCATATGTGGGAACTCCAAGACTGTTGGAAAAGCATTCCAGATGAATCTGGCTGAGAGCGTGCCAAGTGTGCAAAGCGGTCAAGGCAAAAGGTGGCTACTTTGAGGAATCTCAAATGTTAAATATATTTTGATTTGTTTAACACTTTTTTTTTAAATAAAGAAAAACCTTTGAGTACGTGTCCAAACGTTTGACTGGTACTGTAGAGCTTCAGTTTTCTCAATCTGCATAATTGCCATGAATGGAAGCCTTTTCTAGCCTTTTACAAACTATTCTGACACTATATGAAATATTTCTATCCTAATGGCAGTATATGGGCTTATGATCATCAGACACCTCTGTCCTTACAGGATACAGCCATTGTCCACCCTGTCCCCATCCGCATGACCCCAAGCAAGATCCATATGCAAGAGATGGAGCTGAAGAGAACCGGAAGTGGTAAGATACTTTACCCATATGATAAGAGCACGTAAACATATCAGAAGACCGAGCTCTGTCTTCGAAAGCAGTAGAGACTGGAGAGACTAGCAACTCTCAAAAATTTTACTGAGAAGTAGTGAAGGGATGCACTGTACCTCTTTCTAAATACTGTTATGGGAATTCACCGTCTTTCTCATTCCTGAAGACCACACACATCCTACGAGTCCCCTGATGGCTAAACCACCTGACCTCTCTGAAGAAACCAAGCTTGCCACCTCTATGAAGTTTGTAACTGCTAACTCTGGTAAGTGTCTCAAGGGATGTGCCATTATCATAAAGAATTTAGGACAGTTGCAATTTTTAGGTAGGCCATATTTCCTATAATAGATCTGTGACCATATTATATTGCATTTCCTTGAGGCATGGTTCAAGATACAATACTCATATTTCTCTCCTAAAGGTGATGGTTATAGCAGTTCAGATTCCTATACTTCAGATCAAGACCCAATTACTAGTGTTGTAACAAGACAAAGGTAAGTTGGTCTCAATATCTAGAGATATTCGATGTCAAAACACATGCTTTGTTAATTGAAGAGTTTTTGAATGGTAAGCTCACTAGCTGTGTTGTAGGTCTCATTCTGGGACGTCTCCTGAAGGACTGAAGGTGGTGACTGCTCCCCCACCGCCACCCCCCAGACCACACGCCTCCCACTCCCGCTCCTCCTCTCTAGACATGAACAGAAGCTTTGCGGCTGTCCCCACCGGGCCACAGTCGGCTGGAGTCGTGGCCTACCCTCCAGCCGTGCCTCCTAGACCACTACCCACACAGGTAGAACTATCAGCACAGACCTGAAGACTTATCAAAATGTTGCTGCCTCTGTGTAGTCTTAAATAGGAAATGTACATATTTAAATGCTGAAATCTCCTTTATGTTCTATTCACTCTACACACACTTATTATTACTACTACTACAACTAAGGGAGTGAACGTTATTTATAATAAGGGTTACATGGAGAAAAGAGAACCTCTCTGAAATGAAAATGGATAGCCTTCCCTTGGAAAAAAAAGTGATATATACACACACCCAAAATAATAATTAAAACTAAGTGGATAGCAGAGAACATGTTTAGCCTCACTTCTTGGAAACACCAAAGCCTTAGATATGCAGTTTTAGAAACTGTTCTTTCTTCTGTAAGCATTACATGGCAACGCAGGATTTTTTAATATATTTTTTGGCACAGGGCTGCGGGCCAGAAGGTTGTGAGTTCAGAGACTACTGTGGACAGATAGCTTTTACTATAAAGGACATCATATTTGCAGGTCAGAGAGAGAAATGGCCTTATAGAAACATTTCATGCAATTCTACATAATGTTACATATTAGCAGAATATTTTTTAATACCACATAAATTACAGGCTAAGAATGGACAGATGTGTGTTCATCTTGTCACATTTCTCCAATGCCAAATCAGTGTGTTTTGTCTGCAACAAAACTGTTCATGTCTGCAAACAATCATTAGGAATCTGAGAATGGTCAAGTGTTTCCCTAAAAGCTGTCTTGGGTTTAAATATCTTCTATTGTACAGAAAGTGAATAGCTTAATCAATTGATAGTGACAGAATTTGATTACCTCCCAAGCAAAGTACATTTTTGTCTCTGCTGTAGAAACTAAATGATATCCCGGGTATTTTACCGCTTGTTTCTATCATAAAGCGTCACGGACCTAAGCACTGTTATAGTTTACTTATATATAATGGGATCTGTAATTTTTTCCCCCTCTAAATCTTAAGATAACAATGTGTAGGCCTGTGCTTTTTGCCATTTTCTTTAATAAAAGGTAGACCTATGGCAAATCTATGAATATAGCAGCCTAATAGCCTAATTTTATCTGTCAAACAGGTAGGCCTACCTCTTTCTTAAATAGGAAGAAATAGGCTCCAACACAAAGTCCTCTTGTTGTTACTAAAGTCAAATTAAAACTTTATATTAATGATGCCTACTGTCCATTGGTTGTGCTGCTGCTTCAAATTTCAGCACCACAATGTTACTCGAATCAATAACTCTGAACATAGGTTATAGGCTAGTCCGCGCACATGATTTGGACTAGGCCTAATCGGAAGTAATGTTTGGAAGAAGCTTTTGACTCACCTCCTGAACTGCTGCCACTGTAGGCCTGCACAGCATTGGTGAGACGGTACACAAAAAAGGTTTTGATCAGCAAGAGCAGAGCAGCCCGGGGCTCAGGGTTGGAATATCCATTGCCGTGTGTAATGCAGCCTAGTTTTATTTATACCATCCCAGCAGCTATCTTTGTAATATAACTTTGATCTGTGCTTCTCCGGCCATGCACTTCGTAGCCTATAAGCTATGGATAATTTGATTGAGACTACACTAAATAGCCTGTAGGCTCACTTGATATTGCATGCCAGGCGGAGAATCAGCGATGAGGGGCGGCATCAGGCGCGCGCGCGCACACACACACACACACACACCGTACCAGTCAAAAGTTTGGACAGATCTAACCATTCAAGGGTTTTTCTTTATTTTTACTATTTTCTACATTGCAGTGAAGACTTCAAAACGATGAAATAACAAATATGGAATCATGTAGTAATGAAAAAAGTGTTAAACAAAATATATTTCATTCTTCAAAGTAGCCACAGTTTGCCTTGACAGCTTTGCACACTCTTGGCATTCTCTTAACCAGCTTCACGAGGAATGCTTTTCCAACAGTCTTGAAGGAGTTCCTACATATGCTGAGTACTTGTTGGCTGCTTTTCCTTCACTCTGCGGTCCAACTCATCCCAAACCTTCTCAATTGGGTTGAGGTCGGGTGATTGTGGAGGCCTGGTCATTATTTGGCCTCTCCTCCTTGGCCAAATAACACTTGCACAGCCTGGAGGTGTGTTTTGGGTCATTGTCTTGTTAAAAAACAAATGATAGCCCCACTAAGTGCAAACCAGATCGGATGGTGAATTGCTGCAGAATGCTGTGGTAGCCATGCTAGTTAAGTATGCCTTGAATTCTAAATAAGTCACAGACATTGTCACCAGCAAAGCACCACTTCCATCCTTCACGGTGGGAACCACACATGCGGCGATCATCCGTTAACCTACTCTGCGTCTCACAAAGACATGATGGTTGGAACCAAAAAGGTCAAATTTGGACATCAGACCAAACGACAATTTTCCACAGGTTTAATGTCCATTGCTTGTGTTTCTTGGCCCAAGCAAGTTTCTTCTTATTATCAGTGCCCTTTTAGTAGTGGTTTCTTTGCAGCAATTCAACCATGAATGTCTGATTCACACAGTCTCCTCTGAACAGTTGATGATTACTCTGGGTCTTCCTTTCCTGTGTCGGTCCTCATCAGAGACAGTTTCATCATAGTGCTTGATGTTTTTTGCGACTGCGCTTGAAGAAACGTTCAAAGTTCTTGATTTTCAATATTGACTGACCATGTCTTAAAGTAATGATGGACTGTTTCTCTTTGCTTATTTGAGCTGTTCTTGCCATAATATGGACTTGGTCTTTTACCAAATAGGGCTGTCTTCTGTATACCACCCCAACTGATTGGCTCAAATGCTAAGAAGGAAAGAAATTCCACAAATTAACTTAAAAAAATACTCAACACTCCCCTTGACTGAAATTGAAAAAACATGACCCTCCCCCAATTTTCTCCAGGTACCTATGCAGTAAATTTCAATCCACACCGAAGTCATTGACTAAGTAATCTCCTATTCAAGGTTGTGTTCCATTTTTCAATATGCAGTGTTTAGTCTGAACCCTGTGTTTTTGCCCCAGACCTCAGGTCCCCACAGTGGGCATCGCTCAGATGAGGGCCTGGCAGCTCATTCCACTACCTCGCCCCAGCAGATCCCGGAGCAGCCCAACTTTGCTGACTTCAGTCAGTTCCAGGCGTTTGCAGCCTCAGAAGAGCCCAGCGATGACGGGGAGAAGCACCCAGAGAGTCTGCCGGTAAGTCACACCGTAAAATACAGAACCACCTTGCAGTTGGTGAACCTAACCCGGTTATATCATCTGTACTCCTGTTATAATAAGACAGACTGTTCGTTCTCCGTTCACAGGTAGAGAAGTCTTCAGAAGGTGCTGGGCCTTTGAGAACTGTGAAGAGTGACAACCAGGAAGAGCGAGCTGCAGCTACTGTGAACTCTGTAAGTAATTGACTTATTTAGACCATGATGCACCTCAATCAATCACCCCAACTACCTCGTACCTCAGTACACTGACTCGATACCTGTACAGTGGCTTGCGAAAATATTTGAATTTTTCCTATTTTGTTGCCTTACAACCTGGAATTAAAATGTATTTTTCTAGGGAGGGGGTTTGTATCATTTGATTTACACAACATGCCTACCACTTTGAAGATGCAAAATATTTTTTGTGAAACAAACAAGAACTAAGACAAAAACAGAACTTGAGCGTGCATAACTATTCACCCCCTCCCAAAGTCAATACTTTGTAGAGCCACCTTTTGCAGCAATTACAGCTGCAAGTCTCTTGGGGTATGTCTCTGTAAGCTTGGCACATCTAGACACTTGGATTTGTTCCCATTCTTCAAGGAAAAACTGCTCCAGCTCCTTCAAGTTGGATGGGTTCTGCTGGTGTACAGCAATCTTTGAGTCATACCACAGATTCTCAATTGGATTGTGGTCTGGTCTTTGACTAGATAATTCTAAGACATTTAAATGTTTCCCCTTAAACCACTCGAGTGTTGCTTTAGCAGTATGCTTAGGGTCATTGTCCTGCTGGAAGGTGAACCTCCGTCCCAGTCTTAAATCTCTGTAAGATTAAAAAAAAAGGTTTCCCTCAAGAATTTCCCTGTATTTAGCGCCATCCATCCTTCCTTCAATTCTGACCAGTTTTCCAGTCTCTGCTGATGAAAAACATCCCCACAGCATGATGCTGCCACCATCATGCTTCACTGTGGGAATGGTGTTCTCGGGGTGATGAGAGGTGTTGAGTTTGCTCCAGACAGTGTTTTCCTTGATGGCCAAAAAGCTCAATTTTATGTCATCTGACCAGAGTATCCTATCCTCAGATAATAGCATCGTTTGCTTTCGCCAAAAAGCCTTTTTGAAATCTGACGTTGGCTGGATTCACAACAAGTGTAGCGTTAATTTGGTATCTTACATGTGTGTTTTCATGAAAGTTTGATTTTTATAGTAATTTATTTGAATTTGGTGCTCTGCATTTTCACTGGCTTTTGGCCAGGTGGGACGCATATCCCAGAGATTAAGCAATGGCTTTTTTCTGGCCACTCTTCCGTAAAGCCCAGTTCTGTGGAGTGTACGAGAGATACTCCAATCTCTACTGTGGAGCTTTGCAGCTTCTTCAGGGTTATCTTTGGTCTCTTTGTTGCCTCTCTGATTCATGCCCTCCTTGCCTGGTCCGTGAGCTTTGGTGGGCAGCCCTCTCTTGGCAGATTTGTTGTGGTGCCATATTATTTCAATTTTTTTTTAATGGATATAATGGTGCTCCGTGGGATGTTCAATGTTTCGGATATTTTTTATAACCCAACCCTGATCTGTTGGGTTATAAGAGCTCCATGGTCTTCATAGTGCGACTTGCTTGGTGGTGTTGCAGACTCTTGTGCCTTTTGAACGGCTACATATTTATATATACTGAGATCATATGACACTTAGATTGCACACAGGTGGACTTTATTTAACTATTTATTTGAGTTCTGAAGGTAATTGGTTGCACCAGATCTTATTTAGGAGCTTCATAGCAAAGGGGGTGAATATATACAGTTTACATAAGTCAGAAGTTTACATACACCTTAGCGAAATACATTTAAACTCAGTTTTTCACAATTCCTGACATTTAATCCTAGTAAAAATTCCCTGTTTTAGGCCAGTTAGGATCACCACTTTATTTTAAGGGTGAAATGTCAGAATAATAGTGATTTTATTTAAGCTTTTTTCTTTCATCACATTCCCAGTGGGTCATTAGTTTACATACAGTCAATTAGTATTTGGTAGCATTTTTTTTTGGAAGCTTTAACTACCTGACTGATGTCTTGAGATGTTGCTTCAATATATCCACATAACTTTCCTACCTCATGATGCCATCTATTTTGTGAAGTACACCAGTCCATCCTGCAGCAAAGCACCCCCACAACATGATGCTGTCACCCCCGTGCATCACGGTTGGGATGATGTTCTTCGGCTTGCAAGCCTCCCCCTATAGGACTCATTTTACTGTGGATATACTTTTGTACCTGTTTCCTCCAGCATCTTCACAAGGTCCTTTGTTGCTGTTCTGGGATTGATTTGCACTTTTCGGACCAAAGTACATTAATCTCTAGGAGACAGAACACGTCTCCTTCCTGAGCGGTATAACGGCTGCGTGGTCCCATGGTGTTAATACTTGCGTACTATTGTTTGTACTTGCAAATGGTTATTTTCAGATTTATACAGTGTTTTTATTTTTTCCCTGTCAGGCCAAAGGGTCCATCATGGCCCCCCCACCTAAGCCTGTCCGCCGGAGACTGAAGTCTGAGGATGAACTCCAGGAAGAGGCCCTCCCCCTGAAGTCTAACGTCATAGCCACTGTTTTAGCTGCACAGCCGTCCATTCCCAGGTAGGAACAGGGGCTCCATATGAATCTGAATAGTGACTGGTCTTTCATTGTTGATTTATACAGTGCCTTGCGAAAGTATTCGGCCCCCTTGAACTTTGCGACCTTTTGCCACATTTCAGGCTTCAAACATAAAGATATAAAACTGTATTTTTTGTGAAGAATCAACAACAAGTGGGACACAATCATGAAGTGGAACGACATTTATTGGATATTTCAAACTTTTTTAACAAATCAAAAACTGAAAAATTGGGCGTGCAAAATTATTCAGCCCCTTTACTTTCAGTGCAGCAAACTCTCTCCAGAAGTTCAGTGAGGATCTCTGAATGATCCAATGTTGACCTAAATGACTAATGATGATAAATACAATCCACCTGTGTGTAATCAAGTCTCCGTATAAATGCACCTGCCCTGTGATAGTCTCAGAGGTCCGTTAAAAGCGCAGAGAGCATCATGAAGAACAAGGAACACACCAGGCAGGTCCGAGATACTGTTGTGAAGAAGTTTAAAGCCAGATTTGGATACAAAAATATTTCCCAAGCTTTAAACATCTCAAGGAGCACTGTGCAAGCGATAATATTGAAATGGAAGGAGTATCAGACCACTGCAAATCTACCAAGACCTGGCCGTCCCTCTAAACTTTCAGCTCATACAAGGAGAAGACTGATCAGAGATGCAGCCAAGAGGCCCATGATCACTCTGGATGAACTGCAGAGATCTACAGCTGAGGTGGGAGACTCTGTCCATAGGACAACAATCAGTCGTATATTGCACAAATCTGGCCTTTATGGAAGAGTGGCAAGAAGAAAACCATTTCTTAAAGATATCCATAAAAAGTGTCGGTTAAAGTTTGCCACAAGCCACCTGGGAGACACACCAAACATGTGGAAGAAGGTGCTCTGGTCAGATGAAACCAAAATTGAACTTTTTGGCAACAATGCAAAACGTTATGTTTGGCGTAAAAGCAACACAGCTCATCACACTGAACACACCATCCCCACGGTCAAACATGGTGGTGGTGGCAGCATCATGGTTTGGGCCTGATTTTCTTCAGCAGGGACAGGGAAGATGGTTAAAATTGATGGGAAGATGGATGGAGCCAAATACAGGACCATTCTGGAAGAAAACCTGATGGAGTCTGCAAAAGACCTGAGACTGGGACGGAGATTTGTCTTCCAACAAGACAATGATCCAAAACATAAAGCAAAATCTACAATAGAATGGTTAAAAAATAAACATATCCAGGTGTTAGAATGGCCAAGTCAAAGTCCAGACCTGAATCCAATCGAGAATCTGTGGAAAGAACTGAAAACTGCTGTTCACAAATGCTCTCCATCCAACCTCACTGAGCTCGAGCTGTTTTGCAAGGAGGAATGGGAAAACATTTCAGTCTCTCGATGTGCAAAACTGATAGAGACATACCCCAAGCGACTTACAGCTGTAATCGCAGCAAAAGGTGGCGCTACAAAGTATTAACTTAAGGGGACTGAATAATTTTGCACGCCCAATTTTTCAGTTTTTGATTTGTTAAAAAAGTTTGAAATATCCAATAAATGTCGTTCCACTTCATGATTGTGTCCCACTTGTTGTTGATTCTTCACAAAAAAATACAGTTTTATATCTTTATGTTTGAAACCTGAAATGTGGCAAAAGGTCGCAAAGTTCAAGGGGGCTGAATACTTTCGCAAGGCACTGTATATCGTCGATCACTTAATTGGCATTGAAATGAAGAAATTTAAGTTTAAAAAAAATAAATAATTGCAGGTCGGTTGGGAAGGATAAAAAAGCTATTCAAGCCTCTATCAGAAGAAACAAGGAGACCAACACAGTCTTGGCCAGGCTCAACAGTGAATTACAGCAACAGCTAAAGGTAGGGGAGTGTTTAAACACAGTACATGCATACTAACCAATTTGTTAGTGAACTGAACCTGAGGCTTGATTTGGAACATTTTGGCATAAAAAAAAAATCGAAGCCTTTACAAAGGTTGAACTTCATTCCTAATTTTTGGTGATTTATCTTGTTGTTTTTCATTCATAGGACTTGCTAGAAGAGAGGATATCTTTGGAGGTTCAACTGGAACAGCTTAGACCATTTTCCCATTTGTAACCTGTTTGTGAGGAGGATAAGTCCATGAGAGCAGATAGGAGAGATGCACATGTTATTCTCCCGATGTCCACTCCCTCTGTGTTCTGCTGTCTCTACTGTGTGAAACGGACTCTGTCACCGGCTGACTGACTGCAACAACACACCCTGAGTCGCCCTCATCAGACAGAGTACAGTCTTACCAGAGCGGCTGGGATGGGAATGTTACAAATATTGGCACTTTTATTTATCAAAGAAATAAAGATTATTGTAGACGTCAATCCCTTATAACAGGACAGGCCCCCGAGGCTAGGCAGGCAGGCATAGAACTGGAACTTGAGTCATGGGGTACTGAAGGCCAAGTTCCCTCCCCATTCTTCCCCTTGATGACAAGTGTTCAGTTCACTGAATGAGAGGAGCACACTGTGGTCTGTCTGTAGTGTGAGTGGGCCTGGCCGACCGGGCCCTGTCAAGGACAGATAATCATACCAGCGAGGGCATTGGGTGAGGAGAGGGGAGGAGTCTATGGGAGATGATGCTCTATCCTGGAGCACCTTGGACTGATCATGTGACAGGAATTTATTAATGTTCCAGTTTATTACTGTGTGTGTGGATGTATGTGGGCAGGCAACGGTTACAAACTGCACAATGCAAGTGTATATGTGTTCCTTTTAGTTTTTTTTCACTAGTCTTCTGCGATTTGATCCTTAACACAGTAAGCTGTATTACCTTGTGAAGTGATCGACCCCCAGATGACGGGACACCTTTTTCGCTCCTGGCTCTGTAGTTGCTCATGCTGCCGCTGCCTGTGAGAGAGGTCCTTGTGAGATACCAACTATGGAAGTGAGACCTGACTGAAAAGACTGCACCCCCCCCTGTTTTTCTTTTTGTTTCCCCTCTGACACCATTTTTATTTTTACCTGCATGTTGTTCATGTTCTTATCTAGTATGAAGACTGCGCTTAAAAATAGACCACTTGATTTCTACCTGTATATCTTACCTAGTATGACATTGTGGTGGTACCTAAACATTGTATAACTGTCTTTGTTTTCCTGGAACTTCCTGTTTCTTTTCTCAACCTGTCTTCAAATGCCTTACTCCTGGCGTTCAGGTTTCCACTTTATTCTATTCTCCCTGTATTGAACCTAGGTGAACCTTATTTTCCCTGCTGTTCAGGTTGATGTACTGTAAAAGGGTTATGTTGTATATTGTATATGATACACACCTTTTGATCTCATATGTACATTTGCATTAATTGCTGACTAACAGCAAATATTCTATTTAATTGCTTATTATGGCTGTGGGATGATGTTTAACTGCATGGATGTATCTCTGCAGAATGAACTAGCAGCTGTGTGATTTTTACACAAAATAAAATGACAATATTTTAACCACCTTTTTCGAGGTTCAAATGTTATTGTTGATGTGACTGACTCAAGCCGTCCCAAGGAATACCTTGTATTGCTACATTTTGAACGCTAGATAGTAAAAAATGATGCATTCCAGTCTGATAAGATCCTTTATCAGCTGATGTGACATTTTTCATAGAACTTAGGCAAGTAAATAATCAGAGATACAGTGGTGGTGTTTTTGTCAGGTCTCATTTATTTATATTGCATGTTGCTGTGCAGAAGAGCACAGAACTACAAAAGGAACAGTAGCAATTAACATGAAGTGAAGAGCAGTGAGCAGGTTTTACTCATGGGCAACAGCAGTACTATATTCTTTCTCCTCAAGCCAACAGGACTTGGTGTGTTTATTTATTCAGTTCTTATAGCAGGACGAGCTCTAGTTACACAGGAATATACAATTACTTAAAATATGATCAATGATGACAGGTTTCACTTTTTCTAGTTGACAGTGAAGTCATCCTGAACATTCTGCTTTGTGTAGCGGTGCATGGTTGGGTGTCCTCCGATTTCTACTTCACCACTCTGGAAAGGAAAAGGTAATAAAAAAATCGAAACCCACTTCAGGACATTTGTCTCCTATCTCACTTTAAAATATACTTGCTATAAAGCCTGGTGTGATTAGTAAGATTATTATTGGTCCAATGACACAGAAGCACTCACACAGTGGTCTGTTTGTAGAGGTCTAGGGCCTGCTGTGCCACCACCTCAGAGAACTTGGGGTCATTCCAGGGGATGTCTCCAGGCACACTGAAGGTCATGGCAGGGTTGTCAAACAACTGGACAGACACATTGGTGTCCCCTGGCTTCTCAGGGTCCTCTGTGTCCTTGGACATGACCTTGGAGGAATTCAAGACGTAAGTCTTCATAAGACCATGTTACAAAGAAATAGGATACAACGCATTGCAGATTATGGCCTCTCACCGTTTCGATCTTGAAGATTTCATCCTTGGTGTTGGTGTTGTTGGCCAGGGCAGACACCCAGCCAAACTGCTTGCTGAAAAGGTCTAGCAGGCTGGAAGTGTTGGACAACTGCTCCTCAAACTTCCTCAGCTGCTTGCTGTACTCCTGAGTGAACTTCTCTGCCATGGCCAGGGCCTGCTCCAGGTCCTTCTTCAGAGGACCAGCCAGAGGCTTCTTCCCTGAACAGTCTGGAGGAGAGAACCACATTTCATGTAATACACAACTCTATAGTCAACAGAGTCACTGGTGTCCCTTTAGCTCCATATCAGCAACTTTTGGTGTGATGTACTAGCAACTTGTTATACCTATTCGGAAGGCCAAAGTTAGCTTAAGGAGCAGTTCTCTGGGTCTAACCCCAAGAAGTTCTGGAAAACTGTTGAAGACCTGAAGAATAGACCCTACTCACAGCTGCCCGTGTCCCTTAATGTTGAATTGGTTGTTACTGACAAGGAGCACATGGCTGAGCTCTTTAATCACCACTTCATTAAGTCAGGATTCCTATTTGACTCGGCCATCCCTCATTGCCTGTACAACATTTCCTCATCTCCCACCACTTCTAATGCGACTAGCCCCGATGCTCCTCTTTTTACCCTGCCCTGCTACAAAGTGTCTCCTTGCAGGCTGTCGCTGAGTCTAAGGTGCTAAAGGAGCTCCTTATACTTGACCCCAAAAAAACATCTGAGTCAGATGGTTTAAATCCTTTCTGCTTTAAGGTTCCAGCCTCTATCATCACCAAGCTTATCTCTGACCTTTTTAACCTGTCTCTCCTCTTTGGGGTGGTTCCCGTTGCTTGGAAGGCAGCCACGGTGCGTCCTTTATTTAAAGGCGGAGATCAAGCTGATCCTAACTGTTAAAGGCCAATTTCAATTTTTCCCTGTTTATCAAAAGTATTTTAGGTATTTTATTAGGATCCTCATTAGCTGTTGCAAAAGTAGCAGCTACCCTTACTGGGTCATGAAACATGACATAATACAGAACATGAATAGACAGAACAGCGCAAGGACAGAACTACACAGATAGGCACACGTACCCTACACATCAATACTTGCACACAAACTATCTAGATCAAATAGGGGAAAGGCGTTGTGTCGTGAGGTGTTGCTTTATCTGATTTTTAAAACCAGGTTTGCTGTTAATTTGAGCAATACGAGATGGAATGGAGTTCCTTGCTATATAATACTGTACACTTTCTTGAAATTGTTCTGGATTTGGGGACTGTGAAAAGACCTCTGGTGGCGCGTATCTGGTGGGGTAAGTGTGTGTGTGTGTCAGAGCTGTGTGTTAATTGACTATGCAAACAATTTGGGATTTTCAAAACATTCATGTTTCTTATAAAAAGAAGTGATGCAGTCAGTCTCTCCTCAACTCTTAGCCAAGAGAGACTGGCATGAATAGTATTTACATCAGCACTCTGATTACAATGAAGAGCAAGACATGCATCTCTGTTCTGAGCCTGCTGCAGCTTAACTACAGTTGAAGTCGGAAGTTTACATAAACCTTAGCGAAATACATTTAAACTTCCTGACATTTAATCCGAGTAAGAATTCCCTGTTTTAGGTCAGTTAGGATCACCTCTTTATTGTAAGAATGTGAAATGTCAGAATAATAGTAGAGAGAATGATTTATTTCAGCTTTTATTTCTTTCATCACATTCCCAGTGTGTCATTAGTTTACATACCCTAAATAAGTATTTGGTAGCATTGTCTTTAAATTGTTTAACTTGGGTGAAATGTTTCAGGTAGCCTTCCACAAGCTTCTCACAATAAGTTGGGTGAATTTTGGCCCATTCCTCCTGACAGAGCTGGTGTAAGTGAGTCAGGTTTGTAGGCCTCCTTGCTCACACATGTTTTTTCAGTTCTGCCCACAAATGTTCTATAGGATTGAGATTATTGCTTTGTGATGGCCAATCCAATACCTTGACTTTGTTGTCCTTAAGCCATTTTGGAACAACTTTGAAAGTATGCTTGGGGTCATTGTCCATTTGGAAGACCCATTTGCGACCAAGCTTTAACTTCCTGACTGATGTCTTGAGACGTTGCTTCAATATATCCACATCATTTTTGTTCCTCATGATGCCATCTGTTTTGTGAAGTGCACCAGTCCCTCCTTCAGCAAAGCACCCCCACAACATGCTGTTGCCCACCCCCGTGCTTCACGGTTGGGATGGTGTTTATCGGCTTGCAAGCCTCCCCCTTTTACCTTCAAACATAACGATAGTCATTATGGCCAAACAGTTCTATTTTTGTTTCATCACACCAGAGGACATTTCTCCAAAAAGTACAATCTTCGTCCCCATGTGCAGTTGCAAACCATAGTCTGGCTTTTTTATGGCGGTTTTGGAGCAGTGGCTTCTTCCTTGCTGAGTGGCTTTTCAGGTTATGTCGATACAGGACTCATTTTACTGTGGATATAGATACTTCTGTACCTGTTTCCTCCAGCATCTTCACAAGGTCCCTTGCTGTTGTTCTGGGATTGATTTGCACTTTTCGCACCAAAGTACGTTCATCTCTAGGAGACGGAACGCGTCTCCTTCCTGAGCAGTATGATGGCTGCGTGGTCTCATGGTGTTTATACTTGCGTACTATTGTTTGTACAGATGAACGTGGTACCTTCAGGCGTTTGGAAATTGCTCTCAAGGATGAACCAGACTTGTGGAGGTATACAATTATTTTTCTGAGGTCTTGGCTGATTTCTTTTGATTTTCACATGATGTCAAGCAAAGAGGCACTGAGTTTGAAGGTAGGCCTTGAAATACATCCACAGGTACACCTCCAATTGACTCAAATTATGTAAATTAGCCTATGGTAGAGGTAGAAGCTTTCAGAATCAAAAAGGAGGAAGATGCCATAACATTGAAAGAAGAGAATGTGAAAGAAGAGGCTTCTAAAGTCATGACATAATTTTCTGGAATTTTCCAAGCTGTATAAAAGCACAGTGGACCCACTGGAATTGCGATACACTAAGTTATAAGTGAAATAATCTGTCTGTAAACAATTGTTGGAAAAATTACTTGTGTCACGCAAAGGTATAGTTTGTTAACAAGAAATGTGTGGAGTGCTTGAAACTCTTAGGTTGGAGTCATTAAAACTAGTTTATGTAAACTTCAAACTTCAAACTTCCACTATACATATGAGATGAGTAATGCAAAACATGTAAACATTATTAAAGTGACTGGTGTTCCATTATTAAAGTGGCATGTGATTTCAAGTCTATGTATATAGGCAGCTGACTCTGTGCTAGTGATGGCTATTTAAAAGTCTGATGGCCTTGAGCTGTTTTCTGTTTTCAGTCTCTCAGTCCCAGCTTTGATGAACCTGTACTGACCTCGCCTTCTGAATGATAGCGGTGTGAGCAGGCAGTGGCTCGGGTGGTTGTTGTCCTTGATGATCTTTTTGGCCTTCCTGTGACATCGGGTGCTGTAGGTGTCCTGCAGGGCAGGTAGTTTGCCCCTGGTGATGCGTTGGGCAGACTGTACCACCCTCTGGAGAGCCCAGTGGTTGCAGGCGGTGCAGTTACTGTTCCAGACGGTGATACATCCCGACAGGATGCTCTCAATTGTGCATCTGTAAAAGTTTGTGAGGGTTTTAGATACCAAGCCAAATTTCTTCAGCTCACTGAGGTTGAAGAGGCACTGTTGCACCTTCGACACCACACAGTCTGTGTGGGTAGACCCTTTCAGTTTGTCAGTGATGTGTACGCAGAGGACCTTCTCTACTGCGGTACCGTCAATGTGGATAGAGGGGTGCTCCCTCTGCTGTTTCCCGAAGTCCACGATTCATCTCCTTGGTTTTGTTGACCTTGAATGAGAATTTATTTCCCTGGCATCACACTCTCAGTGCCCTCATTTCCTCCCTGTAGGCTGTCACGTCATTGTTGGTAATCAAGCCTTCTACTGTTGTGTCGTCTGCAAACTTGATAATTGAGTTGGAGGTGTGCTTGGGCACACAGTCATGGGTGAACAGGAAGTACAGGAGGGGGCTGAGCATGCACCCTTGTGGGGCCCCAGTGTTGAGGATCAGTGAAGTGGAGGTGTTGTTTCCTACCTTCACCACCTGGGGGTTGCCCATCAGGAAGTCCAGGACCTAGTTGCACAGGGCGGGGTTCAGACCCAGGGCCATGAGCTTAATGATGTGCTTGGAGGGTACTATGGTGTTGAATACTGAGCTATAGTCAATGAACAACATTCTTACATTGGTATTCCTCTTGTACAGATGGGATAGGGCAGAGTGCAGTGCGATGGAGATTGCATCGTCTCTGGATCTGTTGGGGTGGTAAGCAAATTGAAGTGGGTCTAGGGTGACATGATATGATCCTTGACTAGTCTCAAAGCACTTCATGATGACAGAAGTGAGTGCTACGGGGTGATAGTAATGTAGTTCAGTTACCTTTGCTTTCTTGGGCACAGGAACAATGGTGGGCATCTTGAAGCACGTGGGGACAGCAGACTGGCATAGGGAGAGATTGAATATGTCCGTAAACACACCAGCCAGCTGGTCTGCACATGGTCTGATGACGTGGCTAGGGATACCGTCTGGGCCGGCAGCCTTGCAAGGGTTAACACTCTTAAATGTCTTACCACGGAGAAGGAGCGCCCACAGTCTTTGGCAGCGGGCCGTGTCAGTGGCACTGTGTTATCCTCAAAGCAGGCAGTTAGCTTGGCCAGAAGCAAGACGTCGGTGTCCTCAACATGGCTAGTTTTCCTTTAGTAGTCCGTTATTGTCTGTAGACCCTGCCACATACCTCTCGTGTCTGAGCTGTTGAATTGCGACTCCACTTTGTCTCCATACTTACGTTTTGCCTGTTTGATTGCCTTGTGGAGGGAATAGCTACATTGTTTGTATTCTGCCATATTCCTAGTCACCTTGCCATGTTTAAATGCGGTGGTTCGCTCTTCAGTTTTGCGCAAATGCTGCCATCTATTCACGGTTTATAGTTCGGGTAGGTTTTAATAGTCACAGTGGGTACAACATCTCCTATGCACTTCCTGATAAACTCAGTCACCGTATCAGTATATTCATTAATATTAATCTCTGAAGCTACCCGGAACATATCCCAGGCCGCGTGATCAAAACAATCTTGAAGCGTGGATTCCGATTGACCTGCATTGAATAGTCCTTAGCAAGGCTATTTCCTGTTTGAATTTCTGCCATTAAGAAGGTTGGAGCAAACTGGAGTCATGGTCAGATTTGCCAAAAGGAGGACGGGGGAGGGCCTTGTAGTCATCCCGGAAGTTGGAGTAGCAGTGGTCGAGTGTTTTAGCAGTGCGAGTACTACAGTCGATGTGTTGATAGAACTTCGGCAGCCTTTTTCTCAAATTTGCTTTGTTAAAATCCCCAGATACAATAAATGCAGCCTCGGGATATGTTTTTTCCAGTTTGCATAAAGTCCAGTAAAGTTCTTTGAGGGCCGTCGTGGTATCGGCTTGACGGGGGATATACAGGGCTGTGACAATAACCAAAAATAATTATCTTAGGAGATAATATGGTCTGCATTTCATTGAGGCATTCTAGGTCGGGGGAACAAAAGGACTTGAGTTCCTGTATGTTATCACAATCATACCATGAGTCGTTAATCATGAATCATACGACCCCGCCCTTCTTCTTCCCGGAGAGATATTTATTCCTGTCTGTGCGATGAACTGAGAACCCAAATGGCTGGACCGACTTAGACAGTATATCCCGAGAGAGCCATGTTTCCTTGAAACAGAGTATGTTACAATACCTGATGTCTGTCTGGAAAGAAACCCTGGCCCTAAGCTCATCAACATTATCATCCAGAGACTGAACATTAGCGAGTAATATACTCCAAAGCGGTGGGTGGTATGCATGCCTACTAAGTCGGACTAGAATACCACTCCGAGTACCTCTCCTCCGCCGGCATGTTTTGGGTCGGCCTCTGGAATCAGTTCAATTGCCCTGGGGGGTGCAAACAAAGGATCCGCTTCGGAAAGTTGTATTCCTGGTCGTAATGCTGCTGGTGCTGGAAAGTTACCGCCACTCTGATATCCAATAGTTCTTCCCGGCTGTATGTAATAACACAAAACATTTTCTGGGCTAATAATGTAAGAAATAATACTTAAAAAACGAAATACTGCGAAGTTTCCTAAGAGCTAGAAGCATGGCAGCCCTCTCTGTCGGCGCCATTTCGTATGAATAGGCTAGCTGCTATGCCAAATAGCTCCTCAGACCCGCCCTTGTTCGGCAGGATCACTGGACAGAGACTAGCTGTCCCAACAACTACGTTGCAGAATCCAAACTAAAAAAGTTAGCTAGCTACTAATACACTTTCAAAACAACAAACTTTTAAAAAGAACATCCGAGCTCTCCCTCGTTCCGCGTTCAGAAGTGTTGGAAAAAGTTATCAATAATCAACTGACTGGCTTTCTTGATGTCTATAGTATTTTCTCTCATATGCAATCTGGTTTCCGCCCAGGATATGGATGTGTCACTGCCACCTTAAAGGTCCTAAATTATGTCACCATTGCCCTTGATTCTAAGCAATGTTGTGTTGCTATTATTTTGACTTGTCCAAAGCTTTTGATATGCTAGACCATTCCATACTTGTGGGAGGAGTATTGGTGTCTCTGAGGGGTCTTTGGCCTGGTTTGCTAACTACCTCTCTCAAAGAGTGCAGTGTATAAAGTCAGAACATCTGCTGTCTCAGCCACTGCCTGTCACCAAGGACTCGATCCTAGGCCCCACACTCTTCTCAATTTACATCAACAACATAGCTCGGCAGTAAGCTCTCTCATCCATTGATATGCAGATGATACAGATGATATATGCAGTTTTATACTCAGCTGGGCCCTCACCGGAATTTTTGTTAAATGCTCTACAACAAAGATTTCTTAGTGTCCAACAAGCTTTCTCTGCCCTTAACCTTGTTCTGAACACCTCCAAAACAAAGGTAATGTGGTTTGGTAAGAAGAATGCCTCTCTCTCCACTGGTACGATTACAACCTCTGAGGGTTTAGAGCTTGAGTTAGTCACCTCATGCAAGTACTTGGGAGTATGGCTAGACAGTACACTGTCCTTCTCTCAGGAAATATCAAAGCTGCAGGCTATAAGGTTAAATCTAGACTTGATTTCCTCTATCGTAATCATTCCTCTTTCACTCCAGCTGCCAAACTAACCCTGATTTAGATGACCATCCTACCCAAGCTAAATTACGAAGACGTAATTTATAGATTGGCAGGTAAGGGTGCTCTCGAGCGGCTAGATGTCCTTTACCATTCGGCCATCAGATTTACCACCAATGCTCCTTATAGGACACATCACTGCACGTTATACTCCTCCGTAAACTGGTGATCTCTGTATACCCATAGCAAGACCCACTGGTTGATGCTTATTTATAGGCCTCATTCCCCCCTATCTGAGATACCTACTGCAGCCCTCATCCTCCACATACAAAAACCTGTTCTGCCAGTCACATTCTGTTGAACGTCCCCAAACCACACACATCCTCCTCTTTTCAGTTCGCAACTGGAACGAGCTGCAAAAAAAAACACTCAAACTGAACAGTTTTCTCTCTTCATCTCTTCATTCAAAGACTCAATCATGGACACTCTTACTGACAGTTGTGGATGCTTCACATGTGTATTGTTGTCTCTACCTTCTTGCCTTTGTGCTGTTGTCTGTGCCCAATAATGTTTGTACCATGTGTCATGACTGTCCTGTTCGGGTCAGGTTACCATGGACCAAAGTCCTACAGATATATCTCTCACACCCACCACAGGGGGGAGATGAGGGGTTTTATGACACCTCATGCCCGTTGTAAATCTTAAGGCAGCAGACAAAATCCTTTGTCAACTCAGTGTGGAGGTTTGGAATGTGTGAGTGGGCCCTATGGAGAATCTAACTCAGAACGATACATGCAATAAATGGACATAGGAAAATATATTTCATCAGCAAAAATGGTGGTAATAACGATAGATGGAATATGAAAATGAATGTCGTTTTTGTTACGTTATTAAAGGTTAAATGACGACATTATAACGGAAACATTGTAACTTGAAGAGTTTCCATAGTATGCACATGATGTATACATATTGTATGTTGTGTGGAAAATGTCCAGATCAAAAATAATGCTTTGGAAAAGTGAACTGTGAAATTAGTTGTCTAAGGTCTGAGTAGTCGCAACCCCAAAACGCAACATGAGGTTGAGGAAGACAAAATAACCTCTTAACAATTTATGCTTATGTTATTCTATCCAAGGAATCGTGTGTCTACACTGCTTTCATTCCCAAACTGGAACCGTCCATAGTCGTGGCCAAAAGTTTTGAGAATGACACAAATATTAATTTTCAAAGTTTGCTGCTTCAGTGTCTTTAGATATTTTTGTCAGATGTTACTATGGAATACTGAAGTACAATTACAGGCATTTCATAAGTGTCAAAGACTTTTATTGACAATTACATGACGTTGATGCAAAGAGTCAATATTTGCAGTGTTGACCCTTCTTTTTCAAGACCTCTGCAATCCACCCTGGCATGCTGTCAATTAACTTCTGGACCACATCCTGACTGATGGCAAACCATTCTTGCATAATCAATGCTTGGAGTTTGTTAGAATTTGTGGGTTTTTGTTTGTCCACCCGCCTCTTGAGGATTGACCACAAGTTCTCAATGGGGTTAAGGTCTAGGGAGTTTCCTGGCCATGGACCCAAAATATCAATGTTTTGTTCCCCGAGCCACTTAGTTATCACTTTTGCCTTATGGCAAGGTGCTCCATCATGCTGGGCATTGTTCGTCACCAAACTGTTCCTGGATGGTTGGGAGAAGTTGCTCTAGAATGATGTGTTGGTATCATTCTTTATTCATGGCTGTTCTTAGGCAAAATTGTGAGTGAGCCCACTCCCTTGGCTGAGAAGCAACCCCACACATGAATGTTCTCAGGATGCTTTACTGTTGGCATGACACAGGACTGAAGGTAGCGCTCACCTTGTCTTCTCCGGGCAAGCTTTTTTCCGGATGCCCCAAACAATCGGAAAGGGGATTCATCAGAGAAAATACTTTACCCCAGTCCTCAGCAGTCCAATCCCTGTACCTTTTGCAGAATATTAGTCTGTCCCTGATGTTTTTCTTGGAGAGAAGTGGCTTCTTTGCTGCCCTTCTTGACACCAAGCCATCCTCCAAAATTCTTCGCCTCACTGTGCGTGCAGATACATTCACACCTGCCTACTGACATTCCTGAGCAAGCTCTGTACTGGTGATGCCCCGATCCCGCGGCTGAATCAACTTTAGGAGACGGTCCTGGCGCTTGCTGGACTTGCTTGGGCACCCTGAAGCCTTCTTCACAACAATTGAACCGCTCTCCTTGAAGTTCTTGATGATCCGATAAATGGTTGATTTAAGTGCAATCTTACTGGCAGCAATATCCTTGCCTGTGAAGCCCTTTTTGTGCAAAGCAATGCTGACGGCACGTGTTTCCTTGCAGGTAACCATGGTTGACAGAGGAAGAACAATGATTCCAAGCACCACCCTCCTTTTGAAGCTTCCAGTCTGTTATTTGAACTAAATCAGAATGACAGAGTGATCTCCAGCCTTGTCCTCGTCAACACTCACACCTGCGTTAACGAGAGAATCACTGACATGATGTCAGCTGGCCCTTTTGTGGCAGGGCTGAAATGCAGTGGAAATGTTTAGGGGGGATTCAGTTCATTTGCATGGCAAATAGGGATTTTGCAATTAATTGCAATTCATCTGATCACTCTTCATACCATTCTGGAGTATGTGCAAATTGCCATCATACAAACTGAGGCAGCAGACTTTGTGAAAATTAATATTTGTGTCATTCTCAAAACTTTTGGCCACGACTGTACACGGCTAATTAGTCGTCCGGAGAAGACCCCTTTTCAGAACGAGGGCAAGAAAACAGACCACTAAGAGAAAGGACACTGACATCGTGTGGACAATCAGAGACTTACACCTGGTAACGAAAGAAGTGCCACCATCAGAGAAGAGACCTTCGACAAGTAATTACATCATTATATTCTAACCCATAAGAGCAGCAGTTCGGGGCAAGGTGTAAGGGCTAAACTTAAGCATAGTTTACAAATGTATTCAAGTGTTCTTTTCTCTCGTGCACTCTCTCTTTCTCTCTCTTTCTAAATCCCCATTTTGTGTAACAGGTGAAACTGGAACATTTTTCATTGTACTAAGTTTTAATCAATAGCCTAGACTGTTTGTTTGTGTATGTGTATCTTTAGCATGTTAGTAAATAAATTATCAACTCAATTGGTGTGGTACAAAATTATTTAGTGAGACTCGGGTTTGTGCGAATTATGCGACGTTCAGGATGAGACTGCTGTAAAATCTATATTCTGATAGTTAATTAGGGGAAAAGGAAACTCAATAAAAAACGAACTTTTCCCATGGTGCCCCTACTGAGTTAATGATTACCTGATTAATTGAAAGACGTAATTATAAACAGTTAATAGTTAGATGAACAGCAGTCGTCACATAAATCAATACGTCACAACACATGTTTTGTGCTGCTACCATGCTGTGTTGTCATGTGTTTCTGCCATGCTATGTTGTTGTCTTAGGTCTCTCTTTATGTAGTGTTGTGGTGTCTCTACTGTCGTGATGTGTTTTTTGTCCTATATTTTTCTTTTTAATCCCATCCCAGTCCTCGCAGGAGGCCTTTTGCCTTTTGTTAGGTCGTCATTGTAAATAAGAATTGGTTCATAACTGACTTGCCTAGCTAATTAAGCTTAAATAAAACAATTTTAAAAATACCTGACTCAGCCAAGGCATGACTTTGTGGTAAGAAAGAGAAAGAAAATCTGATGGGCTTTACCAATATCCTGGATCGCTACGCATTTTTCACACTCTCCTCGCAGTTTAATGCAGCCAGCAGAATTGCGACGTATCTCTCTGCAGGTCATACCGGAAGGCTTTGTCACAATAACATCCTCATTCACACTCCCCTCTGTGGAAAAAAGAAGCCCAATATCATTCATGTAAACGTTAACACCATGTTATTGTATAATAACAGTTGTTTAATTAGGACTGAGGTATACCCTCTGAGGGGTTGATGTCAAAGTTAGCGTCTGCGTCCATGACAGGCCCCATGGAGCCGAAGATATTCCGGGCCATGTCCATCATAGGAGCGAACATGTTGTGGAACCCATGGAAGTCTGGGTCCTGCAAAGCGGACCTGACCATACGGGAGCGCACCTCGCCCGTCTCTGCCATCTCTGCTCTCTCATTGGCCCTCTCCCTATGACCCCATAGACTGGGCATGTGGAAGGGGCTGGAGAACATGGGAGGGTTGAGGGAGCGCATGTGGTCAAACACCCTCAAGCTGTCCATGAAGATACTGTCCACCCCATCGGCCACGTCGGAGTAGCGCTCCTCCAGGTTCTGGAACCTCTGGCTCTGCTCCTGGTCCTCCCTCTCCAGAACATCCATGTTCTCCCCGTTGATCCAGATGGAGAATGGAGAGGTCCTGTTCAGAACCTCCTCCAGCTGAGAGGGAAACAGGAGAAAGCAGCTAGTACAACAGTGACCTATTTTATTTGGAAGGATTGTATAATAGCTTAAACACATTGATCAGTGGTTGTGCATGTCTCTGTGTAAGTCTAGCTTACACAACATATTTGAACTACAATTGCAAACCAATGTGGAGATTGATTGATGATAGTTCTGTGTAGTTGAGGCGATACCTGTCTGCCAATCAATCCGGCGCCACTGCTGCAGGTCCTGGAGTAGTATTTGATGCAGGTGTTCTTCAGACAGGGCTTGCACTCCTCCCACAGAGACTGCATGGTGCCGTTACACACCTCCTGCTCCTCACTCAGTTTAGTCTCCATCTCCTGAGCTGCCTTCAGAGCATCCTGGGAAACAAACACAGCAACTGAGTCAGTGGTCTAAAAAGAACTAGGCGACTATAGCTGATGAATTGAACACAAAATGTAGTGTGATCTTTAACTTATTTTTGTCCAAAACAGTGATGAAAGCTCATGGTACTGTGTGTTGCTCAAATGCACTGTACCTCTTTTTGCTGTTTAGTTTTCTCCAGGGCACTCAGGAACTTATTGTGATCATCTCCAGACCTCTCCATCACTGTCTTCATCTCCTTCACCCCACTGATGGCATTCTCTATCTGCTTGTCCAGGTACTTCACCCCCAGGAGAGAAATCTCTGCAGAGAACAATCGCTCAAAATAAATCTCCCCAGCGACTTAAAAATATCCTGCATTATACAGTATACGGCTATTCTGAACAATTTGAAGATATTTAGTTATATGATGGCTTACGGCTTAGATCCTCCTTGGATGGAGGCAGCAGACACTCAGTAGATACCAGAAGCAAAGCAAGGCCCACTAGTGACCCAAAGACTCTCATCTTTACTGTTTCTTAGATACCAAGCGACTGATGCAGTACACACCTGAAAAACAGAGGGGGCTTAGGGTATTTCGGATGTAATCATAACGCCTCTTATGAAAAGCACTGAAAAATGACCTCATAGTCCAGTGGTTCCCAAACTTTTTATAGTCCCATACCCTTTCAAACATTCAACACTCTCTAGCACCAGGGTCAGCGCACTCTCAAATGTTTTTTTTGCCAACATTGTAAGCCTGCCACACACACGCTATACGATACATTTATTAAACATAAGAATGAGTGTCAATCATGGTCAGTAAAGAAAACTTTAAGCTCGTCTCTCAATTAAAAAAAAAAAACGTGTCAATACAAAAAACGTGCCCCTTGATAACTAGCCCACTTCTGTATGTTGTAAAAGCGTTACAAGCTGCCCATATCATTGCATAGTGCAGAAAATACGCGAGAGTTCAGGGGCCTTGCTTTAACGAAGTTAACCATTTTCACTGTAGTGTCCAAAACGCCTTTCAAGTTGTCAGGCATTCCCTTGGCAGCAAGAGCCTCTAAGTGGATGCTGCAGTGTACCCAAGTGTCGTCGGGAGCAACTGCTTGCACATCGTTACCACTCCACCATGTCTCCCTGTCATGACTTTTGCGCCATTAGTACAGATACCAACACATCTTGACCACCAAAGTCCATTTGATATCACAAAGGTGTCCAGTACTTTAAAAATATCCTCTCCTATTGTCCTGGTTTCCAGTGGTTTGCAGAAGAGGATGTCTTCCTTAATTGACCTCCCATAAACGTAACGGACATATAACAGGAGCTGTGCCAGGTCGCCATGTCTGTTGACTCATCCAGATGTAATGCATAGAATTCACAGGCTTGTATGCGAAGTAGTAATTGTTTCAAAGCATCTCCTGCCGTGTCCCTGATGCGTCGTGAAACAGTGTTGTTTGACAAAGGAATTGTCTGTCTCGTTTTTTTGGCCTTTCCCCCAGCATTGTCCCAGCCATATCCGCGGCAGCAGGGAGAATTAAGTCCTCCACAATTGTATGGGGCTTGCCTGTCCTAGCCACTCGGTAGCTCATCATATACGACTTCTAGCTCCTTTTTAATGGTATCTGTTGCTTTTATACATGTCTTACTACTTGAAAGTCGTCTTAATTCTTGCTCAAAAAACTCCCATGGCTTATTTTTCAAATTGGCATGTTTTGTTTCTAAATGTCTACGCAAGAGTGAAGGTTTCATCGAGTTGTGAGATAGTACTTTTGCACATATAACACACTGTGGCTGAGGAAAGGCACTACTCCTAATATAAGTGAACCCCAAATCAATGTAGTTCTCATCACATTTGCTCTTCGATGGTCCAACGTCCCTGTCTGTTGGTGCTTTCCCGGGTAAGGGGGCAGTAGCTGCATCAGATTCACAGCTGTCAGTGTCCATGCTAGCTGGGCTAGCAACAACATGTAGAAATACTGATGCTAAGCATTGGATGTGCTTGTGGAAGCAGATCAACTTGTGTCGTGGACAGGTGCAGGTGGAGTACTGATGGCAGTAGCAGTACTACCAGTAGAGCTGGTATGTGTCTCTATGAATGTGCTTGTGGAAGCAGATCAACTTGTGTCGTGGACAGGTGCAGGTGGAGTACTGCTGGCAGTAGCAGTACTACCAGTAGAGCTGGTATGTGTCTCTATGGATGTGCTTGTGGAAGCAGATCAACTTGTGTCGTGGACAGGTGCAGGTGGAGTACTGCTGGCAGTAGCAGTACTACCAGTAGAGCTGGTATGTGTCTCTATGGATGTGCTTGTGGAAGCAGATCAACTTGTGTCGTGGACAGGTGCAGGTGGAGTACTGATGGCAGTAGCAGTACTACCAGTAGAGCTGGTATGTGTCTCTAT
Source organism: Oncorhynchus mykiss (assembly GCF_013265735.2). Classification (NCBI taxonomy): domain Eukaryota; kingdom Metazoa; phylum Chordata; class Actinopteri; order Salmoniformes; family Salmonidae; genus Oncorhynchus; species Oncorhynchus mykiss. Next base: position 18,458,414 of record NC_048568.1, on the reverse strand, counting down.
GGATGTGCTTGTGGAAGCAGATCAACTTGTGTCGTGGACAGGTGCAGGTGGAGTACTGCTGGCAGTAGCAGTACTACCAGTAGAGCTGGTATGTGTCTCTATGGATGTGCTTGTGGAAGCAGATCAACTTGTGTCGTGGACAGGTGCAGGTGGAGTACTGATGGCAGTAGCAGTACTACCAGTAGAGCTGGTATGTGTCTCTATGGATGTGCTTGTGGAAGCAGATCAACTTGTGTCGTGGACAGGTGCAGGTGGAGTACTGATGGCAGTAGCAGTACTACCAGTAGAGCTGGTATGTGTCTCTATGGATGTGCTTGTGGAAGCAGAATAACTTGTGTCGTGGACAGGTGCAGGTGGAGTACTGCTGGCAGTAGCAGTACTACCAGTAGAGCTGGTATGTGTCTCTATGGATGTGCTTGTGGAAGCAGATCAACTTGTGTCGTGGACAGGTGCAGGTGGAGTACTGATGGCAGTAGCAGTACTACCAGTAGAGCTGGTATGTGTCTCTATGGATGTGCTTGTGGAAGCAGAATAACTTGTGTCGTGGACAGGTGCAGGTGGAGTACTGCTGGCAGTAGCAGTACTACCAGTAGAGCTGGTATGTGTCTCTATGGATGTGCTTGTGGAAGCAGAATAACTTGTGTCGTGGACAGGTGCAGGTGGAGTACTGATGGCAGTAGCAGTACTACCAGTAGAGCTGGTATGTGTCTCTATGGATGCGGGCCTTACTTTTCTTTAACCATTTATCCTTTTTCGAGCAAACTGAATGAGCAGCAGCTACGTTTGCCCACCCCATACGTACGGGCCGTTAGTGAGAGAGTAACGGTTAATCTGATTGGATGTTAATTATTTGACTAGGCTACCTGTATTTGACATCGTGTTGTTATTTCGCTGAACACTAGATGGGTTCATTTTATTTTTGGAAGTGAAACGAGGCTACTCGGGTGAGGAAAAAGCACCCAAATGCCAAATGTGTAGCCCCGTTGGAAAATATAAATGGACTGTTTCAAAATGTGAAAAATAGATAGTGAATCACATTTTTATTTGGCGTACCGCCGACGTAATTGCGCGTTTGAGAATACCTGTATTACCCCAGTTTGGGAATACCTGTATAGTCCACGTCTGACCTTGGTGTTGTTGTGATGTTGATATTACCCACTAGAGGGTAATGTTGCCCATATAACAATGACAATACTGTGACACAGCATCATTTGAAACCTTTTTCTTTAATGCTGACATTTGCTGATTTGTTCCAAACGATAAAGTGTGTTTATACTGCATTGCAGCATAGACATTTATCCTATTGTATACTTGTTTAATTTGATAAAAGTATTGACATTAGGCTCAAGATAAACCCTGTGACATAGATACAATGCAGAGATTAGGGGCTGGATTCAATCCTTAGCGCCGAAGAGCAGCGTTGTAGCGCGGTTGAAATGTAAAGGTCATTTCCGATCGAGTCGACATATGCAGCGTTTACTGTGAATGCAGTCTCCTCAAACACAGAAACATTGCCTATAACATTTAATCACGCTACAACGCTGATCTTCTGCGCTAGAGATTGAATCCAGCCCTAGTGGGCGTTAATCTGATAGATCTCCCTGTTGGAATGGAGCCGAAACAAACACAAATTCTTCTCCACTAATCTCTGTGATTATTCCAGGCAGCCCTATAATCCCTTGTGTATTCAACACGCTCACTGTACAACTTCCCAGAAAACACTGAATTGTTGGAAAAAAAATAAAGCCCAATGTTTAGATTTGGAAAACATTGCACATCCTTCCAATTGTGGTGCCAGATATTCAATTGAAATGTCACCATTGGAGGAAATATCTTGCCATTAAGGGAAATGGCAAGATACAGTCATAATGTTGACATTTTCAGACACAGGACTAGCCTTACATATTTTACAGGTCTGGGTGGATACAAGGGAAAATAATCATGGGAGAAAAAGAAGTTTCAAACAATGTCCTACTCATAAATAAGGTCCAATAGCACAGGAAAAAGTAGAACACCATTAATAGAACCCAGAAGTAGAACCCACAATTCTGCTCAATCCAGCAGATGGACTGAGCTCTGTATTAAAAGGGATTTGCACATTCTAGTATACTCCTACAAGGGGAAAAAATGGGGCTTGAGAACTGCAGCGTCCAGACTTAATTGCTCTCTGCTTGTCCGTCTCACTCAAACATGCCCTGTGCAGCTACAATATCAACGCAATAACAGCACTCTAACTCAGAGAGACTTTGTGCCTTTGAGGGTGTTGAATTTAATTATCCAATTGTGGAGTCTTTATAGCAAATGCATCGGATAAAGCTTGCAGCCTTAAAATGTTGCGATATACGCAGTACATATCTGGGTCATTCACAGGCAGTTTTGAACAGAGGTCACCCATGAGTAAGAATGAGGAATAACAGTAACATCACTGTCCAGAATTTCTGCAGAATCAAATAGAAACAATATTTATCATAATAAACCACATGGCAAAAAATAGTAGCATCAGCCCCAGGAACAATTCTAAAGACAAATCAAGCATTTCAAGGATACTCCTACTGCAGTTTTGTCTAGCGCCGCAGAAGGCAGCTGTGCACAGGGCTGATACCCTGAAGACACACAATATGCATTTTCCTCCCAGCCAGCCGGGACTGCTAGGCAGAAGAGGATCACTCACCTCCCTGTTGATCTTGCCTCTTCAGAGCGGATGAAGTGCAGTGAGGCTGTCTTCCGCTAGGTATTTATACAGGACCTAGCAGTGATGTTGACACTGATTCACGCCCTGTGGCTTTGGACTTTTCCAGAAGTTGTGTAATTCCCAGTCACAGCTCAGAAATGTGGAGCAGCCAGGAGTGGGCACTGTTGCACCGTGTGTCACTAAGCTCCTTCTGGCTACTCTGGCTCCTGGGAGACAATGTCAATAGAGGGAGGATTGTGTCATCTTTGTGGGTCAGTGAACATGGTCTGGGCATATGGAGGAGGGGGCTTTCAAGATGATTGATCCTTATATTATCACACATCCCCATGACTCAGTGCATCTGCGCATCATTACACACACACACACACACACAGACACACACACACACACACACACATGGATCATCCAAAAGGAGTCAAATTCAAATTATAATGTTATCAGCCTAACAAATGCAAACATTTACTGTAACACCTTGTAGCTCAAATTCAAAACATATCCATAAACTCCACACTTGGCTCAAAACACAACTGTCCCAGGCTCCAGCTTCACACAAAATCATGACCAAGCACAGGTACGGGAATGTTGATGATGTGTTGCTGCTGAATCCAACAGGTTATAAAAGGGTTCTTTAATGAGCCCTGCAAATGTAAACCTCTTACTTTATGCTCTCATCATCCTGTTGCAAAGCTGAGCTCTACAGCCAGGCCAGTGGCCAGATGTCTCCAGTTAGGAGTATACTTTATTTTTTCCTGTGACGCAAGATCATTACATAAGCTCATTCAGAAATGAAACGATATAAAAGGAGGAAATGGAAAAAGTAGATTCCTGGCTACACTCCACCTAAAACACACAGAGAATAACAAGTTCTGGGCCCTAATGTTGAATGTCTGCTCGGGTGATATTTACTGTATGCACACACTCATACCTTGGCACTGTGTCAGCAGTCTTCAGGGGCTGATTTGTGGTTTCAAATAAGAGGAAAGGTGAAAGTTCATTTGTGCAGGACATTACAGCTGGAGCGTCCTAGCAACAAGACCTCAATTGGTCCAGTTTAATATTAATTCTCTCCTATTTGTGTTATTCTCATGCAAAGACAAATTTTGATTTCGAATGTGGGTACGCACTTGACACACCAGTTTGAAGGATATAAATGAGATCGTATATAAACAAACTTCAATAATGCCCTTGGCATCGGTCCTCATGGCCTGATGTTTGGTTTTGTGAAGAATAGAAAAGGACTCAGCCAAGTTTAGTGTCTACGCTCAAGTCCACAGACATGATTTGTCATCCACATCCAGGCGAGCTCAAGGTTGATTTGTGATGGTGTCTGGCCCTTGTGAGAGATGCTGTTGTGTTTAGGCATGCAGACACTTCTCCTCCCCCTCTCCTCTCTCCCCCTCACTTCTCCTCTCTCCCTCACTTCTCCTCTCTCCCCCACTTCTCCTCTCTCCCACTCTCCAGCAGGCCCAGACCAGGGCAGAGCAAGACGTGCCTGGGCCTGCAGCCTCTCCTACCTCCTCCCTTTCCATCCCCTTCTCCCCTTTCCATTCTTCCCTTCTCTCATCTTTCATCCTCCATCCTTCTCCTCTCCTCCCTTCCTTCCAAGTGCATGTGACCAGTCAAGGTCATTCACAGACTGAGACACAGTCACAGGCAGACGTGTGACTATCACTTTCCACAGAACACAGGGATCTCTTGAGACATGCAGTAGACACTCTCTCTCCCACAGTGATAAACTGCTGCTGGGAATGACAACAGCTGTTCCCTCTGAGAAATGTTCTATTGCGTTACTCCCAAAATAACACTGATTGCAAATCATGCTATTGATTTGTATCACTTTAATTGCTCATGCCTTGTTATACAGTGTCTGACCACAGCAGTGGGTTTGGAATTCCTTTAAGTTTGTTGGATGTAAGATTATTATGATAGCTGGTGTCTGTGTGATACAAGTGCCTTTGGCAAGGATGCTTTCCATCAGTATCAGGGTATATGTACAGTAAGGCAAAAAAATATTCTAGGACAATGAAAAATGACAGTAATCTATATTTTCTGTTGATTCTCAGCTTCATAATGTATCCTCCTGCAGTAAAGAAGAAGAAGAAGGTTCCTAGTAATTTCACATGGTGCCCACTGGGTGGCAGTAGATCTGACGTAAGAAATGCTGAGATGTGTACGTTCTCAGTAGCTGCTGCTATAAACGAAGGACTGGACATGTTGGGTGTGTCAAAACGTAGATCAATTATCTTTGCAGTGTGATAAATAGATGCAGTCCAGATACAAAACGTTTGAAATGCAAAAATAAATTGTGAAAAATGGCATCTTCAGTGCTTTCAGTAAAGCAATGTTCTCAGTGTTTTCATTGTTTCATCATTGTTCTGTTTTATCTTCCAAGTCATTTAAACCATTCTGGGTTGTAGCCTAGTCCCTTATGACTGCATGGGACAGTTGTTTTCACTGTCTCTGAAGTTTGGCATCGAGATCAACATCTCTTTGGAGTCATTATAGTCTATCCCAAATCACAACTCCACAAATTGAATTATGTTGGGGCTTCCTAATCTGCTAATGGAAGACTCAACATCCTAACTTGATATTCACTCTCAATCTTTAGAACCACATGCCCTCAGTTTAGCTCAATATTGTATTACCAGCTACCGCTTTTTTGATGTAGCCTACAATACTACTGCATAACATTACTTAACTGCAAGTCAATGTCCTATTTACATAGTTTACATGACATAACTTCAGTAATTGCTCTTGACCTTTAGACACATCATTAAAAGATCTCTCTACAAACAGCTGAATCCCAGCTGCTATTAGAAACATGCAGGCATCAACATCTGTATGGATGTAAACACTGAAAGTGTTAAAAATGGTGACCTCTAAACTAGAGCCAAGATGGCATCTCTCTGCATCACTGAAAAACCAAAGCAGTCATGAACTTCCCATTAATCAGTGGCCAGGCTATTTATTTGATAACAGATTATATCAACATGAAACTGCTATGGATTGAAACAAAATGGCCCCTGTTTATAAAGTCATGAAACTGGATTGGAATTTAGGTTATTACAGGATGGCCGCCAGTAACATTGTTGTGAAGCTCAATCAAAGATTGTATAGTATGGCTTAAACAATATGTGATGACATGTCTGTACACAATCCAATGAGGTGCCAAAGTTAATGTGATGTGTTAATCGCAGAGCGACATGACCACATGGTGTGAGCAAAGGGAAAGACACATTTGATTGCTCTGCATGTTTAAATAAAGAACGTGACAATAAAAGCATATGCACTTGTGTAGGAACATCTTAAGAAGCATATTTGATAGGTTATGAACATATTTTGCTTTTAGATATATTCAAAAACTGCAGTTCTCTTTTTGGTGCCTCAGGGCAACGATGTACAGTTAGGTTACTTTTCAGGCCAATATCATGCTCAATGAAAGACATATCATTTGCTGTAAAATGATGGCCTTGGTCAATGTTTTTCCAACATATCCACTGACATTCACAGGCAATGGACACAGAGATATTCTATGAGTGAAAAGAGACTAATTGGTTAGAGCGTTGGACTAGTAACCGAAAGGTTGCAAGATCGAATCCCTGAGTTGACAAGGTTCAAATCTGTTGTTCTTCCCCTGAACAAGGCAGTTAACCCACTGTTCCTAGGCCGTAATTGAAAATAAAAATGTGTTCTTAACTGACTTGCCTAGATAAATAAAGGATACATATTTTTGGGAGCAGTTAGGATCATACCCTCTGTTAGTGAGGAAAGTGAGCTTGAGGACAGTGACAGTGAGGAAAAATGAACCATAGGTTTGAGAGGCAGTGAAATACTAGTTTATTCCCAATTTGTATTTTCTTATAAAAATAGTGCTTGTTTCTACTATGTTTCACTTAATAAATGCTCTGAAAATATCACATTTTCCTTGGTGTTTTATTACCTTTATGGCGCAGCGTTGCCCTGAGGCAACAAGAACAATTCTGGGTGTGGGGGGTGAAGTGAATGTTTTTATTATTGCTAAATTATCAGAAAGCCTAAATCTTCCCCGAAAAATAGAATGGAATATTTAAAACAAATGAAAAACCAAAATGTGTGCAGCTCACATTACAGACTGCATTATTACTGTCTGCATAGGAGCTTACATCATATGGTTAGATCTCCAAGACAAAAGGTCATTTCACAGCGGGTAGAGACAACTTCTTACCTTGTGATTATGGATTGAAGCAAAAACAGATGTTTGTCTCTGTCGCTCTCACACGCTCTCTCTTTCTGAGATCTCTTTCAACTACATTTTCTAAAGATGGAGCTTTATCAAGTCAAGCTGGAAGTGGAACCCATTTCTTAAGTAACAAACTGCTGTCAGAACCTTTTCCAAACAAAGGATTCTAGTTTACCCATCCATTGATTTACTGGCTATTAGGATCCCATCCAAGATCACAACATTTTGTGCATTCGCTGAGTATTAGAAAACATCAGTGGAGCATAATAAGACTTAGACAATCACTAAGATAGGACGATTATAGACCAAAGTGGACCGAAGCAATTTTGAGGTTTCTGTTGGAACCTTAGAGCAGCTGGATCATTTACTCTGTGTGGGCCATGAAGTACAAGGAGAGAAGGACCCAGGCAAAAGGTTCACTCAGAAGTCAGAGAAAATCAAATCTAACCCAATTGTATTTGTCACATGCGCCGAATACCACAGGTGGAGGAGACCTTACAGTGAAATGGTTACTTACAAGGCCTTAACCACAATGTAGTTTTAAGAATAATAAGTGTTAAGAATGTATTTACTAAAATTGATGAGAATGGGGGCGTGCTCGGCCCTCCTTTTCCTGTAGTTCACGATCATCTCCTTTGTCTTGATCACATTGGGGGAGAGGTTGTTATCCTGGCACCACACTGCCAGGTCTCTGACCTCCTCCCTATAGGCTGTCTCATTGTTGCCTTCGCCTTCGCTCCCCCTCCTGTCCAGCTCAGGCATTCGGCATCGCCGGCATTCTAGCTGCTGCCGAACCTACTGCTGGCAAAACCCTTCACTCATCAACCTTGGACATGTCTCGTCATCATTACACACACCTGGTTCCAATCCCCACTCTATCACTGTATATATACTCCCTCTGACATTTGTCTTTGTCGGTCATTGAAAATGTTACTTGTTTTCCTGAGAGGAATTTCCCTTACTATTTCCTGAGTACTTTATATTTTAAACTTTGGGTTTGCCCTGTGCCTTTTTGTTCCTGAAGATATATTTTGAGCACAACAGAGTTTGTGTTTCGTCCCACTTTGATTTATGGTGCTTAAATAAACTCAGTAGATCTAAACCTGCGACTGACTCCTGCCTACTCCTCTCTATGCCAGTGACCCTGTCCAGATCCTCCATGTACTTCCTCTGTCATCCATATCTTGGTGACTGTTGATGTGACTAGCGCCCATATAGTTCACAGAGAAGCATCTGCCCTTTCTTCAGTGTGCTAACATTATAGCATCTTGATATTATTGTTGGGAGCAATTGATATCATAGTTGGCATTGCATGATCAACACAGCCATATAGAGGGTAATTAGACAGCCTGGTCTCAGAGCAAACACATTGTATTTGACAAAAATTGCACCAACATAAATTCTCCCCATAATTGTCCTCTGTTCTTATAACACAACAAGAAACCTGGTCTCAGAAAAACACGTATATTACTATACTTCCTCCAAGACGGCGCATAGTTAGCTAAAATGCGTAGTGGTTGCTAATTGGCTAAAATGCAACTTTTTGGGGGGGATTGGTACTGTATGACTGGTACTGTATGTATATATACATATACATATATATATGTATATATATATATATATATATATATATATATATATATATATATATATATATATATATATATATATATATATACAGTACCAGTCACATTTTTTGACAAACCTACTCAAGTGTGTTTCTTTATTTTTACTATTTTCCACATTGTAGAATAATAGTGAAAACATCAAAACTATGAAACAACACATGGAATCATGTAGTAACCAAAAAAGTGTTAAACAAATCAAAACATATTTTAGATTCTTCAAAGTAGCCACCCTTTGCCTCGATGACAGCTCTGCACATTCTTGGCATCCTTTCAACAAGCTTCACCTGGAATGTTTTTCCAACAGTCTTGAAGGAGTTCCCACAAATTCTGAGCACTTATTGGCTGCTTTTCCTTCACTCTGCGGTCCAACTCATCCCAAACCATTTCAATTCGGTTGAGGTCGGGTGATTGTGGAGGCCAGGTCATCTGATGCAGCACTCCATCTTGGTAAAATAGCCATTACACAGCCTGGAGGTGTGTTGGGTCATTGTCCTGTTGAAAAACGAATGATAGTCTCAATAAGCACAAACCAGATGGGATGGCATATCACTGCAGAATGCTGTGGTAGCCATGCTGGTTAAGTGTGACTTGAATTCTAAATAAATAACTGACAGTGTCACCAGGAAAACACCCCCACAACATCACACCTCCTCCTCCATGCTTCATGGTGGGAACCACGCATGCGGAGATGATCCTTTCACCTACTCTGCGTCTCACAAAGACACGGCGGCTGGAACCAAAAATCTCAAATTTGGACTGATCAGACCAAAGGACAGATTTCCATCGGTCTAATGTCCATTGCTCGTATTTCTTCGCCCAAACAAGTCTCTTCTTATTATTGGTGCCCTTTAGTTGTGGTTTCTTTGCAGCAATTCGAACATGAAGGCCTGATTCACACAGTCTCCTCTGAACAGTTGATGTTGAGATGTGTCTGTTACTTGAACTCTATGAAGCATTTATTTGAGCTGCAATTTCTGAGGCTGGTAACTCTAATGAACTTATCCTCTGCAGCAGAGGTAACTCTGGGTCTTACTTTCCTGTGGCAGTCCTCATGAGAGCCAGCTTCATCATAGCGCTTGAGATTTTTTGCGACTGCACATGAAGAAACTTTAAATGTTTTTTAAATGTTTCGTATTGACTGACCATGTCTTAAAGTATTGATGGACTGTTGTTTCTCTTTGCTTATTTGAGCTGTTCTTGCCATAATATGGACTTGGTCTTTTACCAAATAGGGCTGTCTTCTGTATAGCATACCTTGTCACAACACAACTGATTGGCTCAAAAGGATTAAGTAGGAAAGACATTCCACAAATTAACTTTTAGACACACCTGTTAATTTAAATGCATTCCAGGTGACTACCTCATGAAGCTGGTTGAGATAATGCTAAGAGTGTGCAAAGCTGTCGTCAAGGCAAGGGTGTGACATTTTTTTATTTTGATTTGTTTACACTTTTTTGGTTACTAAATAATTCCATAAGTGTTATTTTTGTTGTTTTGATGTATTCACTACAATTCTATCATACAGTAAATAGTAGAAATGAAGAAAAAATCATGAATGAGTGGGTGTGTCCAAACTTTTGACTAGTACTGTGCATACAGACATACATACATATATATAAAATACATATACAGTCTATTCGGAAAGTATTCAGAACCCTTTACTTTTTACATATTTTGTTACTTTACAGCCTTATTCTACTTCTTCGGGATCAGTGTCCCTTCCATGGGATGGTTGAGCTAACGTAGGCTAATACGATTAGCATGAGGTTGTAAATAACAAGAAACAATTTCCCAGGACATAGACATATCTGATATTGACAGAAAGCTTACATTATTGTTAATCTAACTGCACTGTCTAATTTACAGTAGCTATTACAGTGAAAGAATACCATGCTATTGTTTGAGGAGAGTGCACAATTTTGAACATGAAAAGTAATTAATTAACAAATTAGGCACATTTGGGTAGTCTTGATACAACATTTTAAGCAGAAATGCAACGGTTAGCCTCCCGGTTGGCGCAGTGGTTAAGGGCGCTGTACTGAAACGCCAGCTGTGCCATCAGAGACTCTGGGTTCGTGCCCAGGCTCTGTCGTAACCGGCCGCGACCGGGAGGTCTGTGGGGCGACTCACAATTGGTCTAGCGTCGCCCAGGTTAGGGAGGGGTTGGCCGGTAGGGATGTCCTTGTCTCATCGCGCACCAGCGACTCCTGTGGCGTGGCGGGCCGGGCGCAGTGCCAGGTGCACGGTGTTTCCTCCAACACATTGGTGCGGCTGGCTTCCGGGTTGGATGCGCACTGTGTTAAGAAGCAGTGCGGCTTGGACGCATGACTTTCCACATTCGTCTCTCCCGAGCCCTACGGGAGTTGTAGTGATGAGACAAGATAGTAGCTACTAAAACAATTGGATACCACGAAAACGGGGTAAAACATTTTTTTTTTAATGGTTCATTGGATCAGTCTAAAACTTTTCACATACTCTTCTGCCATCTAATGGCCAACATCTAAATTGCAGATGGGCTGGAATAATTATTATCTTTTACCAGATCTGTGTTATATTCTCCTACATTCATTTCCCATTTCCATATACTTCAAAGTGTTTCCTTTCAAATGATACCAAGAATATGCATATCCTTGCTTCGGAGCCTGAGCTACAGGCAGTTAGATTTGGGTATGTCATTTTAGGTGAAAATTGAATAAAAGGGACGGATCCTTGAGGAAAAATAACAATTTAACTCATCAATCTACACACAATACCCCCATAATGACTAAGCGAAAACAGGATTTTAGATATTTTTGCAGATTCAGACCCTTTGCGATGAGACTCAAATATTTAGCTCAGGTGCACCCTGTTTTCATTGATCGTCCTTGAGATGTTTCCACAACTTGATTGGTTTCAACTTGTGGTAAATTCAATTGATTGGACATGATTTGGAAAGGCACACAGCTGTCTATATAAGGTCCCACAGTTGACAGTGCATATCAGAGCAAAAACCAAGCCATGAGGTTAAAGGAATTGTCCGTAGAGCTCCGAGACAGGATTGTGTCGAGGCACAGATCTGGGGAAGGGTACCAAAAAATGTCTGCAGCATTGAAGGTCCCCAGGAACACAGTGGCCTCCATCATTCTTAAATGGAAGAAGTTTGGAACCACTAAAACTTTTCCTAGAGCTGGTCACCCGGCCAAACTGAGCAATCGGGGGAGAAGGGTCTTGGTCAGGGAGTTGACCAAGAACCCAATGGTCACTCTGACAGAGCTCCAGAGTTCCTCTATGGAGATGAGTGAACCTTCCAGAAGGACAACCATTTATGCAGCACTCCACCAATCAGGCCTTTATGGTAAAGTGGCCAGACGGAAGCCACTCCCGCTTGAAGTTTGTCTAAAGGTAATTAAAGGACTCACAGACCATGAGAAACAAGATTCGCTGGTCTGAATAAACCAAGATTGAACTCTTTGGCCTGAATGCCAAGAGTCACGTCTTGACCACCCCTGCGGTGAATCATGGTGGTGGCAGCATCATGCTGTGGGGACGTTTTTCAGTGGCAGGGACATGAAGACTAGTCATGCACTGTACATGTGTGTGTATAATGCAGGGCTGATAGAAAAGTTCCTTTTTCCCCCCTTCCACTTGCCTCTTCCATTTTTGCAGTAATGCTGTAATTAGTTGGTTGTAATTTTGGGAGAGCACATACTTTTGTTAGCTGCATGTGTGACATAATTCCCAGTCCTATTTATGATATCATTTACAAACATACCGTTTTAAATTTTTTGTTGTTGTAAAATATATATATTTTTTATCAATTAGTGTAATTGAGTTTAACCGCAATATTTGTTGTATTATTTGTTCTGTCTTTTCTGGTGGATTAAACTGAAATCGCAACCAACTTTCTATGGCTTGTTTTAAAAATAGCGATATTTTGGAGATTTTAAAATAACCGCTAGTGAGAGGTTGTAATCTGAATAAAGGGGAAAAGGCCATTCTTAAACATGGGGGTCACGTTCGTCGTATAGAGGAGACCAAGGCGCAGTGTGATATGAATACATTCTTCTTTTAATAAAGAAAGAACACTAAAACGAACGTGCCGCTATAACGACCGAGTGCTGACATGCAACTACACATAGACAATAACACACAAAACCAAAATGGAAAATGGCAACCTAAATAGGATCCCCAATCAGAGACAACGATAAACAGCTGCCTCTGATTGGGAACCAATTCAGGCCACCATAGACCTATATTACCTAGATATACAAAAAACCCATAGATATACAAAAACCCTAGACAGGCGAAAAACACACATACCCACCCTCGTCACACCCTGACCAAAATAATACATAAAACATAGATAACTAAGGTCATGGCGTGACAATTATATTAAATGGACTGGATCTTTACATTTTCCTCTTGGATCCTGTTTCAATAATAATGAAATCAGACCTTCTTGTTGAGTATCTGATCATCTACCATTTTTATAGGAGTGGTTACAACATGCTAATAACTGTCCTCTGAGTATATCAAAAAATGTTTGGTATACCTCCACTGGTATACCAAACCCTGGAGTTTTAGGTTAAAATGCTTTAATTGCATCAATAAGTTCCTCCTGGGCCTCCCAGGTGGCGCAGTGGTTAAGGGCGCTGTACTGCAGCGCCAGCTGTGCCATCAGAGTCCCTGGGTTCGCGCCCAGGCTCTGTCGTAACCGGCCGCAACCGGGAGGTCCGTGGGGCGACGCACAATTGGCCTAGTGTCGTCCGGGTTAGGGAGGGCTTGGTCTGTAGGGATGTCCTTGTCTCATCGTGCACCAGCGACTCCTGTGGCGGGCCGGGCGCAGTGCGCGCTAACCAAGGTTGTCAGGTGCACGGTGTAGCCTCCGACACATTGTTGCGGCTGGCTTCCGGGTTGGATGTGCGTTGTGTTAAGAAGCAGTGCGGCTGGTTGGGTTGTGTATCGGAGGACGCATGACATTCAACCTTTGTCTCTCCCGAGCCCATACGGGAGTTGTAGCGATGAGACAAGATAGTAGCTACTACAACAATTGGATACCACGAAATTGGGGAGAAAAAAAGGGGTAAAAAAAAAAAAAAAAGTTCCTCTTCTGTAATTTGGCCTTCACATGAGTCTTTCTGTACAACTGTTAATTTTTCTTTTTAATTAGGAAACTACATGTGGGCACTCTACCATTTACCAGTTGTGTGTTCAAGTCAGGTTGGGGACAACTTTTAGCTAACCCCCTAACCCATATTCTACACATAACCCAATTCACCTAACCTGCTACATAACTTTGCCTAACCTTTGTCATTTGAGTTCTCCTAACCTTTTACTTAAATTATCCTAACCTTTTTTGTTAGTTCCCCTAAGCGCCAACATAAATTATCCTCGTAATTCTCCTTTGTTGTTATGGTGCAACAAGCAACCTGGTCTCAGAGAAAGATGTATAATACCATACGTCCTCCAAGATGTATAGAAGTATGATACTATGCGTCCTATAATTCATATGATATTGTACGACCAATATTCCATTCGTAATGTAACCTAACATAACGTAGTATATACTAAAATTGTCACAGATTTATGAACAGAATAATCCGAATTGCCCTGAGATCGTGTTGCAAATTGATTGTGATAAATTGTGTTATAAGTTAATTAAGCTGATGTTTGTCTTTTAAAGTGGTCTATAACCATCTAACTACATGTTTTCTGAAATGACTTGAGGTATGCCTATTGAATTAGCCCTGATATGTCAGACATGGAGGAAAGTATTTCCTTTTGAACAGTGGAGGAAGGCCATAGATAGTAAAGGTGCCCATTTGATCCATGTTCAAACATTTGTTAGCAATTAGCCCAAGCCGCAGACCGGACATTCTACAACATATGCACCCTCCATCCCTCCCTCTTCTTTCCATCTCTTAGTCCCCTTCCTCTCTCTCTCTCTCTCTCCCTCTCTCCCTCTCTCCCTCCCTCCCTCTGTCCCTCTCTCCCTCTCTCCCTCTCTCTCCTTCTCTCCCTCCCTCTCCCTCTCTCTCTCTCTCCCTCTCTCCCTCTCCCTCCCTCCCTCCCTCCCTCTCACTCCCTCTCTCCCCTCTCTCCCTCTCACTCTCCCTCCCTCCCTCCCTCCCTCCCTCCCGCTCCCTCTCTCCCTCTCGCCCAGTCATGTTTCCCCAAGCTGCACATGGTTATTGTCCAAGGTATAAGTTTCCTCTGGCTCTGAGGGAGAGGAGCAGCAGCCTTTCGCAGACTGACTGCAGCATGTAGCCAGGAATTTGTTCTTCACACACTAATAGACCTAGACTGTTTTATGTATGTGAGCTGCAGTTCAAGTGAGAAGTTGCTGGTGAGCGAGAGAGAGCCCATGGGCTACCTGAAGAATTCCTACTGTAGTTGTTGGGAGAAAAGTCTGGCTGGATATACAGCAGTCGTAAATTAATAAGTAAGTCCTGTCTCCTGCTCAGTGCTCTGGACACCCTGAACCATTTACAAGAGGGACCTGTTGCCTATGGATGAGTGTATACATTGTAAATTAGACACTGTTTTTCTGTCACTTCTGCTGTAGGAGACTGTACTGCAGAGAAGAGGGCTGGGACAGTCAGAGGCTTTTGTCCGGACAAGTTCTTCACATCGTCACCTGAGCTGCCTTGAAGAATTACCATGAAAGGTTAGACGACTGTTGATGACTATTTGTTGATGCTGTATTCAAATTCAGACTACTGCTCACTGTGGAGGAATATAATATATTATGTAGGAGACGTGAAAGTGCACCGGTGGCACACAAATGTGCAGACAGCTCGCTTTTAAGACCAGTACCTCACAGCATCCAGAGAAAACGTTGGTTTGTTGATCTTGGATGTGGGACATCCACCCCTTTTGCTTTGAAAGCTCTGTATTTCAAAAGCTTGCTGTTTCCAGAAGCCACACATTGGCTTTTGGGCTTCCTTTAAGGATCTTATATGAGCCCTTTTGAAAGGATAACATTTAAAGACCAACTTTTGTCAATGTTGCATGATATAAGACTCTTCAGAGACTCTGAAGAGGCTTTCGAATTCTGAAGGGGTCCTCTCGGAGGAGGAATTGAGTAGCGACATGTGGCTTTAGCTTTGGAAGGTGTTATAGAGTGTTGTGGTATTTACAGGGGAACACACAGGTAGGTGGTCTCCTCATCTCTTGTTTGTAGCGTGCTCCATTGAAGCCGGGCTACTAAACATATAGACTAACACATTCCTAATGTGAAACAGGAAAGAGGCACCTCGGTAGGGGAAGCAGCAGGTGTGTGGTTGGCACATAGAGTACAGTAGAGAGAACTATGACTGGAGACACAGATTGCCTTACAAAAACTTGAATAACACTGTTCAACACAGCTCTCTTCTTTGGAAAGACAAATGCATTCCTTCGGGCAGGCATTCAATCATAAATCGTTGGCACGTGACAGTTATCAGATGAAATTGAAAGGTTCTAATTATACAGAACTGCTAGGATTGCAAGAGAGACGTTTGTGAAATTGCAGAACAAGACCCTTGCTACTATTGCTAGTACTGCCTGGCTATTTCTATCACGAGATGTCCAAAGCGTTTTCCTGGAGAAAACGAGGGCATGTATCATTTGATTTCAAGTCTGGACTCTCTCACCACCATGAAGGGCTGCTTGAGATCCTTCAGAGCAAGACCATTTGAATCAACACATTCCAGGCATTTCATTGCTTTGAAAGCAACAACACATTCCCTTTGAAGTGCATCTAAAACAGTTGGTTGTCAACAGGGGCTTGGGGAGACACTAGTCTTTATCAGTTGCAGTTGGGGCTCTTTGGTGTTGGTGAATTCTTGTGTCTCTGTTTTCAAATTGGAGATTCAGGTATCCATGTTAAAAGCTTTAAGTCAACACCAATCAGGTGGACATTTCAAACAGTACAGTATAGTTGGTTGTCAGACTTGGTATTTGTTTGTTTGGAGAATGGATTGCCAGTTGCTTCTGTTATAAGACAAGAAAACATAACACTCTTGACCCAAAGCTTATACTATAGTTTAATAGTCAAACATAACTAGATTTTCCCTGCTCCACATTTGAATGCGTGTGAAATCCAAACAGTGGTTTACATATTCCTCAGCTTTTCTAGGTTGATCGGGAGAGATTGAGTGTAACATTTGAAAATCCACTGCGAAGTGTAAATCAAGAAGGAACACAATAGGGTAACCACAAGCATTGACAAATCATGAGGTTTGTGGACGTGAAGGGAGTTGACTGGTGTCATGTTCCTGCTCAGTGTGGCCCAAAGTTCACAATAACAATGAGGGTGGGAGGACTTAGACTTCATGTTGCCAATGAGAGACCACTAACATTCTCTTTGGTCCCTGTGTGTTGTACACGGATATTGGCAATTATTTGATACTTGAAACAAATGCATTGTGAGTAGAAACACTGGGTTGTTGA
Source organism: Oncorhynchus mykiss (assembly GCF_013265735.2). NCBI lineage: Eukaryota > Metazoa > Chordata > Actinopteri > Salmoniformes > Salmonidae > Oncorhynchus > Oncorhynchus mykiss. The sequence continues at coordinate 18,441,463 of NC_048568.1, read as the reverse complement.
TGTAGGTGTTAGGTGAGAGTAGTCTCCCAGAGTAGTCTCCTAGAGTTGTCTCCTAGATTAGTCTCCTAAGGGAAGGCTTCATGTCCAGGGCATTACACAGCAGTGCCATCATTAGAAATGGGTCCAATTACTAGGTGTCTGTCCTATTGTGGAAACAGAACAGAACCTTTTTATTTACTGACTCCAGTTTCTCTCCCTAGGGTGTCATCATTTGGCCACTATTGGCAGTCAACATTGTCCTTGCCCTATCTGCAGTTCTGTATGGACCTTTCTTCCAGCCCATTGATGTCCTTTTCCTATGTAATAGGTTACATGATTAAATCATTTGACTCTTTAGCCTAATGTGTGATAGCTAGATAATTAGCCAACTTGTCAAACTTACCCTCATACCTACGTAGGTATTCATATGGATGTGGTTACAAATAATCAACTATGTTTAGAGTGGCACCAAAGATGACTATGTAACGCAGTTGCTACCTCTAATGTCCTTGCTGGGATGTTTGAACAGTGCTCAAGGTGTGTTTTCATATGTGGCTGTGTACTGTAAGACATCTGGACCAAGAGACAAATTAACTGTATTTCTTTCGGAGAGTCAAAGCTCTTCTTTCATGCCCTAGAACTGAAACATTGTCAATGTTTTTCATCTTTATTCTTTATCAGTACCACCACTGTATCAATCTCTTCTCACCACTTACACGCTTGTCAACTGTTGAAATGCAATCGTCTCCGTAGCTTTAGCCGAGTCATGGCGGAAGTACTTGGATGAATATTTAAACCTAACAAAGATTATTTTCATGACTTTCAGGTAATGAAATGTTGGAACACATTATGACAGTTCAAGGACTATAGCATTAGACCTGAGAGGTATTTTTGGCAAGTTCTATAGTGGACAGAGGGATACAGGGTCACTGCCTTATACACTGTTAAAACAGAGAACATATAATCAAATTCACATTCCAAATGATCTATTACAAAAACGAATGATAGGTAGGGGTTATTCTGTTTTCAGTGCATTAACATTTATGTTTTTACCAGGCACATTAGACTCTTTAGCAATGCAAGAATGACACACCCTCTAACCAAGGAAATCTGCTGGACATACAGTACCTGCTGGACATACCATACAGACATGTCGCCTTTCTGCTGGCATATACGTTATTGGATTACAAAGTTATCTAAATATTGAAAGGTTTTTGGAGTGGACATTCCATTCATGAAGTGTTTGATGAAATATAAATGTTAGTTTTGTCCTTTAGAATTTGCAGAGGTTTTTTTCAGCCGTTTCCTCCAAATGCACCTGTGCTCATATTTGCAATGGAACACTGGCTCTACTACAAACACCCACCACATTTAAATATCTTACATTCTAAAGACCACTGACCAATAGAGCCCTCACCTGAGTGCCTGATTCTATCTTAAAAACATGTCTGGTGATTATGCTGGTGAAGTGCCCCTGATTGATGTGAGGTGCTGATAAAGTTCCTGATTGGCGTAAGAGGCATGTTTTATACAGGGAAGGCAGGGCAGACCACTTCTTTCCTCCGTTGGCAGAGCCAGGAGAGCAGTGGAGGGCAGGCCCGGGGTTTAGCTGACAGCCACCGGTATGGCTGACTGGATAATGTAAAGTCTAAGAGCTGCAGCGGGCATTCCAGCCCCCTTCCTCCCTCTCTCTCTCTCTCTTCCACTGGTCCGCACATCTCAGCATTTCAGTCAGAGCCTTGGCCTTCAGCAGTCTGACTTCAGCTGCTCCAACAGGCTGACTTCACATAAACACCCTCACCTCAGAGTTCTGTATTCCTCTCCACGTGCACAAAAAGCACAGCACAGCCCAGCAGAGGTGAAAACACCAGGGCTGCCTGAATGTAATATAAAGAGGAAAAGACAGTGAAGGAAAAGACAACAGAGACTTAACTGAGTGATGTTCTTTACTTTTGTGGATGTTGTACCTTAGTAAGAGAGTTGTTGACATAACTCAGAGGAGATTCTGAAGGATTACCTCACAAGAAATACTGAGGTTTGTAGCCTAAAATTGCATATGCCATTAATCAATTGAAAGGCCCGTGTACATCTCTATCGCATCACAATGGTACAGTAAAGTTGTTACGGTGCGTGAATGAGGACCCAAAAGCGAATCAACTTAAACCGAGCTTCTTTAATTACCACACACAGGTAGGCTCAGATGGACCGGCAGATTCCGACAGGACAGGACAAGGTTACAGCAAACATGACGACAGTCTGGTTCAGGCATGAATGACACAAACAAACAAGAATCCGACAAGGACAGGAGCAGAAACAGAGACAGATATAGGGACCTAATCAGAGGGAAAAAGGGAACAGGTGGGGAACGGGGTGACGAGGTAGTTAGGAGGAGACAGGGCACAGCTGGGGAAAAAGAGGGGGAGAAAAGGTAACATAACAACGACCAGCAGAGGGAGACAGGGTGAAGGGAAAGGACAGAGACAAGACAACATGACAGTACCCCCCCACTCACCGAGCGCCTCCTGGCGCACTCGAGGAGGAAACCTGGCGGCAACGGAGGAAATCATCAATCAGCGCACGGTCCAGCACGTCCCGAGAGGGAACCCAACTCCTCTCCTCAGGACCGTACCCCTCCCAGTCAACTAGGTACTGATGACCACGGCCCCGAGGACGCATGTCCAAGATTTTACGGACCCTGTAGATAGGTGCGCCCTCGACAAGGATGGGGGGGGGGGGGGGGGAGACGAGCGGGGGCGCGAAGAGCGGGCTTAACACAGGAGACATGGAAGACCGGGTGGACGCGACGAAGATATCGCGGAAGAAGAAGTCGCACTGCGACAGGATTAATGACCTGAGAGATACGGAATGGACCAATGAACCGCGGGGTCAACTTGCGAGAAGCCGTCTTAAGGGGAAGGTTCTGAGTGGAGAGCCAAACTCTCTGACCGCGACAATATCTAGGGCTCTTCGTTCTACGCTTATTAGCAGCTCTCACAGTCTGCGCCCTATAACGGCAAAGTGCAGACCTGACCCTCTTCCAGGTGCGCTCGCAACGTTGGACAAAAGCCTGAGCGGAGGGGACGCTGGACTCGGCGAACTGAGATGAGAACAACGGAGGCTGGTACCCGAGGCTACTCTGAAAAGGAGATAGCCCGGTCGCAGACGAAGGAAGCGAGTTGTGGGCGTATTCTGCCCAGGGGAGCTGTTCTGACCAAGACGCAGGGTTGCGAAAAGAAAGACTGCGTAAGATGCGACCAATAGTCTGATTGGCCCGTTCTGCTTGACCGTTAGACTGGGGGTGAAAGCCGGAAGAGAGACTGACGGAAGCCCCAATCAAACGGCAAAACTCCCTCCAAAATTGAGACGTGAATTGCGGACCTCTGTCCGAAACGACGTCTGACGGAAGGCCATGAATTCTGAAAACATTCTCGATGATGATTTGTGCCGTCTCTTTAGCAGAAGGAAGCTTAGCAAGGGGAATGAAATGAGCCGCCTTAGAGAACCTATCGACAACCGTAAGAATAACAGTCTTCCCCGCTGACGAAGGCAGTCCGGTGACAAAATCTAAGGCGATGTGAGACCACGGTCGAGAGGGAATAGGAAGCGGCCTGAGACGGCCGGCAGGAGGAGAGTTACCGGACTTAGTCTGCGCGCAGACCGAACAAGCAGCCACGAAACGACGCGTGTCATGCTCCCGGGTGGGCCACCAGAAACGCTGGCGAATGGAAGCAAGCGTACCCCGAACGCCAGGGTGACCGGCTAACTTGGCAGAGTGAGCCCACTGAAGAACGGCCAGACGAGTAGGAACGGGAACGAAAAGAAGGTTCCTAGGACAAGCGCGCGGCGACGGAGTTTGAGTGAGTGCTTGCTTTACCTGCCTCTCAATTCCCCAGACAGTCAACCCGACAACACGCCCCTCAGGGAGAATCCCCTCGGGGTCAGTGGAGGCTACTGAAGAACTGAAGAGACGAGACAAAGCATCAGGCTTGGTGTTCTTAGAGCCCGGACGATAAGAAATCACGAACTCGAAACGAGCGAAAAACAGCGCCCAACGCGCCTGACGCGCATTAAGTCGTTTGGCAGAACGGATGTACTCAAGGTTCCTATGGTCAGTCCAAACGACAAAAGGAACGGTCGCCCCCTCCAACCACTGTCGCCATTCGCCTAGGGCTAACCGGATGGCGAGCAGTTCGCGGTTACCCACATCATAGTTACGTTCCGACGGCGACAGGCGATGAGAAAAATACGCGCATGGGTGGACCTTGTCGTCAGAGAGGGAGCGCTGAGAAAGGATGGCTCCCACTCCCACCTCTGACGCGTCAACCTCGACAACGAACTGTCTAGAGACGTCAGGTGTAACAAGGATAGGAGCGGATGTAAAACGATTCTTGAGGAGATCAAAAGCTCCCTGGGCGGAAACGGACCACTTAAAGCACGTCTTGACAGAAGTAAGGGCTGTGAGAGGAGCTGCCACCTGACCGAAATTACGGATGAAACGACGATAGAAGTTCGCGAAGCCGAGAAAGCGCTGCAGCTCGACGCGTGACTTAGGGACGGGCCAATCAATGACAGCTTGGACCTTAGCGGGATCCATCTTAATGCCTTCAGCGGAAATAACAGAACCGAGAAATGTGACGGAGGAGGCATGAAAAGTGCACTTCTCAGCCTTCACGAAAAGACAATTCTCTAAAAGGCGCTGGAGGACACGTCGAACGTGCTGAACATGAATCTGGAGTGACGGTGAAAAAATCAGGATATCGTCAAGGTAAACGAAAACAAAGATGTTCAGCATGTCTCTCAGGACATCATTGACTAATGCCTGAAAGACAGCTGGAGCGTTAGCGAGGCCGAAAGGAAGAACCCGGTATTCAAAGTGCCCTAACGGAGTGTTAAACGCCGTCTTCCACTCGTCCCCCTCCCTGATGCGCACGAGATGGTAAGCGTTACGAAGGTCCAACTTAGTGAAAAACCTGGCTCCCTGCAGGATCTCGAAGGCTGAAGACATAAGAGGAAGCGGATAACGATTCTTCACTGTTATGTCATTCAGCCCTCGATAATCTATGCAGGGGCGCAGAGACCCGTCCTTCTTCTTGACAAAAAAAAACCCCGCTCCGGCGGGAGAGGAGGAGGGGACTATGGTACCGGCGTCAAGAGCTACAGACAAATAATCTTCGAGAGCCTTACGTTCGGGAGCCGACAGAGAGTATAGTCTACCCCGGGGGGGGGTGGTTCCCGGAAGGAGATCAATACTACAATCATACGACCGGTGTGGAGGAAGAGAGGTGGCCCTGGACCGACTGAACACCGTGCGCAGATCGTGATATTCCTCCGGCACCCCTGTCAAATCACCAGGCTCCTCCTGTGAAGAAGAGACAGAGGAAACAGGAGGGATAGCAGACATTAAACATTTCACATGACAAGAGACGTTCCAGGAGAGGATAGAATTACTAGACCAATTAATGGAAGGATTATGACAAACTAGCCAGGGATGGCCCAAAACAACAGGTGTAAAAGGTGAACGAAAAATTAAAAAAGAAATGGTTTCACTATGATTACCAGAAACAGTGAGGGTTAAAGGTAGCGTCTCACGCTGAATCCTGGGGAGAGGACTACCATCCAGGGCGAACAAGGCCGTGGGCTCCTTTAACTGTCTGAGAGGAATGTCATGTTCCCGAGCCCAGGTCTCGTCCATAAAACAGCCCTCCGCCCCAGAGTCTATTAAGGCACTGCAGGAAGCTGACGAACCGGTCCAGCGTAGATGGACCGACAAGGTAGTGCAGGATCTTGAAGGAGAGACAGGAGTAGTAGCGCTCACCAGTAGCCCTCCGCTTACTGACGAGCTCTGGCCTTTTACTGGACATGAAGTGGCAAAATGACCAGCGGAACCGCAATAGAGACAGAGGCGGTTGGTGATTCTCCGTTCCCTCTCCTTAGTCGAGATGCGGATACCTCCCAGCTGCATGGGCTCAGCACCCGAGCCGGCAGAGGAAGATGGTAGTGATGCGGAGAGGGAGGCGACGGAGAGCGCGAGCTCCTTTCCACGAGCTCGGTGACGAAGATCAACCCGTCGCTCAATGCGAATAGCGAGTTCAATCAAGGAATCCACGCTGGAAGGAACCTCCCGGGAGAGAATCTCATCCTTTACCTCTGCGCGGAAACCCTCCAGAAGACGAGCGAGCAAGGCCGGCTCGTTCCAGCCACTGGAGACAGCAAGAGTGCGAAACTCAATAGAGTAGTCTGTTATGGATCGATTGCCTTGACATAGGGAAGACAGGGCCCTGGAAGCCTCCTCCCCAAAAACAGATCGATCAAAAACCCGTATCATCTCCTCCTTAAAGTCTTGATACTGGTTAATACACTCAGCCCTTGCCTCCCAGATTGCCGTGCCCCACTCACGAGCCCGTCCAATAAGGAGAGATATGACGTAGGCGACACGAGCAGTGCTCCTGGAGTAAGTGTTGGGCTGGAGAGAAAACACAATATCACACTGGGTGAGGAACGAGCGGCATTCAGTGGGCTCCCCAGAGTAACACGGCGGGTTATTGATTCTGGGCTCCGGAGATTCGAAAGCCCTGGAAGTGGCCGGTGGATCGAGGCGGAGATGGTGAACCTGTTCTGTGAGGTTGGAGACTTGGGTGGCCAGGGTCTCAACGGCATGTCGAGCAGCAGACAATTCCTGCTTGTGTCTGCCTAGCATCGCTCCCTGGATCTCGACGGCTGAGTGGAGAGGATCCGAAGTCGCTGGGTCCATTCTTGGTCGGATTCTTCTGTTACGGTGCGTGAATGAGGACCCAAAAGCGAATCAACTTAAACCGAGCTTCTTTAATTACCACACACAGGTAGGCTCAGATGGACCGGCAGATTCCGACAGGACAGGACAAGGTTACAGCAAACATGACGACAGTCTGGTTCAGGCATGAATGACACAAACAAACAAGAATCCGACAAGGACAGGAGCAGAAACAGAGACAGATATAGGGACCTAATCAGAGGGAAAAAGGGAACAGGTGGGGAACGGGGTGACGAGGTAGTTAGGAGGAGACAGGGCACAGCTGGGGAAAAAGAGGGGGAGAAAAGGTAACATAACAACGACCAGCAGAGGGAGACAGGGTGAAGGGAAAGGACAGAGACAAGACAACATGACAAAAGTAAGCTTTTCACAGCAATGTCTACACCTGTTGTATTCAGCATATTGGGGAAAATATAGTTGATTTGGTTTGATTAAATCACATATATTTTAGGTTATAGCTCAATTAGGTAAGCATTGCTAGTTAATTTAGTGGTTAGAGCGTTGGGCCAGTAAACCAAAGGTTGCTGGATCGAATCCCCGAGCTGACAAGGTAAAAATTTGTCGGACTGCCCCTGAGCAAGGCAGTTAACCCACAGTTCCCCGGGCGCCAAAGACATGGATGTCGATATAAGGCAGCCCACGTACCTCTCTGTTTCAGAGGGGTTGGTTTAAATGCGGAAGACACATTTCAGTTGAATGCATTCAGTTGTACAACTGACTAGGTATCCCCCTTTCCCTTTCATTTGTGCCCAGCAATAAGCCATTTAAACCCAAGTTGAATCTAAATTCAGGTCTTGGCTTGAAGCTGCTTCTCTTTAGCATCAGTGTACCATGTCCCCCTGGCCCCTCTACCACATTGAGCTGGAACCAAGGGGGTGACACCACAGCCAGCCCAGCTAGCATCACACATAATCAGCCTTACTATAGTGTTTCATATTAGGCTGCAGTGGGGCCCTTTATCTGACAGCGCATACATTTTCATTGCAGCCCACCATACTTAGAGAAGTGAATGATATATTGGTCAGAGACACAGATTAAACACTAGGAAAACAATCCCGTTTCCAATTTGCGTAATTGTGTTTCTATAAGTTGTCAGCCAAGTCTGACCTCACATTCGTATTGAGAGCTCCAAGTTGAATGCTTTGTGTCTTGGATGGTAAAAGTGGCCGAGGGGGCTTATTGCATTTCACCTCGTACTTTGTGATTTATGACCACTTTAATAAAATGTGTGAGTTGTTCCTTCAAGTTTCATACTCTTGACCTTCATCTGTGAACACGCATTTCAAGTCTCTCCGTCTGTTTTTCAGAAATCTATTGCGGATACGAGAACCAGCTCTTTAAAGGTGAGGACAAACATGCGTGTTGGTTTTCTAAATGATCCTCTGGTTCTTGGACAGAATGGTGTGACAAATCTGTTTGTTGCTGTCCTGGCTTTGGCAAATCTATTAGGCCTAGTATTGCATGCTTGCATGGTGGGAGTAGTCAGATTTAAGTCAAAAGTTAATGAATGCTGACATGAGCTGAACTTCTGTGTGCTATCAGATGTTTCCATAACAGTGACACATGTTTTTCTTTGCTGCCTTTCAGAGGAGGATCTTACTGGGGAGGAGGAAGAGATGACTTCCTTTAGAGGTGAGGAACATGGCTCCAAATCTACAACCCACAGGCTTTATTTCTTGCTGTCCACCTTTGTTTATTTTGCTTGTTATGTGGATAGACAAGCAGGTTCTATGAAGTGTCCTTTGTTAATTTTGCTTGTTATGTGGATAGACAAGCAGGTTCTATGAAGTGTCCTTTGTTTATTTTGCTTGTTATGTGGATAGACAAGCAGGCTCTATGAAGTGTCCTTTGTTTATTTTGCTTGTTATGTGGATAGACAAGTAGGTTCTATGAAGTGTCCTTTGTTTTGATATTGTTTTGATATGTCGGTCATGAATCTCTCAGGCGAAGAACCCAACAAAACAATAACCCTTTGAAAAATAGCATCAGAATATCCACCAAGGGCGTATTGTGTCCACATTGGGCTACAGTGTGTGTACAGTGTTTGTGTGTGTGAGGGCCTGCGTGTGTCTGCATACATCTGCCATCACTGTTTTGTTTGTGTGCGTGCATTGTACATCTGTTTCAGATATCCCTCCTTAATCCTTCTCTTTCCCCCGTCTGACCACCATGCTCACTCCAAACAGCCTCTGCTGACCAAAGCCAGCCACTAGTCTGGTAGTTAGTCATGCAAAGTCCACACAGTGTCAGGGTTAAGACATGCATTTCCCCTCCTCTCTGTTCTCTAACCACCTGATGTTATGGTAGAGAGACGAAAGCCCCATGCTTCTGATTGCAGGAAGAACCAGAGGTGGCTGTGTGAAATGCCAGCAGACACGTTCTCTGCAGCTGGCCGTTAAAGTGCTGTACAGTTTCTTTGCCTTCCTCATCATAGCAGTGGCAGTGCTGGCATCACTTGGTGAGTAGACTACGATATTATACCAAATCTGGCAGCAGGCAGCAGGTAGCCTAGCGGTTAGAGTGTTGAGCCAGTAACTGAAAAGTCAATCCCCGAACCGACGAGGTGGAAAATCTGTCAATGTGCTCTTGAGCAAGGCACTTAATCATAATGTCTCCAGCGTTGCTGTTGATAATGGCTGACCCTGGCTGTGACCCCTCTCTCTGTTGGTGTCTCTGGGATTTTGAGCTGTTAGGCCCACTTTTACACCACTTTGTTTGGGTTTGATGAGATATAATAACTAAGCTAATAAAGCCGTATTAAATCCAGATTATTGTATGAGTAGATTGAAGTCTGGGATTTGGTGTTTCTGCAGGTATTATGTGTGCACAGACCTCAAGCTTCTCATCAGCAGGCATTCCTCCCCAATCAGAACCTGTTCTCTTTTGTCATGCTTGACTTGACAATGTGCTCCACACTGTACAATAACAGATGAGAGGGAGATCTGCTTCAAGCCTACAGGGTTTCTGTTGTAAAAAAATAAGGGCCCTTTAAGGATTGAGTGAACATACGACTTCAAACCGATTTGCCAGGTCTTACCTGACTGACAACTTTTTCAGTGCTTACAGATGTTACTTGCATTTCGGCAAAAATATTATTGCGACTCAAAAAGATAAATCTCATTTTCACAGCAGCTCAGAGCTCCCTGAGGGCCATTGAGTAATTCCAAGATACAGAGGGTTGGGATTCCAACACTGCAGTGGCACTGTATTTTATTGGCAGGGTCTGCTTGAGTTTATGTCAACGCAGAGCACGGCAATAATGAGGCGAAATAAGAACAAAGCACTGTAAACCTTATGTCGTGAAATGTCTGAAATGTTGTTTGGTTTAAACTCCCCAAACATCGAGCGATAACTTAAACATGAACTCAGAAATATAGAAATGTCCACATCATGCGGCACATCTGTTTTACATTATTGAAAGTCCCCAATAATTAGTGTTATATAACAGGCATTCCGGTGGGGGAAAAACATCACATTAGAACCTAACCAACCTCTGTGTAGCTAGCGGACATGATTAGAACAATATCAGAAGTTCAAGTCCACCAGTACACCATGATAATGTAAATGAATGTTTGAGAGGCTGTGTAGAATCAACATCCCTCAGACCAAATGCAGCATAACTGGTGGTATGTATAAATGACATCGTTAGTGAGTGCAAACATACTATGATGAACCAGTTATTAATCCCCAAAGTCAAGGATTAGGAAATGATATGCAAGTATAAGTCCTTAAAAGTGTGCTTTAAGCACTGTTGTTCTTCTTCTGGGGAAAATAATCAACTGGGAAGTAACCAGCTGAATAAACCAATACCATTATTTGTTCAGTACTTTGTAATAGAAAGAAACTGTCTTGTTGTTATCGTACAAGAAGGTTCAAGGCGGCATCTTAATTCCATTCACTGATGTGTATTGTCAAAGAAGTGTTGTAGTCACTGTGTAACTTCACTTGCGTCCTAGTTTCTCAACACATGTGTTATGTTTGTTTCAATGTCTATAGAGGAACCTCCATTCCCGTTATTCTGAAAGTCTAATTTACATAATTATCTTTGTCTCCTCAGTATTTAGGAAGGTCGACAGCTTATCAGAAAAGGAATCCTTTTATCATAAGAAGATTACCAAGGTCCAGGAAAGTATACAAGGTGAGAGAGTATGATTAATCACGTGACAAAATGTGCAGAGTCTCCCAATGTGGCTGCTGACAGAGAAGTCAAGAAGTCAACAATGACTAGTAGAGCATACTGAACATTTCTGCAGATTTCCCAAATGTATTTTGTCGAAAGAGGACCCCTCTGTTTAAAATAGGTCACCCATTGAGTGTAACTGTATGGGTGACTGAGTATGAAGTCCGGGCCAGTGAGGATCCGCTCTTCAAGCTTTATGGCCTGCTTCTTCTGGGGTGTCAACTCCCTGAAGAGACATCATTTGCAGAGGCTACGACAACTGCCTCCCTTGGCTCATTCATGGAAGCACCGCATCCGTCAGTCGTCGACTAGAATTTACAAATGGGAACTCTGATCATGATTAAATGATACATAAACAGATCACCATAATGTTGTTGTCTATTCCTTCCCAGATCTTAGCACTGCCAATAACTGCTCGGACTGCTTCAATGTGGCCCACTTCAGCGAGGAGATCAGTAGGCTGAAGGGGGAGTTTGAGGACCTCCAGAAGATGATCCTGGGTCAGGAGCAGGTCCTGGATCAGGCCTCCCAGACCCAGCAGACCCTGAAGTCAGCCAGCAGCAGGATGACCCGAGACATGCAGAACTACTCCCTGTCCATCAGGCTCATCAACCAGTCCCTGGAGCGTTACGTACACCAGGTGGCTGGATGGAAGGCGGTCATCACCGAGACGGACGAGAGCATGAAGACTCTGTCTCAGGATCAGTATGACCTCAAGGCCACGGTGAATCAGGTCAACACCACGGTGGCCCTCAGCTCCTTGTGGATGGACGCCCTGCAGAGGAAGACCGATGAGGAGACGCTGGTCCTGCAGAAGATGACCGCTGACTGGCAGAACTATAGCCGGGTGTTGAGCGGTCTGAAGTCTAATTCTAGCACCACCACTCAGATGGTGAGGAGCATCCAGAGCGGAATCTCGGCCACACACCAGAGGATCAGCATGAGCTCGGAGATAGTGCACGACCTTACCCTGCAGGTGATGAACCTGCAGATGCAGCTGGACAACGTCACCTCCTTCATGGACGAGCACGAGGAGAACATGCACGACCTCCACTACCACTCCAAGTACTATGAGAACCGGACGGGCGAGAGGTTCATCACCATGGATGCCCGCATGAACTCCATCGAGATGGAGATTGACACCATCTCGTCCAGCATCAATGCCACAGTGAGCCACGTGCAGAGCATGTACAAGTACATCAACATTGAGAGCACTTCGTGCCAGATGCGGCTTGGTGGCCACACGGAGGACCTGCACAACCTGAACACAACGGTGCTACTGCTGATGCACCTGGCTGACACCCTGAGGCAGCAGTACATGCTGCTGAGCGTCCGTCTAGACGTGGACGTCAGGAACCTGTCCATGGTCATGGAGGAGATGAAGCTAGTGGACACTCACCACACCCATGTCATCCAGAACTTCACCATTCTGAAAGGTACAGCAGAGATGTTCTTGATGTTTTCGCCAAAGGCACTTTTGTTTACGAGATCTTCATTTAGCTGTGTTGCTGTTGGCTGGTTTCATTAGTGCTCACCTGACTCTTCTCTTCCCCAAATGCACTTCTATTATTGTTTAAACTTGCTAATATTGCTGCTATCACCTCACAGGTGCACCTGGCCCACCAGGTCCAAAAGGCAACAGAGGGGAAGGAGGGGCCAAAGGTCCAGTTGGCCTGACAGGAAACAAAGGAGACAAAGGCCTAGCAGGGAACCGTGGCCCTCTGGGAGAGAAGGGCTTCATCGGGCCGGAGGGAGCTCAGGGGGAGCCAGGACCAATAGGAACCAGAGGCGGAGTGGGAATCAAAGGGGCGAATGGTTCTGTGGGCCAGCCTGGCCCCCGTGGAGAAAGAGGAGAGAAGGGAGATATAGGTACTGTTGGTAAGGATGGACTGCCAGGCCCCAAAGGGCCAATGGGAATACAGGGCCAAGCAGGGCTCCCAGGGGTGCACGGGCTACCCGGTCCAAGAGGAAAGCCTGGGCCTGTTGGTCCACACGGAACCCCTGGCCCACCAGGCCTACCAGCTTATCCAGCCACAGTGTCTTGAGGGGCCCATAAGGTCTGATCACTACAAGGGCAGGATCAGATGTACTATAGGGATGTACTGGCAGCCTGACAAAGGGGTGGAGTGTAATTGAAGAGGTTGGAATGGATGGATGGAGCATGGGAAAGCTAATTCTCAAGCTTTCCGCTTCATGTTAGTCCATTGTTTTCATTGGACACTCAATGGACAACCCATGCTCTTGAGCATATACTGTACAGTACACATAGCCCTAAATGCATGTTCAGGTATGAAGGGATGTAGAGGAGACTGCAAAATTGAAGATAACATAAAGACTGCAAAAGTACGAGTTAAAAAAAAAATGCATTGTAAGTTTTCAGTATCACATACAGCTGAATGTATGTTTGAAGGAACCACAAAACCCTCATGGGGGCTTCATAAAGATCTAGGTTTACATTGCCATGCAGTTACATGAAGGTACACTTAAATAAGGATTATTTTGTACACACATTATTGGAACATTGACACGTGAAATTCTGTTTGATGGCACTTTACTGGTTTTATAAAGTGTAGAAACTACAGTCTGTTTTTATGTGTTTGCTTTTGCATCTTTTATGCTTCGGAGCAGGTTCTCCTGAATACTGACTGAAGTTGAGATGATTCAACAGGTCATAGTCATAATGGTAAGGGATGAATGAAATTACTGAAGAACCAAAGGAATCTGCTTGGGTACGCAACTTTGGAAGTATTGGGTTTTAGTCAGCAATTGAACATTTCCTGAAATACTTCAAATGTATGGTTTTGGAAAAAATATATTTTTACGAGACATATTTGAGGTTTTATACCAATATTTTGCTATGTTACATTCAGAGTGTTTCCAGATTTTAAAGTGTATATAATATACATCATGTTTGTTGTGTGTTCTTGTTTCCATTGTGACTATTCATATGAATCTCTGCACGTATTCAGAGTTGTGTGATGATATGTGTATTTTAACAGTAAATAGAACATGTTTAAAAAAAAGGTGAAATGATGAGAGACAGACGCTACGTACTGGGCACACACTAGTTGAATCAACGTTGTATAGACGTTGAATTGACGTCTGTGCCCAGTGGGTATTTTTGTAAACCTGTGTCATTCTTATTAACATTTGACTGGCTTGAATAGATGTTCAATAAATGCTACCATTCTACTTCACCAAAGTGTATCGACATACCACATTCACAAGTTCTGCTATTCTTCACATATTCAAATCTATTTTGAACTCCCATTTGTGTCTGGTAGAATGCTCGGATGTAGCTGCCGGGAGAGTCAATCAGAGTTCTACTCAGTCCAAAACCCTGAACGGATAAAGGAGTGGTTTTGCTGATTAATTAAGAACATGCAGTTTTCTCCCTCCAATAAAGTATCTAAGGATTTAGTGACTAAAACAGTCTTTCATTTCCTGTGTTACTCAATTGTTTTTTAATACAACGCATGCCTTAGATGTTTAAGCTATATTTCACATAGAATATTAGCTGTGGATATTATGGCTTCAAATTACGTGCTGATATCATGCAGTCTCGTGAGATCTGAGGGACACGAACTCTAACAAAAACGTCCCCTAAAATCCACTCAAATCCCATATTTTTTTGGTCATATGGATTTGCAATGTGTGGAGGGATTCGACCACTTTATATTTTCACCGAAGCAATATTACAGAGGAAAACAGATGGTGAAATTAAATGGCTTTAAGACTGAAGATACACTATCAAATATTTCTTCAAAAGAAGGAAAAGACTGCAGTGATGAAATTTGAGAAGGTGTGTCTGATTTCAGTGGCTGGCTGTGTAAAGATACTCAGTTAAAATAGCCTGAGCTTCTCCTTCACATGTGGTGTGCAAGCCGCCGCAAGACATCTGACCTCCAGCAGCTTTTCAAAAAACCATTACCACATGTGCAACCATAAATCACTCACAGCTAGTGTGTAGGGAGATATTTTGGCCTGATGCATCATTACAAATGTCACATTTAGGCAGAAACAGTGTTATTGACAGTCAATGTGGAGCCAGTATTATCGTTGTAGTTTTGCAATAGCAAAAAATGACGTTTTCCATTGTTATTGCAGCAATAACTAACTGCTACTGTAAATTAAACACATTGCGCGTTGAGCAAACATACACTCAAAACATTTAATGACACTTGTTTATTAGATGGTTACTCTGAGTGTACTGTATTCTCAATGACATAAAATGTAGGTCCATTTTAATGTGAAGCACAGTAAATGATGAAGTCTGCGGAGAATACCTGCTCCATATTATATCTATTGTATTGGCGCCAGGCACATTGTTTGGGTCACAGATGCTGTCTGTTGCTGACACACTCATATTTCACAGCAAAGACACATCTATACCACTGAACACCAGATGCACTCTGTTCCTCAAGAATACACCCTCATGAATACCCCAAAATATACGAGGGAAGATTAGTGGCCAGGGGTCAACATGTCTTTTGAGCCCAATATCCCTGGTTTCAGTTTCCCTTGTACTGTAAGATTTGCACAAAACTGCTATTTTGCTCCATTGAATGTACATAACTCTAAACCCGCAGATTCAAATGATGGAAAAAAAGATTCTACACCTTTGTACTCAAGTCACCTCAATTATCATCATCTATTGCCTTATTTTTCACCAAAATACACGACTGCATTCACTAATGAGTAATGACTGAGTGAAACTTGTTTGGTTGTCTGGGTCTCGTTATGTGGCTGCTGTTGGCTGGGAAAACAGGCGTGGGGATTGTTTGGCCTCTCTATGAGCTCATGGCTGTTGCCCTCCTTTACCTTCAGTGTGTGCTAACTGCATGGTGAAAAAAAGGCCCCTGGTCTGGGTGTCTACAGCTGGCAGACAGGCCTGTAGCCTGCAGCAGGTCCACGCCACCACCGCCATCACCACCAACACACCATGTCATGCTGCTGGCCTGGCTGACAACTAGACCGGACTCCCTCTCCAAACCCAGACATACAGACACATGACGCTCCATGGATACGACCACCAGCCATGCAAAACACTCTGAGCCCACATGGAGTCAAAAGTAAAAGTCCACTATGAAAAGTTTGTGAGAAAAAGGACTAGAATGAGTGATGGAAGATTACATAAAGTGTTTGTCTATAAATGTAAGCATGGAGCTCCTGTGATGCACCACAGACATGTATTGCTCTGAGCTGTCAGCTGCCTGGTGATTGTTGACTAAAACAAGAGCTGGATTTTAATGCTTAGACATGTATATATGCAATCTCAACCACACTGCACACTGCCCTAACCCATCTGGACAAGAGGAATACCTATGTGAAAATGCTGTTCATCGACTACAGCTCAGCATTTAACACCATAGTACCCTCCAAACTCGTCATCAAACTCGAGACCCTGGGTCTCGACCCCGCCCTGTGCAACTGGGTACTGGACTTCCTGACAGGCCGCCCCCAGGTGGTGAGGGTAGGTAATAACATCTCCACCTCGCTGATCCTCAAGGTTGCGTTCTGAACCCTCTCCTGTACTCCCTGTTCACCCACGACTGCGTGGCCACGCACGCCTCCAACTCAATCATCAAGTTTGCGGACGACACAACAGTGGTAGGCTTGATTACCAACAACGACGAGACGGCCTACAGGGAGGAGGTGAGTGTGGTGTCAGGAAAATAACCTCACACTCAACGTCAACAAAACTAAGGAGATGATTGTGGACTTCAGGAAACAGCAGGGTCTCGAGTTTGATGACGAGTTTGGAGGGTACTATGGTGTTAAATGCTGAGCTGTAGTTGATGAACAGCATTCTCACATAGGTATTCCTCTTGTCCAGATGGGTTAGGGCAGTGTGCAGTGTGGTTGAGATTGCATATATACATGTCTAAGCATTAAAATCCAGCTCTTGTTTTAGTCAACAATCACCAGGCAGCTGACAGCTCAGACCAACACATGTCTGTGGTGCATCACAGGAGCTATCCACATCGATGGGACAGTAGTGGAGAGGGTAGTAAGTTTTAAGTTCCTCGGCGTACACATCACAGACAAACTGAATTGGTCCACCCACACAGACAGCATCGTGAAGAAGGCGCAGCAGCGCCTCTTCAACCTCAGTAGGCTGAAGAAATTTGGCTTGTCAGCTAAAGCACTCACAAACTTCTACAGATGCACAATCGAGAGCATCCTGTCGGGCTGTATCACCGCCTGGTACGGCAACTGCTCCGCCCACAACCGTAAGGCTGTCCAGAGGGTAGTGAGGTCTGCACAACACATCACCGGGAGCAAACTACCTGCCCTCCAGGACACCTACACCACCCGATGTCACAGGAAGGCCATAAAGATCATCAAGGACAACAACCACCCGAGCCACTGCCTGTTCACCCCGCTATCATCCAGAAGGCGAGGTCAGTACAGGTGCATCAAAGCTGGGACCGAGAGACTGAAAAACAGCTTCTATCTCAAGGCCATCAGACTGTTAAACAGCCACCACTAACATTGAGTGGCTGCTGCCAACACACTGACTCAACTCCAGCCACTTTAATAATGGGAATTGATGGGAATTGATGTAAAATATATCACTAGCCACTTTAAACAATGCTACTTATTCTAATGTTTACATACCCTACATTATTCATCTCATATGTATACGTATATACTGTACTCTATATCATCTACTGCATCTTTATGTAATACATGTATCACTAGCCACTTTAAACTATGCCACTTTGTTTACATACTCATCTCATATGTATATACTGTACTCGATACCATCTACTGCATCTTGCCTATGCTGCTCTGTACCATCACTCATTCATATATCTTTATGTACATATTCTTTATCCCTTTACACTTGTGTGTATAAGGTAGTAGTTTTGGAATTGTTAGATAGATTACTCATTGGTTATTAGTGCATTGTCGGAACTAGAAGCACAAGCATTTCACTACACTCGCATTAACATCTGCTAACCATGTGTATGTGACAAATACATTTGATTAGATTTTTTGATTTTGAAATAATGTTATCAGAATTTTGGTTTTACCAGAACACTGTTATTTTAGCTACATTTCATCACTGCAGTCTTTTCCTTATTTTCCAAAGTACAATCAACATTAGTAAAAAATTAGTACAATTAGTACAAACAATCATTTGATTGTGGTATTATTTAGTTTTTTCGAATTTGTAAGTAAGTATGAATTTTGTCATATTTATGTGGAAATAACGACTGCCATTTATTAAAGGGGCAGTACACCAAAATTTGAAATATACTTACATTTTATTGGTTAAAAAGTGATTCATCCATTGATCCTGAGAGACAATAGCAGGTTTCCATTCAATTGGCGGCAGATTTTCATGTGAATATTCTCAAATCTGCATACAAACAATATGCGCATTTTCTCACCAGTGATGTGTTGCCATCAAAATGAACTATTGCGGATAAAAGGCTGTGCCTGATGATGTAGTGCAAATAAAACAACTTTTGCGGTAAATTCCCATGTACCCAATAAAGAATACAAGTTAAATGGGTTTCCATTGCATTTTAGACTCTAATGATGGTTTTGTAAAACAATGTATTGCGTTGTATTGCAAATGTGCCCACTCTGGTTTTGGCATGTGCGATCTAGCTCACAGCTTGCAGATACAGTGTGGGTAGGATATCCTACATAATGAGATTATTATGGACAAAAGGGCGAGATTGTTTTTATTTGTCAAAAGGAAGCCAAGTATCGATCATCATGTCTTAAGAATCAGACCCTCAATATTTATTGAAAAGGACCATCAATCACCACTTGCACTTTCACCACCCAGTGAAGTTCATCATAATTTAATTAATCTGTAGCCTAATAAACTGCAATTCTTCCCAAATCGTACGGGAGGACCATACAATATACAGTACCACTTGGAAAGTTTAGTGAGATTTCGTCATTATCTTTGTTACTTTCAGTTTCACTTACTTAGCTAGCAAATGCAGCTGGCTCGTTTAGTTACTCAAACACCTGGCTCAAATAAAGGGATGCTATGTTAGCTAGCTGGCTATGACTATCCAACACAACACTGGAGCTCTTCCAAATCAAGGTGAGCTTTTGGTTTGATTCATTTATTGTCACCGGGGCCTGCTTGTGTAACTGCTTACTGACTAAACACTGTAACGTTACTGCATGATTGTAGCAGGTTTACTAACGCATTAGTTCTATTAGCTATGCTGACTATGAAGTTACTTTAGCTAATATGGGGACAACGATGTAGGCTGTGTGTAGCGGTTATGACATGGTTTGGCTTGAAAACGTTTTTTTGGCTAAGTCACATACACGTGTTGTGCATTGAAGTCCACAAGCGAAGGGAAGAGAACAAAGTTGTTATTATGAGAGTGAACTCTGTTTCCATGTGACCAGGGGTGTATTCATTCCCGCCGATTCTGTTGAAAAACGTTTCTTAAACGGAAGCAAATTGAACAAAACGGTTGATAAACATACCTGAATTTGTCCAATAGAAACTCTTGTTTGCAACTGTCAGCTAGATGCAGGCAAGAGTATGCAAGGCAGTATTGAATGTCACTGTCTGTCCATGTGTCACTGTCTGTCACCTCAAATTTGTCTCTCGACCTGTGTGCACCTATGTTGTAAACTTTCATTCATAGGCTAGGATGTTGCAACATCATGATGGGTATAGGGAAAATTTGAGTATCATGTAGTAGCCTAAACCTATCGCTGTTACGTTGAACTTGGCAAATGGAATATGAATGAGAGTCATGCAATATGCTGTAATAGAAAAAAGGCCATGCTCACGAAAAACGGCACTGACCGCCATTGGTTTCCACCTCATTAATGAAAGAGGGGATGCGCGATGTCTAATATTATATAAGTCTCAAGGTAGTACTCTCAAGGTAGTACTCGCCTGAGGTAGAGTACCTCATGATAAGCTGTAGACCACACTATCTACCAAGAGAGTTTTCATCTATAGTATTTGTAGCCATCTATTTACCACCACAAATCAATGCTGGCACTAAGACGGCACTCAACGAGCTGTATAAGGCTATGCTCTCTCTAAATCTCTCTTTCTTTCTCTCTTTCGTTCTTTCTTTCTCTCAGAGGACCTAGGCCCTAGGACCATGCCTCAGGACTACCTGGCCTAATGACTCCTTTCTGTCTCAAGTCCACCTGGCCGTGCTGCTGCTCCAGTTTCAACTGTTCTGCCTGCGGCTATGGAACCCTGACCTGTTCACCGGACGTGCTACCTGTCCCAGACCTGTTGTTTTCAACTCTCTAGAGACAGCAGGAGCGGTAAAGATACTCTGCATGATCGGCTATGAAAAGCCAACTGACATTTACTCCTGAGGTGCTGACCTGTTGCACCCTCGACAACCACTGTGATTATTATTATTTGACCCTGCTGGTCATCTATGAACTTTTGAACATCTTGGCCATGTTCTGTTATAATCTCCACCCGGCACAGCCAGAAGAGGACTGGCCACCCCTCATAGCCTGGTTCCTCTCTAGGTTCTTCCTAGGTTTTGGCCTTTCTAGGGAGTTTTTCCTAGCTACCGTGCTTCTACACCTGCATTGCTTGCCGTATTTTGGTTTTAGGCTGGGTTTCTGTACAGCACTTTGAGATATCAGCTGAAGTAAGAAGTGCTTTAAATATACATTTGATTTCATGTTAAGCAAACAAGAAAATGCTCATCCAGAAGCAGCCTGCTCATGGCTGGAGACCTTAACGCAGGCAAACTTAAATCCATTTTCATCGATAGCCATGAAGTGCTTTGAAAGGCTGGTCATGACTCACATCAACACCATCATCCCGGAAACCCTAGACCCTCTCCAATTCACATACCCCCCCCCCCCAACAGATCCACAGATGAAGCAATCTCAATCACACCCCACACTGCCCTTTCCCACCTGGACAAAAGGAACACCTATGTGAGAATGCTGTTCATTGACTACAGCTCAGAGTTCAACTACATAGTGCCCACAAAGTTCATCACTAAGCTAAGGACCCTGATACGAAACACCTCCCTATGCAACTGGATCCTGGACTTCCTGACGGGCCACCCCCAGGTGGTAAGGGTAGCAACAACACATCTGCAATGCTGATCCTCAACACAGGGACCCCTCAGACTCCAACACCATCATTAAGTTTGCTGACGACACAACAGTGGTAAGCTGATCACCGACAACGATGAGACAGCCTATACGGAGGAGGTCAGAGACCTGGCAGTGTGGTGCCAGGACAACAACCTCTCCCTCAACATGAGCAAGACAAAGAGGCTGATCGTGGACTACAGAAAAAGGGGGGCCAAACATGCCCCAATTAACATTGACGGGGCTGTAGTGGAGCGGGTCGAGAGTTTCAAGTTCCTTGGTGTCCACATCACCAACAAACTATCATTGTCCAAACACACCAAGACGGTCATGAAGAGGGCATGACAACATCTTTTCCCACGCAGGAGACTGAAAATATTTGGCATGGGTCCCCAGATCCCTAAACAGTTCTACAGCTGCACCATCGAGAGCATCCTGACCAGTTTCATCACTGCCTGGTATGCAACTGCCCAGTACATCACTGGGGCCAAGCTTCCTGCCATCCAGGACCTATATACTAGGCGTGTCAGAGGTTTTGTGTTGTACTCTGAGGATATTTTTGCAGAATTCTGCATGCAGTATCAATTGGGTGTTTGCCCCTTTTTCTGAATTCTTGGTTGGTGAGAGGACTCCAGATTTCACAATCTGATTGGAGTATTTTTAGCCAGATCCTAATTGGGATGTGAAATTGTATATTCTTTTGATGGCGTAGAAGGCTCTCAGATCGTTCACAGCTTTATAGAAGTTACCTGCGGTGCTGATGTTTATGCCGAGGTATGTGTAATTCTTTGTGTGTTCTAGGGCAAGGGTTTCAAGATATAATTCATGTCCGTGGTCCTGTGTGCAGGGTGTATATGTGGTCTGTCATACTGTATTTTGGGAAGAAGCCAATTTGACATTTGCTCAGGACATTGTTTTCACTAAGGAAATGTTGGAGTCTGCTGTTTATGACACTGCAGAGGATTTTCCAGAGGTAACTGTTAACACAGATTCCAAAGTAATTACTGGGGTCAAATTTATCTCCACTTTTGTGTATTGGGGTGTTTAGACCTTAGTTCCAAACATTAGGGAATATGCCAGAGCTGAAGATAATATTGAACATTTTGAGTGTTGCCAACTTTAAGTGTGTTAATATAGCACTGTGCCCTGACTGGGGATGGTCTGTGTGGAAGATTAAGTTGATTAAGTTCCCATTTTTGTAGCAGTTAGCAAAAGGTGTCCCTGGGTTGTCCATGGGGAGCTTAATTTTGTACTCTGTCCATGCCTTCTCATCTCTCTCTCTATTTCTCTCTCTCTCTCGCTCTTTGTATTTTTCTCTCTCTCTTACAGTACATAAAATTCACACCTGCTGCTATTATTGTTTTCACGGGTATTTTGTCATAGAGACTCCAGGGATTGATTCCCTCCATATTGTCATATCCAGTCTGACCATTGAGGTAGGTGACAGAGACATCAGGAGACATTACATAACTTGGAATCTGTCCACACCAATGGAAACCCATTACAGTTGCAGCTGTATAAATGGACTGTTCTGAGACCTGCATTAAAGGTGACCAAATTATTATTATTGTATCTTCATCTATGTAAACAGTGGTTGCACTTGCACCTGCCTTTTTATGTAGTGTATAGTGAGTGAGTCAACACTTTTAGAAAGTCTGTACATTACAGAGGTTGAGAACATAATTCTATTGCATGGTGAGTTTTTGTAAGTGCAATGGGACCACTATTGCAGTCTATAATATATGGTTTAGATGTTCTTATTGGAAGTAACTTCATGGGAGAGGGAAACAATCCCTCAAGAAATTTCACGGCGGTCGACCCTGATTGCAGTGTCCAATACTATTTCTCCAAGCTGTAGAAAAAGCTGTGGCCGCAGATGGTCCACTGAGATTCTAATCTGCTTTTACAGTCTTGTTATTTCAATCTGTAATGAAATATATCGATGGAGAACTAAATTCAAGTATTATCTATTTATTTGCTTTCCATGACAGAGAGAACAATATAGGTCCCTAGTTATTAAAACAATGTGTTTGGAGAGATGTCTATAGGCCAAATAAGGCTGATCCATTTAGTCTTTGGCAGTGCTATACTGTACGTATGCTGACAATTTTATTTCTCCCTGTGTATTTTTGGGACATTTTTTCAATATTCCAATTTGGCACCAGGGATTTATATAGAGTGTTTCAATTTCAACACTTATTTTAATGAAGTAAATTCTAATAAGCAATGTGTCAAACATTATTAATTAGGATGTAATGGAGAGTAATGCTCTGTAACATGAATGTTGGATTTAATTAATGAAAAATAAGCTAATTTTCTTTTCTTTTTGTAAGCTGCAGGAGAATAGTCCTGTAATTTCATGCTTTGAAAGACAGTGTTTAACTTACACTACCCTTCAAAAGTTTGGGGTCACTTAGAAATGTCCTTGTTTTTTATTAAAATAACATCAAATGGATCAGATATACAGTGTAGACATTGTTAATGTTGTAAATTACTATTATAGCTGGAAACTGCAGATTTTTTAATGGAATATCTACATAGGCCTGCGTACAGAGGCCCATTATCAGCAACCATCACTCCTGCTTTCCAATGGCACGTTGTGTTAGCTAATCCAAGTTTAGCATTTTAAAAGGCTAATTGATTTTTAGAAAACTTTTGCAATTATGTTAGCTTTGTTTCTGGCCATTTTGAACCTGTAATCGAACCCACAAATGCTGATGATACAAATACTCAACTAGTCTAAAGAAGGCCAGTTTTATTGCTTCTTTAATCAGAACAACAGTTTTCAGCTGTGCTAACATAATTAGAAAAGGGTTTTCTAATGATCAATTAGCCTATTAAAATGCTAAACTTGGATTAGCTAACACAATATGCCATTAGAACACAGGAGGGATGGTTGCTGACAATGAGCCTCTGTACGCCTATGTAGATATTCCATAAAAAATCTGCCATTTCCAGCTACAATAGTCGTTTCCAAAATGAACAATGTCTACACTGTATTTCTGATCAGTTTGATTGTATTTTAATTGACAAAAAAAATGCATTTTCTTTAAAAAACAAGGACATTTCTAAGTGACCCCAAACTCTTGAACGGTAGTGTACATTGTTATGATCTGTGTACTAAGGCACCCACTCATCCTTAACAAGAAACTCAGAAACTCGGAATTAACCTATTTTCATTGTAATTTTGCAGAAACATGTTTTCAGCTAAACAGGTGATCCTTAGGGGTCTCTAATTTTCCGCTTTGATCTGGACCCACATGGCTCACAGGTGCTCTGCAATCTGGGAGACATCTTGGAAGTGTCTTCCCTTGGTCAGGTCATATTGATGACCATACTCCACAATTCAGCTGCAGAACATTGACTTTGGACCATTCTAACCTTACCCATTCTTAAATGCTATAGTTTCCAAGTTCCCTTCCTTTCAATAACACATGTATTCACAAAGGATGCACAGAATTCCACAATAGAAGGGGGGCAAATGAGAGTGAGACGTGGAACCATAATATGCATTACTGTCCAACAATGTGGTATATTGCGAAACAATATCAAAGTATCATGTGAGGACAGTTAAAGTTAAACAAAGAATGATTCACATTTTCCCCCAGCTCTCAAAATGGTTCTGAATCCACCAAAACCAACCAGAGTTCGTGGGAGGAGTACTGTAAATTGCTTTTTCATTATTTTCTTGTCTTAAGAATAACAATGTCTTTCCAGCAAACCTTACAAAGTCCAGCTCAGCTTCAGAGACAGACAACTCCCTGTTTTACAGTGAAGCAGTGGCACCTTGATTCAATATGGCAACTCAATCAAAGGGGGATGTTAGCAAATATATAAACAACCTCTGCAGGTTATGTAACAAGAATCAGACAATGAGATGAACATAACACCACCACCACAGAGGAAGTGGTAATCTGATGTTAAATAGCAGTTAGTGCTTTGTGATATCTACTTGTCTTTGTGCCATTCCTGATCCTCGAGATTTGGTTGGTAGATTTTCATTACTGTACACACTACAACTATAGGAACCCTAATCTGCGAGGCCTCCTCCTCACAGCAATTTAGGAAGAATGGAAGTGTGGGATGGAGCTTTGGGGTATGGGCCTCTCCCCCCTCCTCCCGGGCATTTTCTGCTAAATTCATCATCTGTGGTTGCCTGTTTAGAGCCTTCGGGGAGGGCCAGGGCATGACTGGCAAGGCAGGCTAACGCCATCCAGATGGAGCCACAGCAGCGGGAAGGGGGTCAGGAGTTGTTAAGACAGCTGCCTGTTTCTCTGGACTATTATGGATGGTGGAAACACCATATTATCATAAAAGCCAGTCAGCAGAGACAAAGGGGGAAGGACTGGGCCAGAGGAGGCTGGTGGGAGGAGTTATAGGAGGACGGGCTCATTGTAATGGCCTGGGATGGAATCAATGGAACAGAGTGAAACATTTTGTTTCCATGTGTTCCATTGATTCCAATCCAATCCATTCCATTGTTTCCAATCCAGCCTTTACAATGAGCCTGTCCTCCTATTGCTCCCCTCACCAGCCTGCTCTAGACTAAGCACTTAGGACTCCACTTGTAAAGTTGTTGCAAAACATTTTAACCTCTACGGGATTGGTGTCCCTATACCTGAACGGTTGAGCTAACGTGCGCTAATGTGATTAGCATGACAGTTGTTAGTAACAGCAAACTTTCCAGGACATAGACATGTCTTATATGGGCAGAAAGCTTCAATTCTTGTTAATCTAACGGGACTGTCCAATTTACAGTAGCTATTACAGTCAAAAAAGACCATGCTATTGTTTGAGGAGAGTGAACAACAACAACAAAAACATATCACAGCAACTGGTTTGATACATTCACCTCTGAATGTAAATCATGTACTTACAATCAGTAATCTTACTGATTTGTCATCCTGAGGGTCCCAGAGATAAAATGTAGCATAGTTTTGTTTGATAAGATACACATATTGCAGTACTGGACAATATTTTGTATCAAGTCTGCCCTAATGTGCCGAATTGATATAACTGTATTGCAATGCTTCACTAGATCAATTTGAAACTTTACACACTAAATTGCACCTAAAAGCGCAAATTATATTTTGGCCTTTCTCTTGCATTTAAAAAAAATAGAAAATGCATGTTGTTTCATTTGTATTATCTTTTACCAGATCTAACGTGTTAAATTCTACTAAAATTAAATTCTCCTATTGAATAAAATCATAACTACATCATCAACAAGAAGATGAATAAATATGTTGTTATTTAACAAGCACAACACAGAAATATAACTACAGTATATACTGTACCTTGCGCAGCATTTTTAACACCGTAATAGCGAGGAAATAGGGGGAGGATCAAGAGTGAAAACCATGACATTAACCCGAGAATGATGCCAGAACACAAATCCCTAGACCATTTAGTGTAAAAGTATTTCAACTTCAGGCCACCAAGAAAAGTTATGACAGATAATAGTTACAAATAAATAAGCTCTCTTCCACAAAGATAATTGTTTCCAGGGAGAAACGATTATAACGAAGCGCCTCTAAATATGACAGACGGTTTCACCACAATGATAGCTGCGCAGCTGTGACTTTGTTGGAGTCTAGGGTCCCCAGGCATTTCACTTAATTGTGATTTATTTATAATGTCATTGAGTAAAACATGCAAACACAGCCAGTTTAGAGTTTCCTTTCCTTTGGCATGGAGATGATCTTTAGTATGCAGTATGTGGGTCCCAACTCATTAACTTAAAGGCCCAATGCAGGCATTTTTATCTTAATGTCAAATTATTTCTGGGTAAAGTGCCTTACTGTGATTGTTTTCAATCAAAATGGTCTAAAATAAAGAAAAATATGCTTCTTCCAAGAGCAATTTCTCAAGCCACAATTTTGCTACGACTGTCTGGGAGTGGTCTAAGTGGGGAGGGGAAAACCAAAAAATATCCGCTATTGACAGAGAGATTTGGAACTCACCTTCTTATTGGTCAATTAACTAATTTACCGGAGGCAAAAAACTCCATCCCACCAAAACAGGCTGGAATTTCATGTGGTCTTTTCAAACAGCTCTTACACTACAAGGGCATTATCCTCATTTTCACAATTTCACATGCTCCATCTGGTAAACGAGCATTCAGTTGTGCAAAAAAAAAGTGTTTTATAACTTGTAAAACAGTCCGGTTGTTTCCAACTATTCCCTCTGGCTCCACACCAATCCACAGATGCAGAGCAGCCATGCCAAAAGGATGTCAGGGTGAAAGGCAGGAGATTGTGGATGAGCCAAGTGATCTTGGACAGAAGAAGGGCATCACATGGCTGGAATCTATTGTGGATTCCTGTGGCCGGGACTCACTCCTAACCCAGATGAGCACCCCTGCCATCCAAACTAAACAGTCATTATTCCAATATGCACTCATGCATAATCAGACAGGATCCTGTGGGTTGTTGCACAGCATCAAATCTCATTATTCTGGCCCGGTGGGAGAGCGATTACTATTGTCCCAAAATGTGCAAATGTGTGAATGAATGCATCCACTCACGAACCATGCGTTGACATGAGTTTATGAGCTCATTTGATCCAGAAAGACAATGTTCCAGACAAAGTCTGATAGATGACACTAACAGAGTGTCTCGTAAGAAGCCAGGCAGATCCAAGTATTTATTGAAGGAGGATGGAAAACATGAATGCCTTTGTCTCCAGTGCCATAATTGTGTTT
The DNA here is from genome assembly GCF_013265735.2 of Oncorhynchus mykiss. NCBI lineage: Eukaryota > Metazoa > Chordata > Actinopteri > Salmoniformes > Salmonidae > Oncorhynchus > Oncorhynchus mykiss. The sequence continues at coordinate 18,413,734 of NC_048568.1, read as the reverse complement.
TACTGAGGATAATTTCACTCTTGGCTCAGGAAAGCCTATTGGATGGGTCAAAGGAGCTGGAGGAATCCTTGTTGTTGTCCTGTGAGTTGAGCAGGTTGGACAGAGGCCCGTCCTGCTGGTGCACAGATTAGGGATGTCTGTGTTCTCCTGCTGGGTCTGGGTGACTCAGCCTGGGTGAAATATGCTGACGGTAAATCCACAGGGAACTCTGGGCCCTTTCAGGGATGACTCTAAAGTTATGAAACCTGATGCCTAGATAGAGTACAATGAGATGTAACCCTTTGAGAGAATCATGGGTGTTCAATTGTGAAATGGGTTATGTTTGATAGCAGCTGTGCAGGCAAAATATTTTGCAATGTATGGATAGCAAGTCAAACGCAATATCATGTAGGAACTATCTTTATGTGCAGTAAGTGAAAGCATTACCATGTTCATCTGTCAATACCACAAGGATGACGCAAGAGAAGTTTAGTCTAGTGCTGTAGGTTGGTTATCTTTGAATTAATTAGAGGCTAATTTGTTGAGTCTACACACCAAATCTGGAGTCAATCTGACTTATGGTTCATGAGAAGATATTAAGTATTTTTAGCATTAGCATATGTGCTAACAGCCATATTTGAATGCAGTCTTTTTTTTTTATCTCAAAACCATTAAAAACTGATGTAAGTACAACATCTGGATCTGATGAATGGTTCATTAGGTTCATTAGAAGATGATTGCAGATGATTTTGAGCATTAGCGTTACATATTTAATAGTTTTTTTTAACTCAGCCCTTAGCTTTTCTCAAATTAAGTAAAAACAGGCACCATGGGCCTACATTCCAAATGTGGTGTCATTTGGTCATATGGTTCATGAGAAGCTCAGCTGTGAACCCATAATTAAGATTTTAAAAAGTCCTATCATATCTGAAGTCCTATAAGGCAGATAAACCAAAAATAATCATGGGTTGGTAAAATATACTCAAGTGCTGGCACATCTAAGAGCAGAGGTTTAGTGATCCTGGTCAATAAATCTCCTAACTTCACTGACACCAAGGTGATATGTGACCCCGGGAGCAGATTCATTGTAGTGAGGGGAAAGTTGATAGGTGTCCCAGTTCAGTGACGGTAATAGTATGTAAATCTTTGTGGGCACCGTTTGTCACTGTGCAGTTTATGTATTGTTTAACCCCCCCCCCCAAAAAAAAAAAGTTTATTTTGGCATTAATACATGTCACATATCAGTTTGCAAGCAATGTAAAAATATATATACATATAATATTTTAGTTAATAAAGCCGAGTAAGTGTAGTGCAGTAAGCTGTCTGTAGCACATGTGCCTCACCCTAATAATTTGGTCCCTTTCCCCCTCAGAACTTAGCCGACTTCGTAGTGCACATGTAGCCTGTAGCCTCTTTTAGAGAAATGTAATCATTGAATATTGTAAGAGCTTTCCTTGTCTGGTTATATGCCCCCCCCCCCCCCCCCCCCCCCCTTTATTTATCCTGCAGTTCTGACTTGGTGTACAGGGAGAATACTGTAAGAACCGCCCATGTTCTGAATTCTGTAGCTGTACATTTCAAAAGTGCTGAACAAATAGTTATATTGACTACATGCATCCTAGCTCGCTCATTAATGGCTTAATCGAACTTACGGATTGCCTCTTATCTGCTTGTTGTTCCCTTATCCCATAGTTTGTACATCTCAATTGTCAGTAGAAACCACATTTGTATAAGCAAGTAGCCATATCAACTGTGTTTTTAAAAAAGGCAGTAAATGAGGCTAAATTAACTGTTTGACTGCCAGACAAGGCTCTGATAGCCAGGTGTAGTGGTGGTAAGAATTCACTCCATGGTGCTGAAAAGAAAGCTCTGCTGTTGGGACAGCTTTATGTAGGCCCTAACAGTTTGTGGGCACTGTTTGTCACCGTTATAGTGCAATGAATGTATTGTTTAGTGTTGTGTTGTATAGTGGCTTTGCTGACATGCATTAAAAAAATGGTTTGCCCCACCAAGATTTACATGCTAAAATTGCCACTGTCATCATCAAACTTAGATTATTTGAATCACCTGTGTAGCGCTAGGGCAAAAAACAAAACCTGCACCCAGGGGGGCCCCAGGACCAAGTTTTGGAAACTCTACTCTAACACGGAACCCAAACTGGCTGTGTGCGTGCGCCATCGTGCGCTATTGTGCATACATTTTTTTTTTTTTTTTAGTTTCAGTAGTTAGCTACACCCATTACATGGCAAAAAAAGCAGTGTGTAGTTTCAGTAGTTAGCTACACCCATTACATGGCAAAAAAAGTTGTTAACTACTGAAAAAACAGTAACACTTTACTTGACACCCAGCGTCATAACACGGTCAAAACACGGTCATAACTATGTCATAATATGTCATAGAAGCTGACATGATACATACAGTGCCTTGCAAAAGTATTCATCCCCTTGGCGTTTTTCCTATTTTGTTGCATTACAATCTGTAATTTAAATAGATTTTTATTTGGATTTCATGTAATGTACATACACAAAATAGTCCAAATTGGTGAAGTGAAATTGAAAAACTAGCTTGTTTAAAAAGAAATCTAAAAAATGAAAAACAGAACAGTGGTAACTGCATACAGTGGGGCAAAAAAAGTATTTAGTCAGCCACCAATTGTGCAAGTTCTCCCACTTAAAAAGATGAGAGAGGCCTGTAATTTTCATCATGGGTACACTTCAACTATGACAGTCAAAATGAGAAAAACAAATCCACAAAATCACATTGTAGGATTTTTAATGAATTTATTTGCAAATGATGGTGGAAAATAAGTATTTGGTCAATAACAAAAGTTTATCTCAATACTTTGTTATATACCCTTTGTTGGCAATGACAGAGGTCAAACATTTTCTGTAAGTCTTCACAATGTTTTCACACATTGTTGCTGGTATTTTGGCCCATTCCTCCATGCAGATCTCCTCTAGAGCAGTGATGTTTTGAGGCTGTTGCTGGGCAACACGGACTTTCAACTCCCTCCAAAGATTTCTATGGGGTTGAGTTCTGGAGACTGGCTAGGCCACTCCAGGACCTTGAAATGCTTCTTACAAAGCCACTCCTTCGTTGCCCGGGCAGGGTGTTTGGGATCATTGTCATGCTGAAAGACCCAGCCACGTTTCATCTTCAATGCCCTTGCTGATGGAAGGAGGTTTTCACTCAAAATCTCACGATACATGGCCCCATTCATTCTTTCCTTTACATGGATCAGTTGTCCTGGTCCCTTTGCAGAACAACAGCCCCAAAGCATGATGTTTCCACCCCCATGCTTCACAGTAGGTATGGTGTTCTTTGGATGCAACTCAGCATTTTTTGTCCTCCAAACACGACGAGTTGAGTTTTTAGCAAAAAGTTATATTTTGGTTTCATCTGACCATATGATATTCCGCCAATCTTCTTCTGGATCATCCAAATGCTCTCTAGCAAACTTCAGATGGGCCTGGACATGTACTGGCTTAAGCAGGGGGACATGTCTGGCACTGCAGGATTTGAGTCCTTGGCGGCATAGTGTGTTACTGATGATAGGCTTTGTTACTTTGGTCCCAGCTCTCTGCAGGTCATTCTCTAGGTCCCCCCGAGTGGTTCTGGGATTTTTGCTCACCGTTCTTGTGATCATTTTGACCCCACGGGGTGAGATCTTGCGTGGAGCCCCAGATCGAGGGAGATTATCAGTGGTCTTGTATGTCTTCCATTTCCTAATAATTGCTCCCACAGTTGATTTCTTCAAACCAAGCTGCTTACCTATTGCAGATTCAGTCTTCCCAGCCTGGTGCAGGTCTACAATTTTGTTTCTGGTGTCCTTTGATAGCTCTTTGGTATTGGCCATAGTGGAGTTTGGAGTGTGACTGTTTGAGGTTGTGGACAGGTTGTGTTTTTTATACTGATAACAAGTTCAAACAGGTGCCATTAATACAGGTAACGAGTGGAGGACAGAGGAGCCTCTTAAAGAAGAAGTTACAGGTCTGTGAGAGCCAGAAATCTTGCTTGTTCGTAGGTGACCAAATACTTATTTTCCACCATAATTTGCAAATAAATTCATTAAAATTCCTACAATGTCATTTTCTGGATTTTTTTTTTCATTTTGTCTGTCATAGTTGAAGTGTACCTATGATGAAAATTACAGGCCTCTCTCATCTTTTTAAGTGGGAGAACTTGCACAATTGGTGGCTGACTAAATACTTTTTTGCCCCACTGTATGTATTCACCCCCTTTGCTATGAAGCCCCTAAATAAGATTTGGTGCAACCAATTACCTTCAGAAGTCACATAATTAGTTAAATAAAGTCCACCTGTGTGCAATCTATGTGTCACATGATCTCAGTACATATACCTGTTCTGAAAGGCCCCATAGTGTGCAACACCACTAAGCAAGGGGCACCACCAAGCAAGCAGCACCATGAAGACCAAGGAGCTCTCCAAACAGATCAGGGACAAAGTTGTGGAGAAGTACAGATCAGGGTTGAGTTATAAAAAAATATCAGAAACTTTGAACATCCCACAGAGCACCTTTAAATCCATTATTAAAAAATTGAAAGAATATGGCACCATAAAAGTACCTGTCAAGAGATGGCCGCCCAGCAAAACTCATTGCAAGGAGGGCATTAATCAGAGAGGCAACAAAGAGACCAAAGATAACCCTGAAGGAGCTGCAAAGCTCCACAGCGGAGATTGGAGAATCTGTCCATAGAACCACTTTGAGCCGTACACTCCACAGAGCTGGGCTTTACAGAAGAGTGTCCAGAAAAAAGCCATTGCTTAAGAGAAAAAAATAAGCAAAAACGTTTAGTGATTGCCAAAAGGCATATGGGAGACTGGAAGAAGAAGAAGGTACTCTATGGAAGAAGGTCCTCTGGTCAGATGAGACTAAAATTGAGCTTTTTGGCCATCGAGGAAAATGCTATGTCTGGCGCAAACCTAACACCTCTCATCACCTCTCAGAACCCCATCACCACAGTGAAGCATGGTGGTGGCAGCATCATGTTGTGGGGATGTTTTTCAGGGACTGGGAAACTGGTCAGAATTAACGGAATGATGGATGGCGTTAAATATAGGGAAATTCTTGAGGGAAACCTGTTTCAGTCTTCCAGAGATTTGAGACTGGGACGGAGGTGGACCGTCCAGCAGGACAATGACGCTAAGCATACTGCTAAAGCAACACTTGAGTGATTTAAGGAGAAACATTTAAATGTCTTGGAATGGCCTAGTAAAAGCCCAGACCTCATTCCAGTTCAGAATCTGTGGTATGACTTAAAGATCGCTGTACACCAGGGGAACCCATCCAACTTGAAGGCGCTAGAGCAGTTTTGCCTTGAAGAATGGACAAAAATCCCAGTGACTAGATGTGCCAGGCTTATAGAGACATACCCCAAGAGACTTACAGCTGTAATTGCTGCAAAAGGTGTCTCTACAACGTAAAGACTTTGGGGGGTGAATAGTTATGCACTCTCAAGTTTTCCGTTTTTTTTGTCTTATTTCTTGTTTGTTTCACATGAAAAAAGATTTTGCATCTTCAAAGTGGTAGGCATGTTGTGTAAATCAAATGATACAACCCCCCAAAAAATCTATTTTAATTCCAGGTTGTAAGACAACAAAATAAGAAAAATGTCAAGGGGGGTGAATACTTTTGCAAGACACTGTATATTTAGACCTGTTGTGACATATATTGCATTATGTTATGGCTGGTTATGACACCTACATAAGAGTGTCAAAACCCACAAAACCTACCACGGATGGTAGATATTTTATGGCTGGTTATGACACCTACATAAGAGTGTAAAAACCCACACAACCTACCACACAAGGGAAAACATTCCATTAATTTATCATTTTTTTGCGCACAAATTGATGTCAGGCATGCACATACCCCAATTCTCTGTTGCTGATGACTGTGATGAATGCAGGAGCAGATTTCAGGAGGTATAAGAACCCACAACCATGGTGTTGCAAGCATCGTGCTCTTACCAAGCGATCTACAAGGGACATTGGAAGCAGGATCGACCCTCACTGACTATCACCTAGTACGGGCTCCGTTCCTGCAGTGATCAGCAGGTGGAGCTAGTAACTCATTATTCATGTTCTTAGATATGACAATATTTCTATAGCATTAATGACATTCTTCCATCAATGTGTAACCGTAACAGATTATGACTGACGATTAATGAAATTGTCTCCCTTAATTGTATATACACTACCGTTCAAAAGTTTGGGGTCACTTAGAAATACAACGAGTTTCAGAAGAAGTTCTTTGTTTCTGGACATTTTGAGCCTGTAAACAACCCCACAAATGCTGATGTTCCAGATACTCAACTAGTCTAAAGAAGGCTAGTTTTATTGCTTCTTTAATCAGAACAACAGTTTTCAGCTGTGCTAACATAATTTTAAAAGTTTTCTAATGATCAATTAGCCTTTTCAAATTATACACTTGGATTAGCTAACACAACGTGCCATTGGAACACAGGAGTGATGGTTGATGATAATGGGCCTCTGTACACCTATGTAGATATTCGATTAAAAATATGCCATTTCCAGCTACAATAGTCATTTACAACATTAGCCATGTCTACACTCTATTTCTGATCAATTTTATGTTATTTTAATGGACAGAAAAGGAGCTTTTCTTTAAAAAAACAAGAACATTTCTAAGTGACTCCAAACTTTTGAACAGTAGTGTATATTGTCCAATGTATAATAATGAATATGTGATTATTATTTATTTATTTACTTGGGGCAGAGGATGGTGGTCCACATGTATCTGATGCCCATCTTAACATTTATTTTGAAAGAATGACCTGTCAAAATTCCAGGCACATCTCCCATCCATTGTTTTTTTTAATATTGTTTTCCCCCCCGTTGTGTTGCTGATGTATGCACCTTCATCATTCAGTAGACCTATTGGCAGTTTCATAAAATACTTTAGGCCAGATTATGAACGGACTATTAATTGTAGGTCTGCCTACCTCTGGAGGGGATGCGGTGGGTGGGAATGGAAATAGTCTTGTTGATGTTAGACTGCATATGTCTGTGTGTGTATCTTGTTTGTTTAATTTGGTCTCATCTGAATAAAGAAAGAAATGATATATATATAAAAAGAGAAGCACAGTCCATGTTGTTGTATAGAGTGCTCTCTATCAACCCCATGTGCAAGCCATGTTTCCTTACATCAGAAGGAGGCCTTTCCAAAGACAGCACCCCGACTCTGCATTTTACGGCCTTGTTTGCTTTTGTTGGAGGCTTCAGCTGGTCAGGCTGGACACGGGGACCACAGCAGAGCAGGTGGGTCTGTTGGTCGGAGGGTCGGCAGTACATCTTAGTCTGCCCTCCAGAGCCAGACCCTCCATAAGTGGCGGTGTGTGGTCCCCCTGCCTCTGTCAGCCACAGGCAGATGTTATTATAACCAGCACAGGGGTAAAGCATAGCTGAAAGAAGCCACAGTTAGGGAAACTTTCCTCCTCTCTCTCTAAACAGGAAATTACAGGACTGTCTAGCTATAGATGACAATACATCCATAAAGCAGACATTTTTAGAGTAGGAGTTACAATGGGCCACAAGTTGGGGGCACCATCGTTAGACTAGGTGGTACCCCACTGTGGTAAAGCAGTATACATGTCTGATACATGTTGTACTGCAGGGAAAGGGAGATACCTAGTCGTAACTGCCTTGCTCAAGGGCAGAGCGACAGATTTTTTCCACCTAGCCGTCTCTGGGATTCCAACCATCTTTTGGTTACTGGCCCAACACTCTTAACCACTAGGCTACCTGCCACCCTGAATGGGCTGGTTTCCTGGACCCAGAATAAGAGAATCCCCATTGAAAATGCTATTTCTGTCCATGAACAGGGTTAATCTGGGTCCGGGAAACCACCAGCCCTAAATCTCAGCCATAAAGCACATAAGCATCTGGCTCAATAGTGTACTGCACCGAAGCAAATTAACAACAATTTGCTCCCACGCTCTCTCTAGTCATTTCCACTCTCCACCCCACTGCTGCACTGTGCTTGGGTTCTGTGAGAATTGGGCTGGAATGAAGCTGAAGCTGAAGCTCTGGCAGGGTCATGGGCTACTGGAGGAGATGATTGCATATTTCCAATAAACACATAAACATGCCTTCTCCACGTGGAGAGAAGAGGACCATCAGAGGTGGCAGCATTAAGAGGTCATTCTTTCCACAGGACCTTACGTCCTGCCAGCATGGCTGACGCCCTCCTCTGCAGAATAACTCCTTTCTCAGGCTTCCATTACTGCGTGTGCCATCTCTATGTTGTGTAGGCCAGCTCTTCTGAAATGTACCCTCTTAAATCTACTGTGGGAGAAACAGTCAATTCAGAGCTGTAAAAGCTTTGTAAGAGATTAAACGGGGCTACCTTCAGGTTTCTGAAGCAAAGGTACTGAGCACCGAGTTCAAAGTTATGGGAAACATAGGGCTTTTTGGCAGGATATTCGCTTGTAAATATGAAATTAAACTATTGTGACAGAGCTGGAAATGATCCCTAGTAGAGGCCTGTCCGTATTTGTCCTGGTTCAGTGCTTTACTTTTAGAATGTCACTGCCAAACTATTATTTTGTGTGATTTGGGTAACCGTTGCATCCCGCTGCAAATTACATACAGCCCACCAAAAAAAACGTTTTATTTTCCACAATATACAGGCTCCTGACAACAGCTAATTAGCCACCAAAATTCCTGGTTTTGTCCCCCCCCAAAAAAACATTTTAAAGTTACAATATATTTTTAAAAATGTACATATTAATTTATGCCAAAACAAGACAAAGGTGTAAAAATTGTGACGCTGAAAACATAGGCATATAGCTTTGTCTCTGTGAGATCATATTGAAGAAACACTTCGAAAGAAACAAATCTGTAGTCGACATCAAGTTTGATTATAGATCAAATCAATCAATGAATGACAAATTATACCATTTACCATGTCAGAGTGACCAACTCTAGCGTGATATTTAGTAAATGTGAACCTCCGGAAATAAAGCAATAACCTGCCATCTAGTGGTCTTAAAGAAAATGGAATCTCAAAATGTGAAATAAAGCAACAGCAACTATTTTTCAGACTTAGTACAAAGTACATGTTGCTACAATGGGTGTAGCATAAGTTCTTGACTCTGCACTCATAGCTGTAAATCTATGTAGATCTCATTATAAAAAGAACTGGGACGTCTTCTCAGTCCTGGAACTGACTCATACAACAGGACTAATAAAACGAGACAAGAATTACAAATTCTGGCTGAACTCTTAATGACTCTCTTGCAAAGGAACAACTGAACTGCCACAGCGGTACCTCTCAAGAAGTACATCTCTTTAGAACAATACAATGCAGGCTACTTCTAATCAACACTGAAACACGACAGATTCAAAGGAAATCTCTAGCCACCTTAATAATTGGATGTAATAAATTGATCACTAGCCACTTTAAACAATGACACTTTATTTAATGTTTACATACCCTACATTACTCATCTCATATGAATATACTGTACTCTATACCATCTACTGCATCTTGCCTATGCCGTTCGGCCATCGCTCATCCATTATTTTTTATGTGAAATTGTTAGATTAATTGTTAGATATTACTGCATGGTCGGAACTAGAAGCACAAGCATTTCGCTACACTCGCATTAACATCTGCTAAACATGTGTATGTGACAAATAAAATTGGATTTGATTCCCGTGTAGGCCTGTTGTGATAAGAGCAATTTAAACACACATCCAACTGTTAGGTCAGCTATAACTTCAATATCATGCCTTTCTCCAACAGTTCATGTCTTGAAAATATTTTAAATAAATGCCTCAACCATGAAATAACTGTCATTAAAAAATGGATTGAAGGTGTTACCAATATTCCAGTCAGATTTAAATTATACTTGCATGTGACAAATATGCATATTCACAGTTAGTTGATGAACACACAGGGTCCTGTAGTTACATACAGTTGAAGTCAGAAGTTTATACACCTTAGCCAAATACATTTAAACTCAGTTTTTCACAATTCCTGACATTTAATCAGAGTAAAAAAGTCCCTGTCTTAGGTCAGTTAGGATCACCACTTTATTTTAAGAATGTGAAAATGTCAGAATAATATTAGTGAGAATAATTCATTTAGGCTTTTATTTCTTTCATCACATTCCCAGTGGGTCAGAAGTTTACATACATTCAATTAGTATTTGGTAGCATTGCCTTTAAATTGTTAACTTGGGTAAAACATTTCAGGTAGCCTTCCACAAGCTTCTCACAATAAGTTGGGTGAATTTTGGCCCATTCCTCCTGACAGAGCTGGTGTAACTGAGTCAGGTTTGAAGGCTTCCTTGCTCGCACACGCTTTTTCAGTTCTGCCAACAAATGTTCTATAGGACTGATGTCAGGGCTTGTGATGGCCACTCCAATACCTTGACTTTGTTGTCCATAAGCCATTTTGCCAGAACTTTGGAAGTATGCTTGGGGTCATTGTCCATTTGGAAGATCCATTTGCGACCAAGTTTTAACTTCCCGACTGATGTCTTGAGATGTTGCTTCAATGTATCCACATAATTTTCCTTCTCATGGTGCCATCTATTCTGTGAAGTGCACTAGTCGCTCCTGCAGCAATGCACCCCCACAATATGATGCTGCCACCCCCGTGCTTCACGGTTGGGATGTTCTTCGGCTTGCAAGCCTCCCCCTTTTTCCTCCAAACAAAACGATGATCATTATGGCCAAACAATTCTATTTTTGTTTCATCAGACCAGAGGACATTTCTCTAAAAAGTATGATCTTCGTCCCCATGTGCAGTTGCAAACCTTAGTCTGGCTTTTTATTGGCGGTTTTGGAGCAGTGGGTTCTTCCTTGCTGAGCGGCCTTTCTGGTTATGTCGATATAGGACTCGTTTTACTCTGGATATAGATACTTTTGTACCTGTTTCCTCCAGCATCTTCACAAGGTCCTTTTCTGTTGTTCTGGGATTGATTTGCACTTTTCGCACCAAAGTATGTTCATCTCTAGGAGACAGAACGTGTCTCCTTCCTGAGCGGTATGATGGCTGCGTGGTCCCATGGTGTTTATACTTGCGTACTATTGTTTGTACAGATGAATGTGGTACCTTCAGGCGTTTGGAGATTGCTCCCATGGATGAACCAGACTTGTGGTCTACAATTATTTTTCTGAGGTCTTGGCTGATTTCTTTTGATTTTCCCATGATGTCAAGCAAAGAGGCACAGGGTTTGAAGGTAGGCCTTGAAATACATCCACAGATACCTCCAATTGACTCACATGATGTCAATTAGCCTATCAGAAGCTTCTAAAGCCATGACATAATTTTCTGGAATATTCCAAGCTGTTAAAGGCGGTCAATTTATTGTATGTAAACTTCTGACCCACTGGAATTGTGATACAGTGAATTATAAGTGAAATAATCTGTCTGTAAACAATTGTTGGAAAAATTAATTGTGTCATGCACAAAGTAGATGTCCTAACCGACTTGCCAAAACCATAGTTTGTTAACAAGAAATTTGTAGAGTGGTTGAAAAACGAGTTTTAATGACTCCAGCCTAAGTGTATGTAAACTTCCGACTTCAACTGTATGCCATCCTGTCACTGAGAATAACCCACTTGTATTCATGTAGTGGGAAGCAAATCACATGCAGAGTGAAACAAAGGCCTTTTCTTCTGCTTTTCAGTTGTTTGGAGTGAAAATGTTTATGCAGATGTGAAATGAAATGTAAGTCTTCTTGGAGAATTAATTTGGACGCGCTCCTCATACCTTAACCTGCTCCACGCGTTTCAGTCTGTGTGATGTGGACCAGAGGTCAGCCACAGCTGCTTTCCATTCATACATACACAGCATTGAGAAATGAAGAGATGTCGTGCTTTATACTGAAAATCCAGCATGTTAAATCCTAGCTCTGATCATGACCCAGGAAAGAGAAACCTGATCCGTTACCCTGACAAAAAGCACTTGGAATAGGTAGGGGAGAGACTGGTACCCATATGACTAATAAAGGACCAAGTAGCTCAAACCATTCAAATGTCTCACTCTTCATTAGCAAAGCTACTTCAACATGTTTTCGAAATAATGACCTGGGCAATTACTCTACCTTCTGGGCAGTTCAATTTAAAACAAAAATGGAACTTTGCATGGATAAACAAGGGGAATTTTATTAATAACGTCAGCGCTCTTTCGGCTATTACAAAGAAACATTCAAGATAAAAACTTATTTTGCATGGCCTCATGGGGACACATTTACTAGACTCCAGTCTCTGGACAGGACAAAGTCTGCACCATCGGCCAGGTAAATTATAATAGATGTAAAGTACATATTCATTTCACCCATAGCTAGACATACTGGTCAGGAGATCATATATTCATTCATTTCATTAGGTCAACATGCACCAATACTGAATTAGATCATAGAGCGTGTAAGGAATAGCAGTCCCAAGACTAAATCCTTGACAGCACTTGTCTAAAGATATCTGGAATTGCCGTTACCCTCGTCAGTCAAGCAGAGGATGTAAAAGTACAAGATACCAATGATGTTTGAATTTTTCCTTTGAAATTCAAGAAGCGTAGGGAAAACAAGCAGTTCACTATGGTCCTGAAATTGTGCATAATTGGCACGAGTACTGTTCCAAAAATACAGTAGCAAGTTTATCGATCTATACACACAATGTCAAAGCACTGTCCGGTATAACAGTGTGTATAACAGTGCAATCCAACAATGTTAAATTTCAGGGGATGGTGTCTCTCCGATGTCCCAGATTCTCTTTTTACATGAAGTCATCCGAATCATTTCCATCCTGAAAAAGACTCCATTATCCGTTTCTGACATACTGAATGGTCGTATTGCAACAACAGTCATATAAACGATTAACAGGCCAGTCTATTTCTGAAAGAAACAGATAACTCAGATTATAACTCGGATGTTCGGATTTTGTTAATCAACTCACCTCATTTGTTGTCATATTGTCACTCGTCATCAGCGAAGAATAACTTCTGTTTAGGAACAATTACAGTGTAAGTTCATATCATTCACAGAAGTGACACGTGGTGTTTTGGGATGCCAGTCGAACATAGATGATGTAGCTAGGGAGATAACTTACTTGAGCTCCTCCAGCTCTCTTTTCTTTTTTATGTCATCTTTCTCTTTCTTTTTCAGATCTTGTATCTGGGCCTTCTTCTCGTTTCTCTCCTCCCTGTCTCGAGACTCTTTCTCTGCTGCTAAATCAGGGTATCGCTCGTCCTTTGTTTTCTCCACCCTGTTCACTATCTCATTGACCTTTTTCTCTACTGCCACGACCTTCACCTACAAAACAGTTGACAAAACAGGTCTAAATGATCGTTTTATAGAAATGACCAAAACCTCACAATACGGTGCAGTGTTGGATTTGGCTGCTCTGCTAAAACCATTGACAACTACATGCCGTTTTCAAAGGATTGTTAAATAAATGTTATAACCATTTGGTTTTAATGTCATCACCTCTTGAAGAGCATAGTCAGAACTACACATGTCCAATTATTCCACATTTAGCTTTATAATTAGACGTATACAGCATGTAACTGCATCCCTTTCATGATCAGTAAACATAAATTGACAATATATTTTTAGATATGCGAGGGTAGTCTATCCATTTGGCATGTAGCTAGCTACAACATGTTTCATTTAGCTTGCTTCATCAGAGATTAGGCTTTTGGAAAGAGCTTGACATCGGCAAATCCTCGTCCTGGTAAAGTTCTGTCGGACTACTGTCATCAGCACTGAAAGTTAGCTTGTTAACTAGCCATATTGACGTGATCTGTTATTAGCTAGCAAGCCAATTTGACATGGTCCATCAATCGATGTAGCCAATCATGTCTGTCAGCAGCAATTGTGATTTAACCCTCTTTAAAACAATGTTGAAGAGAATAATTTGTATGTGTCCTGCCGCTTGACAGGCAGAGCACACAAATGAACCTAAACCACACATACTTGTCAGGTATAGTTCACTTTAATCCAATTAATGGAGGATAACATTGAGAGACATCGTGAGTCTACCCTCAGGTATCTGAAATTACATGATCAATTGATGTTTACTGATCATGAAATCATGCAGTTACTTGCTGTATAACTCTGATGACAGAGCTAAATGTGGAATAATTGGACATTTGTAGGTCTGACAATGCTCTTCAAGAGGTGATGATATTAAAACCAAATAGTTCACATTTATTTAACAATCCCTTGAAAACGACACGCAGTTATCAATGGTGTTAGCAGAGCTGAGGGTCTCCTTGCAACCCAGCAGGCAAATCCAACGCTCTGCACCTTATTGTGACGTTTTATTGATAACAACCTATAGAAACAAAGAACATATGAACAATACAAGATGAGACACATATAAAAGTGACAGATCTGAAAGTAACACAGATTAATTTTGCCAGAAAGATCACTGACCTCCTTGTGTCGATGGAAACCTATTTGGCCTACATCCATGTCTCCTGTTTTCTTTAGGTTAGCCCATGGTGTGTAGACAACATTGATGTTGTTCATTTTACAACCTGTTAAAGAGTAATTAAGAGTTAAAAGGCTATCACCAAGTTTCCTGGAAATACTTGTGATATTGTATTAACTACTCTGTTATTTGTATCAAACTCACCAGGAAACTCAATGTATTACCTTGGATGCTGTTGTTTTTCACAAGCTGTGCACAGTCAATCAAGACTTCCTTGGGAATATCCTCTATTGTCAGTCCCTTAGGCATTCGCAGGTACACATGGGCAGAGGAGAGTTTATCCACATGAAACCTGTGGACACAATTATGATATAATTATTATAACAGCCTTAAGGCACACATACTAAAATAATCAATGCCATACAGTACCAGTCAAAAGTGTGGACACACCTACTCATTCAAGAGTTTCTTTATTTTTTAAACTTTTTTCTACATTGTAGAATAATAGTGAAGACATCAAAACTATGAAATAACACATATGGAATCATGTAGTAACCAAAAAAGTGTGAAACAAATCAAAATAATTGTTCAATTTGAAATTCTTCAAAGTAGCCACCCTTTGCCTTGATGACAGCTTTGCACACTCTTGGCATTCTCTTAACCAGCTTCATGAGGTAGTCATCTGGAATGCATTTGACTTAACAAGTGTGCCTTGTTGAAAGTTAATATGTGGAATTTAATTCCTTCTTAATGCGTCTGAGCCAATCAGTTGTGTTGTGACAAGGTAGGGGAGGTATACAGAAGATAGCCCTATTTGGTAAAAGACCAAGTCCATATCATGGCAAGAACTGCTCAAATAAGCAAAGAGAAACGACGGTACATCATTACTTTAAGACAAGAAGGTTAGTCAATACGGAACATTTCAAGAACTTTGAAAGTTTCTTCAAGTGCAGTTGCATTAACCATCAAGTGCTATGATGAAACTGGCCCTCATGAGGACCGCCACAGGAAAGGCAGACCCAAAGTTACCTCTGCTGCAGAGGATACGTTCATTTGAGTTACCAGCCTCAGTCATTGCAGCCCAAATAAATGCTTCACAGAGTTCAAGTAACAGCACATCTCAACATCAACTGTTCAGAGGGGACTGTGTGAATCAGGCCTTCGTGGTCAAATTGCTGCCAAGAAACCACTACTAAAGGACACCAATAATAAGAAGAGACTTGCTTGAGCCAAGAAACGAGCAATGGACATTAGACCTGTGGAAACTTGTATTTTGGTCTGATGAGTCCAAATTTGAGATTTTTGGTTCCAACTGCCGTGTCTTTGTGAGAAGCAGATTAGGTGAACGGAAGATCTCCACATGGAGCATGGAGGAGGAGGTGGTGCTTTGCTGGTGAAACTGTCAATGATTTATTTACAATTCAAGGCACACTTAACCAGCATGGCTACCACAGCATTCTGGAGCAGAATGGAAAATGACCCAACACACCTCCAGGCTGTGTAAGGGCTATTTGACCAAGTAGGAGAGTGTTGGAGTGCTGCATCAGATGACCCGGCCTCCACAATCACCCGACCTCAACCCAATTGAGATGGTTTGGGGTGAGTTGGACCACAGCGTGAAGGAAAGCAGCCAACAAGTGCTCAGCATGTGGGAACTCCTTCAAGACTTTTGGATGGAAAAGCATTCCAGGTGAAGCTGGTTGAGAGAATGCCAAGAGTGTCCAAAGCAGTCATCAAGGGAAAGGGTGGCTACTTTTTTGGTTACTACATGATTCCATGTGTGTTATTTCATAGTTTATGTCTTCACTATTCTTCTACAATGTAGAAAATAGTTTAAAATATATATATATATTTTAATAGAATGAGTAGATGGGTCCAAACGTTTCACTGGTACTGTACATACTACCACAGCCCTATTAGCTGATATAGGACTACTGTACCTTTGCTTAGCTCTAGGTGCCACCATGTGGATATTTTTCAACACTGCATAGAGTAATGTATCAGACAAATGTTCAGACTCAATGGTCAAATCCCAATAAGAGGCTCATGGTTTCAGTTATAAGCAGAGAGATATATGAGTTTCTCACCAAATGTCTTCAGGCCATCCATATTTGATGAGATCTTCATCTAATTGTGAGAAAGAAGCAGACAGTTAGCTGAGTAGGCATCTTTAATGCCGCTGACAACATGAATCATGGTTTGTTAGAAAACAACACTTTAAAATGACCAGCTACCTACTTTCATATTTGTCTTTCCCCATGTAGATAGTGTAGGGAGGTGTAACAACTGTACAATAAAAAAAAAATAAAAAAAAGCAAATGTTAGTTTTAGTTAGCTATATCAACAAGGCTTTGGGGCTAATAAAACACGAATAATATGACAATTTGCCTAGCTACACATTCCTGTCCATTCTCAGAACAGGACAATAACTCTGCCATCATCCACTCCACATGATTATTATTCCTAATTAAATGCCTAGCTTCATCTGCTGACCTGAATATGTCAACAAACATCCATGACGAATGACAACTCATGATTATATTTGTCAAGAAAGCTTTCTAGCTAGAAATCAAACGTAGCTATCTAACAAAATGATTCAAGAATATTCTCTAGGCTAGCTAGTTCAGTGCTAACTATGGGCGGGATAGCCAGCTAAAGAAAAGCTCACTTACTCACCGGCACTTGTGAAGTAAAACACCATCTTGCATAAATCGAAGAAACTGTTTTAAACTTTAGAAACAAAATAGGAATGGAGTACTTTACACACTTTCCAAATAACTAAATGTCCCTCATAACGAGATGATAACTGTGCTGACAGTCAATTTCGCATGGAAAGTTGACCCGGAAGTTGGCGGCGGTCACAAACCAACTATTTCCGCTTAGGTCATGCTGCTCCACTTTTTTTTCAAAGTGGGACGCGCTCATATGGTCATTGGGCGCGCTGTTCAAAAACAGTCTGCACGGGAACCGCGGGGAAAACAAGCCACACTCCAGAACTTTGCTACGTATTGGATCACTTTGGATTTGGTATGCATTTTTGAAGAACAATTTATTTGGTCAAAGTTAGCTAACTCTTTAGATGGCATTAAACATTTTGTCTTGCCTGTCAGCTGTTTGTTTGCACCAAAACGTTGCTAGCTAAAATAGTTAGCTCGCTAACAAGCCAATAATAATTTCAACCACAATAATAACAACTTAGCTAAAGTTAGTTTTTATATTAGTAACTTTTTAGTGAAAAGTCGCCGTCAAGTTTTATCATACAAAGGACATTCCCTCAAACATTTCGTTAACTTTGTAACTATATGCCACACAGTGTAATATTTGTGTCAGATCCATCCCGCCAATAATTATTCACTCAGACACTGAACTAACGTTAGCCAGCTGGCAACGGCTGCGCTGTCTATACATAATACACCATTACGTTTGTATTGCAATTATCTATTATTATTGCTAGATATGCTAGCTGATTCTGCGTGGTTAATTTATCTATCTATTGATTATCCAATGCGGGACCTAGCTAGCTAACGTTAATACTTCTACTTATTCTTCCAGTGAAGTTACAAACATGCCCAATACTACAAGGAAGAGGAAGCACTCTTCATTTGATTCTGACAGGTGAGTGACATGATGTCTATTAGTAAGTCATGTGTTAAATCAGTTATTAATCAATAATTCATGCATAAAACATTAAGTATGGCCTAACATCCTTGTAATTCTCCAACATTTTTAGTAACTCAGCCAAAAGGCCTGTTACAGATGGAGAATCTCCCCTAAAAAGGAAGTCATCTCGGTTGCCCGAGTCTCCACTAAAGATGTCCGTAAAACACCAGGAGAAAGAGAACTGCCCTTCTCCCCAGAGATCCCCAGCTCCATCTCCCCTAAAGATTGCTCTGAAGAGAGGCTCTCCGTTCAAGGCTGCTGTGGTAACAGGGTCCTTCTATGGTAAACGCAAACCTTTGTACCTGACACCCCTGGAGAGGAAGATGCTGAATGAGACCAAATCACCTCCAAGGCTGACCAGTGTGGATCCTTATGGAATGCCGACGGCTGCTGTAAAGAAAAGGATGAAGATTAAAAGTACCAAGGCCAAAAAGGTGGCCACTGTACACGGAATGAAGACTAGCGTAACGGGAAACTCCAAATCAAGCCTAATCAATTCCTCAAAGCCTAAAGCACCCGCCAGCACAGAGCAAGTGGAGCTGAAAAAAGGCATCACCTTGAACTTTGGCGGTTTAAAGCCTAAGCCTAAAATCTTCATTGGGGCTGCCTTTTTCAGCACAGGAAAAAAAACTTCCTCCATGTACAAAAAGTCTGCCTCGAAATCTACCAAGCCAGCTTTGAGATTTGAGAAAATAAAGGCCATGGTTCCTGCCTTAGAGGGAAAGCAAGAAAAAGTACAAGCCCCCTTTCCACAGCGACATGCTGTTGTAGTGAAGATACTGCAGGAAGAGCCAGAGTCTCTGCCCGGTGTGCAGGATGTACCAAAGAGTCCAGAGTCACTCAAGGCCCAGTCACCCAGAGCTATAGCAGAGAAATACGGCATGAACAAGGAAGTCAGGATTGTGTTAAGCCGATCTCCGTCTCCCACACGTCCAGCATCCCCAGAAATAAACACTCAGGTGAGCTGTATATCACTTGACTAGTGTTTAGCATAGGTCTCACTGTCTGTAAGCATATTGTATCTGTATTACATTTAGGATATTGTTCTTTCTGTTTGTAGGAGGAATTGATCACAAATACAGGTTCTGATGCCGTGTTTGATCTCAGTGACATTAGCCCATTAAACGGCATCATCAGTCCAGTCAAAGGTTGGTTGTTTATCGTTGGTCAATTAGCATTCATGTTTTTACTTAATGTCTTAATTTTCATTCATGGTTTCTCTCCCCTTTATGGAATCCTCAGCCGATGCTGTGTATCCAATCTTTGGATCTGCATCAACGAGGTAGGCAAAAACACTTCCATTTAATCTTTTTTTTTATAGCTAGAATGGTTTACTGCCCTCCAGGGATGGTATTATTTTCGGTCTTGCACATGGACAAATAGTAGTAACTCCACACACTGTCAACATGTGTATCGATGTATATATGCATTATCACTTTCTATTTTCTGCCTTTAGGCCCCAGAGGAAGGCAGCTCTGGACTCTCCAGTGAACTGCAGCACCCCCTCGAACCTTAGTCACCCCCTTCCCTCTGCTGCCAAGGAGAGGAGTGCCAGGAAGAAGAGGGAGACTAACAAACAGGCTGAGGCTGATGATCAACTCATCATCGTAAGTAAATCCTCTGGAAAGATGATGGATGGAAACATTGATGATGACCGTTGACTGCCTCTCACACTGTCATCTGTGAGCTTTGCCAATGCTCTTTGTTCTGTTCTGTGTTTACCTCAGGATGCTGGCCAGAAGCAGTTTGGTGCCACTGTGTGTGGGTCCTGTGGCATGATCTACAGTGCAGACAGCCTGGAAGACAACTTCCAGCACACACAGTTCCACCAGAGTTTTCTGGACGGAATTAAGTTTGTGGTACGTATGACTATGCATTTCCTCCCTTTCATCGACGCGTACAAGTTGCCCTAAGCATGTTGCTTTTAGAGTGGCTCCTTAATTTTTCCCCCCACAAAAGCTTAGCCAAAACCGTTGCCGTGGTTTAGCGAATAAAGTGAAACTGACCACTCACTCTTGATTTCTGACGGTTACTTAATCAGTGTTTCCTTCTCGTCCCCAGGGCTGGAAGAAAGAGCGGGTGGTAGCCGAGTTCTGGGATGGAAAAATCATTCTGGTTCTACCTGATGATCCAAAATACGCTGTCAAAAAGGTTTATCAATCATATCAGTGCCTGGGTCTGAAACAGCACCCTATTCCCTTCATAGTGCACTACTTTAGGCCCATAGGGTGAGCTTATGCACTTGGTGTGAATGGAATCGTGAACGCACTTGCTCATGCTTAATGATTTCTTTATTTTTTATTAGGCAGAAGATGTGAGGCGACTTGCTGACAACGAGTTGGGCTTCCAGCAAGTGTCCCTCCGCTGCCCCAGCCAGGCTAAAACGTACCTGTATGTGAACAGTGACGGGATGGTGGTCGGATGCCTCATTGCCGAGCACATACGACAGGTAACTTCTCTCTCCTCCTGTGCTGCTAAACTTTTGCACTCTGCTCCGATGTGTAACGTGCCAAACAAATGGTGGGTTTTTCAGTAATGGATCAGGAGTCTTTTTACCACAATATGATGTAATGGCCTGTGATAATGTACTTTTTTTTTGTGTGTGGTGTGCACGTGAAAGATTGTCTGCTTGATCAAGAAATTAACAAATATACGCTCAGTCAAATACGATTAATCGGACGTTAGCTTTTGCGGACAGTAAAGGGGTGGTCATTACCTGGCTCATTGCAGAGCTTGTAAGGGACCACGGGTCTCCTTCAGAGATAGAAAGGTAGCACACTGGAGGTGATAGCAATTCACTCGCTATCTTACAGGGGTATTTAGCGGAGTGACTAAGTGATTAGTCTATCTTGCCCTTTGTTTCCAGGGCTTCAGAGTGCTGGAGCAGCCAGTGCAGACCAAGGACATGACCAGGGAGGACTTCATGGAGCACCACAGAGCCTGGTGCTGCTCTACCACGCCAGAAAAGGCCATCTGTGGGGTCAGCCGCATCTGGGTGTTCAGCCTGGCCCGGAGGAAGGGCATTGCCACACGCATGCTCGACACAGTCAGGTTAGGAAATTATTACAGGTTAGGTAGTGCAAACTTACTTTTGATTTGTTAAACCGAGAAGTACAACAATTAAAATCGGCCAATACTGGTTTGAGGGCCAATTTCAGGGACGTATAGCTAAATGGAAGATGTATGTATGGCTTTTTTAAAATCTGAATGTATGTCATTTTCAGAAACTCCTTCGTGTATGGGAGCCACCTGACCAAGGAGGAAATAGCCTTCTCTGACCCCACCCCAGATGGCAAACTGTTCGCCACAAAGTACTGCGAGAAGCCTGCATTTATGGTCTACAATTTCATTGGTTAACTTAAAGCACAAGTTCAGACTTTTTTTTTTAATGCTTTGAGTTTGATCAATGTTTGCCCCTTTTTGAGTTTAATTTAAATCAGAAAGTTGGTTTGTTGAACATGCAAGTTATGGCTGTTGCAGTCAAATTCCATTAGTGTTGAACTCAAGTATATTCTCTTCTAAAGCTTATATATAGTTTTAATAAAATTTCTCACACTTCAAAGCCCAACTTCTTGACAAAATACATCATGCTCCATCAACACTAAATGGGTTTTTTTTTTCTCCCCAAAATACACCCATTTCACTAGTTTGTCTGTAATATGACAGTTGTGCCACTGCTATTCACAGAAATGTTGTGGGAGCTAAATAAAGAGTATGGCAGAGCATCTGAGCAATTTATTTAATCACATGATTGACATTCATTACACTTTACAGCATATAATGAATATACACTACACATTCCATTTTAGATTATGCAGCACAAACCATGTATGCCCACAGGACACAAATGCTCAAGTATTAGTCAACTCTAGTTTAAACAACTGGAGGAAAAACCTACTTCTTTGAATTCCTTCTCATAGCAGTATACTGAAATGTAAATAAAATGATTTACAAGTTTCACCTGAAAAAGGAGTACAGGACAGAATAATACAATGATATTACAAAAGTCAAGGTTTCTGGACACCGGTCTAGTCATGACAGTATGGTATGGCTTGATGGGACTGGTCAGTCTATGACAATGACCTCACTATTTTTGTTGTCCACCTGCATGTTGGACTCCAGAACCTGAACTATTTGGGTAGCTGAGGGGCGTTTCTGTGGATTCTCCTCCGTGCAGAGCCAGAACAGCTCCACCATTCTCTGGTAGGCTCCCCCGAGACTGTCAGAGTCCAGCACTGGCCTGGTGCCCAACTTCTCATAGTAGGCATCCTCATCAAAGCCGTCCTCCAATGAATCATCTGAGAATATAACGTCTATCCAATTATTTAAAACCATTCTTGTTTGGAACAGAAGTCTTACATAAATCCAAAACAAGTGAAATTGCCTTTTTAAATGAGCTCTAGACATATAGAACACTCCTTACCCCCCTCCTCACTGTCCAAAATCTCCATGTGAGGCATGGCCAGAGTCATCATCTCCCAAAGGGTCAGTCCGTAGGCAAAGATGTCTGCCTTGTCAGTGATCACTCCTCCCTCCAGAGCTTCCTTGGGCGTCCACGGCTCAGTGCCAACATACTCTGCTTTGGGGTTACTCACTGAGAGAGGAGCAGAAACAGGAAGAGGTTTAAACATGTCATACAGTGATTAAAGCATTGGTTTTCAGGCTTACTGGGCATTGGTATATTTGACCAACAGTTTATTTGTGAGTATTGGTGGTTCTCAGAAAATCCAAAAGTAGAATTTAAAGATCAAAGTTGGGAACATATGTGAGAAACGCTAAGAATAAAGATTTTTTTTTATGTATTATTTATTTAACCAGGTAGGCTAGTTGAGAACAAGTTCTCATTTACAACTGCAACCTGGCCATGATCAAGCAAAGCAGTTTGACACACAGAGTTACACATGGAATAGGCAAACATACAGTCAATAATGCAGTAGAAAAAGTATATACAGTGTGTGCGAGGGAGGTAAGGCAATAAATAGGCCATGGTGGCGAAGCAATTACAATATAGCAATTAAAACACTGGAATGGTAGATGTGCAGAAGATGAATGTGCAAGTAGAGATACTGGGGTGCAAAGGAGCAAGATAAATAAATGCAGTATGGGGATGAGGTAGTTGGATGGGCTATGTACAGGTGCAGTGATCTGACAGCTGGTGCTTAAAGCTAGTGAGGGAGATATGAGTCTCCAGCTTCAGTGATTTTTGCAGTTCGTTCCAGTCATTGGCAGCAGAGAACTGTAAGGAAAGGCGGTCAAAGGAGGAATTGGCTTGGGGGTGACCAGTGAGATATACCTGCTGGAGCGTGTGCTACGGGTGGGTGCTGCTATGGTGACCAGTGAGCTGAGATAAGGCTGGGCTTTACCTAGCAAAGACGTGTAGATGAGCTGAAGCCAGTGGGTTTGGCAACGAGTATGAAGCGAGGGCCAGCCAACGAGAGCATACAGGTCGCAGTGGTGGGTAGTATATGGGGCTTTGGTGACAAAACAGATGGCACTGTGATAGACTGCATCCAATTTGTTGAGTAAAGTGTTGGAGGCTATTTTGTAAATGACATTGCCGAAGTCGAGGATTGGTAGGATGGTCAGTTTTATGAGGGTATGTTTGGCAGCATGAGTGAAGGATGCTTTGTTGCGAAATAGGAAGCCAATTCTAGATTTAACTTTGGATTGGAGATGTTTGATGTGAGTCTGGAAGGAGAGTTTACAGTCTAACCAGACACCTAGGTATTTGTAGTTGTCCACATATTCTAAGTCAGAACCGTCCAGAGTAGTGATGCTGGACGTGCTGGCAGGGATCGGTTGAAGAGCATGCATTTAGTTTTACTTGCATTTAATTTAAAAGCAGTTGGAGGCCACAGAAGGAGAGTTGTATGGCATTGAAGCTCGTCTGGAGGTTAGTTAACACAGTGTCCAAAGAAGGGCCAGAGGTATACAGAATGGTGTCGTCTGCGTAGAGGTAGATCAGAGAATCACCAGCAGCAAGAGCGACATTGATGTATACAGAGAAGAGAGTCGGCCCGAGAATTGAACCCTGTGGCACCCCCATAGACTGCCAGAGGTCCGGACAACAGGCCCTCAGATTTGACATACTGAACTATATCAGAGAAGTAGTTGGTGAACCAGGCGAGGTAATCATTTGAGAAACCAAGGCTGATAAGAATGTAGTGATCAACAGAGTCGAAAGCCTTGGCCAGGTCGATGAATACGGCTGCACAGTAATGTCTCTTATCGATTGCGGTTATGATACAGTTTAGGACCTTGAGCGTGGCTGAGGTGCACCCATGACCAGCTCAAACCAGATTGCATAGCGGAGAAGGTACGGTGGGATTTGAAATGGTCGGTAATCTGTTTGTTAACTTGGCTTTCGAAGACCTTAAAGTCAGGGTAGGATAGATATAGGTCTGTAGCAGTTTGGGTCTAGAGTGTCTCCCCCTTTGAAGAGGGGGATGACTGCGGCAGCATTCCAATCTTTGAGAATATCAGGAGATACAAAAGAGAGGTTGAACAGGCTAGTAATAGGGGTTGCAACTATTTCGGCAGATCATTTTAGAAAGAGAGTAGAGGTCGACCGATTAATTAGGGCCGATTTCAAGTTTTCATAACAAAGTCGGTATTTTTGGACACCGATTTGGCCGTTTTTTTTTTTACACCTTTATTTAATCATTATTTAACTAGGCAAGTCAGTTAAGAACACATTCTTATTTTCAATTACGGCCTAGGAACCGTGGGTTAACTGCCTCGTTCAGGGGCAGAACGACATATTTTCACCTTGTCAGCTCGGGGATACAATCTTGCAAACTTACAGTTAACTAGTCCAACGCTATAACCACCTGCCTCTAGCTGCACTCCACAAGGAGACTGCCTGTTACGTGAATGCAGTAAGCCAAGTTAAGTTGCTAGCTAGCATTAAACTTAACTTATAAAAAACTCAATCAATCATAATCACTAGTTAACTACACATGGTTAATGATATTACTAGTTTATCTAGCGTGTCCTGCGTTGCATATAATCTGACTGAGCATTCAAGTATCTGACTGAGTGGTGGTAGGCAGCAGCAGGCTCGTAAGCATTCATTCAAACAGCACTTTCGTGCATTTTGCTAGCAGCTCTTCGTTGTGCGTCAAGCATTGCGCAGTTTATGACTTCAAGCCTATCAACTCCCGAGATGAGGCTGGTGTAACCGATGTTAAATGGCTAGTTAGTTAGCGGGGTGCGCGCTAATAGCGTTTCAAACGTCACTCGCTCTGAGACTTGGAGTGGTTGTTCCCCTTGCTCTGCATGGGTAACGCTGCTACGAGGTTGGCTGTTGTCGTTGTGTTGCTGGTTCGAGCCCAGGGAGGAGCGAGCAGAGGGACGGAAGCTATACTGTTACACTGGCAATACTAAAGTGCCTATAAAAACATCCAATAGTCAAAGGTTAATGAAATACAAATGGTAGAGGGAAATAGTCCTATAATTCCTATAATAACTACAACCTAAAACATCTTACCTGGGAATATTGAAGACTCATGTTAAAAGGAACCACCAGCTTTCATATGTTCTCATGTTCTGAGCAAGGAACTTAAACGTTAGCTTTTTTACATGGCACATAATGCACTTTTACTTTCTTCTCCAACACTTTGTTTTTGCATTATTTAAACCAAATTTAACATGTTTCATTATTTATTTGAGGCTAAATTGATTTTATTGAGGTATTATATTAAGTTAAAATAAGTGTTCATTCAGTATTGTTGTAATTGTCATTATTACAAAAAAAAATAAATTGGGCCGATTAGTCGGTATCGGCTTTTTTGGTCCACCAATAATCGGTATCGGTGTTAAAAAAAATCATAATCGGTCAACCTCTAAAAGAGAGGGTCCAGATTGTCTAGCCCGGCTGATTTGTAGGGGTCCAGATTTTGCAGCTCTTTCAGAACATCAGCTATCTGGATTTGGGTGAAGGAGAAATGGGGAGTCTTGGGCGAGTTGCTGTGGGGGGGTGCAGGGCTGTTGATCGGGGTAGGGGTAGCCAGGTGGAAAGCATGGCCAGCCGTAGAAAAATGCTTATTGAAATTCTCAATTATTTTGGATTTATCGGTGGTGACAGTGTTTCCTAGCCTCAATGCAGTGGGCAGCTGGGAGGAGGTGCTCTCCAGATGAGGAATTGATGTGCCTAAAAGCCCAATTATATAATACATTTAGGTATTGTAAACTTTTTTAGACCCTTTTTGTTCATACCCATGTTAATGTCTATAACTATAATTAATTACACACACACATTGCTCAAAATATTTACCAAAAGAAGCATTCAAGTTACCATGATAGGCTGTTAGGATAGGATTTTACTCTAAATACAAGTATCGATATGCAAACAAAGCTTTTCTGCAGTTGGTTTGAGGTTAACAAAACTCTTATTGCATTTCACTTGACAGTTCAAATGATTCACTATTGTGTCTTGACATATGTATAGGCCTACAGCCTATTTCTGAAATACAATAATATATAGACTTGTACAGTGCCTTGCGAAAGTATTCGGCCCCCTTGAACTTTGCGACCTTTTGCCACATTTCAGGCTTCAAACATAAAGATATAAAACTGTATTTCTTTGTGAAGAATCAACAACAAGTGGGACACAATCATGAAGTGGAACGACATTTATTGGATATTTCAAACTTTTTTAACAAATCAATAACTGAAAAATTGGGCGTGCAAAATTATTCAGCCCCTTTACTTTCAGTGCAGCAAACTCTCTCCAGAAGTTCAGTGAGGATCTCTGAATGATCCAATGTTGACCTAAATGACTAATGATGATAAATACAATCCACCTGTGTGTAATCAAGTCTCCGTATAAATGCACCTGCACTGTGATAGTCTCACAGGTCTGTTAAAAGCGCAGAGAGCATCATGAAGAACAAGGAACACACCAGGCAGGTCCGAGATACTGTTGTGAAGAAGTTTAAAGCCGGATTTGGATACAAAAAGATTTCCCAAGCTTTAAACATCCCAAGGAGCACTGTGCAAGCGATAATATTGAAATGGAAGGAGTATCAGACCACTGCAAATCTACCAAGACCTGGCCGTCCCTCTAAACTTTCAGCTCATACAAGGAGAAGACTGATCAGAGATGCAGCCAAGAGGCCCATGATCACTCTGGATGAACTGCAGAGATCTACAGCTGAGATGGGAGACTCTGTCCATAGGACAACAATCAGTCGTATATTGCACAAATCTGGCCTTTATGGAAGAGTGGCAAGAAGAAAGCCATTTCTTAAAGATATCCATAAAAAGTGTTGTTTAAAGTTTGCAACAAGCCACCTGGGAGACACACCAAACATGTGGAAGAAGGTGCTCTGGTCAGATGAAACCAAAATTGAACTTTTTGGCAACAATGCAAAACGTTATGTTTGGCGTAAAAGCAACACAGCTCATCACCCTGAACACACCATCCCCACTGTCAAACATGGTGGTGGCAGCATCATGGTTTGGGCCTGCTTTTCTTCAGCAGGGACAGGGAAGATGGTTAAAATTGATGGGAAGATGGATGGAGCCAAATACAGGACCATTCTGGAAGAAAACCTGATGGAGTCTGCAAAAGACCTGAGACTGGGACGG
Organism: Oncorhynchus mykiss; assembly: GCF_013265735.2. Classification (NCBI taxonomy): domain Eukaryota; kingdom Metazoa; phylum Chordata; class Actinopteri; order Salmoniformes; family Salmonidae; genus Oncorhynchus; species Oncorhynchus mykiss. Next base: position 18,386,075 of record NC_048568.1, on the reverse strand, counting down.
AGATTTGTCTTCCAACAAGACAATGATCCAAAACATAAAGCAAAATCTACAATGGAATGGTTCAAAAATAAACATATCCAGGTGTTAGAATGGCCAAGTCAAAGTCCAGACCTGAATCCAATCGAGAATCTGTGGAAAGAACTGAAAACTGCTGTTCACAAATGCTCTCCATCCAACCTCACTGAGCTCGAGCTGTTTTGCAAGGAGGAATGGGAAAAAAATTCAGTCTCTCGATGTGCAAAACTGATAGAGACATACCCCAGGCGACTTACAGCTGTAATCGCAGCAAAAGGTGGCGCTACAAAGTATTAACTTAAGGGGGCTGAATAATTTTGCACGCCCAATTTTTCAGTTTTTGATTTGTTAAAAAAGTTTGAAATATCCAATAAATGTCGTTCCACTTCATGATTGTGTCCCACTTGTTGTTGATTCTTCACAAAAAAATACAGTTTTATATCTTTATGTTTGAAGCCTGAAATGTGGCAAAAGGTCGCAAAGTTCAAGGGGGCCGAATACTTTCGCAAGGCACTGTATTGTCCTGCCTTTTTCTTTGAGAGGTTCGACAACCTCATGGACAAGAGGAACACCGATGTGAGAATGCTGTTCATGGACTACAGCTCAGTGTTCAACACGATGGTGCCCACAAAGCTTATCACTAAGCTAAGGACCCTGGGACTAAACACCTCCCACTGCAACTGGATCTTGGACTTCCTGACAGGCCGCCCCAGGATGGTAAGGGTAGGCAACAACACATCTGCTACGCTGATCCTCAACACTGGGGCCCCTCAGGGGTGCGCGCTTAATCCTCTCCAGTATTCCCTGTTCACCCACGACTGTGTGGCCAAGCATGACTACAACACCATTATTAATTTTGCTGAAGACAACGGTAGTAGGCCTGATCAAAGACAAATATGAGACTGCCTATAGGGAGGAGGTCAGAGACCTGGCATTGTGGTGCCAAGACAACAACCTCTCCCTCAACGTGAGCAAGACAAAGGAGCTGATTGTGGATTACAGGAAAATGAGGGCCGAACACACCCCCGTTCCTTGGTGTCCACATCACCAACAAACGAACACACCAAGACAGTCGTGAAGAGAGCACGACAACACCTTTTCTCCCACAGGAAACTGAAAAGATTTGGCATGGGTCCCCGGATACTCAAAAAGTTCTACATCTGCACCATCGAGAGCATCCTGACCTGTTCCATCACCGCCTGTTACGGCAACTGCTCGGCATCCGACTAAGGCACTACAGAGGGTAGTGCGTACGGCCCAGTACATCACTGGGGCCAAGCTTCCTGCCATCCAGGACCTACAGCGGATTCAGAAAGTATTCCGAACCCTTTACTTTTTCCACATTTTGTTACATTATAGCCTCTGATTCAGCGCGGTTTGGTTAAATGCAGGAGACATTTCAGTTGAAGGCATTCAGTTGTACAACTGACTAGGTATCACCCTTTCCTTCTTCTAAAATAGATTACATAGTTTTTTTCCCCTCATCAATCTACACAAAATACCCCATAATGACAAAGCAAAAACAGGATTTTAGAAATATTTTCAAATATATATATATATTTTTTTTTTAAACTATCACATTTACATATGTATTCAGACCCTTTACTCAGTACTTTGTTGAAGCACCTTTGGCAGCAATTATAGCCTCGAGTCTTCTTGGGTATGATGCTACAAACTTGGCACACCAGTATTTGAAGAGTTTCTCCCATTCTTCTCTGCAGATCCTCTCAAACTCTGCCAGGTTGGATGGGGAGCATTGCTGCACAGCTATTTTCTGGTCTGTCCAGAGATGTTTGATCAGGTTCAAGTCCGGGCCCTGGCTGGGCCACTCAAGGACATTCAGAGACTTGTCCCGAAGCCACTCCGGCGTTGTCTTTGCTGTGTGCTTAGGATCGTTGTCCTGTTGGAAGGTGAACCTTCGCCCCAGTCGGAGGTCCTGAGCGCTCTGGAGCAGGTTTCATCAAGGATCTCCGTTCATCTTTCCCTTGATCCTGCAGCTGAAAAACATCACCACAGCATGCTGCCACCACCACGCTTCACCGTAGGGATGGTGCCAGGTTTCCTCCAGACGTGAGACTTGGCATTCAGGCCAAAGAGTTCAATTGTGGTTTCATCAGACCAGATAATTTTGTTTCACGGTCAGAGTCTTTAGGTGCCTTTTGGCAAACTCTAAGTGGGCTGTCATGTGCCTTTTACTGAGGAGTAGTTTCCGTCTGGCCACTCTACCATAAAGGCCTGATTGGTGGAGTGCTGCAGAGCTGGTTGTCCTTCTGGGAGGTTCTCCCGTCTCCACCGAGGAACTCTGGAGCTCTTTCAGAGTGACCATCGGGTTCTCTGTCACCTCCCTGACCAAGGCCCCCTCCTGATTGCTCAGTTTGGCTGGGCGGCCAGCTCTAGAAAGAGTCTTGGGGGTTCCAAACGACTTCCAGTTAAGAATGATGAAGGCCACTGTGTTCTTGGGGACCTTCAATGCTGTAGAAACGTTTTGGTACTCTTCCCCAGATCTGTGCCTCGACACAATCCTGTCTCGGAGCTCTAAGGACAATTCCTTCGACCTCATGGCTTGGTTTTTGCTCTGACATGCACTGTCAACTGTGGGACCTTGTATAGACAGGTGTGTGCCTTTCCAAATTATGTCCAATCATTTGAATTTACCACAGGTGGACTCCAATCAAGTTGTAGAAAGATCTCAAGGATGATCAATGGAAACAGGATGCACCTGAGCTCAATTTCGAGACTCATAGCAAAGGGTCTGAATACTTATGCAAGTAAGGCATTTCAGTTTATGTTTAATACATTTGCAAACATTTCTAAAAACCTGTTTTCTGGTTGTCATTATGGGGTATTGTATGTCGATTGATGAGGAAGAAAAGTAATTAATTTTAGAATAAGGCTGTAACGTAACAAAATGTGGAAAAAGTCAAGGAGTCTGAATACTCTCCGAATGCACTGTATATACCAGGTGGTGTCAGAGGAAGGCCCCCAAAAAATTCAGACTCCAGTCACCCAAGTCAGACTGTTCTCTCTGCTACCGCATGGCAAGCCTAGGTCCAAAAGGCTTGCTACCCCAAAGTCCTAAGACTGCTGAACAATTAATAAAATGGCCACCCGGACTATTTACATTGACACCCCCTCTCCTTTCTTTTAACACGGCTGCTACTCGTAGTTTATTATCTATGCATAGTCACTTTACCCCTACCTACTGCACATGTACTAATGACCTCGACTAACCGGTACCCCTGCACATTGACTCTGTACAGGTACCCCCGGTATATAGTCTCGTTATTTTATTGTTTTACTGTTGATTTATTTATTTTTTTACTTTAGGTTATTTTGTAAATATTTCCTTAACTATATTTCTTGAACTGCATTGTTGGTTAAGGGCTTGTAAGTAAACATTTCACGGTAAGGTCTACAGCTGTTGTATTCGGTGCATGTGACAAATACAATTTGATGAATAAAATAGATTGTTTACATAGCAAACCACCTGCACATTGTTTGTTACTCTATACCCTTCCCTACTATGAATAGAAACGCTGTGTTTCCCAGAAAGCATGAGCATGATGTAACCACTGGGCATGTGTTCCATTAGGCCCAGGACATGAGTGCGCGCAACACTATGAAAATCATCAACAGCTATGTTGCAAGAACAACAGATGTTTGGCATTACACCCCAAGACCTAAACTAAAGAGGGTTAGGAATGCATTTTGTTCAGGTCCTACATCCGGCTAATTTCTCAGGTTCACACTTTCTAAACAGAGACAAAGACAGGTTGTCTAACAACAGCAACAGACCAAAATACCAAGTCCTGCCTATTTTACCAGTGTTTGAGTGTATGTATTGAGCTCAGATGTTGATATCTACCTTTCATATTCTCATCCAACTGCAAGGAGACTCCCACATCACAGATTTTGACAGTCTCAAAGTTTCCCTTGATGACAACATTGCAAGACTTCATGTCGCCATGTAGTAGCTTCTTCGCGTTGTGAAGGTACTGAAGGTGAAACAAATATACATTTCAAGCATTTCCTTAATATATTTTCTATACCAATTGTACACAGCCATATGCGTTTGATTCCCATTAAAATATGGAATAACATGAAGCATCTGGTAACTGACAGTGAATGAGAAAACAGGAAAATCATTTCCATTTAAGAGGGGTGTTTCATGGTGGTTTTTCAGTTAATTTGGTCATAGCTAGGCCATGAATCAAAGATTCCTATACTCAGTAATGGTGCTGTTTAAGAACTGCTGCATGAAGCAACACCCCTTCAGGGGATTACAGAACATTTGAAATCCTAAACCTGAAATTGTTGACGTAATGACACTAATGGAGGAGAAACTCAAATACCCTTCATCACCACGTATTATTCACGTTGATTGAGGGGAAATGTATAACAGTAATCTTGAATTACATTTGCTTACATGACCTCTCTGCCCCAAAGCATGAGAATAGAGCCAATCCATATCGATGAGCTGGATGATCACATCCAGTCGACACTTACAGTACTCCTGGTATTACAGCTTTATATTACAAGCAATATCTCCATTCCTCCCCCTGTAACCCATTCCAGACCAGGTGAAAACTAGATTCAAAAGATGAGCAGGATGTTACCTGTAGGCCACGTGCCACATGTAAGGCCACTTTATCAATGGTGGCAGCTGGAAAAGCCTTCAGGCCCTCCTCTCTCCTCCTCTCTATCAGGTCGTTCAGGGACTGCTCCCCACCATACTCCATGGCCAGGCACTTGGAGCCATCCTTGGCAGTGGTGAAGGCACGGAATCCAACAATGTTTGGGTGGTGCAGGCCTTTCAGGATCTTTGCCTCGTCACTGAGTCTTCTCTGGAATACACCCACCTGTTTTGAGGCACATTTGCTGTTGATCTTTTTGACAGCCCATGGAGACTGGTTAAATGTACCAAGTCTGCAAAAGAGCACATAGGAACATGACATACCAACTCCATAGGTAATATTGAGAAGCTAAATGACAGAATATACTGTAAAGAGATGTATAGGAAAGATATACCAATGATGTGTATTTAACATATGGAGATATCCCACAAAACAAACCTGTTCATGAGATAAACATTCACCCCAGTTCCACATCCCAGTTTCTTCATGAAAGGGGAGGCAGGGATGATTATAGGGGTTCTAGGACTGGGTGCGCCATCAGATAGAGGGCTTTTAATCTTGTCTGGTTTGCAGGGCGTCTTAAATGCATTCACATCACTGGCAATAGAAGAGTCCATTCTTTCACCGATCTGTGAACACATAAGACAGAGTCAAAGTACCTCAATGCTAGCAAAGCTGGCTAGCTAACTTCAATAACAATCATAATCTATCGCAAGGACCCAAAATTAGCGATCAATTTACTCAAGTGCGAATATTATATTTTTACGTAACTAACGTTACAGCATAATGTGATAAAGGTTTATGAACAAATTCAGTGATTATTCTTACCAATGTTTCTGTCCTGTATTGTCTTGATCACAAAAGATGCAGTAGAATAGGCGCCCAACGTTTAAAAATCCAAAATGTTTTCGTAGGTCAAATACAGGCACCCTAGAAGGACAAACTGCAATCTGTCAAAATTATTGAAAAAAGCGTTTCTAAAATATGTAGCCTCCCAACTATCTGAAATACAGGTCAGGGGCATTAACACATTGTTTTGTGTATAATATAAAGTACTGATGTAGCTAATGGTGTTTCTGGTTTGATTAAAACTCTGTTTATGCTTGTAGTATATTTGTAAATATTTGTAAATATTTGTAATGTAAAATACATTGATTACACCACCAGAGAGCAGACTTAGGCGCTAAATAGAGAGGAAAGTTGTGTGTGGACTGTGGGCACATCTATACTGAGTGTACAAAACATTAAGAACACCTTCACTACGGAACATTTCAAGAACTTTGAAAGTTTCTTCAAGTGCAGTTGCAAAAACCATCAAGCACTATAATGAAACTTCCTTTTTCTTACATTTTTATCTTTGGGCCCGAATCCTGGATTCCAGTAGTTTACAGATATCCATAATTTCAGATATTCTGCAGATCCAGGAACAAATTCCATGTTTCATTTGTTATTTATCCAGCCACATTTGAGCAGATGTCTGCTGCAGCCTGCATGTGTGTCTACAATCATCCCAAGCACAGTTGGGGCTCATTGATAGTGTCTCGCCACATTTCTCCACATAGCCATGGCAGACCATGCCCAAGCCATATTGCACTTCCAGGCGGTACTGCATGCTGTTTAATCCTTGGTAAAAACGGATTTCAATAGGGACATACCTAATCAATTGTACAACTGAATGCATTCAATTGAAATGGCTCTTCTACATTTCAGAGTGGTGCCTTAATCAACATCTACATCATCAGCGCCCAGGGAACAGTGGGTTCACTGCCTTGCTCAGAGCAACAGATTTTTACCTTGTCAGCTCAGGGATTCGATCCAGCAACCTTTCTGTTACTGGCACAACGCTCCTACCCGCCAGGCTACATGTAGTTTCCTCTCTTTCCTTCAACCTGATATAGCAGAAACATAGTATAATATGAAGAACACAGTACCTTGGTTAGAAAACAAATGTTCAACTAAACCTCAGAGGGAAATTAGCAAATTTGTCTGTGCTTGCTACATGTTGTGGTTGGTTTTATAGAAAAGTAGAGTGTGTTCCTTGGTCAAACCTCAGCATGGGCTCTGGTTGGGGAGAAGGAGCTGTCCCTGGCTCTGCTCAAATTGGGTAGATTCGGGGGAATCCACAATTGAATCATTTCATGCATGTTTTCAATGTCAAACATTGTTCTGTAGACATGGTTTATTTGTCCATTATTTTACTTGAATAATCAACTGCATTTTGACCACCGTCTTATTGTTTAGCTTTACAGTATTTTAGATCATGTCCAGTGTATACACAGTACCAGTCAAAAGTTTGGACACATCTACTCATTCAAGGGTTTTTCATTATTTGTACTATTGTCTACATTGTAGAATAACAGTGAATACATCAAAACTATGAAATAACACATGGAATCATGTAGTAAACAAAAAAGTGTTAAACAAATCAAAACATGTTTGAGATTCTTCAAAATAGCCACCGTTTGCCATGATGACAGCTTGCACATTCATGGCATTCTCTCAACCAGCTTCATGAGGTACTCCCAGTCACCTGGAATGCTTTTCAATTTACAGGTGTGCCTTGTCAAAAATTCATTTGTGGAATTTCTTTCCTTCTTAATGCGTCTGAGCCAATCAGTTGTGTTGTGACAAGGTAGGGTGGTATACAGAAGATAGCCCTTTTTGGTAAAAGACCAAGTCCATATTATGGCAAGAACAGCACAAATAAGCAAAGAGAAATGACACTCCATCATTACTTTTAAGACATGAAGGTCAGTCACTACGGAACATTTCAAGAACTTTGAAAGTTTCTTCAAGTGCAGTCACAAAAACCATCAAGCGCTATGATGAAACTGGCTCTCATGAGGACAACCACAGGAAAAGAAGACCCAGAGTTACCTCTGCTGCAGAGGATAAGTTCATTAGAGTTAACAGCCTCAGAAATTGCAGTTCAAGTAACAGACACATCTCAACATCAACTGTTCAGAAGAGACTGCGTGAATCAGGCCTTCATGGTCAGATTGCTGCAAAGAAACCACTACTAAAGGATACCAACAATAAGAGAGACTTGCATTGACCAAGAAACACGAACAATGGACATTAGACCGGTGGAAATCTGTCCTTTGGTCTGATGAGTCCAAATTTGAGATTTATGGTTCCAACCGCTGTGTCTTTGTGAAACACAGAGTAGGTGATTGGATAATCTCTGCATGTGTGATTCCCACCGTGAAGCATGGAGGAGGAGGTGTGATGGTGCTTTGCTGGTGACACTGTCAGTGATTTATTTAGAACTCAAGGCACACTTAACCAGCATGGCTGCCACAGCATTCTGCAGTGATACTCCATCCATCTGGTTTGCGCTTAGTGGGATGATCATTTGTTTTTCAACAGGACAATGACCCAACACACCTCCAGGCTGGCTGTGTAATGGCTATTTTACCAAGATGGAGTGCTGCATCAGATGACCTGAACCTCCAAAATCACCCGACCTCAACCCAATTGAGATGGTTTGGGATGAGTTGGACGGCAGAGTGAAGGAAAAGCAGCCAACAAGTGCTCAACATGTGTGGGAACTCCTTCAAGACTGTTGGAAAAGCATTCCTCATGAAGCTGGTTGAGAGAATGACAAGAGTGTGCAAAGCTGTCATCAAGGCAAAGGGTGGCTACTTTGAAGAATCTAAAATATTTTTTGGTTACTACATGATTCCATATGTGTTATTTCATAGTTTGATGTCTTATCATTCTACAATGTAGAAAATAGTAAAAAATAAAAAACCCTTGAATGAGTAGGTGTGTCCAAACTTTTGACTGGTACTGTATATTAATACATTCTGTAGCTATATGGACATGTTGACAGAATGTGTGTTCCAACACAGCTCTCAGCAGCATCTTCATCTGAACATTCAATCATTCATCCTCCCAGACACAGGAGACAGAAGATTGTTCAGGAAATCCAGGCCAACAGCCACTGATAACTCTCTCTAGTTTACAATAGCAAACAGCCTTTGTCAAATCTCAAGGGAGGACTCTTTCTTATAGAACTTATCCTGTCCAGAATACACATGGACACATGGGGGAGTTCAGGAAGGCTCTGGGGAAGCTTACACTTCTAGCAGTGCTGATTACTGGAACTGCTCTTTCTCTCGCTGAGTTCTGTGACGTGACCCTAAACTGCTCTGAACAATGTAGTTTCTTTCTATAAATGGACTGAAGAGGTATAGTTATTGAGCCCACTACCCCTTGCACAAAATCTCTATAAATGGTTGCACTGTTATTTCAAACCCCTCTTACAGAGCTGACTCAATGTGACAGCCATGGATGTTAATGCCAGAGAGAGGTCCTCTGGGAACTATAGAGGATAATGGAGTCCAACGGTTCCTGTGTCCATCTGTGAATTCCCCTGAATTATCACTTCAGAAATATTGTCCTTGGTCATACCTTAAATAAAATACTTGTTGTTTGTCTGCGTTTGACATAAAACTGAGGGTAGAAAATAATTTGAGACAGTTCCAGATGCTAAGGACTTTTCACAATGGGAGTGTATGAAACAGATTAACCTAAACATTTCACAATGCAAAATTAAATATGTTCTTATTCAAACATTGTTTAGAAGCATCTTCCCCTCAGCCGTAATTCAGGGTCTTTGTTCTCCCTAGGCTCACCATATGCTGAGGTGATCAGGTGATTCTCCAGCAATCATTTCTATGTTCGTCCTTCCATGTGGAACCACTTTTAAGGTAATTGCTTCTCAGTTGTCAAACCAGAGATGACATACCCAACTTCCTCTATCCCTCCTCACCTGTTCTCTTGATGTACTGTATCTAGGGTATGGGCTAGGATTACTTAGCTTTCAACTGAACTGCCTCAACCATTTTCATCTTAATCAGAAAATAATCAAGTCCACATGTATAAACAAATGTATATTTTATTATTTCCATGGTACATGAACAATTAAAACATCTGAAAAATCTAGTACAAAGTATTGTTTAATGGACATATGAAATATTCTTGTCACATATTCACTGTATTTATTTATCTATTTCATACTACTTCAGGTATTGTTGTCTGGGTGTTATGACCAGCACAATCGATAAGCAGATATTTACATTCCTCAGCAGTCCCTTTGTCCAATAAAAGTGGTGATTAGGGCCACAGTATAACCAAGTATAACCATAGTATAACAAATCAACCAATCTCGACTTCACATAGCAATCATACCATCCTGGCATTTGATAGTATGTTCCCAAAGTGGAAACCTGGGTTTGTGGTCCCTATTATACAAAGCAAATGTGTGCAGTCTGCTCCCTTAAACGTATGTGAAAAAGCATTGCATGACAGTGATTCATTTCCAGCACAGTTGAAGATCCATGCAAGAATAACCTCTGTTATGTTCACAGACTAACTGCACCCTGGTTGAATATCTGAGACAGGATTATAATAGAGATGATCACGTACTGTAGGAATATCTATCAGAATAATATCTACCAGAATAAATGTTTTGTATGAAAATATTTTAGGTAGAAAACATTTTTTCTCCTTTCTTTTCTGTTGAAGGACCTTTCCCAAGAGGGAAGCATGATCAGTCTGAGTGAAAATATATAGAGATTGTAAGGTATTCTCCTTGGCTGTTGGCTTAGAAAACGAGTGCATTGCAACACCTCTATAGCACTTGTCTGCACATGAACCTAAGTTGATAAAAGTGAGGACCATTTCTGAGGGGAGCTGCTCTACTGCTCCAGATGAAATACTGAGATAGTCCAGATTCATGAGTCTGAGAGTGGATCAAACCTAGTCCTCAGGACCTCCGCACATTTCATTGTTTATCCCAAATCAATATTTGGCAAGGGATCATCTACAGAAATATTTTTCTTACAGCCATCATATCATGTCAACACGTGATTTACTTGTGAAAGTATCTTACATCAGGGGTTGGTTTTGTTTATTTCACACAATAATACATATTTCCCTGTTTCATTTCCTGTGAGAAACCTCAATACATTGTGCATGTTTTACCATTTCACTTTATTTTCCCCAAACTGTAACTTACTCTCTTAGGCTGTAATTTGTCTTACTCATCGTTAGAGTCATGGTTTCCATACGTAAACCAAGCGTCAATCTTCCAACCGCCCATGCAATTATCGATGAAGAGGGTGACATTTTTGGGCTCTAACAAAAAAAACTGTTGAAGGGAGAAGCAAAAACGAGAGAGAGAGAGAAACTCTCATTCATGATGATAAAAAACAATGCTTGGCTCTACAGGCAGAAATAGTAAAATTGTCAGACACAAACCAATAAATCGTACTAGGGCCAAGTCATACATCCATTTAAAATGGCATCTCTTCCCCTTTCTTTTCTTTGTAATCGCTTTATCTATCAAAAATTTGACAAACATTTGTGACTGACCATTTTTTAAGTTGATCCATTTTTGGCACTGAATCTAGTTCAGCTAAGAAGTATCTGCTATTGATAAACCTACTTTACATGAACAATAGCCATCCAAGAGGCCCTAAGGGGTCTGAAATCAAAGCATGTTTGCACATAACTGTCAAATCAGTTGCCCACAGCGGTGGGTGGGTGTAGGACAGCAGGATACAGCTCTTCTGCTCTACCTCACGCTGCCTGTCAACTGCAACTAATCTCAGCAGTTTGTAACTGAACTCGGTGGGGGTTCAAATGGTCGGTGTTAGGTGTTGCATGTCACCCCCGCATCCTCCACATGCCCACAGTTTGTCTTACCCCAGCCTGAGAACTTGCACTGGTGAATGGTGTCCTCGTTCCCAACGCAGGCCACATCATCCATCCAGATGAGCCCAGTACCTGTATAGAGAAAGAGAGAGAGCGACAGACAGACAGACAGACAGACAGACAGACAGACAGATAGACAGACAGAGAAATTAAGAGGGCAGACATACTTTAGTCAAGATGAACCTAACAGTGAACATATGTCCTCTCAGCCTCCCACTGTTATTAATTTTAAAAAATCCAGATCGACTCCAGTATTCAGGACTTACAGAAAAGTATGATTCACAGCTAAGATGATAAAGGAGGGATATACAGGGAGGGAATATAGGGGCGGCCAAGTATCAGGCACCTGCTATTCTATTGTTTTTCTTCGCAAATCACAGCCTTTATCTGAATGAAAGAGAGTGTGATAGCAGTCTGGTCTGGTCATACTCAGGCTCCTCTTACTCATCACACTACTCTCCTCTGAGAGCCCTTGGAAGCGTCAATGTGAGGCAGATATCTGGCAGAGGGATGAGAGCATGTCATGGCTTCACAAACACAGAGGCTCTGGAGACTGGCGCAAGCCTCTCCTCTCTCCTCTCCCCTGTCCACAGGCACCAGGCAGGGTAGCCAAGAGCCACCAGAGGGGACCTCTGGCATGGAATCTATGTCTGAAATTGGGTTTATTGTGGTATCAATTACATTGAAGACAGAACTGAGAGGCCAACAAACATACGAGACGACACCCTCTAGTGCCTGTGTCCCGGTCCAAATTAAAATCATTTCAAGACCCAGTCAAAATCTCTCGATGGCTTAAGTAATAATTGCTGACTGAAGAATGATGTGCAAAATGAATGTCCAACGTATGAACACTAACTTAGGAACTCCATTGTTCATGATAATGAGTTGTGAATTACAACGGTAGATGTGGGACACTAAATTCATCATTGGGTTTGAGAACAAAATTCACTTTCAATCGTTATGTATAGGTTCAGAACATTTGTGAAACAGCACAGTTAAAATATATGGTAAATAGAAAACTAAACTGGATGGTCTTCAGATACAGATGGGAGGGGTTGAGGGTAATTGAAGGATTGGATTCAAAACAAACAAAAGATAACTAATGTAAAATACACTGTGTCCGATCTAATTTGCCTACTTGCCAAATAAGCAGGTTAGAGAAAGACATAGGACCTCAAATATACAGTGCATTCGGAAAGTATTCAGCCTTATTCTAAAATTGATTAAAATGTGTTTTTCCTCATCAATCTACACACAAAACGCCATAATGACAAAGCAGAAACAGATTTTAGAAAAATGTTGCAAATGTATAAATATAAAAAAAACGAAAATATCATATTTACATAAGTATTCAGACCCTTTACTCTGTACTTTGTTGAAGCACCTTTGGCAGCGATTACAGCAACGAGTCTTCTTGGGTATGATGATACAAGCTTGACACACCGGTTTTTGGGGAATTTCTCCCATTCTTCCCTGCAGATCCTCTCAAACTCTGTCAGGTTTGATAGGGAGCATCGCTGCACAGCTATTTTCAGGTCTCTCCAGAGATGTTCGATCAGGTTCAAGTCCGGGCCCTGGCTGGGCCACTCAAGGACATTCAGAGACTTGTCCCGAAACCACTCCTGCATTGTGTTGGCTGTGTGCTTAGGGTCAATGTCCTGTTGGAAGGTGGACCTTCGCCCCAGTCTGAGGTCCTGAGCCCTCTGGAGCAGTTTTTCATCAAAGATCTCTCTGTACCTTGCTCCGTTCGTCTTTCCCTCGATCCTGACTAGTCTCCCAGTTCCTGCCGCTGAAAAACATCACCACAGCATGATGCTGCCACCACCATGCTTCACCGTAGGGATGGTGCCAGGTTTCCTCCAGACGTGATGCTTGGCATTCAGGCCAAAGAGTTCAATCGTGGTTTCATCAGACCAGAGAATCTTGTTTCTCATGGTCTGATAGTACTTTAGGTGTCTTTTGGCAAACTCCAAGTGGGCTGTTATGTGCCTTTTACTGAGGAGTGGTTTCCGTCTGGCCACCCTACCATGATTGGTGGAGTGCTGCAGAGATGGGAGATCCTTCCAGAATGACTGCCATCTCCACAAAGGAACTCTGGAGTTCTGTCAGAATGACCATTGGGTTCTTGGTCACCTCCCTGACCAAGGCCCTTCTCCCCTGATTGCTCAGTTTGGCCGGGCGGCCATCTCTAGGAAGTATCTTGTGGGTTCCAAACTTCTTCCATTTAAGAATGATGGAGGCCACTGTGTTCTTGGGGACCTTCAATGCTGCAGAAATTTTTTGGTACCCTTCCCCAGATGTGTGCCTTGACACAATCCTGTCTCAGAGCTCTACGGACAATTCCGTTGACCTCATGGCTTGGTTTTTGCTCTGACATGCACTGTCAACTGTGGGACCTTATATAGACAGGTGTGTTCCTTTCCAAATCATGTCCAATCGATTGAATTTACCACAGGTGGACTCCAATCAATTTGTAGAAACATCTCAAGAATGATCAATGCAAACAGGATGCACCTGAGCTCAATTTCAAGGCTCATAGCAAAGGGTCTGAATAGTTATGAAAATAATGTATTTCTGTTTTTTATTTTTAATACATTTTAAAAAATGTCAAAAAAAAACATGTTTTCGCTTTGTCATTATAGTATACTGTAGATTGATTTTAAAAAACATATATTTTAGGATAAGGCTGTAACGTAACAAAACGTGGAAAAAGTCAAGGGGTCTGAATACTTTCCGAATGCACTTTATGCCTAACATAACTACAACTTTGTTTGATTTATAACAACAAGGGATAATATACATGCAGGAAAACCATAGTGAATCCAGGTGAAAGCTATGATCCCTTCTTGATGTCACTTGTTATATCCACTTCAATCAGTGTCGATGAAGGGGAGGAGACAGGTTAAAGAATGATGTTTAAGCCTTGAGACATGGATTGGGTATGTGTGCCATTCAGTGGGTGAATAGGCAAGACAAAAAATGTAAGTTCCTTTGAACGGCCTATAGTAGTGGGTGGCAGGCACATTGGTTTGTGTCAATAACTGCAACGCTGATGGATTTTTCTCGCTCAACAGTTTCCCGTGTGTATCAAGAATGGTCCACCACCCAAAGGACATCCAGCCAACATGGGCCAGCAACCCTGTGAAAAGCTTTTGACACCTTGTAGAGTCCATGCCCAGACGAATTGTGGCTGTTATGAGGGCAAAAGGGGGGAGTGCAACTCAATAATAGGAAGGTGTTCTTAATGTTTTTTATACTCACTATATACAGTTTACCAAACCAATCCAGAATAATATATGTTTTAAATGCAATATGTCATAAGGATATCACTCTCCCCACAAAAGGTTCCCACAAAGTTAATAACATTAGCATAAGCATGTCTTTCTTATCCCACATTTGAATGAGATTTCACGTTATAATTCCTGGTCTTCGTTTGCTTCAGGGTTTCGAATATTCGAATGCTGGCATCATAATGAGCACAAAAAGTACAATATGCTTTTTATATCCTGAATCAGACATTCATTTCTTTCACTCTAAGATGACAGTTTACAGATGTGCATGTGGGCCTCATCCCCATAGGCCTATCGGGGCTGTGTACCAGTGAGGGGATTCATAGACGGACTTGATATAAGATAAGAGGCCAAAAAATATCCTACACTGGCTGGAGGTCGCAGACTAGACCATCAACCCTTTAAATGCCTGGGCTTGTCTGATATATCGTGTAAATATACGTCTACAATGAGAACTATGTGTGTAGTTAGGAACTAATGTCTCCATTTCAGCTATTTTATTTGATGTATTTGTGTGTCTTCCCTCACAAGTAGTAGTATCACTAATGCTCAAAGGAGGCCTTTTGTGTGTACGGAAATATCGTTCCGTATTGTTTTCCATATACTTTATGACCAGCAGTACTGTTGGGAAGGGACCAGGACCTGGTAGACCTACCGTCTGTCTACTCTATCCGTTTGTTCACAGAAGCATTTTGAACTTTGAGTGTGAGCAATATTTTCCCTCAGAATGTTGGCAAACACACTCTGTATGATCAGAGTTTCTGCTTTAAGGTCATTCTACCACATTTAGCACCATGAGAGAAGACTCCAAGTTTGAGCACCACCAACTACAGAACATTGAATAACTGAAACATCTTGAGTGCAGCATGAACTTGAAAAGGAAACTTGGCCAGGACCAGTATAGTATAGTGTACATTCACCACAGATGTTTGGACTGGGCCTAATACATCACTGTTGGGTTTTATTTTAACTAGACATGCCTCCTAAACTGGTTTACCCAGCATCTCAACACTTATTGTGAGAATAATTTATTGTATTGACCATGTACAATGTCACCTCTAACATTATTATAGATACAAATATGGGTCAGGATGATGTCAAGAATAAAGAAACAACATTTTGCTTCGCAAATGGGGTCTATGAAAGATACATTTACAACTGTTTAATTAATCCTCAAAAGTAAATGTGAATTATTGTTAATTTAAAAAAATGGTTATCGGAATTAGATTTTTTTTATTTTTAATTTTCCAGATTAATTTGAACTAAATAGTATTAATAAACCCTAATATTTTGATTGGACCAAACATAGATGTGTGTGTATGCATGATGTAATGATGGTTGTGGAAAATAGGTCATAAGAGAGGAAACAGATGGATATTACCACTGGCACATTTTTGATGGCATCTGGCTCCTATGATGTTCCCTATAAACGTATATGAATTTCAGTTGCTTTCAAATGCTTTGTGCACTAATACCCACCATAAAAAAGTACAATTACAAATAAAAATGGTACAAATCCTAATCCGCCTCCACAAGTTTATCACAGTCTGCACTGTAGTTAGTTCAAATCTCCATAGAGATAAAAAACAGCCAAAAGGCTTACCTTGTCCAAACCGGCCTGTTTTATGGATCTCGAAGGCTCCTTTGTAGCCAAGCATCCTGCAGACCACGTCGCCGTCCTTCTTGTCCCAGACGTCATCACACACCGTTCCCCAGCGTCTCTCGTGGAACACCTCCACTCTCCCCTCGTGAGGGCCTGATCCATTCACCAGCCTCACCAGTGTCTCGTCCACTGAATCGCACGCATGCACACACACACACACACACACACACACACACACACACACACACACACACACACACACACACACACACACACACACACACACACACACACACACACACACACACACACACACACACACACACACACACACACACACGCACACGCACACAGCAGGGGAGAGAGACATGGATGGTGGTTTGAAAGGGGAAGCTGGTCATGTGCCAAACAAAACCCCTAGCCACAGAACACTGATCAGATTGAGGTGGCTTGACTCAGTGTATTAACCTCAAAGATGGATCATAGAGTGCATTTCTGTAAAGTCAACTAAATTACAGTAATATTCAGAGGACAATGGCTTGTTAATTTGCTGTTGATTTCCCAACCAGGTTGGTTTACCAGCATGTCTTGGATTAATGAAGTCATACCTTTTGGATTAGTTTGCTCAAAACACTGTTTGTACATTTCATGTAGACACAATAAATCCATCAGGTATGGAGCAACAAGCCAAACATCTTTCTAACTTTATTTAATGTCAATTATTTTTTCATAAGCGGGAAAATCAAACAAAACACTTGAACACATCTTTAGGAAATGCTTTCCATGAAGCTTGTTTGTTCAAAGGGGTTTGCTATTAGGGGTAATTACTGCCTCCATACTTGGTAACCTCCATAACTGCAGTTATAAAGAGTTTGGAGTGAAATTTGTGGTCTTGTCAGGGCAGGAGAAGGTGTTGAAAACAATTAGCACCTCCCATTGGAAGATTAACTCTGACTCAACTAGTCTTTATTGACCTTTTTAGGAGATGAATAGCCTGGGGCTCCAATGGCTGAACATGAATCTGGAGGATAGACTCGAGAAGAGCACAGGAACATCTTGTTAATGTGTTGCAGATGCTGCAGCCTGAGCTCCGCTCTAGTCTTAGCCTGAGACATGCAGCCAATCTGGCAGACTGAAACCATGTGTCTGCTGCAGATATGTAGGCATAACTTTACTCTGGTAATGGCTCAGATAACTTCAATCTGTCCAGTGAGACGCAGACCCAGGTTATCTCTGATAGGGGTGTGATGGGGCTAGGCCAGAGTCATGGTGGTATTAGCAGGGTAGGTAACATGGCACAAACTTTATTTGACTAAATGTGTTCATCAGCATTTTGGTTAGGCATACGCAATCTGTGTTCTAGATGGCCATCACAGGGACCAGTCTACAGTGGGGCCAAAAAGTATTTAGTCAGCCACCAATTGTGCAAGTTCTCCCACTTAAAAAGATGAGAGAGGCCTGTAATTTTCATCATAAGTACACTTCAACTATGACAGACAAAATGAGAGAAAAACAATCCAGAAAATCACCTTGTAGGATTTTGAATGAATTTATTTGCAAATTATGGTGGAAAATAAGTATTTGGTCACCTACAAATAAGCAAGATTTCTGGCTCTCACAGACCTGTAACTTCTTCTTTAAGAGGCTCCTCTGTCCTCCACTCATTACCTGTATTAATGGCACCTGTTTGAACTTGTTATCAGTATAAAAGACACCTGTCCACAACCTCAAACAGTCACACTCCAAACTCCACTATGGCCAAGACCAAAGAGCTGTCAAAGGACACCAGAAACAAAATTGTAGACCTGCACCAGGCTGGGAAGACTGAATCTGTAATAGGTAAGCAGCTTGGTTTGAAGAAATCAACTGTGGGAGCAATTATTAGAAAATGGAAGACATACAAGACCACAGATAATCTCCCTCGAACTGGGGCTCCACGCAAGATCTCACCCCGTGGGGTCAAAATGATCACAAGAACAGTGAGCAAAAATCCCAGAACTACACGGGGGGACCTAGTGAATGACCTGCAGAGAGCTGGGACCAAAGTAACAAAGCCTACCATCAGTAACACACTACGCCGCCAGGGACTCAAATCCTGCAGTGCCAGACGTGTCCCCCTGCTTAAGCCAGTACATGTCCAGGTCAGTCTGAAGTTTGCTAGAGAGCATTTGGATGATCCAGAAGAAGACTGGGAGAATGTCATATGGTCAGATGAAACCAAAATTGAACTTTTTGCTAAAAACTCTGTCGTGTTTGGAGGACAAAGAATGCTGAGTTGCATCCAAAGAACACCATACCTACTGTGAAGCATGGGGGTGGAAACATCATGCTTTGGGGCTGTTTTTCTGCAAAGTGACCAGGACGACTGATCCGTGTAAAGGAAAGAATGAATGGGGCCATGTATTATGAGATTTTGAGTGAAAACCTCCTTCCATCAGCAAGGGCATTGAAGATGAAACGTGGCTGGGTCTTTCAGCATGACAATGATCCCAAACACACCGCCCGGGCAACGAAGGAGTGGCTTCGTGAGAAGCATTTCAAGGTCCTGGAGTGGCCTAGCCAGTCTCCAGATCTCAACCCCATAGAAAATCTTTGCAGGGAGTTGAAAGTCTGTGTTGCCCAGCAACAGCCCCAAAACATCACTGCTCTAGAGGAGATCTGCATGGAGGAATGGGCCAAAATACCAGCAACAGTGTGTGAAAACCTTGTGAAGACCTCTGTCATTGCCAACAAAGGGTATATAACAAAGTATTGAGACAAACTTTTGTTATTGACCAAATACTTATTTTCCACCACAATTTGCAAATAAATTCATGAAAAAATCCTACAATGTGATTTTCAGGATTTTTTTTCTCATTTTGTCTGTCATAGTTGAAGTGTACCTATGATGAAAATTACAGGCCTCTCTCATCTTTTTAAGTGGAAGAACTTGCACAATTGGTGGCTGACTAAATACTTTTTTGGCCCCACTGTATGTGCTATCGTAACTGTGCTGAGACCATCTCTTCCATTACAGGTCACCTCCGCTGTGTGTGTTGATGCTAGACTGCCTTGTTTAAAGAGGGTTCTGGGTGGGTATTGTCATTATCCTCGTTCGTGTGTGTGTGTGTACGTGTGTGTACGTGTACGTGTGCGTGTGTGTGTGTGTGTGTGTGTGTGTGTGTGTGTGTGCGTGCGTGCTTGCGTGCGTGTGCGTGCGTGTGTGTGTGCATGACCGTGTGCCCCACAAGACAGCAGGCATCTCTTTCCCCCAGCACACACAGTGGGAGGTCCACCATCATGTTTGGGAAGATTTAGTAAGAATAGGATGGAGAGAAAATGCTATTTCTTGCCAGGATGTCATATTACAGCTCCCCTGCACATGAAGACTAGTCCTGTAATGAAGCCTAGTCCTGTAATCCTGTAACAAAATACCTAATGAAAAACATGTTGCAGCCAGGTATGGACCTACCTTCAAGCCAGCATGAGGCTTGGTTTGTTCAAATCATTTTAGAAGTTCAGACAGAAACTTAAGTTAAGTTAATCACACATCCAACAGAAAACCTCTTAGCAGACTTCTCCTGAGAGACACTCATGCACAGTACAATACAGGGCCTATTAAAGTCCAGCTAATTGATAAGATGAAAACCAGTACTTCCCATCTCTACCACCACTCATGATATCTCTCTGTAGTTTCACAACTGAAGTATTTGTTCTAGAAAAAGAGTTGTTTAGTCTTATGGGAGAAAACACTAAAAACAGTGCTGTCAATACCTTATTAAAGCAGGCACGTTTCCAAATGTGCCTTTGACGATTAGAGCACTGGCCCACTTTGCTGTACTTTACATCATCAAAACTACAATTTGAACTAGGTCTTTTCATTATGAAAATACACTGGGGGAAAAATTATATCTGACTTGAATTTAGCATGTATGAGCAACATAATTAGGACAAAAACAAGAACCGATTAAAGAACAAAAATGGCTACACTGACCTATGAAACTGGCAATCAACCAAACATTATATCTTCCTCTCTACTCTTAGGGGAGAGTAAGAGAGTGAATCTGAATCTTAGTGCAACAGCTTACAACATCTGGACCTTTTGCAACAAGATTTCTGGACTAATGGACTAAGACAATGCTGTGCATTTTGGTGCGTGTGTGTGTGCAGGTCTAAGTGCACGCGTGAGTGTGTATATGTTCACAACTTCAGGTTGTTCATGTGTAAATGCACCTCCCATTGGAAGATTAACTCTGACTCAACTAGTCTTTATTGACCTTTTTAGGAGATGAATAGCCTGGGGCTCCAATGGCTGAACATGAATCTGGAGGATAGACTCGAGAAGAGCACAGGAACATCTTGTTAATGTGTTGCAGATGCTGCAGCCTGAGCTCCGCTCTAGTCTTAGCCTGAGACATGCAGCCAATCTGGCAGACTGAAACCATGTGTCTGCTGCAGATATGTAGGCATAACTTTACTCTGGTAATGGCTCAGGAAACTTCAATCTGTCCAGTGAGACGCAGACCCAGGTTATCTCTGATAGGGGTGTGATGGGGCTAGGCCAGAGCCATGGTGGTATTAGCAGGGTAGCTAACATGGCACAGTGGATGAGGATCTGTGTGCAGTAGGTAGCTGAACCGACATGGAGAAGCCCACGCTCTTATAAACGGCTAATTCGGCACAATGATGCATAGGTCTACTTGACTGGCACTATGTGGTCAGATTGATTTAGCCCACAGAGCCAAATTAGAGATACGCGTACTTACTGTTGTCATGACGTTGGCCTGGGGGTAGGTTTATGACAGTCATAAATATCTCTTTCCCTCTTTTTCCTCTCTCTACCCTACTGATGTTACATTTGCAAAACCCTTGGTTAACATAGAGATTCTGGGAACATCAGAAGGTGGGGGGAAATGAACTATATTCTGGTAATCCGACCAATTGAACATATGCGGTGGTACTTAATGAATATGATGTCAGTTCGGTTGTCATCTGAGACATTCTCATCAATGATAAGATGACATAAACTCTACAGTGGAAAGTCTACACATCAGAGTTATCGGATTCACATGGAATTGTTGTTCAATTTAAATGTTTGAATATGAAATTATTCATGATGGGATGAAATGTGATTTTAGCTTCTAAAATGTGAGATTTGGGTTTTCATAAGATAGGGCTCTGCTCAATCAGTGGCCCGCCCCTGTGAAGGGACATTGGCTATAAAACTTTTCAAACACGCCCTCCTCTCCCTTCCTATAAAAGCCCTTGAAGACAATATAACCTCCTGTTCCGAGGACGTGAGGACGACGGTCCGATGTTAGAATGGTTCAGATAATAACTACAGAACGAAGCCAACATCAGCAAGAGCTTTGGTTGCGAATGGTATGAACTTTGAACTCTTATTCACTACAGAAGTGATACCTCCTAGCTGTTGAGTTAGCAACAGCCGCTGCAAACAAGGGTTAGGAAGGAACAGACAGACTATCCCGTCTACCACACAACGACGTTACTACAACGTATTCAATTTACCAGCAGAGACATTCTTCAAAGGACAAAGGCCTCGGTTGGGCAACACGGCCTTCCATCTACCACCAACCTACCGAAGCGCAGCTCAGAGTAAATATTTATTGCATTTTACTTTTCCAAATGGGCGGTAATTTAGAATGCATAAGATACTGTATTTACGATAGCACAGCTTTGCCCTTTGTTCCTCAGTCTTCCCGCTCTTTCACTCAAACTCAGCCCCTTTTCTTTTGTGTAACCAGCTGTCATATCTGTTCCGCCCGCTAGGGACGTTTACCTTTATGACGTAATTTGTAATCAAGTTATGATTTAAATATGTGTATGTGTAATTCTGTGTGATTAGTTAGGTATTTAGTAAATAAATAATTAAACCCAATTGTGTATTGCTGATTCAACTTGTTAGCCAAGAGTATACTCTGTAATCTAAAAATGTACCATTGTTCGATGATCCGGAAAGGATTTGAACATTTATGGAACTAGGCCACACGTCTGGGTTAAGTCAACATTATTGGAGCCCGCTGATAGGATTCTAAAATAGAATGACGCTTTCATTTTGATTCAGCCTGTATAAAATTGAAAAGCAGATTACATAATATACCAAGTTATTGTACACATTTTTGGAGTGATAAAGACAAAAATGATTGTGTGTGTGTGCTGAAGATTCCCCGCCTCCATGTTGTTCGCTGACGTAGTCAGTGGGTAACGTAAGCGAACACATTTCTGTATGAGGGCCGAAAAAGCGAATTATAGAAATCTGAGAAATAGAGCGTTTGGCCAAACGCAGGGCTATTTCTGCCTGGAGCGTTTCAGATGCGGGTAGGCTCGGTCATTATTAATTTCTCGAGCGAGGACAAAGAGCCAGCCGATTTAAATTCAGGAGATATACGCTTGACCAGCGATATATATCTCTGTCTCTCCCACGAGTTGACCAAGGTGCATTTCCTTGTTTGTCGTGTGTTCCAGTTAAAACATTGTCAAAAAACGCCGAAAAGGGTTTGACCATAATACGTTATAAGCAAAACCTTTCCCTTGCCAAGGTAATCTATGTGCTGCATTCTCATGCACAAAGGAGGGTTTAGCTTGCATGCTAAAGCTAACAAGGGAAAGTAGCCATTTTGTTTTCTTGTGCTACGTTGAAATTCCTCCGCCTTGCGGAACGGAAGTCCCTCTCCGGATAGTTCCATTTGATTTCCTGACACGTGAAGAACATGCTTTAACCACTCCGCAACCACATCTAGTTAAGTGGATGGGTCACTATTGTCTAGAAATGTACCCATGTTCATGAAATACAATAGATGGCTGTAATCACCCGCAGACACACTTGGCTAACTTGATGGATTATGTAATCAGCTGGCGAAGTGGAGTCTTTTGTTTAGACATGTAGTTAGCTAGCTACACAATAAACCGGAATAAACTCATACTACTCCCAACACAAACATTTTCATAGCTGTAGTATAAATCTGCAGGTAGCTAAACAGCTAACCAACTAGGTGCAATGTTAGCTAGCTAACATTAGGCTATAACTAGCAATGCAAATGATATTACTACACAGATCATACACGTAAAGTTAGCTAGCGAGCCAGCAAGCTAATGTTCGCTAGCTAGCTAATAGTACGCTTTAACTTGATATGAAAATGACTTTCTGACAAAAATAGAAACATATAGTATCTGGAAATGTATCTGTGTGAAATCACTGACCGCTGACGTGTGCCCAGGATATTTGTTCATGGAGAATTATTCATGTCACACTCAAGTCATTACTTATGATATCCAGACGGATATCAATGTCTTATCCAATTGAACTAAAGTGTAAATCTGGCAATTTATATTCTGAAATAGACATTTTAAATAATATCCAAATTGATGAGTTTTCTAAATAAGACATTGTAAACTTTTTCCAAACTAACCTAGATGAAGCAACTTCTCAGATTAATTAAAGTTTAATACCCAGATAGCCTACCCAGGTAGGATTAATCATTGGCATTGATTAATTAATTCAGTTTGCTTTTGCATATTCATTCACGTCCAACTTCCACATTACTGGTACAGTACTGATAGTTCGTCAACATCTATAAATAGATTAAACTTGTCTTTGCAGCTTCCAATGAATTCCAAACTTTGAAAGAAAATAGGAAAAATGTTCCTTTAAATGTTTCTAATAATGTGCAAGCTATCAAAGGAGGTGGTCACCACTCCTCTGCTAATTAGTGAACCTCCACCCATAAAAGCATTGATCTCTGACCTCAGCAGCGATACCAACCCTAATTATGCCATTAGCGAAAAAACAGCCGAAATTGCGAACACTCTCCAAAATCAACCATCAGGCTTTGTGACGGTTCTCCCCACTTTTGCACTGATGTATCGCCATAAAAATGTGGCATCGGTCCAATAACACAGTGTACAGCTGATGCACGTGCCAGACATGGCTAACATGAGGGGACAGATGGAGAGAACTGAGCAACTATTGACAAAAGCAGGAAATTAAAACATTCTGCTAGTCGAGGAACTGCGTTTGAAATCTGATCAATTAAAAGTAATTGCAAATACTTATGACGATGAACGAGCACAAACTCTTCAACAAAACCGTTGTCTCCAAGAACAACTCGATTTAGCTCAAACTAAATACGATGTAGTCCACTCCAAACTAGATCACCAAGAATTTACAACTTTCAGATGAGACTGAATTAAGATGACGATTAATATTGTAAAATATGACTAGGTCTTTAAGAGTTTATTCGAAAGATAACAGCTCTATAAATATAATTTTTTGGTGCCCAGTTAATTACATTTACATGATTAGCTCAATCAGGTAATATTAATTACAGAGAAATTATTTGATAGAATATCATGTTATATCACTTAATCCGGCATAGCCAGACACGACACTGTAGTATCACTAAAACTTAACAGTCGTACAGCTGTAAGTGAATCATGAAATACTTCCTTTAGGGAAGTGGGAAATGAGAAATAGAATTGAGTGCACTTTAGAGGGCCATGTTACACTGTTACAGAGAGACATTTATGACTATGTGCTGCAGTAGAAGGAAAGCCTCCCCTATCCGTTAGTGGAATTAGGTCTGAGAATGCTGTCACAAGAAATAGAGATGCAGGGACAGGATATCAGCCATATCATCAAGTGAAATGATTACCGTTTGTCAAGATAAACTAAATAGCTGTAGCCTACTGCAGAACAAGGACAACATAACAAACAATCTCCCATGTTGAATTTGTCAACTTGTACAAGCATTTACTCTATAATGTATCTCTGCTTGATATCTGTGCGTCTGAATACAAACACCACTACATCTCTCTGGCTTTCATTGACTAAATGTGTTTGTCAGTTCTTTGGTTAGGCAAACACAATCTGTGTTCTACCCTGGACTGTAGGTGCCCCTGCTCACGGTCCCTAAGGGAGTTTCATATGCAAGACCTCACCTCCCAGAGATGGCCATCACAGGGACCAGTCTATGTGATATCGTAACTGTGCTGAGGCCATCTCCTCCATCTCAAGTCACCTCTGCTGTATGTGTTGATGCTAGACTGTGTTCTGCCTTGTTTAAAGAGGGTTCTGGGTGGGTATTGTCGTTATCCTTGTGTGTGAGTGTGTGTGTGTGTGTGTGTGTGTGTGTGTGTGTGTGTGTGTGTGTGTGTGTGTGTGTGTGTGTGTGTGTGTGTGCGTGTGTGTGTGTGTGTGCGTGTGTGTGCGTGTGCGTGCAAGCGTCTCTTTCCCCCAGCAAACTCAGTGGGAGGCTGATCTGGGTGCCTCCTGTCCACCACATTCAAAAAATGTGGGGTTCAACAAGGGTTCTTCTATGAACCCTAGGGTTCCTGGCACTGAAAATGCCCCCCAAAAGGTTCTTCCAAGAAGCCCATATGAGGTGGGGTTCATCGAGGAACCTCTTTAGTTGGTGGGGGTCCTTGCAGGAACCTAACTGCCCAACTGAAACATTTGGATTTGAATTTGAAAGGACAGCAAGTGCCGGCACAATTTAAGGTTTGGTTCTTGTATTATCTAAATTGACATTGTTTTATGATGATACCATCTACCTTTTCATATTGTGCATAAAGAAAAAGGACACAATTCAATGGATATCAATCAACAGAGAGGTAATAATATGTAGGCCATTAGAATATGTTGAAGGCTAGCTGTTTTGGGTGAAGATGATTGAACTGCTCACTTTTGTGTCTTTGTCTGCAGGTATAAAGACAAGGAGGCACACAAAGGTACAGTACCAGTCAAAAGTTTGGACACACCTACTCATTCAAGGGGTTTTTCTTTATTTTTACTATTTTCTAGAATAATAGTGAAGACATCAAACTATGAATAACACATATGGAATCATGTAGTAACCAAAAAAGTGTTAAACAAATCAAAATATATTTTAGATTTTAGATTCTTCAAAGTAGCCACCTTTTGCCTTGATGACAGCTCTGCACATTCTTGGTATTCTCTCAACCAGCTTCACCTGGAATGCTTTTCCAACAGTCTTGATGGAGTTCCCACATATGCTGAGCACTTGTTGGCTGCTTTTCCTTCACTCTGCAGTCCAACTCATCCCAAACCATCTCAATTGGGTTGAGGTCGGGTGATTGTGGAGGCCAGATCTTCTGATGCAGGATTCCATCACTCTCCTTCTTGGTCAAATAGCCCTTACACAGCCTGGAGATGTGTTGGGTCAATATCCTGTTGAAAAACAAATGATAGTCCCACTAAGCAAAAGCAGATTTGATGACGTATCACTGCAGAATGCTGTGGTAGCCATGCTGGTTAAGTGTGCCTTGAGTTCTAAATAAATCATACAGTGTCACCAGCAAAGCAACTCCACACCATCACACCTCCCCCTCCATGCTTAAGGTTGGGAATCACACATACAGAGCTCATCCATTCACCTACTCCGCGTCTGGTGTGGAAACCAAAAATCAGACCAAAGGACAGATTTCCACCGGTCTAATGTCCATTGCTCGTATTTCTTGGCCCAAACAAGTATCTTCTAACTCTGGCTCTTCCTTTCCTGTGGCGGTCCTCATGAGAGCCAGTTTCATCATAGTGCCTGATGGTTTTTGCGACTGCACTTAAAGAAACTTTCAAAGTTCTTGAAATGTTCCGGATTGACTGACCTTCATGTCTTAAAGTAATGATGGACTGTCGTTTCTCTTTGCTTATTTGAGCAGTTCTTGCCATATATGGACTTGGTCTTTTACCAAAAAGGGCTATCTTCTGTATACGTCCCCTACTTTGTCACAACACAACTGATTGGCTCAAACACATTAAGAAGGAAAGAAATTCCACAAATTAACTTTTAACAAGGCACACCTGTTAATTGAAATGCATTCCAGGTGACTACCTCATGAAGCTGGTTGAGAGAATGCCAAGAGTGTGCAAAGCCATCACGTTTCAGGAGAAGAACCCGATGCAGACAGTGTCGAAGTAACAACTGTTTATTACTAGAACAGGGGGCAGGAAAAACGACATGTCAAGGGCAGGAAGAGGTCAATAATCCAGGGTGGTGTGGCAAGGTACAGGCAGAATGGTCAATAAGAAAAAGACAGGAGCAAGGGGAAAACCGCTGATAGGCTTGACAAACAAAACTAACTGTCAACAGACAAACAGAGAACCCAGGTACAAATACACTGGGGATAATGGAGAAGATGGGCGACACATGGAGGGGGGTGGAGACAAGCACAAAGACAGGTGAAACAAATCAGGGTGTGACAAATGCAAAGGGTAGCTCCTTTGAAGAATCTTAAATATAAAATATATTTGGATTTGTTTAACACTTTTTTGGTTACTACATGATTCCATATGTGTTATTTCATGGTTTTGTAAAGTAAAACCCTTGAATGAGTAGGTGTGTCCAAACCTTTGACTGGTACTGTATGTCCATTAGTATTGGTATGTTATGCAAATCACATCCTCCTCCCTTACCTCTTCAATGAAAATCACATAGGCCTCTCTACATTATGGACAAGGTATGCGTATGAAAACCATAATCCAAAGTTTTTTAATTCACATTTACAATAAAAACCAAGGTATGAATACGGTTGTGTTCGTGTTTTGTTAATCATCTGTATAATTACTATTTTTTGGATTCAAAGACATCACCCTCCATTCTGCTTTTCCACAAAAATCATAATCACTGCCAACTAAAATACGCTCATGACATCTCTCTGTAGTTTCACAACTGAAGTATTTGTTCTAGAAAAAGAGCTGTTTAGTCTTATGGGAGAAAACACTAAAAACAGTGCTGTCAATACCTTATGAAAGCAGGCACGTTTCCAACTGTGCATTTGGCAATTGGAGCACTGGCCCACTTTGTTATACTTACAGCTACAATTTTAACTAGGTCTTTTCATTATTAAAATACTGTAACGTCTGCTTCTAACTCATACTCTCAAACATGTAGATCCCCTGAACGCAGCTCACTCTCCAGCTCCCAGCTCCCAATCACCTGAATTCTGATCACCTGTTCACACACCTATATGCCATTTACACACACTATTTAGTTCAGTCCATTGCATCCCATCATTGTGAGGTATTGTTTGTTTTTGTCCACGGTCTAGGCGGAGCGCTGTTTAGGGCCATATTAGTCCTCCTGTGTATCATAGTTTTTGTCCATTTTATCCATTCACGAACATAGTTTTATTTTTTTCTTTCCTACCTGTACTTTTACCTATCAGATTTCCTGTCATCAACCTCTTGCCTGATCTCCCGGACTACGTCATTAGCCATTTTCCTTGGCTGTACTGTTACCTTTTTGTATTCCCTGAGTATGACCTTCTGCCTTTTCCTGGACCCAGCTACCTGCCTCCTCCTGTGGTCCTTTACTAAATAAACACCTGCTGCGCCCTGTGCTTGAAACAAGCACTCTGTCTCCCATCATACTCATTACAAATACACTGGGGGAAAAATGATATCTGACTTGATTTTGGCATGTATGAAGACATAATAAGGCCATAAACAATAACTGATTAAAAAAACAAAAATGGCTACACTGACCTATAAAACTGGCAGTCAACCAAACGTTATACCTTCCTCTCTACTCTTAGGGAAGAGGAAGGGAGTGAATCTGAATCTTAGCGCAACAGCTTACAACATCTGGCAGGGAACCAATGTTCGGCCCATTGCAACAACATTTCTGGACCAATGGACTAAGACAATGTTGTGCATTTTGGGGCGTGTGTGTGTGCAGTTCTGAGTGCACGCGTGAGTGTGTGTTATGTTCTCAACTTCAGGTTGTTCATGTGTAAATGTGACCGCTCACGCATGTGTATATGAGTAAAGTGTCTAACTCAGCACCGGGTTGACACTTCAAATGTGGAGAATGGAGCTTGTGCCTGTCCTGTAAAAATAATCTTTCCAATCCAAGCTTACTCCAGTTTCTGTTGGACTCTTGGGATATCGTATCAAAGTTCGGTACCCCCATCCTGAGAAGTGTGTGGCTGTTAGGGTGAAAGGCAACGCTATGGCAACAATTACCAAGTAAGCTTTAAAGCACCTGACATTTTACAGCTTGTCATGTTACGGTATATGGGGCTTTAGGTTCAACTGCACCCCCAACTCTCAGCCCCAGCTATCAGCCCTAACCCTCAGCCTGAGGTAAGCGCCAGCTCTCAACCTTCTAGGAGAAGCATGGTTGTCAGTTGTGACATTCTAAAAGTATAGCGGGGTAAAGAAGATAAATGAACAAGGGGACTGGGGGAGAGCCCCACGGTGTCTGAGCTGTGACAGACCTTCCTCTCACTACGAGGACCTATACTTTGTGTGACACCACTGCTTTCCATCAACCACTAGCATGAGAGCTTGACAATTATGGAAACAAATCCAGACCAAGTACCAGAAGAAAACCTCTTAAATCACATGGCTTTGAATGTGGAGTTCTGATCTTTTCCTGGTTGTAGCTAATGAAGAGAAATGTATTTCAGATGTTTGTAGCTGTCACTTTAAGAAGAACACCGTTCCAGCTCTCATCACACCAAAATGGGTTTAATGATGTCATAGAGAAAGAATAATATTTCCTGTGTGAGGGAAGAAATTGAGGTTTGCGGGTTTGTTTTCTTTCCCTGCTTGAAAACACATTGTGGTTTTATTGAAATTACCTGTCAGTGGGGGTGTGAGGGCGTATACTGTACAACGATACGACAGGCCCACTCAGTACAACCAGGCCTACTAACCAGTTTGCCCATGCTTCAAACTCGGTGAATAAATGTTTGGATACTTATTATTTGGTGAGGTAAGCCATATTGAGTGGTTTGGATACAGGAAGAAACCTGTAAAACGTCACGCTAATAACTGCTTCAACATATGAGGTGACCGTTCCATGTACAAGTAGAGCAGAGATTTATGCCTGTTGTGGCTCGGTCCATAAAAATAGTTTATTTTTCTGTTTGATCCACTGGCATCCCTGTTTACAAGTGGGGTCTGCCAGGTGAGAGCCTCCAGCTACTGATGTAAATGAGTAATGAACTCACTAGACTGAGACCAGCATGTGACTTCAGCTCTGGTGCTGAGTTTTGGAATGTGTTGTGATGGAGTAAACAGCATTCCAAAGCAAAACAGAGAGGGAAAAGGCCTCAAAAGACCCTCTGCACTCCTTCACCCCCCGAAGGAGTGCAGAGGTAGTGAAAGTTGATTGGTAGGTCAGTTAGGGTTCAATTCTATAGCCTACCTGGGTTTTATTACAACCTATTCCAATAACTCATTTTACGATGCAGCAGTGTCAGCGATATGTACGCAGATAACAATGGACACCATCATCGACCAAGATCATTTGGAGGATGAGGAGGGATCAGCAATCCCATAACTCTTCACTGCTCACTGGTCTCACCTGTTTTTTCACCACGGTCACCTCGGTCTCCCTTCTCGCCCTTCAGTCCTCTGTCTCCTTTGTCACCTTGGAAACGAAAGACAGACAACAAAATATTGTGTTACGCTCAGTGGCAGAATAAGAAGTAACACAGATTAATATACTGCTCAAAAAAATAAAGGGAACACTAAAATAACACATCCTAGATCTGAATGAATGAAATATTCTTATAAAATACTTTTTTCTTTACATAGTTGAATGTGCTGACAACAAAATCACATAAAAATGTCAATGGAAATCAAATTTATCAACCCATGGAGGTCTGGATTTGGAGTCACACTCAAAATTAAAGTGGAAAACCACACTACAGGCTGATCCAACTTTGATGTAATGTCCTTAAAACAAGTCAAAATGAGGCTCAGTAGTGTGTGTGGCCTCCACGTGCCTGTATGACCTCCCTACAACGCCTGGGCATGCTCCTGATGAGGTGGCGGATGGTCTCCTGAGGGATCTCCTCCCAGACCTGGTCTAAAGCATCCGCCAACTCCTGGACAGTCTGTGGTGCAACGTGGCGTTGGTGGATGGAGCGAGACATGATGTCCCAGATGTGCTCAATTGGATTCAGGTCTGGGGAACGGGCGGGCCAGTCCATAGCATCAATGCCTTCCTCTTGCAGGAACTGCTGACACACTCCAGCCACATGAGGTCTAGCATTGTCTTGCATTAGGAGGAACCCAGGGCCAAAGGCACCAGCATATGGTCTCACAAGGGGTTTGAGGATCTCATCTCGGTACCTAATGGCAGTTAGGCTACCTCTGGCGAGCACATGGAGGGCTGTGCGGCCCCCCAAAGAAATACCACCCCCCACCATGACTGATCCACCGCCAAACCGGTCATGCTGGAGGATGTTGCAGGCAGCAGAACGTTCTCCACTGCGTCTCCAGACTCTGTCACGTCTGTCACATGTGCTCAGTGTGAACCTGCTTTCATCTGTGAAGAGCACAGGGCACCAGTGGCGAATTTGCCAATCTTGGTGTTCTCTGGCAAATGCCAAACGTCCTGCACGGTGTTGGGCTGTAAGCACAACCCCCACCTGTGGACGTCGGGCCCTCATACCACCCTCATGGAGTCTGTTTCTGACCGTTTGAGCAGACACATGCACATTTGTGGTCTGCTGGAGGTCATTTTGCAGGGCAGTGCTCCTCCTGCTCCTCCTTGCACAAAGGCAGAGGTAGCGGTCCCGCTGCTGGGTTGTTGCCCTCCTACGGCCTCCTCCACGTCTCCTGATGTACTGGCCTGTCTCCTGGTAGCGCCTTCATGCTCTGGACACTACGCTGACAGACACAGCAAACCTTCTTGCCACAGCTCGCATTGATGTGCCATCCTGGATGAGCTGCACTACCTGAGCCACTTGTGTGGGTTGTAGACTCCGTCTCATGCTACCACTAGAGTGAAAGCACCGCCAGCATTCAAAAGTGACCAAAACATCAGCCAGGAAGCATAGGAACTGAGAAGTGGTCTGTGGTCACCACCTGCAGAACCACTCCTTTATTGGGGGTGTCTTGCTAATTGCCTATAATTTCCACCTGTTCTATTCCATTTGCACAACAGCATGTGAAATGTATTGTCAATCAGTGTTGCTTCCTAAGTGGACAGATTGATTTCACAGAAGTGTGATTGACTTGGAGTTACATTGGGTTGTTTAAGTGTTCCCTTTATTTTTTTGAGCAGTGTATATAACATCATGCAAGTACAAAATTAAACTGAACACAAGTGATTCACTTGAAGAAGAACAGTATTACGTGTATGTCCCTAGAGAACCTTCCAGCATGCTACTTCTCTGAGCGGTGCCCTTTCCGTCTGTCATGGTTGACTCTGGGTGGGCAGGGATTAGGCCTAAAGATAGGCTATGGTTTGAGGTTTCCAAATTGCCTTACTGGAATACTTGGGAGACATGAGAGGGTATTTTTGCTCTTGGTTGGGGGAACATAAAGTAGCTCTAAAATAGCCCCCCTCACCCTGAGAAGAACGCCAGATATACCAACCTTAGGTCTGATTTTAAACATTATCCCTCAGCTCAATTTCCCTTTGGATACCTTATTATCTTGTTAACCTGAATTGAAGCCTCACGAACGAAATGTAATCACCTTGTCATTAGACATACAAATTATAGGACAACCCCCTTGTGAACTACAACCCCCTTCGGCTTTTGGTTTTCCTAGCCAATGCAGCGGACTAGAAACAGTACAAATAGCAAATATGGTCAGGGTGTATGTTTCCCCAAAAGTCAACATGAACCCATATGTCCTTGATTCTCTGTGATCTGAAGTCCATTATTGTGGGCCATTGTTTTGTTTGTTGCTCCGCTCTCAACATCTGAGGCAACTCAGCTGTCTGTGGATTGTATGCCAAATTTTGAAAGACAAAAAGGGGTCAGGGCAAAAGACAACATCAATTTAACGATTAAAGGATTTAATTAACAAAATGACTGGGATTGAGAGGCTGAAAGCACAGTTGTCCTGCATCTCCTCTTTCAGAGTGAGCAGAGAGAATCGTTATGGCATCTTTCTGGCTTGTCCGATGATGTTATATGCTTTACAGACATAGAAAAGCCTCACTACTTGAGGCCAGTTAACAGTCTTATAAATGCGATTGAAAGTAGATCCTCCTTGAAGACATTTGTGCCCTGAATGAGGGCATCTGATGTTGATCTGATGAGGAGCGGAGTGTGGACGCAGGGACATTCTGGAGCCTTGCAGTTTCATCTGAAATTCTAGATTTACTGTCTGGACTTGAGAGAGGCTGTAGAAAATGAAGTAATCATTCCATTTCAATCTTTAATTCCGCTCAATAAAATCTTCAGATTTGTTGTATTTTAATGTGTAATACCAGAAGTATGTCCATGATAATAGAGGACACCACGAAATCTGGCAAAAAGGAACATTATTGTACTATTTAGTAGAATATTCATGAAAATAACAAACTAAAGATATGCCTTTGTTGAAGTCCTACCGCTCAGTTCTGTGGGAACATTTCTCTGTAATTGCAAGTCTAAAACCCCAAGGTGTGGTTATGAGCTGTTACTGTAATAAAGTAACATTACACAATGATTATAAAGTGACCATTATCCCACGTTTACTTCGTGAATTTTCATATTCAAAATCACAGGAAAGGGACCAATTGCAGTGGCGCCCAGACCGAACCACCAAGTGTCGGGTAGTGCTCTGTGCTGACCACATCCTCATTGTAGGTTGAGAAATTGACCACTCTGGTTCAAACACCTACTGCAAACACCACTATTCACAGAAAAACAGACTTAATGAAACTGCCTGACTATTCATAGGCCTGCTTTAACAAGCCCCAAAACACCTCTGCCTTTTCCACAAGGACCCTTTTGCAAGCATCACTGATATTTCTCTAACCCTGTTAATTGCGTGTTGTAGTCTCAGTGAGTCAGTCTAATAGAGCTGGGCCTGGGAGGCCTGGGCAGATAGACAGCACAGGGCATCCACATCCCATCTTAATGTCGTTGGCTCACAGGGGTTTGAGCCTCCAGCACCGGACAGTTCAGCCAAACTAAACTGATCCAGAACAGCTGCTTGGTTAGCATGGAGAAATAGAATAGGCCTATTGTGGAGAGTCAAATCTATGACCAATACGATAAGGCGCTGTGTCTCAAATCATGTGTGTGAGAGGAGTATCTCTCACACATATCTTTCAAAACAAGTGCTGCTTTCCAACACACAAGGTGACGAACGAGGAAACGGCCTTCTAGGAGGCTTTGAGACATGGCTATAGACTCCAATGGTGTCGAGGCACCATAGGAGTCTACAGCCAGTTCTCAGGGCTAAGGTTGGACCAATTAAAGCCCAGACATGGCTTTCCTCTATTAGTATGGTAAGAGCAAGACATACACTATATACACTACTGTTCAAAAGTTTGTTTTTGAAAGAAAAGCAAATTTTTGGTCCATTAAAATAACATCAAATTGAAGAGAAATACAGTGTAGACATTATTATTGTTATGTCTCATTAACCATGCTTACGCTGTATTTCTGATCAATTTGGTGTTATTTTAATGGACAAAAAATGTGAGGACATTTCTAATTGATCCCTGAAGAGCTCAGTGACTTTCAACGTGGCACCGTCATAGGATGGATTCCAACAAGTCAGTTTGTAAAATTCCTGCCTTTCTAGAGCTTCCCCGGTCAACTGTAAGTGCTGTTATTGTGAAGTGGAAACGTCTAGGAGCAACAATGGCTCAGCCACGAAGTGATAGGCCACGCAAGCTCACAGAATGGGACCGCCGAGTGCTGAAGTGCGTAGCGTGTAAAAATCTAACTGACTTGGCTGAATGGAAGCAAGTCCCCGTAGCAATGTTCCAGCAAAGGTGTAGGCAACTCCATATTGGGGCGGCAGGGTAGCCTAGTGGTTAGCCTAGTGGTTAGAGTGTTGGACTAGTAACCAAATCCCCGAGGTGACAAGGTACAAATCTGTCGTTCTGCCCCTGAACAAGCAGTTAACCCACTGTTCCTAGGCCGTCATTGAAAATAAGAATTTGTCCTTAACTGACTTGCCTAGTTAAATAAAGGTAAAAATAATAAAAATAAATATTAATGACCAAGATTTTGAAATTATATGTTCGATGAGCACGTGTCCACATACTTTTGGTCATGAAGTGTATTTCTATCTTCAAGGTTTTAGGTTGGCTCAGCACATCAGCTGATAAGGTAGGTCTGCTATGGGTTAGGATGGGAAGGCAGAGGGCCTGCAGATATAGTTGTCAATGAGACACAACAAATCAGACGGAATTGACCCTGATCCTCCATCCATCTGCCTTGGATTACCTTCTCTGGAGCCTGAGCCAAAGAGAGAGCACGGTGGCACAATCGGTGAGAGCACCCCTTTAAGATTCAAAGAGACAGGAAGGTACAGATGATAGTTTAACTAATGATTCTACAGCTGTCAGACAGTAATAATATCAGACATACCTTTGGGCCCTTTGGGTCCCATATCCCCTTTCTCACCCTGTAGGCCGTCGGGGCCGCTCGGGCCTTTTAGTCCCCTTGGACCCTGGGTGCCTTTTTCTCCTGTAAAACCTGCCGGGAAGACATAGATACATGTATTTTCCCAAGTCTTTTCAAACAGGATATCTGGCATGCATTTCAAAGAATGAAAACAACCTATCTTATCGGGATATTTGAGTACGATTGCATGCCATAATAACATTTTCCAATGTTCTCTTTCTTTATTCATCATTTCATTATGTCATGAAAGACTATCTAATGGAATGCCCTTACTCCCTTTCCCAGGATGCTTTGAGCCCAGTTTGAGGGGCTGTTATTAGGTTGTTAGCAAACAGTGGATTTATGGGTTTGGAACCACCAGTGGTCCCGTTCACTAGGTATTGAAGATATTGTCACTGCATTACTCACAAGGTAATGTACTGGAGTACCCAACTCTTTAATGAGTAGGAATGAGTGGAACAACTGAGATTTTGAATGTGGTAAGAGGAGTGCTTTGGGTGGCTATAACAAATGTCCCATGTTCCTAAAGGGAGGCTTGCTTTCAGCATTCTTCTTGGAAATAAGTCTTTGAGGGTCCTTGAGGGTTTACATAAATCACAATTGGGACCTGGGCCAATTACAGTAAGATAAGTTTACAAGAAATTGGTTTAAATAATGGTTGAAGAAAGTAATGTATGTTGAAAGCTAGAATAGGACAAATGACAGTACTGTACAGTGTACGAACCGCTCATCCCTGTGAGGCCTGCCACACCAGGGGACCCAAGTGGCCCAACATCGCCCTTCTCACCCTTTGGTCCTGGAGGCCCTGTTGAAAACAACGTAATTAAAGCATTAAGTTGATCCCAAGATAATATAAACTGATTAATATACTGTAATATAAAGACAACATGATTATTGAAGTTGTGTAATCCCATAAATCACACTGGTTTCCTGTTGGTATGTCACTCTTGTTTCACCACACCCTCTGACTAAAGCAGAGGAGCTTAAGGCAAAATCTGAAACATGGTTAAGGGACATCGTTCAATGGTTTGTTGTACTTGGAACCAGTTGACTGACTTCAGACTTGTTTGTAGAATTAGCTTGGCCTTGATGGAAAGCACATGTTACACAAGGTACACCACAATGGAACCACAATGGAATAGTTCGACATTTGTCTTGTTTTGTCCAACTGACATGTTCCAAAGTAGCTTTTCACATAATGGTGTGATCTGATCCTTACAGATGTAGGATCTTAATTTGAGACAGTTTGCTACAGCAGGAAGATAATCCTGCAGTAACAGGAAATGTGCATTATTATGTGGATTATAATGAATTGACATTTTTTGTAGGGGTTGACATATTTTCCACAAGGGAAAATCAAGTCTGACGTTTCAAAGTGGAAATTCAAAAATTACAGAAGACTTTTTAAACCTCAAATACACTACAAGTTTTACATTTCCTGCTTTGCAGGAAATTTATCCTGCAACAGGGTGATCAAACTAAGATCCTACATCTGTAATATCCTAAGATACTGTCCTGGCCATGCTTTGAGCCACTCAACATCCCCTGGCCTGGCCTGAAACTTTACTGGGAAAATATTAATCTATTGGAGTGAAATAGTGACTAGTGAGAAGTCAGGTTGACTTGGAAGTCCTATCATCCTGGGGGGCCTGAAGGAGAAAACACTGAATTGAATTGATCGGTGACTGGTTTGTTTTAGTAGGATCAACGGTACCACTCATCACTTCTTATTTAGAGTCTTCTATTAATTAAATTGAGAATGTTTAACATACAATGGGTCAGCAAATCTGATTTGGCTGAGCAGAATCCATATGTTAGTAATGGGCTAATTGCATGTCAAGGGAAAATGGCTGCAATGCAATCAGTTTTGACACGTTTAATATCAAGCTGATAGATAGATTATTTGAAAACATTAGACTGCTTTAAAAAAAATGTAGGCTATTTTAGGTGACTGATATTGTTTTACACCAGGATGTCCATTTCTCAAATTATCTAAAAGAACATTTTCCTTATTTTGTTTCACCATTTGTGCACAATGAAAGATCAATGTTATATAATGAAAATCACATTTCCATGAGAATTAAGTCAATAGACACACTGCTCCTCCCAGCCTGAAGACACTTCACTAAAACAGCAAACAGGTCACTCCTGAGGCCATTACTGTTAATCAAGTGGCTGTGTGATGATTATAAATGTTTCCATGCTAACGCTCTCCTCAGACCAACACATCACAGTTTCTTAATCCACCTCTCAACTTTGCAAAAATGTGTGTTTTTGCAATATGTTTTTTTTCCCTTCTCATTTGTCCACCGCTGCCAAATTGGAAGGTAGGCATGAAACATAAGCAAAAGGCATTGGGATAGAGGGAGGGAGAGGAGGCATCAGGCCAGAAACACCAAGTACCATGGCGAGGTGCAGCTTTCCTGGCTAAACCCACACTTAATGACAAACAAATGTGATGTGAGGGGGAACTAATGACAGGGCTGAGTTCCTTGGTTTTGGAGGCTTCTAAATGTAACCCACAATTGTTTCCAGCCTAAATAAACCACTGTCCCACCTACAAACAGTATACATCAGATACTGGTTTAAAGTCTTATTATGCAAAGATTAACATCACTCAACTCCTATCAACATGGAGGTGTAGGTTAAGATGACATAAGGAATTGTTTTAAAATGGTCATACTATGGATAATTTAGCTATTTGATTGTGAATTTTAGGACTCCTTTAGGTATACATTTGACATTTTTTATGTTTTCTTTTGATAAAATATTGAATTTGGCCATTGAATAGCAAATTCATAAACGGCAAAAAGGACAGTCAAAAAATGTATCATAAAAACAAGATTTGAAAGTGTCTGTCCTAAATCTAGGAGATACAGATTTAACTCCTTTTTTGGGGTAGGTACAAAACTACCATCATACTTCCATTCGTTTTTTAAAAACTGGTACTGTGGGGGTCGTAGAGCAAAGCAGAGAACACCATCGTGTTTTTGACATCTTCCCCTTTCCATAGAGTGGTCATCACAGTTTTGTAGGTCAAACCGTTTGGATGCTACAGACTTCTATGTGAGAAGACTGATTTTCGGGATGTGTCATGGTCTGACAAACACTGCTCTAGCTCTGCCACCCTTTCACTGTGGAAGTGCGAGATATACAATAACACATACTGTGTCTCTAGCTTAAACTCACAGATTTTGCTGGGGATTTTTGTGTTATGTAACTTAGATTGATGACCCGGGGTGTCAATCGACTCTATTGGGATAATCATGACATGAACTTCTAGCCAGTGATTAGTGTTGGGGCCGTTATTACCTTCTAGGAAGGTGATGTTCTTGAGGATATTGGAGTGCTCCCAGTCCTTGAGCCTCAGGTCCTCTGTGACGGTGCTGAGGATCTCCACCTCGTTCTTCAGTGTCTCCTCCATTTGCACCTGTGTCTCCCTC
This sequence comes from Oncorhynchus mykiss, assembly GCF_013265735.2. Lineage (NCBI taxonomy): Eukaryota > Metazoa > Chordata > Actinopteri > Salmoniformes > Salmonidae > Oncorhynchus > Oncorhynchus mykiss. Next base: position 18,347,035 of record NC_048568.1, on the reverse strand, counting down.
ATGTACCGTGTGTCCTGGCTCACATTGCTGATCTGCACCTGCAGGTCCTGGATCTTCAGGTGATGGATGCTGATGTCACTCGTGAATTTGTGGTTGACCGCGTCCACCGTCCAGCCCACCTCCTCAAGCCTCTCCTTGAGCTGGTCCACCTGATCCGCTGCGCTCTTCAGCAGTAGGTCGTGGTCGTGCAGCGAGACAGAGGCCTGGGCCAGCAGGTTGCTCAGCCCACTCACGTTCCTCTGGGACGATTGGTTCAGGGTAGAGACACGGCCCCCCAGCTGCTCCACTGCACTGTCTGTCGACTGGGAGTGGCCCTGCAGATCCCTGATGTCCCTCTCCAGGCCGTGAAATGCCCGGCCCAGCTGCTGTAAGGACTCGCTGTGGTTCTGGAACAGGTTCTCCAGCTTCCAGATTTTCTCCAGGAGGTTTGCCTGAGAGGAGATGTCGCCCAGGGACTGCTGGAGCTCCCGGGAGCGGTCCCCCATACGGGTCATGTTCTCCATCAGTGCCTCCTGCTTCTCTGAGGACATCTGAGACCTGGACACTGAGGAGGACACATGGAGAGTGGAGAAAGGGGATTTTACAACGCCTACATGGAAAACACTAAAGATGAAGAATGCTTACTAGAGTAAAGTGTGAAAAAATTGGATCAATGTTATTTCCTGACATTTGCTGGTTGAAAATAAAATCTACATGATCTTCTAATCAGCAGGGTTTGAATGGGTGGAGTTTCGGCTTGCCTAATTCAGTTAATAGACCAATAACAAAGAGAGTCCCAAACCTATCTGCCAATTACAGCTAGTTTTCAGTTTTCAGGCGCCCTCCCCCTCCCACAAAAGCCATTATGTTTTTTTTTATTTTTTACAATTTTAATGGAAAACTATTACAGTAAGGATCTTAATTGTTACACAGAAATGATTTGACATTGATATAAAAACAGCTGCATTGGGCCTTTAAAGTTTAGGTTCTGTTGGAGGGAAGTTTCTTGGTAACAGTGCAACCATCAGCCAGATAGATACAGTATGTTGAAACCAAATCCTCTCAGTTCTGCAATGACAACATCCTCTGTTATACTTTCAATGTAATGTAATGCTGCTCAATGAGAGAAAAGGAGAATGTTAGAGAAATGGATGGAAATGGCTAATTCCCAGCACAGATTCTCAGAACCCCTCTCATCCCTGTCCACAGCTATTATAACATTGTTGCCTATGTGTGTGTTGTGGGCCAGAAATAAATGAATTATTTCAATATGAGGGACATGTTGCCTACATGGCTGCACAAAAGGGACTTTATATTCCTTGTCATTTTATGTTGTGCACATTTCCAAAATGACAGTCTATCGTACAGTATGTTATTTCCACACAAAGATAAGCCTAATTTTTATTCATCGGGAATTCACTGACTTCGGTTCTAACGTGGCAAAAACCCCAAAACCGAAACAGATGGATTTGTTTCCCAGCAGGATAAATTAAGAGGAGAGAGATGTGGGTTCCTGAACTAGACTCGGGTGAATATAGAGTTGGTGAAGGTCTGCACTCATTTAGCATTCAATCACTCATCCTGGGTGACACCGAAGTCTCTGGTAACACATTGAGGCTCTTGGCGTGACCTGCTCTACCGAAGGCCAGTTGCAAGAAAACAGACACATTCCTTGAAATGCTCCAAAATGCACAAAGACTCCTATTTTTCTATTGCTCCTACTCATGTATTTCAGTTTCCAAGAATCTGGGAGCCCAATTAAGTTTCAAGCAATGCACTGGGAGAAAATCTAATGTATACATTTCAACATCGCCCATGCAAAATTTACCTGCGCACCAGAGCCAAACAAAATTGCAAACAGGGGTGTGGCGACCAGTAAACTGGACTGCTCATGGAAACAGCCAGCAGGTGAGGTCAACAACCCCAATCCACCACTAGACTACCTACCATGAGGACTGCGGAATGTGTAAAAGATATGGAGAGTCAATGGAGAGTCATTTATCCCCTGTGAGAGTGTGGTGGCAGACCTGTTATTCCCAGAGTCCTCACTGTTCTGGTGCATCATGGGGTTTTACAGGATCTTACTGTGCAAGAGCATCTCTAGGACCAGGTGCTGGTCAGCTGTTTACTCTCAAACTAGTTTAAAAAAAATAGGAGTCTGAAACATACAGGCCATGCACCTCTCCTTTTCCTGTTTTAGGATTTCACATCCCCACACCCAGGTTCCTGATTATCCACAGTGTTGCCTCTTAACAAGCCTCTTCAAATAAATTCTAGCCTCATACATGTTCTGTACCTGTCCCAGGAGTTCAGTATGCAGGAGACTTTTGACCTCGTGGAAGTGTGTTATTGGCAATAAGAATTGACATCCTCTTGTAAACTAATAACATCAATACCTCAATAAACAACCATATGTTTTTTTCAGCTACACACCTCCTCTACCAGTGAATGTACTGTAAATATAAAACCAAAACATACCCACCATAGCTCGTTATGGGTTCTATCACCAAATGACCTGGAACTAACAATAACATAGCCACTATGATTAGACAGATAAAGTTGACTAGTCCCTGGAGAACCATGAGTCTGGGGCGACTAGGGCTTCAACTCCCGAGGAGGGTTAGTAGAGGGGGAAGGGGGTACTTGCATTGCTAACTATCCATGGACAACCTGCTTTAAGCATGGTCCTCATTCCTGTCTCTGAGAAAAGTCCAAACAATATACAGGTTTTCGAAAAGGAGTAGTGGCAGTTTGACAGTTTGCCAGGCTCATAGCACCTGTGTGCACTCAGAGGCTCAAATGACCAAAGGGGGCTGAGGTTGGGGCTGATGAGGATTAGGGCCCCACACCCAGAGCTGGTCTGGAACCGGCCTAATGGACTACACATACCAAGTATGAGGAAGGCGATCGCCACAGCCCGCTGTGACTCATTTGTTCTCGAACAGAGAGAGAGCAGCCTCAAAGTGAGCGGCTTGGCCCACTTGTCTCTCCATCTAGCTCTCAGAGGATCACTGAATCTCTCCCTGAATGGGCATTAGTTGAGGGGATAGATTACAACAGTGCCTGAAACTCTAAACATGTTATGGCACAATATTCTAACAGTACAGTCTGATGTGGCTCATGTCTCTCTTTTTGGCCTTGGGTGTTCTGGTGAAAATCAATAGTTAAACAAAACTTGTCACTGATATTCAGTATTTTAAGAGTTTAAATATGTCAAACATCCAATTTATAGAGTGTACCAGTTAATGTTAGACCGCACTCTATCAATAATACATCAAGATCATAACACACTTATCTAAAGTTCAAGTTAGACGTTCAAGTTAGACAAGTTAAGCTATATCCTACAAAAATTGTGTTCACAAGGATGAGTGATACATTGCTTCATTGTGTTATCAAATCAAATCACATTTTATTTGTCGCGTACACATATTTAGCAGATGTTATTGCGGGTGTAGCAAAATGCTTATGTTCCTAGCTCCAACAGTGCAGTAATACCTAACAATACACTCAAATCCCCAAAAATAAGCAATTTAGAAACATTAGAATGAGCAATGTCAGAGTCCGGAATACAAATATATATATATATATATATATATATATATATATATATATATATATATATATATATATATATATATATATATATATATACATACAGTATATGATGTTGTGTATAGACATTATGGACAGTATATGAATAGAAAAGGTGTGTTCAGCAGTAGTTATATAGGATGAGCCTTGACTAGAAAACAGTATATACATATGAAGCTGGTAAACGGTATGTAAACATTATTATAGTGACCAGTGTTCAATGACTATGTACATACTGTTGGGCAGCAGTGTCTAAGGTGCAGGGTTGTGTACCGACTGGTAGTGTGATGTTGAGTTCTGTGTCACTGGACAACTGCTTACATTCCTGCAGCTGGAATCTTCTCGTGGATGAAGTCAATCTCATCGAACCATTAAACTGCCAATATTATCATTTGCAATGCATTCCTCTACTGTCTCTGTCAATCAGCCTTTTATAAGAAATACCCTGAGGACGTGTGATATTCATTCATAGTGGGATATTTCCCAGTGCGTACCACATACAGACATGCATGGCAACCATTACAAAATACACAGAGTATACAAAACATTAAGAACACCTGCTCTTTCCATGAAATAGACTGATCAGGTGAATCCAGATCAAAGCTATGATCCCTTATTGATGTGACTTGTTAAATCCACTTCAAAATATTTAAATGAATGGGTAGAGACAGGTTAAAAGAGGATTTTTAAGTCTTGAGACGATTGAGACATGGATTGTGTGTGTGCGCCATCAGAGGGTGAATGGGCAAGACGAAGGATTTAAGTGCCTTTGAATGGGGTATGGTAGTAGGTGTACTGGTTTGTGCCAAGAACTGCAACATTGCTGGGGTTTTCACACTCAACAGTTTCCCGTGTGTATCAAGAATTGGCCACCACCCAAAGGACATCCAGCCAACTTGACACAACTGTGGGAAGCATTAGAGTCAACATGGGACAGCATCCCTGTGGAACGCTTTCGACACCTTGTTAAGTCCATGCCCCGACAAACTGTTAGCTGTTTTGAGAGCAAAAGGTGTTCCTAATGTTTGGTATATCAGTGTACAAGTAGTAATGCAGTCAAGGAGGTTTTTCTCATCTCTATCTGAACGTGCCTAGAGGAAGGGTGCAAATATATGAAGGTATCCATCACAGAATATAGAATTGAATAAGTTAAAGGGAACCTTAACCTACGACCAGGTAAAATATTGCCAACATATTACAGCATGAATCTAATACTTCAAAATATACAGCCTACAGTTCAATGTGAATATAAGGTAAACACATGGATTCTACAAGTTTGAAACGTTCCACAGCGATGTTGGTCCATGCAGACGAGATGTCACCAGCCTGTACCGTTGACACCAGGAAGGATGGGTAAATGGACTCATGCTGCTTACACCAGAATCTGACTCTGCCATCAGAATGACACAGCAGGAACTGGGATTTGTCGGACCAGGCAATGTTTTTCCACTCCTTCTACACCCGTGTTGGTGATCACGTGACCACTGTGCCCACTGGAGCGGCTCCTTCTTGTTTTTAGCTGATAGAAGTGAAACCCAGTAGCCCAACCGCGACAAGGATCAGCGAGGTGTGCGTTTCGAGATGTCGTTCTGCACACCACAGTTGTACTGCGTCATTGTTTGTCTGTTTGTGGCCTGCTTGTTAGCTTGCACGATTCTTGCCCTTCTCCTTTGACCTCTCTCATCAACAAGCTGTTTTCACCCACAGGACTGCCGCTGACTGGATTTTTTGGGTTTGTTGCACCATTCTCGATAAGCCCTAGACACTGTCGTGCGTGAAAAGCCCAGGAGGGTAGGTGTTTTTGGGTACCTGGATCGGGCGTGCCTGGCACCACAATCATACCACACTCAAAGTTGCTTAGGTCACTCGTTTTGCCCAGTCTAACGTTCAATCAAACAGTAACTGAATGCCTTGATGCCCGTCTGCCTGCTTTATATAGCAAGCCATGGCCACGTGACTCAATGTCTGTAGGAGTTAACCATTTTCATAAAAGGACGGTGTACCTAATAAGCTGGCCGGTGAGTCTATGTTCCACTGTACATCCATATGTAGAGTCTTTATTAATAAACAGTCAATTACCCACATCAAAGCAACCCCAACAGCTGTTTCTCGGTCTTACCTGTTACCATTCTCCTCCTCTGACCCAAGGTCAAGGGCCCTTCAGAAGAAGGGTTAGGGCTTAGAGGCATGCATTTAAGTGAATCACCCTGATAGAGAAAGACACTGTGCAGGGCAGGACAGGGCAGGTGCTGACAGTGTTCATGCTCCAGACAGACAAACAGTGCATCTGGACAGAGCAGGTTAAACCTGAATCTGGGGAAGTTTAAAGGTCCATCTATCAGCCCTGACAGTTATGGCTCCCTGTCCTCACATTTATCTGTTATGTCTCTGACTGGTTCTGGGTTCTGCATAGGCTCTGTCATTACAAAAACAAATTATATATCACATTCAGATATGTTCAACATAATTTATCCTATATGAGTCATTTACTGAAAGAAGTGGAATATGAGTATACTTCTGACAGTGTCTAGCTACCAATAAGCTGATTTACAGATGATCTTGCACCTGATGAAATCATTACAAATTCTTCCTCCGTCGTCGCTCATTGCATGTGAGAAAGTACTCTCTCCAGGTGACAGACAACGATGCAGATTAGTTACAATCTCATGCACAGGTCTGGGTGTTTTAGACATCACGAAAGGGCTCTCTGGGGAGAATCAACAACCTTGTCCACCCAGCAATGCTCTGGAGCTCTGGTCTGGCCATGTCTTGGCAGGGACACAATAGGCCTACAACGGCGCTCTTGTTTTCTGAGGAGGACACAGTGTCACAGAATGTTTGAGTAGACACCAGGCCAGAGCCCAGTAGAAACCTGTACCACTACGTTATCACCCAGGCCTGCACTCCCATGCTGGATCCATGGTGGCACACCCAGCCATAGGGCTCAGCCAGCACACCCACCCCACAATAGGACCATTCTCTGGGAGTGGAGGCCATCCTAGATCCTGCTCAGACCAGCTTGGCTCTTTCATCCACAGTGTCACAGACTGGCCAAGAAGCAGCCCACTCTCAAATCAAAGGGATCTCAAATTGTTAAAGGGCTTTGAGAGAAAACATACAGACACAACCAGGCTCTTACAGTTGAACAACGTAATGTGAGCCATGGGACGCACAAACTGACATGACATTTACAGGGTGGCTCGCTGGGCTGGCTCCATCTGCGTCCACTTCACAGTGCCACTGTCAAGAAGATGCACGGAGAGGACTATTAGAGCCGCATTCCCCCGAGAGCCAATTTTGAAAGCAGTGAGTCAGTGGCGTCATTTCGTTCTGGGAATGCGTGTCAGGGCCTCGTCAGTGTTGCTGAGTGCTCCTCTCGGCGCCGAGAGCAGAGAGCAGCACAGAGCGCTGTCACAGGGTGCCAAGTCACTCTTTTTTTTAGCACATCAGAGTGTGTAGGCTGTGACATGACTGTCATCTGGAACACATTTCAGTATGTGTTCTGCTCTCGGAGTCACGCGCACATTAAACAGGGCATTAACTTGTACTCAGGCTGCAGTAAAAGTGGTGGGGAGGTCAGGAAAAAGAGTCTCATCGGATTGACTGAATACTGCACAGTGCATGTACGGACCTGACCCTGTAGGCATAGATGCTAAGCTGGCCGTTTAGGCCTCTCAGGGTTTTCAATAAGGTTATTAAAAGGGCCTACTGAATTTGCTGAGGTGGCCATGGAAATGTATACTGGCGTAATTTATTTTGGACTGTCTTGCCCCAACAAACAGCGATATTGGACGCCTGAGTCAAGATTAATATTCCACTGGTGTCACATCTTCTCCTGCTCCTTCCCTCCGGCGTACGACGTCGCCAGAATACTAACCATCCGTCCTGGGATTCATCATTACGCACACCTGGCACTCATTATTACGCGCACCTGTTAATCATTATGATTCACACCTGAACTTCATTACCTTCATTTCCTCCCCTTTATGTCACTCCCTTATGTTTTCTCACCAGTTGGTATTGTTCCTGTGTACCGGAGTGTAGCCTTATGTAATTGGCTCGTTACTGGTTTTGTTGTTTTATTAAATGTTTCACCTGCACTTGCTTCCTGACTCTCAGTTCTGTTATTACAACTGGAGAAATCCTTTTTGGGTCAACCGTTATCATATTGACCTTTGACTAAGCGTTCCTGTTGAAATTAGCAACCTCTCCCAGGACAAAAATCCTTCTGTCGTCCAACTTTAATATCTAATAATAAACATTCTCTAATCGCAGTGTTCGATGCCATTAAACCCTTCCCCACCCTGGAGCTTTAATTAATGATAAAAGTTCCTCTGTGTGCCCAAGTGATCTTCAGAGTCTAAAAACATGGCCCATGCTTGGTTTACATTGGCCTTCACCAACTATGCTAAAAGCCAGTGTGTCACTTGAATGTTGACTCTGATACTGTCTACTAGCTATTCGTTATGTCCACCAGTCAAATGTATGTACATTTGAGCTGTTTGTGGGGGAGGATGAGTGAGCAGATCAAAAACAGCTGCCTGTGCTTCCAGTATGCCATCTATCCCCACAGTGTGAGTTCTGTTTGTGGTGGATACACATCAAGTAGTTCCATGTTGTGATGGCAACCTCCGAATGTAATACCCCAAACAGAGAGTCAGGTACTCCAGTGGACATCTGCTATGAAGGGAGAAATCTCATCTGGGCACACTACTGAACTGTCCGAGCAACTAGAGCTGCTTGAGAACTATAGAGAGACCTTGACATTTTCCAGGTGGAATAATACAATTATGGGAGGTTAAATCTGTTTTGTTTCACATCAGTGAAAATCCATTATTCATATTGTCTGGACAAGACAAAGGCTCGACTTAGTCCTGTTCCCAGAACAACCTTTCATACTCAGAAGCCTATGGGATTGAATGCGTAATTGAGGAGTGTGGGGTCGTTTGGACGGTATGTGCGCTAAACTGCTGTGGATTACATAGATCAGTCAGTGTCCCAGACAGGGAGTTAACCAACTCTATCTGGACCATGTGATCCAGGGGTGGCCATGAAGGGACTGTCTGCTGGACAATGAGAAGGTCAGACCTGACCAGCAGGCTGTAGCTAGCTCGGGATGTGTGGAATGGAATTTTAACCAGCTATCTGAAACCTTGCTGCTGGAATATAGAACCCAGGCTTTTGTTTGATTCTGCTTTACTTTCTCTGGTGTGAGAGGGATCAAAGCCAAGTCCGGCTGAAAGGGGGGTTGGCTGGTTGAAGTGATGTATTCTAGGACCACAGGGGGAGCTTTTCCCTGAAGCCCCTGAGGTAGAAAGCACCTGTTCTCGCTCTCTCCCGAGGGCTTTCACTATGGAAATTGAAAATGTCTTGTGCCTAAGGAAACTTATATGACAGTATTCTCTCTCAATTCATATGAGCTTATCTCTGCATCTATTCATTACTGCTTCTGACGTTCAGGGAGGGAGGGCATTATCTACATCATTGCCTGCAGGTTTGTCAACACTACAGTTTTATGAGATGCTGTACCTTGAAGAAGCATTGAGGCAAACAACTTTGAACAACACTGGTAAACCAAGTAATGAGACAGATGACATTTCCCTCTTCAAACGTTCGTTTCCCGAGACTAAACACTATTTTTATAAGAATGCCGCAAAACAACTTTTACAGCCACAAAAGAAGCCCATGATGTTGATCTCAGAGGTTTACTGTAGAGTCAACACAAACCGATACCAGGCTCATGTGACTTTACTATCTATAACCTGGGGTTTGGACATGAGACAAACAATCCCTTCGGTTTTTGCTCTCCAACCGTTTGTTTAATTTGTCTTTGCCATCTCATCAACTCCCCATACACTGTTTGAAAGTAACAACTATGCAAGCCCCTGATGGCAGCCATCACACATTGTGTGTTTTCCCAGCAGTATAATCACTGAGGCTGGAAACCCTACGACGGCCAAGACACAAACACAGCCCAGCATGAGGCCTCGGAATCTCTTGTGCTTAATTACCCCTTTGTAAAACAGAGAAACATTTAGAGGTTTCATTTTGTAGCCTGCTGCGACATTCGAGTGTGATATACATTTATAGTCCTCTCCTGCAGACTTCTAGAATCACTGTCGTCATTTGTGAAAAGTTGTATCAATGACACTGCTGGTTTATTGGACAGGCAAAGCTTTGGTTTTCCGGTGTAAATTTTTCTAAAACTTGTCTGTTGTGAACTACTTGAGGTCCTTGAAAGTGGAATAGTTTATATCCTATTAACCTCTTGACATGAAGGGGTTTTGTCCCGGTCGATTAGGAGGGACCACCGACAGCCAAGGAAAAACTAAGATTCAAATCAACAATTCCCAACAGAACGTTTTAATGAAAGGATATTATTAACATCCAGTCCAGATATTGTGTCAGAGCTTATCGGCCCTTTCGTCACTAACCCCTGACTGTTTTTGATAGAACAGCTGACAAAGCTCTCTGCGTGGAATGAACTCAGCACATGAGGACAACTCATTATAACAGTGAGGAACTGCAAAGTGCACAGTCCAGCAACGTGCCAGACCAATTATGGCTACAATGTTAATTGACATGCTGTTTAGCTCTCTGTCTGAATGGGCATCTTTTTAGCATTCATGACTTCCTAGTAAGCCTATAGGGAGCAGGACTTATCCAACAGGAACCCAAGGGTTCATCCTTGTCTGTAATGAGTTCAGCACAAAGGAGCCTGAACGTCAGCTCAGAAGTTCATTAGAGGGGCTTTTCCAAAGAAGAATGGACAGAAACTGGGGCAAAAAGGGGCACTTGGAAACTAGAGAGGGTTCCAGCCAGGGCTTTAACTCTGTTGCCAAGCTACACGTGTTTGCGGAAAATCTTTGTCTTCTTCGGAATGCTTATGAAGCCCATATAAAAGTTCACTTCTCACTAATATCAAACGTAAACACATAAAAATGTGCACGAAAACCCAATAGTTTTTCAGAGTTGGGTGTGGCAGTTCAATTGATGTTCTCTTTCAGCTATGAGGAGAAAGTTACTCTATGGGTGAACTGGGCATGACATGTGTTATAGATTCATGCTTTTTAAAATCTTGTATCATGTTATATGAAATGTGTAAATATGGTCATAAATAACTTCAGACACCATAAAAAACTTGTCTGTGGTTATGTTAAGCTCAACTTCTCATTATTTTCCCAAAAACTCAGACTGGATATGAATGTCTCCTGCCTCGCCCAAGTCCTACACTTCTAATAATTTGGCTGAGTAGTGCCTTTCTAGTTGGTCACAGATAATGAAAACGCCACAAGGTTGGCATCAGACCACAGACCTTCCTTTAATCTGTCAGTTTGTGGTTATGTTGGCCAGCAGTGTGGTTGAGAGTAAGCAGAGAGGTTTGGGACTAAGCTTTACTGCTTTACACAAACTGGGCCAAGAAAGCCCCAGCGCCCTGTCCAGACCATATCCTGCAAACATCATACCGAAGACAAGGAAGATGGTTTCATTGGTCCAAATTGACTTCGGCAAGGCAGGAGAAGTTCAATAGCACACGGCTCTTTTACAATCATATGACTTCAAAATCACATATAAAACCAATTAAATATTAAACCCTAGAAAGATTTTGCACCATAGAGTTGGGTGTGGTAGTACTACTGAGGTTATCTTTGAGCTATGAGGAGCGGCTCAATTGACTATCCATGCAGAGTCGAGGTCCAGCCCAAAAAGCAGAACATCTAAGGAATGCCATGTCATAAAAAAACAAGTTAAGTGGAAAACAAAATCGGAGGTCTGATTTTTCATAGCAGAAACCTACAGTATTATGGTCATTTATGCTAACCAGCAACTTGTAAGGAAAATCAGCAGCCCTCAACTTTTCCAACGATCCAATTCGGGATAAAAGCCATAAGTAAAAATGTGCACAAGTTTGACTGGTTCCATACAGTACATTCAAATGGAGAACATTACTCAAATGTATAGGGGAAACAGAGGCATACAGGAAATGGTTCCTGTGGTAGAGAATCATGCCATATAACATGTATTAATACACAGGGGTTGGAGGGCATTTCTAAACATTGTTTGTGGACGCCAATGATTAGCAATAGCCTAAGTCTTAGCCTAATAGCCTAAGTATGCCTACAGTAAAATACTGTAGATGCCTGTATCTATAAAAGGTCATTTCCTCTCAACAGAAGGATGTAAGTCTCCATCCAGACAGCCTAGCAGGGAGGAAGGTCCAAGAATAGGGACTCCTAAATATAGCAAAACTCTGATTGAGAAAAGCAAATAACTAGACACTGGTATCAGTGAACGGACCAATATGTTTTTACCAAGACTATAAAAACATGGACAGCGAGTGGTGCCTTGATCTTGATCTCTCGAAACTGCTTAGACATAAAAAAAACAATATCATCTCAGGTCTGACTGCGTTCCTTATAAAGTAGCCTCAGAGCATGTTAAGCTGGTGCTGAGCCTGTAGAACTAAATCAAGTCACCATCGTTCCAACTAATAACCATCTGGGGAGAAGTGACGGTGAGGCCGTCATGACTCATGACAGAGCAGAAAGGTTTTCCTGTTGAATGTTCTCTCTCAGCAGTGCTCCTCTGTTTAACTATTTACACAGATGGATGAGGTTTAGTTGATGGAACTGGGCTTGCACAACATTGAAACACGCCCAACAACGCTCTTTTAAATCTCTTATATTTCAAATGTATGCCAGACAGGCCTATGGAAAACGTTGTCCTACAGCTTCAAACAAATCTGTTTCTCTCAAACCAGGAATCTGCTGGCTAAATGAGGTAAGTAACAAAAAAAAGTGACTGTTTAATTGAATTAAGCTTGTAAGAAACATACATACATTGACACACCGAGCCCAAAACAGGAGGTAAAATACCGACGTAGTTTGGCCAAATTCGAGAACATAACTTATGTCTTGTCAGAAAGAAACTAGGTAAACAAAACAGGAAGAGGACTTTAACCACCAATCGATGTGATGACATTGAATCAATGTGGAGAACTGCTTGGATTTGCAAAAAGTCATCAACTTAGGTGCATTTCGTCTTTTAACCTAAATCCAATAACATGGTGACATTTTTGATTGATTTCACCTTGAATTCACATTAGGTTGAAAACTCAACCAAATGTAAATCAAAAGTACACATTGAACTGATGCCTGTGCGCAGTGGGTTATGACCGTATCAAGGAATAGGCAACTAGTCGGCCTTCAAAACAATAGATGATCTGAACAGGTCCATGTGGTTTATTTCATATGTAGAGAGACTGTCCAGATGACTTGTAGGCATTTGGAACAGGACTATGCAGGAAAAAGGTTGGGAAGAGCAGTTATTACCAGCAAATCCTGGTGTTTTCACGCTTTGAAACATGAACCCACTGTAAGGGGGTAATAGCTCCCAATGCCTGAAGCTTAACTAGGCACTTGATTATGATTCATAGGGGCCATTTATACAGACTAATGTAGCCAAGTTAAAAACATTTTTGAAAGCAGCTGCAATTTGTTTAGCTATTGAAATAGAACAACTCTAACACGACACATTGGTTATGTACCTGGAATAGGAATACTGTCAACGCTCAGTTGTTGACAGTAGAAAAGCATGAACTCTCTGTGACATCCTCCCTCACATTTATCCTACATACAGTTTTTGGGTTGGCATTTCATTTATTTTTTGCAGCCTTTTCCCTCTTGACTGCACCGGTTCCTTCCCATCTAAAAACACTGGTCGAACAAGTGCATTACTTTTACACATAAACATGGAGGATCAAAACTATGAGAGACAGTAAGGATCCTAAAGGTTGTTAAACTCACTGGAACACTTTCAGGCAGCTGAGAGAGCCAGACTTAATCAGGGAGGACCCCACTGGAACCTAAATAATAGCTGGGTCACTCACTTCTCATATACTCTCAACATCATGTGCTAAGGTCAAGTAGCCATAGAACAAGTGCTTCAGGTTTACTTCACTGCTCTGCCAAGCTGAACCCTGAGATTTTAGACTGTTATACAGTATCCCAATTCTCTATTCTCTCCATATGTCCCTCCTTACTGTCCTTGGCACTTCCATTCCATCTCAATTCCTGAGGAGGAGGGTGATAGTTACTGTGATGGCCCGAGTAATATGTAGTTATGCTAATCCTACTAAGTAGCAGATTTCTTTGATTGTACTGTATGTAAGCTGTTCAACTGTTTAACAGCTGCAACAGCCATTCTCAGTCAGTGTGCAGTGGCCAGAGGCAAAGCAACAGAGGTTGTTTACGGAAAGCGTGTGAGCATCCTCTGATACAGGGTTCAGTTCTGTATTCCTGCCGTGCCTTCTCCGACCTTACAGAGATGTAATCGCTCAGCATGGGTCAACGAGTACATCTGAAATATCGAGTGATATGACCCCTCTCTCTTACAGTATCTATCTAAAAGCATAGATTAAAGGTTCAGATGTCAGGTCTGCATATTTGTGCTGGCTCGGAGATTGAAGCCCAGGTCATATAGGGAGACGTCATAAATATTCACATATGAACGCAAAGTATATGTATGAATGTGGATTAAAAAGTGCACTGGGTGTTGGTTCGTGTTCACACTGGAAACTTGGCAGGATCACTATGTAATTTTCCCCTCCACAGCGGTCCTCATGTTATGTTAATCTCATTCAGCATCTAATGATCCACATGTCATTCTATAGGGACTATCTGAAAGCTCTGTTTGATTAGTTTTTAAGTTAGCTTAAATTTAAACCACAAATGACTAAATACCTACATGACAGTGTTTGTCTCATACAGTTTTCAGGCTCCTTTTCAAATGATGTCACTGGTATTGCATGTCGGTCCCAATAATGCCTTTGCCTGTATCAACCTATAGAACTGCAGTTATTATGGTCCTGATGGAAGGAGTTGGAAAGGCCTGCTTCAAATTACATAGAGATTACACAGAGTTTATCCATTCAGATTCCCGCTGTTCACCAACCCAAACACTTAAGTCTGTGTCCGGGAACTGTCCCCCTTTAAGAATAATGCAGAGGTGTGATTTACAGGGAAACACTGCAGGGTTTCACTGGGCTACAGACCTAGTATCTACCAGTGAAACATTATTCATTTGTCAGCCATGGCTACCAAGAGCCTCATTCTTTTCAGATGCTTTGGATTTTTCCAAATCAATCAAAAAGCTAAAACAAAACTGGTGCTTATGTTTGTCCTATTTCACACATGTACAGGCGTGTAATTCATTCGCATGTTGGAATTGGAAATGTGTTTTTTTGCAGATCCCACTCTTCCTGAGACACCGTCGGGGAGTGGGGTCACAGCTAGTGTTAATCAATCTAGGCAACAATGGTATAATTCAAAATCGGTGTAAACGACAACAAAACACATGAACATAAATCCAACTTCAAACTTTCCACAGTTTTGCATTCATCCCACCAGAGTGGTCATTAGTCTTGAAAAACCTGTCAAGACAGTGACTTCACATCACTCCCCTGTTCAAGCCCCTTTCTGTTAGTCCTGCTGCTCTTGTCTAAGTAAAGCACCAAGGTGTTGCCCACGTCTGACATATCAGCGTTGCAGGTCACCAGAGTATTGGTTCTAACCCTGACAAGTCACGTTATAGACATCCTTCCACAGACACACACAGACTCAGGCCTGGAGGAGGGGAGAGGCTCTGGACACGGCTTGACAGGAGAGTCGTTCCGGAACCATCTCATCAAGCCATGACACCCACCATCTCAGATTGTTCTGAAATTGTTGCCGTTGTTAGAAAAAGATAAGATTAGCATTCCTGCAACATTATTTTGTTGAAATTTAATTTCATCTGACAAATTAAGATAATTAATTGCACCAAAATTGGCCCTTTTAATTTATAGGATTTGCACAATCAATAAATATACACACAGTGGACAGTTTATTAGGTACACCCATCTAGTACTGGGACAGGGAAAACAGGGAATGTAAATGTTGCCTGTTTCAACCTACAGAACTTCAGTTATTATGGTCCTGATGGAAGGAGTTGGAAAGGCCTGTGTCAAATTACATTATTCCATATACTGAATGAGACAGTTACTTAAATTTAAAGTGGAGTACAATTGCAAAACATAATCCTTATGTATTACCTCAGACAGACTAACTGTTTTAATGTCACAGTACCCATACATTTACCAATTCATTCTTCATCTTAATCTTAATCTAATGTCATTGGTTGCAAACGGCTGAAGACCAGAGTTCTCAAGTGAAGTCAGATGTACTAACAATTTGGAATTTCACTTGAAGAACTTGAGAACTGAACACATCTGAACACAAGTCAACCAGAATACCTGTTTCAGACAGTGTACATCATTGATTTCGATCACATTTGATCCCACAAGGAAAAATGTAAAGGATATTATTGTAACATCCACCATTCACCTCTTGGGAACTAGAATAACATTGACAGTGTCCAATATAGTCTTTTATCTTTTTTTAACTACCCAGATAGGGTCGCTGTGGTTGTTAATTTAAACTCACAAAGAGCCCGTTTGTAACTCAAGTGATTTGACTTACCTGCTAAACAGAGGCCAAGGATACACAGGAGTACCAGGATGTATAGAGACACGATGGCATACTTGATGGCAGACAGGGAGTTCAGGTGGCTGCAGCAATTGTCTGACTTTCTTCTCCTCTTGGCAGAGCCGGCTGAAAAAGAAAACATCTCTTTAGAAATGGACGACAAAGACAAACATAAAGGCTCTTAGGTGAGGTCTGAAGTGAGGGGTAGAGGATAAAAGAAGTCGGATGAAATTAGGATAACATGTCATGAGGTAATAAAAATGTCCTACATGAAAATGCATGCCTGACCGTAGACTGAATGACTTGTTGCGGTCAGATACAATATGAGCATCTCTCATACTATAGGACAACTTTATGAGTGCAAAGAAATCCCCCCAAATGATTGTGTTATTGCTCTATTAGTACTGACGTAGCGACTTGGAGGCCTTGATTCCCCACTGGGCTGATATTGTAGTGAGCATGAGAGTCAAAACAAAGTCTGCAAGTCTGGCATTTGGCCTATTGGCCGCTGTTGCACCACCATACATCACAGGGCTGCCACCCAGATACAGAGCAATATATACATTCATTAAACACTTATTGCACTGTCCAGGTCAAACGGTTTCAGGGGAATTCATTCTGATAAAACTGTCATCGTGACATTCCAGTTGGAAGTGTGTGCGACATGTGTGTGAGCAAGCAAGGATTACTGAGCAAGCAAGGGAACATTCAGTGCTGGTCAAATAGGCCCCCAAGAAATGGTGACAGAATACATCATTAGTCATACTAAGAAGATTTCAGTCTAATAGGAATTTGGTATCAATTCCAGAGTGTATTATGCTATTAGGTCATGAAGCACATTGTCTTATTTCAAGGCGACACAAGCCCTGAGAGAGACCCGAGAGGAAATTACTACACACTTTGATTTTATGTTCACCTGGCAACTTATCCCAGCCACAAGACAAAAAAAATGACTTGTTTTTAGAAACAGCCTGAAACATGGTTCTTCTATGGTCTTTCTCTTCCTCTCTGTGGAACATGTAGCTCTGAAGTCACTGAGAAGCCTGCTTTAGAAGACAAGGCCTTCAGCCTATTTTCCATAAACAGCCTTGTGCCTGCTCTGCAGCCCGGTTTCAATTGTACTAAGACTGGTGATGTCATGTCAGTGGAGACAGGCAGGGATTCTGTGTGAACAATAACCTCGCAGAAGAGCCACTTCACATCACATCCCACTAGGCTGAGCACCATGATAAAGTACCTTTTCTTAAGGCAAAATAAAAAAAATACGGTTGTTTAAGCGAGTGAAATATATGGAATGTATAGAAATGTTGAGGCCTTTGCATATTTGAGCCGTGCAAACGTGGACCTCAATGATACAAATACTAAGCATTTGTTTGTTGAAATGTGCCTTTTTGAATGTTAGAGTGAAAACATAAAATACATTTCCATTTTGGAAGGTATGCATGCTGGTCATGTAAAGGGTGACTCGTTTGACATTTTTCAGTCAAATTTGCCTGCTAACTAAACCACACTAGTTTTTCTGTGGAAGAGAAACGCGTAAATAAAAATGTTCCACAGAAAAACACTGGTGCTTTAAAGTGTTTACTTCATGGCATCATGTGTATCATATATCCTACCATACACCCTGAGTATTTACCACATATAGTGTACATTACAATATCTACTTATCTTAGATATTCATAGGGGTCAATAAAGTCTAAACACAAGCTGACATCAGGCAGCGCGACTGAATATTTATAGAGGAAGTGGAGCAGAACAGCTTCGACTTTTAAAAAAATCCTGCAAAATGAAGACAGAAATTGTAATACGTTTAGACACAACACCAAAGACCACAAGTTAAATTGGCAGTATGTGGCTGCATATACAGCCTAACTTTTTTTAAAGGGGGTGTGATGGCAACAATGTCCTTCAGTGTTTACAGTGTGTATGCTTGGCAAGTTTAGGGACAAACTAGTTGACTTGGGCAAGAAGAGGCCAACAGAATTATAACCATTTCACTGGTAAGGCTCGTTAAGCCTTTCCCACCAGCGTGCCATGCCGGAGGTCATAACTTGAGAACACTAAAGTAGATTTTCTCCGCTACACCTGTCCAAGCCCGAAACCCTCACACATTAACACACACAACATTCTATCAGCACTTAGTGTTTTTTCACCGCTCGCTGGGTGAGATAACTCTTCAGTCCCCAGGAGGGTTGGGGGACAGGAGTCAGATTTCCCATGTTTATCTTTGCAGTTACAAGCATATCCTCTAAAAAGGTCATGACTAAGTCGGGTCAAAGGAACTCTGCTTGCATCCCTTCATGAGCTGAAATATGAGCACCTCACATATGGAGGCACTAAATGAATTCTTCCATCAATGGCAGAATTCAAAGAGATTCTAATATGCTGTGATTATACATGGGCCTGTGGGCCCATGTGTGAAAGGTCAAGGGGCAAGGATTTATACAGAACATAAGGGAAACTGCTTCTTACCGTCTTCACACAGGTTCAGCTTTGATAGGTTCCTGCCATCGTAGCCCTCCTCACAGAAGGATCCGTTCTCCCTCTCTTCGTATGTACTCAGGTACATGGCCTTATTCTCCATTCAGGAACTGTAGGGTGGACAAAACAGATGATTTCCATGCAATCAAAGCAATATGCAAGAGAACAATAAAAATCTCTCTGTATGCATGTACTTCCATAGTCATTCATGGAACAGAGAATCACAGCCGAAATGTAATGTAAAGCACGTGAGCTTCATCATCTTGACATGCTGATTCTAACCCCTCTGGACAAGATGATGTATCTCCTTCAGAAATGCTTGTCTTTGGCATACAATAGCAGACACCAGACTAACCACACTACCTTCCAGTGTAATAACAGCTATTACAATCAGGCTGTAATGGTCTGGCAGTCCACAGCAGCTCAGGAGCACTAAAGAGACCAGACCACCGCTCTATTCTACTGGCCTATTTTAGATTTAGTGTGCCACTGCCATGCCCCTCCCCCCCTTTGCCTGTTGTTCTGATTATGAACTACTTGGATGAAGTCACTGTCTTTGCTTTAGGGGAGAGAAAAAATACTTGCAATGAATGCACTCCAGATTGCATGAATAGATGAAATGTTCCAGTAAAATCTCTGGCAGGACAAAGCTGACTTATTACATTCTATCAAGCTCTATATCTCCCCACTCTTGTTTCCAACATTGATCTGAGTGATCTGTCTCTTATACGCCATGGCTAACAATCTCAAGTCTCACTAATGTGGCAGGCTGTCAGTGTCAAAGCGTTCGTTATTAACTTGAAGTTGAAGTGTGGATGTAGGGCCGTCGGTCGAGCACTGTACCTGTCTCTCAGACTACTACATATTATTACAAGTATCCTTACCAATCTATTACCTTATCTTTTTAGCATGGAATACAACACCAAGGTCATAACTTTTGTCTCTAAAGCAAACAGCAGAGAATCTAAAACATAAAGCAAGGGGCATGGGTTGAATTATAATAATCAATGACAAGAATGTAGAGGGTTCGAAGCCTCCTGTGCTGCCATCTAGTGCCATAAATCAGACTGTAGTCAGAGAGAGAGCGAGAGAGAGAGGGAGAGAGAGCGAGAGAGAGAGAGAGAGAGAGAGAGAGAGAGAGAGAGCCGAACATTCCCATCTGAACAGCTGTGAGAGAGAGAAGCACTCCCACATTCCTGGGCCACAGCAGAGGCAGACCTATGAACTCCTCCCCCTATGAACAAGTAGCAGCAGGAAATAAACTAGTACCTAATAAAATATTATAATAATCCACTAGATTTAGGAGAAAGGTGCATGTACATGTACAGTATGCTATGGCTGAGAAAACAGTGCCATTTGGACTTTAGTGGGTGGGGAGTAGGTCATTAATAACTCCGTAATAGAGAATAGATAGTGAATACAGAGACGGATGTGGGACTGTTGAACAAAGTCATTAAAAAGAGTTCAATCTGGCCTTTTTCATTACGCAGAGGGAGTGTCAGTTGACATTTTTGGATACAGGGCAGACAGCCATTACCGAACCAGGCTGCTAGGAAACCTGTACAGTATGCTAACACCATCCCTGATCATGGTCACCCCATGCAGGACTATGAGAATGTACACCCCTTCCATCCTGCCTTCATTCACATCTCTGTGTGTTTTTCCCCAGAGGCAGGGCACTGATAGGTTCCCACCAGGGTATTTTTCCTCTGTGGTCGGAAGCTACAGTACAACTCCTCCATGGTATTGCTTTACTTGGCAATGAGTGCGCCTTGTGATGTCTCCTCAAATACAGGAACAAACCCTTGAGCATGTCCAATCTCCACGAGGTCATTATGTATCATGAAAAATAAAGTCCCTATAGGCAAAGGGAGAAGACAGAGCTCTCCATCCATCACTGTGACAAAAAGCCACACTGTGGGCTATGACTATGCCATTGTAATATTTGCCTTCTCTCTGCCAGCCAGGTAGGTCTGAATAGACTAGACGCACTGAAAACCAGCATACTTGGATAGTGATGGAATCTAAAGGAGCGAAAACAATTCAAATGTCCAATGTCCTCGGGTGCACCTCACAGCTGAGTGGCGTCTCTCTGCAGAGTGCACTGGGTCAGCAGTACATGTGGGCTCAGAAGTCTCACATCAGCGGAAACCTTATAGAGACATCCCATGTCCATCCGTCCATGGGGAATTAACCCATTTCCCAGTTAATTAAACGCGCAGACATTTCACCCATGAGTGGAGAAATATAGAACAAAAAACGTTCAATGGTTTTGGATGTGCATTTTCTTGGCATGAAGTCAACGAGAAACACAGACCCGTTATTTTTTTGGATACCAGAGCACAGGTGTAAAATAACGTGTCCACACAATAATTTAATTCAGATGCCATTATGAAGAGGCTACAGGTGAATTGTCTCGTTTATCTTTTTTGCAATTTCAAAGTCATGATGCAAAAATACTGAAAATAATGTATCTATGGACATACATAAATGTAAGAAGGTCCGCGGGTATAAATGCATTTCAGGTTCACTCTGTTGATGTTTTCAAATAACTCATAGAACAGGTGTCACAATTACACGACAGAAATTGATGCAACTTTTCGAAAAGTTTGTCACTCACCTTGTCGACGTTCTGACTACAAAGTATTACAGATGCACATCTCAAAATGTTATCTAAAAAGGGTGCATGTTTTGCCAATGAACTGAAATCTCAATAAATGTTTCCTCTCAACATAAGACAATTCACTGAAGTCTCTCTCAGCAGATAAACGCAGGGTGGAGATCCGTGCAACAGCCAGTCTGTGATGCTTGGGTCAATTAATCCCTGTTTAAAAATTGTAGTGGAGGCATGGAGACTACGATGTGACGAATACCGCTTCCTGGACAACTCTGATTAGATGTGTTCGTATCTCATTCTATATAGTATCTAGTTTCTCAATTCATGCGCCCGGGGCAGGGTCCAGTATAAATTTTGTACCGCGGTAAAACTTTTTTACACATTTCTGAACAAATGCGCCATCCTCTGGGCATTTAAGCATGGCACGTCAGGCCTACAGAAAAGGCGCAATGTATCTCTACAGATCCTACCAAGACTACCATCCTAATTCCTCATAAGATACATACATTATAGATAGTTCAATATCGTCAGAGGAAAATAAACTATTCTTAATCGAAAGTAATTCGTCTGCAAAAATATTAGAATAGACTAATGTTAATTTCTGTCTTTAGGCCTATTTTGTAAACATGACTCTGTGGGCCCAGTATATAAATAGCCTAAATTAAAGCATGTCCGTCATAAAATAGCCTTTATTGCCTCTGCGTGAAATGCGATTTTTATTTGGATGAATATGGCTGTGGTCCAAGATCACACGAGGCCGCCCTCGAGTAGCGGTTCTTCCTCCAACCAGGTGCGCAGGACGCGGGCGTAACAGACACAGATAGGGTTGGGCAGGTAAGATCTGACTGCCGATAAAACGATGAACTGTACTTGATTAAACACTACAACAACTTTTACTTTAACTGTTATGAATTTCTAGCCTAGTAGATAGTGAATAGTGAATAGTGATAGTGAAAGCAGGACATCGACAAGGACTAGCCTACTCAAGTCTGCCTTACCAGAGCCAGGTTTACTTTACAAACACGACGTGGTGGGGTTTACGGTAGATTGTATACTAGTGGCACTTGTAAACAAAGACTACCGATTTGGTTTCATCACTTTTAGACCTTTATCGGTTTTTAGTGCAGTTCAATACATTTCCGGTGAATGGCACATACCATTACTTTAGAGGGAGTGGGGTCATTTAGTTAAGTTGAGCCCTTTTTACATCCAGCACCACTCCATCAAGGGAAATATAGTATTCTTCCAAAAAAATGATGTCTACATATATTTCAGGGTGTTGTGTATCCCTGAAAATATTCAGAATTCATATAAACATTACAGT
The DNA here is from genome assembly GCF_013265735.2 of Oncorhynchus mykiss. Taxonomy (NCBI): domain Eukaryota; kingdom Metazoa; phylum Chordata; class Actinopteri; order Salmoniformes; family Salmonidae; genus Oncorhynchus; species Oncorhynchus mykiss. The sequence goes on along the minus strand of NC_048568.1, from coordinate 18,324,519 downwards.
TTTGATCACAAAGTTAAGCATTTGCCTGTATTGAATGAAATATTACCACTAAGGTTACCTTTTTAAAACCATGTCTACACCGAGCTCCAAAAGTATTGGGACAGTGACATTTTTTGTTGTTGTTTTGGCTCTGTACTCCAGCACATAATTTTTGAAATTATACAATGACTACTAGGTTAAAGTGCAGCTTTAATTTGAGGGTACATACAGTGCCTTGCGAAAGTATTCGGCCCCCTTGAACTTTGCGACCTTTTGCCACATTTCAGGCTTCAAACATAAAGATATAAAACTGTATTTTTTTGTGAAGAATCAACAACAAGTGGGACACAATCATTAAGTGGAACGACATTTATTGGATATTTCAAACTTTTTTAACAAATCAAAAACTGAAAAATTGGGCGTGCAAAATTATTCAGCCCCTTTACTTTCAGTGCAGCAAACTCTCTCCAGAAGTTCAGTGAGGATCTCTGAATGATCCAATGTTGACCTAAATGACTAATGATGATAAATACAATCCACCTGTGTGTAATCAAGTCTCCGTATAAATGCACCTGCCCTGTGATAGTCTCAGAGGTCCGTTAAAAGCGCAGAGAGCATCATGAAGAACAAGGAACACACCAGGCAGGTCCGAGATACTGTTGTGAAGAAGTTTAAAGCCAGATTTGGATACAAAAATATTTCCCAATATTTCCCTTTAAACATCTCAAGGAGCACTGTGCAAGCGATAATATTGAAATGGAAGGAGTATCAGACCACTGCAAATCTACCAAGACCTGGCCGCCCCTCTAAACTTTCAGCTCATACAAGGAGAAGACTGATCAGAGATGCAGCCAAGAGGCCCATGATCACTCTGGATGAACTGCAGAGATCTACAGCTGAGGTGGGAGACTCTGTCCATAGGACAACAATCAGTCGTATATTGCACAAATCTGGCCTTTATGGAAGAGTGGCAAGAAGAAAACCATTTCTTAAAGATATCCATAAAAAGTGTCGGTTAAAGTTTGCCACAAGCCACCTGGGAGACACACCAAACATGTGGAAGAAGGTGCTCTGGTCAGATGAAACCAAAATTGAACTTTTTGGCAACAATGCAAAACGTTATGTTTGGCGTAAAAGCAACACAGCTCATCACACTGAACACACCATCCCCACTGTCAAACATGGTGGTGGCAGCATCATGGTTTGGGCCTGCTTTTCTTCAGCAGGGACAGGGAAGATGGTTAAAATTGATGTCTGTAAAAGACCTGAGACTGGGACGGAGATTTGTCTTCCAACAAGACAATGATCCAAAACATAAAGCAAAATCTACAATGGAATGGTTCCAAAATAAACATATCCAGGTGTTAGAATGGCCAAGTCAAAGTCCAGACCTGAATCCAATCGAGAATCTGTGGAAAGAACTGAAAACTGCTGTTCACAAATGCTCTCCATCCAACCTCACTGAGCTCGAGCTGTTTTGCAAGGAGGAATGGGAAAAAAATGCAGTCTCTCGATGTGCAAAACTGATAGAGACATACCCCAAGCGACTTACAGCTGTAATCGCAGCAAAAGGTGGTGCTACAAAGTATTAACTTAAGGGGGCTGAATCATTTTGCACGCCCAATTTTTCAGTTTTTGATTTGTTAAAAAAAGTTTGAAATATCCAATAAATGTCGTTCCACTTCATGATTGTGTCCCACTTGTTGTTGATTCTTCACAAAAAAATAAAGTTTTATATCTTTATGTTTCAAGCCTGAAATGTGGCAAAAGGTCTCAAAGTTCAAGGGGGACGAATACTTTCGCAAGGCACTGTAGTCCCCCCCATTTTATGGGAATATATTTCAACTCTATATCTGACATGGTACAGGTGTCTTCTTTTTTCTAAGCCCATAACCATGTGTGTGAGGTTTATTCTTTTGTTTCAAAGCAGATTTGTTTAAGACTACCAAGAAAAACTCTGTGGGACCCTGATTTAGCCCACTGCAGTGAAAGGTTAATTAAATGTATACCTGTGTCGCGCTTGAACATACACTATAACGTTATTGAATGACAGTCAGTAGTAGAATTTGGGAGGTGAATGTTCTGTGATATTACATGTCACCACTAGGTGGTGTATTTCTCACATTGGGCCTAATGTTGTTCAGTAAAAACCCACTGGGAGTTCTGTTGGCAAAAGACTGTCCGTAATATATATACACTTCTTGTATACCCAGGTCCTTCAAAACATTAAACATCTGTTTAAGGTATGTTCAATTACTTGGCAAGTTTGATTAATTAGCTGAGCAAGGGTAACCTACTGTATGCACCTCCTCACATAGAAACGTACTATCATCTCCCTCTCATTTTCCCTCCTTCTCCTCTTACCTTCTCTATGTATCTTTATTCCACCAACCCATATAATGTTTATTGAACCTTTTTCCTATAACATTCCAGGCCCGCAGAGCTTTACTCTAAAACTGATATATAGTATTTGATTAGGTCAGTCTTAAGTGAAATTGACTCCAAACCTCATACCCCGTCTGGTCCGTGGTCTACTCTCCAAGAGTTTGTGAAAACAAACAGAAGGGAACTGCCCAAGGGGAGATTTGGGGTTGGGAGTAATGGTCAATATGCACAGGATGTCTTTTTCACGACTTAGATCCTATCTCTCCAGTATCATGTGATTAACCCGGGTGTATTGTAAGAAATGAAATACTCTACACTTTGAATCACACAAAACATCGAATTACACACCAGTCAGAAATGCACTGGGTCAGATTATGTGGTTTCATTCCGGTCAGATCAGGAAGATGGTGATGTAATCCTTCTGGAAAGCAGCAAGACTGATAAAGAAAGGTGCTTCTCTGCTCAGATTGTTTCATACAGGTTGTCGTGAGGTTTGTATACAGATCTAATCCCACTGCCCCTAGCTCCGGGGAGAAGATCTTACTGCAACATTTCAGAGTGTTTAGAGCTTTCTTAATGTGGGCAGGAAAAACTCCTGGTGATACGTACTATACAGATGTGGATCTTAATTTGAGCCAGTTTGCTACATCAGGAAAATAATCCTGCAGTAACAGGAAATATGAATTATATGGATTATAATTAATGGACACTTTTGTAGGGGTTGATACATTTTTCGTAAGGGAAAATCGAGTGTGAAATGGAAATTACAAACTTCAGAAGACTTTTTAAACCTTCAATACACTACACGTTTTACACCCTGCAACTGAGCGGTCAAATTACATCTGTACAAGGAGAGAGGTTCTCATTGTCTGGTCTGACTGTCCAGTAATTACTCATATGGGAGCTCATTCCATCATAGATCAGTCTCTTTGTTAAATCAGAAAATTACATTCCTATATATCCAACATCACAAAAACAATACTATGCCCCACAGCATGTAAAGGCCAAATAAACATTGATGCAGTTTTAGCTCTATAAAAGTTACTGGTTGAACCCTAGGTGACATGACTGAGGAAATAGTACTATAATGAAGTTGATTTACAAAAGCAACAATCTCACTGTCATAACATTTGTGAATGCAGTATTAATTTGTTTTAGCAGGGAGTTCCATTGAGACCAAGGTCTCTTTTACAAGGGAGCCCTGCATATACACAATTCACTAATCCAACATAATACAAATATACACCATTTCAAAACACACTCAAGAGGAACAATCCCATTCCTCAGCAAAGATGTCCCCAATCAACATGTTGAACTGTCTGAGAGGCACCAGTACATCTAGTTGTAGGGAACTCTGTAGATTGTTTGCACCCCATGTATGGAACAAACTAAAAGCAGAATTACCTAACTCTGTGGAGACCAAAGGAGTCTCCAGAGTTAGCCAACCCTAACACCGGGCATGGTAATTTGTACGTCTAAAGACGGAAGTTTTTGTAAGAGAGCTTTATACATAGAAAGACAGAAATGAATCGACCTACTGTACATGACTTCAAAGAGGACCAGCCTACTTTCTGGTATAGAATGCAGTGATGTACTGAAAGTGGGTTGCCAATCCAAGGATCCATTGTGTGATGCTAATCTCCGATTTACACTAGATTCTTGTGCTGTTTATTCCTCCCCTGGCATATACATTGCAGCCCATGCTAGAAATCCACAATGAGCCTCCCTAAAAGGGTCTCCCTCTGGACCATGGTGGACGTGTTTGACTGGGTCAAGGAGAAGCACCCCTACCAAAAGAGTGTCCTCCAACTGGCCATCGTGAAGCATGACATATCCGGTAACTATCTTCAGTAGCTCCTCTACTTACCAAATCTTGTCTTAGAACAAAACAAGATATGGTCATGTATATCAGTCATTATTAATACACTGCTATGATCTTAAAAAATATTTTTTTAAATTGTGAATATATGTGACATTTTATCCCTGGCCTACTCCAGCCCTGTACTGTGTGCATCGGATGCCTGCAGACAGTTCACCACAAAATGACATGGAACATTAACTGCCTCCAATGATCTTCCCAATTGCTGTTAATCATACCGAACACAGATCTCATGTTTGACACAAATAAAGTTGATCATGCAATTCAGACAATTTTCAATTTAAAATCCATGTACCCAGCCTGAATTGACAGGCATAATTTTGCCTCCAACTCTAGTGGCCTCCCCTCACTACCTCTCTTGTCTCCTTGCTCTGCCCCTCCCCAGGCCGAGCACTGCTGATGATGGGTGAGCATCAGTTGGAGAGGATGGGGGTGAAGGGGGAGCACCTTCAGGACATCCTACTGGACATTCTTCGCCTCAGGGTCCAGGAGAAACTGGAGAACATCAACAACATCTTCTCTGGTGAGGGATTCTAGAGTCTCCTCTTAAAGAGATAGTTAGACATTTAGGCAGTTAAGCCATTTTGTAATCTTACCCAGAGTCAAATGAACTCATGGATAAGGGAGAGTGGGATAAGTTGAGTCAAAAGGGTTAGTTGAGCCGTCCTTGTTTCTAGGAAACCATACACAAAAGTAATAATTTGACCAAAATGTAGGAAGAGGTCATCATGTCATGGAGTCCGAAGGAAGAAATCCCATGGAAAAAATGGTAAGCAAGTTAGGTCCAAAAAATGATTTTCAACAAGTCAAATTAATTTATTGTGTTAGATGTTTCATGATGCTTGTATCTAAACCAAAGTAGATAATTTTAAGATCTTCTATGTATCAGTTGGGGTCTCTATAAGCTTCAATATGAGGTCCTAAACCTAGCATGAAAGTGCCTCCTTGTAGCTGTGTGGGATTATAGTCAAAATGTTTTCCTTGGGATACGTTGTGGCAATGGTTGTGCCAATGGCAAGTTTAGAAAATGGAAGTGTTTTCTTTCCAGGCATAATAGAAGGCATTATCGCTGGGATATGAGGTACCAAAAGGGCCTAGCCTATATTAAAAGTGTTTTTTTAAAGTACAAAGGTTTTGGTAATTGTTAAGCCTGTGTTAAATGATCCTTAAAATTATTAAAATACAAAAATGATTGTGATTGAGTTAAATTGTGTTTGGGGAAATAAAGATAGACATGGTTTTAAAAAGGTAGTGGTAATATTTCATTCAGTACAGAAGTTTGTAGGGGGCTCAACTTGGCTCAACTTAACCCATAACGGGTAAGCTGTGCCAAGAGACCACTTTTTTTGGACAAGCTATTTTTTCAAAACTGTAATGTTTAAATTAATTCTGATTATTTCCAGGGATACACCACATCCTGAATATATATATATATATATATATATATATATATATATATATATATACAGTGTCTTTGTTAGAAATAATACTATATTTCTGTTGATGGAGTGATGCTGAAGGTAAAAAATGGCTCTACTTACTCCACTCTACCATTTTTATGTCTGAGTGCAGTTTGAAGGAAGTTGAAGGTCGTTTCTGGATACATTGCTAACTAGCATTAGAGCAATGACTGGTTCTCTACTGGTGCAGCTAGAAGGATTTCATCTGACTCTGAGTAAGTAGAAAAAAGGGGTTTAATTGCCAGAATGACGAACTATCCCTTTAAACTGTATCAGGAATACAGTTGTAGCCTATATCAACGGCATCTTCTTTGATGAAGAAGTAACTACTGTATTGTCTAAAACTGTATCATAAAGGAACAGACATATACTGTGTCCTCTTAGATTGCAGAAAAAAATTCACTTGTAGCCTATATCAGTTGGCTCATATAAACTCAGACAGTGCAAATACTGCGAGAGAGTCATACAAGGTTCCATCATCAGCCAACATGATTGACAGACATGTATTTCATCAAGAGGGTTAGCTTAGAGATACATATCCCCTGCCAAGAATAGATTGACATCGAAAGAGAAGAGAAAGCCTCTGATGGATTATTTAACAGAACTGAAAAGAAAAGACAGAACAAGTTACGCTATTTGGCGTGGATACATAAAACAAGTTCAAGTTCAATGCTACAGAGAAAATACGTTCACCAGGGTTTTTGTTCACAGTGGGGTATGCTTGCATTTAAAATGTATTTTTAACCAAAGGTTTCTTTAGCTCTTTCTCTTTTGAGTGTTTCTCTTCATGACTAGGAGAAGATGTCTCTGATATTCTTATGTTCCCCATCTACGATAGAGAAGACAAAAGCATTTGCTTTCAGGAATCATTGACCTGAAGAAAAAAGGCCAGATTGGTTTTGGCACAGTGGTATTTTCACGGACACTTCTGTGAATCAAGTCCTTGCCTCTCGCTCTGTGCTGCTCTTGCAGTCTTATTTTGTATTTTTTTTACAATACTCAATACATTATGTGGCAGTTATTGCAGAGGGAGAATATAATTCCCCATTGAACAGGGGATACAATGCATCCCTCATCTGGACTAAATGTTGCAATCCCATACCCAGCAGTGATTTGGCTAGCTAATGGCCTGTTATATTACTCTCAGGAGATCCAGTGTGAATTAGAAGGGAAAGTAAGTCAATTAGTCTCGAGTTAAATGTAGGGACACATGGCCATCATTTAGATAACATCCCAAATGCTGCTCCAGCCTATTAGGTCTTTCACATGGAAGGTAATGGGGGATCATTTAATGGGAGGTTTCCGGCAGAGACAAAATATCGAATGTATTTGATTATAAGTTCGATGCTGGAGCAAAGATGTTGTGTCTTCTGACTGACATCGGTGTCGTCATCTTTATTTGTCTTTTGTTGCCCCGAACCTCATGCTTGCTTGTAAGATGTCGGCTGTGTTTTTCTGTCGATCACATACAATCACTGACACATCTTGGAATGAAACACAACTATACATAGAAACCGTCCAGACAGAGACGTGTGTATAGGCAGAGATTTCCTCTTTTATTTGGTGCCGAATCATATTCATATTACTGTAACAGTCCATTGTGTTATCATGTGTGTATTATATGTGCTAGTTTAAAGTGCATCGAGATACTGGTTTGGCATATTAAGGATGTTTTCAAGTTGAGCAAATAAAAGTGCTACATTTGCAAATACTAAGTCTGTTTCTTTTAAATCCTTCTTGCTCAGAGCAATCCCTCCCCAGACTTAAATGTTCTGCCCATAGTATAATGATAACATTTGTTTGCACCAGCTTGAAGTATTTTGGTGCATCCCTAAGGTTCTCCACGTTTCACTAGACCGTATATGCACATGAAAAACTGCAGGACTGTCAAATCTGAAGCTCATACCTTAGCGTATTTTACAATGCAATCCAACTCTAAACCACTAAACCTGTATTATTGTGTAGTATTTTCAAAAACAGGAAGACATCCATTTGCTATATCCAGCCTAGAACTCAGGAACGAAACAAGGTATGGCATTTGAGAGCTCCATTTAGTGGAGGAATCTGACTTGACACCTTATTTTCTAATGAAGACCAAGTCTGATCCTTGTTTGTTTGAAATAATTGTCTCCACTGATAGTTATCTAAAAATCAATATGCAGAATCAGCCAGTGGCCTAAATCTTGAGAGGCATACTGTTGCCCTAGACACTGTCCATTTGTCTTTATTACATGACTCACAATACATCTTTCCACTTCCCCACAAACTTGTCAGACAACCCAAACTTGCAATCTCCTCGTTATTCTGAAGGGCAGACCAAAAAAATGGAGGACAGCCAAATGTAAACAACAACATGTTGTTCAGTGAAAGTAACACCTCTACGGGAAGTTCAGATTTGTTTTTCTTTGTTCAGTAATCCAGCCCCTGAAAAGTGCAGCCCAGTCCTGACGTGCTGAATCTGATGTGCCCCATAAAAGGAGTGTTTACATTTTCTCACCTTCCATGGACATTAGCAAGTGCTGAGCCTGTGGCTCTAGGGTCCCAGCGGGGGGGTACACCAAATTAGACGGGCTGATTAATATCCCTCAGAGATGCATGGCATTTGATTTCTTCCATTCAGGGCAGTGGTGCATCAGGAAAGCGCTGACTCACATTAAATGTAAATATACCTCGGGGAGAGATACTAAATCATAGCTGACAGAAGGAGGGCTGCCCGAATATTCCAAAGGTTAGCAAATCGTGCCGTCGACCCAAAGAGATTAAACAAAAAAATATGAAACTGGGCTGAGTATTGTTTGGCATGCAACAAATGAGAGATTTAATTTTTTTTGGGGGGGGGGGGGTCCATACTCCAGCATTTTGGATTTGAAATGATACAATGAGGTTCAAGTGCAGACTTTAATTTGAGGGTATTTTCATCCATATCGGATTAACCGTTTAGAAATTACAGCCCTTTTTGGACGTAGTCCACCCATTTTAGGGGACCTAAAGTATTGGGACACATTCACTTACAGTACCAGTCAAAAGTTTGGACACACCTACTCATTCCAGGGTTTTTCTTTATTTTTACTATTTTCTACATTGTAGAATAATAGTGAAGACATTTCAACTATAAAATAACACATATGGAATCATGTAGTAACCAAAAAGTGTTAAACAGATCAAATTATATTTGAGATTTGAGATTCTTCAAAGTAGCCTTAATGACAGCTTGGCACACTCTTGGCATTCTCTCAACCAGCTTCATGAGGTAGTCACCTGGAATGCATTTCAATTAACAGGTGTGCACACTTTGTAACAGTATAATTTTAGACCGTCCCCTCGCCCATACCCGGGCACGAACCAGGGACCTTCTGCACACATCAACAGTCACCCTCGAAGCATCGTTACCCATCGCTCCACAAAAGCCGCGGCCCTTGCAGAGCAAGGGGAACTACTACTTCAAGGTCTCAGAGCAAGTGATGTCACTGATTGAAACGCTATTTAGCGCCCACGCTAACTAAGCTAGCCGTTTCACATCCGTTACACCTTGTTAAAAGTAATTTGTGGAACTTCTTTCCTTCTTAATGCATTTGAGCCAATCAGTTGTGTTGTGACAAGGTAGGAGTGGTATGCAGAAGATAGACCTTTTTGGTAAAAGACCAAATCCATATTATGGCAAGAACAGCACAAATAAGCAAAGAGAAATGACAGTCCATCATTACTTTAAGATATGAAGGTAAGTCAATTACGGAACATTTCAAGAACTTTGAACGTTTCTTCAAGTGCAGTCGCAAAAACCTTCAATCGCTATGATGAAACTGGCTCTCATGAGGACTGCCACAGGAAAGGAAGACCCAGAATTACCTCTGCTGCAGAGGATACGTTCATTAGAGTTAACTACACCTCAGTAATTGCAGCCCAAATAAATGCTTCACAGAGTTCAAGTAACAGACACATCTCGACATCAACTGTTCAGAGGAGACTGCATGAATAAGGCTTTCATGGTCGAATTGCTGCAAAGAAACCACAACTAAAGGACACAAATAATAAAAATATACTTTTTTTTCTTCTTTTTTTACACCTCCATTAAAGAGTTTGTTTGGTAATGTATTGTTATATATAAAAGTACCATGTATGTCAAATGTATATTTAAAATGTATATGTAAAATGTATAGGTAAAATGTATGTATATGTAGCAAGAAAAGCTGTCCTCTACGGAGGACAAACATCGTTGTTTTTTTGTTTTTTTTTGTTACATATACATACATTTTACATATACATTTTACATACATGGTACTTTTATATATAACAACAAACATTACCAAACAAACTCTTTAATCCCAACCCTCAGCCACTCTCAGCCCATCCCACCTATCACCATAGACCTCAGCTCTTTAATCCCACCCCTCAGCCACGCTCAGCCCATCCCACCTATCACCATAGACCTCAGCTCTTTAATCCCAACCCTCAGCCACTCTCAGCCCATCCCACCTATCACCATAGACTGCCCTTGTTTGGTTTCCAGGTGCCATATATTTTTTTATTATGCTGTGATGTTTTACTACTTTTTAAAATCTTTGTAATCGTATATTATCCACAGATTGTTATCTAAAGATGAAAACCTTTCATACAAGTATTATTATATTATTTATGGACTGGCTATGGCTTTCCAGATCACCCAGCACTGCTGTTTGTAAGGTTCATTTTAAGAGCATGTTGTGATTTTTTTAACCGTTATTGAACCTGTGACCAGAAACAAGCTACATAGGGGCAATACCAGAATAAATGATCTATTGATTCTGTCTCTTCACAACAAAATCTACAGAGCTGAGATTGTTGTATGCCCCATATATATAGCATTCTGTCAGTGGCAAGAATTTTATATAATAATTGAAATTGAAAAACTCTTAAGTGTTGAATCAAGTGCAGTTTGTACCAGTTCATAAACCATGTGCAATGGAATTGGTACATCAGATCTCCTCCCATTTATTTTGCAACCTGTATGGCGCAGCTGTCAACATTTTTGTCCTCAGATAAACTGGTATGTTTTTCTATTTATTGCAAGTTCCTTTCAGCCAATTTGTATCTTTAATATATGGCAGGCAAACAAGTTCCCTACCTCCTCCCTTTTCCACTTGCCTCCTCCATTGTTGTGGTAGTGCCGCAATCAGTTGGTTGTAAATTTGTATTGAGCAGATATTACCATATATTTTCAATAACTGCATATGTGACATAACTCCTCCATTTTTATTCATAATTTCATTAATACATATAATACAATTTTTTAACTTTTTTCCATAAAAAATGTTTTTTTATTTTAATCAATATATTTTAGTTTAACCATAACATTTGTATTAATATTTGTTCTATCTTTTCTGGAGGATAAAACTGAAATTGTAACCAGCTTTGTATGGCTTGTTTAAGAAAGGGCAATACTTTAAACAAAATTTCATTTTCAAATAGTCGGAAATGAGAAGTTGTAATCTGTATGGAGGCAAAAAAAGCCATTTTTGAACAAAGGATGAGCTTTTCTTAATATTCTACTGGAGAACCATTTTGGGTTTAAGTATAACTTATGAGTGAAGCATTTAGTGAGGTTTAAAGCTTTACTATTTCATAATTGTAGCCCATAAAACTCATATTCATTATATAAATTGGCACGTTTAATTTTATCTGGCTTAGCATTCCAAATAAAATGAAGTATTTTTTGCTCATATGATTTTAAAAACGAATCATCTGGAATAGGCAATGCCATTGGTAAATAAGTAAACTGTGATAGGACCAAATAGTTAATCAATGTGTCCATAAATAGACAAGTATTTTTCTCTCTATGGTTGCAAAATCTTATCTATTTTTGCTAACTTTCTATTGAAATGAATTGTGGTAAGTTCATTTATATTTTTTGAGATATGAATGCAAAGTATTTTTACTTCACCAACCGCCCATTTTATTGGCAAACTACAAAGTAGTGTAAACACTGTATTATTTAACGATCCAAAATGTAATATGGTACACTTGTCATAATTAGGCTTTAATTCAGAGAGGCTAGAAAAGTGATCAAGATCTTCAATGAGACTGTGCAGGGATCCAAACTAGAGTCATCAGCATACATTGACACTTTTGTTTTTATCCCCTGGATTTCTAACCTCTTGATGTTCTTCTTGGATCTAATTTTAATAGCTAGCATTTTAATGGCTATAAAAAATAGAAATGGAGACAACGGGCAGCCTTGTTTTACTCCTCTTAAAAGCTCAATACTTTCTGAGCAGTAACCATTGTTTACTATTTTACATCTGGGGTTGCTGTACATAACTTTAACCCATTGTATAAGAGATTCACCAAAATGAAAGTATTCCAGGCATTTACATATAAATTCTAATTGTACTTTATCAAATGCCTTTTCAAAATCAGCTATAAAGACCAGACCTGGTATCTTCAATGTTTCATAATGTTCAATTGTTTCAAATAATTGTCATATATTATCCCCAATATATCATCCATGCAAAAATATAAAAAACCTGTCTGATCAGGATGAACAATATCTGGTATAACCTTTTTTATTCTATATGCAATGCATTTCGCCAGGATTTTCGCATAACAACATTGAAGTGTTAAAGGCCTCCAGTTCTTTAAACGGACTGGATCTTTATACTTACCACCTGGGTCCTGCTTTAGTAGTAATGAAATCAGACCTTCTTGTTGAGTACTTGAAAGTCTACCATTTGTATAAGAGTAATTAAAACATGCTAATAATGGATATTTGAGTATATTAAAAAAGGTTTGATATACCTCTACTGGTATACTGGTATACCGTCAAGCCCTGGTGTTTTTCCAGACTGAAAACATTTTATTGCCTCAAAAATTACCCCTTCTGTGAGTTGGCCTTCAAACCGGTCTTACTGTAAATGTGTTAATTTGACATTATTATTATTATTAGGAAATAATTCCTTACAGTTAACATCATTCAGTGGACATGGAGGAGACTGAGAAAAAAAAAACACATGCTTAAAATATTTTGCTTCCTCTTTCAAAATATAATTTGGTGAATCATGGATAACTCCATAATTTGTAACGAGTTTCTGTAAATTATTTTTGGTAGAATTTCTGTGTGGAAGAATCAAGAAAAATGTTTTGCATTTTTCACAATTTTCCATCCAATTCGTTTTATTTTTGTAAAACACTACACTTAATCGTCCTTGAATAAGTAACTCCATTTCTTTTTGTTTTTCCTCTAACCTATTTTGTGCCTCTATAGTACAGTTTCCTTTACCATCTACCTGCGCTGTTACTTCCTCTATTTCCTTTATTAGTCTCATCTCTTTTGACCTAAACTACTTTTGTTTTAATGATTAGTATTGTATTGAATTGCTTCTAAAAGTACATTTGAAAGTGTCTGCTGTACCTATGTCGTACAAAAAAAGTTCATTATTAATTATTTTGTCTTAGTTAAGAACAACTTGTCAGCCAAAAAGCTTTGATTCAATTTCCAAAATCCCCATCCATGTGGAAATTCTGTAAGAGTTATATGGAGGCCAATTAGATGGTGGCCCGATTGCATTCGGTCTCCTATTAATACTTTTTAAACTTTTGATGACAGCAAGAACGAGACTAGGAAGTAATCAAGATGGCTAGCTTGATTAAGCCTCCTCCAAGAATATCTCACTAGGTCAGGGTTTTTCAACCTCCATATATCCACAAGTTCTAATGTATCCATGATTTTTGTAAACCTCCAATTGTCCTAATGTTCCACCCACTAAAACCTCCCCCCATGTCTAGGTCTGTTGTCACTAAGACCATCAGACCCTCTCCCTGACTCATGACGCACCTGTGCGTCCTAAGGCAAACCCTTGGTTGCCAAATGGCATTGGCCAGAGAGAAATATAATTTAATAACATAATTATCTATGAGGGTGCTTATAGGAACTAACCAAATAACATGGAAAACAGTCAGAAAAAAATAAATAGTAACAATAATATATAATATTAATATAAAAAATAACAGCACAATCTTAAACATGCATGCTCAAATTTGAAAGTCCTAGCAAGGCTATAAGCATGTCAGCCCAGCCTGCTCAGTTCATTGGATTCAATTGTTTGTAAAAAATAAAACAAAAGAGAAAAAAAAGAGAAAACATAATATACCGCAAGACCAGTCACCTTTTTTTAGGCCAATTACATGCAAGACATATTTCATGTAGTCCTCATTATATCCTGTTGTATTCCGACCAAAAAGGAAGAAGGAAAAAGGAACATAGATTCTAACAATGCAAGTTAAAAAAATTGTCTTAGGCATCACATTATATCATTATCCTGTTGTATCGTGCCATGGCTGTGCCAGAGCCGACCGCAAGCCAACCCCGGTCACTTCCTTATGGGAAGGCATATTCAAGTTCAACTCACAATCGATTCTGACACAGCCATGGCACGACAGCCAAGAACACATGCAGTACTGACAATCTAGAGCAAGTAAACCTGTAAAACCAACGCTCTCTCCACCCTACACATTGTTTTTTATTCCAGGGTCGTTGCTCTATTACCTCGGCTGTTTTACACCTAGGCCTATATCATTAGGATCAGGAATATTAAAGGTAGCATAAATAGCTTATATAGAAATATATACTATACCTTTCTCTCGCTTAGAGAAGTGCTTTCATAAGCCAGTTTTTGTATTAGTTTTACCGTTAACTTTAATCACTTTATCCCAGTGTTAACCAGCCCACACACACTAGAGACAACAACCCTGTTGACAATACCTAATCCATCCATTTATCGGAAGAATAATCATCCTTTACATTTTTTATATTGAGATTTATTTTTTAAATGTAAAAGAGTAATAGCAAATATTTTAGGATCGTATAGGCCTATTCCAATAGAGAACCTAGGCAGGTTTTTAATTATATAATCCTTTATCCTAGCCCTATAATACATCTATACATATTTATTAGGTTTTAGCTTAAAAGCTAATCATTCCGATTCACATCGGCGAACAAGGGCCGCTCTATATAACAGCTTTAAAGTCATAATATACCCGACCTCTACAATTAGGATATATTATTTTAAACTAAAAAAAGTACCTTGGTATTTCTTATGTACAATCTTCAAATTAAATACATAAAAAATCATGAAGAAAAAAAGGTCAGCCATTCCCATCCTCACCTTCCCCTAAATCAAAACCTGATATTATGTCCATATAGTCCAAAGTTCCATATTGCCTAAATAGAAAAAGGATAAGTTCATCATACCCATTCTGCATTACCACAAATCCAACCTTATTTTAAGTCCACAGTTCCATAATGCATGAATATAAAACAAAACAAAAAGTAGTTCATACCAAAAACATTTTTTTTTTGTAAACAAATCAATGAATCCATATTTGTATTGCATAATGCGGTGCAAATATGTATCGGGGACTACTTCAACAGGAGGTAGAGATCACTCACAGCCACGTTGTAATCTTCGAGTCCTTGAACATTTGATTATTTACATATAATTTATCAACCACGAGACAAACATTCTGCTTCTCGGCTCGGAGCCTTTTGAAAGTGGGGTACAGGGCACGTCTCTCCACTATTTCATGAGGAAATTGTTCATTAACAGAGAAAAAAAAGAGAATGGGGTGTTCTTCAATTCCCTACCCTGACAATTTTCATTTTGTAGTGGGTTAGCATAGCTACGATCGGACGGGGCCTTCCCTCTGCTCTGCCACCAAAACGTTGAGCTCTTTGAAAATCAATTGTTTCCACCTGTTCGTCCGTCATCTTGAGATTACGTTTCATGAACACCTTGACTTTTTCCTCCGTTGACTGATAGTTTTCATCCTCCTTTATTCCCATTATAACAATATTATTTCTCCTACTTCTGCACTTCAAGTAATTCAGCTTTCATTGTTTTATTGTCATACTGTACCCTCTCTGTAGTGTCTTTTAGGGAGTTTTCAATATCTTATTTTACGCTCGTATCATTTCCATCAATTATTACTGTAATCCATTCCTGTTTTTAAGGCCTCAACCTAACCCAGTAGCCCAGGCAATAGCTCCTGGTTTTTTGAACTGCTTGCTCATGCTTGTAAGCAATGCTCTATCTTCTGGAGACATAGTTACAGTGCCTTGCGAAAGTATTTGGCCCCCTTGAACTTTGCGACCTTTTACCACATTTCAGGCTTCAAACATAAAGATATAAAACTGTATTTTTTTGTGAAGAATCAACAACAAGTGGGACACAATCATGAAGTGGAACGACATTTATTGGATATTTCAAACTTTTTTAACAAATCAAACTGAAAAATTGGGCGTGCAAAATTATTCAGCCCCCTTAAGTTAATACTTTGTAGCGCCACCTTTTGCTGCGATTACAGCTGTAAGTCGCTTGGGGTATGTCTCTATCAGTTTTGCACATCGAGAGACTGAATTTTTTTCCCATTCCTCCTTGCAAAACAGCTCGAGCTCAGTGAGGTTGGATGGAGAGCATTTGTGAACAGCAGTTTTCAGTTCTTTCCACAGATTCTCGATTGGATCTCCGCATGTGTGGTCCCACCGTGAAGCATGGTGGAGGAGGTGTGATGGGGTGGGGGTGCTTTGCTGGTGACACTGTCAGGGATTTATTTATAATTAAAGGCACACTTAACCAGCATGGCTACCACAGCATTCTGCAGTGATACGCAATCCCATCTGGTTTGCGCTTAGTGGGTCTATCATTTGTTTTTCAACATGACAATGACCCGAAACACACCTCCAGGCTGTGTAAGGGCTATTTGACCAAGGAGAGTGATGGAGTGCTGCATCAGATGACCTGGACTCCACAATCACCTAACCTCAATCCAATTGAGATGTTTTGGGAGGAGTTGGACCACAGAGTGAAGGGAAAGCAGCCAACAAGTGCTCAGCATATGTGGGAACTCCTTCAAGACTGTTGGAAAAGCATTCCAGGTGAAGCTGGTTGAGAGAATGCCAAGAGTGTGCAGAGCTGTCATTTTTATTTGTTTAACACTTTTTTGGTTACTACATGATTCCATATGTGTTATTTCACAGTTTTGATGTCTTCACGATTATTCTAGAATGTAGAAAATAGTAAACTAAACCCGGGGGGAGGGGGATTTCTGCAACCTACAGTATTGGTCTGGTTTATTTTGGACTCAAATGTCAGTTCAAGAATGCCACAGGGCTTTGTTGATGTGGAGTCTCTGGTCTGTCTTATATTCCATATCTAATTGACAACCTGTTGCCATAAAGAGAGTACACCATGCAAAGGCCTGACTAAAACCTATACTTCCCTCTACTAAGAGATAATGCATAAACAGTTCATTGTCTGCACCACTGGATCAATATTTAATGCAGGCAGCAAATAAAACAGGGAAGCTTTGTAGCATCTACTTAATTCTTAAGGATTTGTTGAACTTTTAACATGACCTTCTGATTCTCATTTTAGTTGAACATTAACAAGATGTTTACAAAATTACTTGAACCAGGAGTCAATTAAAGGTTATACGTTACTCATTCTTCATTATGCAGCTACAAAGATATTTATTTCCTGTCTCAACTTCATGCCATGATCTTGTTGCTGAGGTTACAATCTTAATTCAGGCGATGTAGCAGGGCTGCACGGCAGAGCAGACGACTCACAGATTATCCTCAGCTACACTGAGACAGACAGAACATCAGAGGAATGCCATTACAGATCTTTGTGCATGTTGATCATGACTGCATTGGGTCAGCACATCGCCATAGAGATGTGTTTCTAATGGGATACCTGGGGAGGTTCAGAGGAGATGGGCCTTAAATCTCAGCCTGACAGACATTGCTTTTACTCTAATGACACTACTGATGCCTATCGGTCACACAGACAGGCAGCCAGGGGTTGGGGAGACTTTAGATTGGGAAAAGGATGACAGGGCTCTTTTCAGAATAATGAACCAATTAGTTCTCTTGTCTTTGAAAGTGGGAGGAAAAAACACTGTTGCCGGGCCGGACAAAGAAGTGACATTTCCCTCAGCAATTAAATCATTTGCTGCCAGTAAGGGGCTAAATGTCGTTGTTTTTCATCACAACCCTGTATTTTTGTCTTCGCTCCCTGTTTGCTGTGTTCGCATTGTAGAAATGGCAGTGCATCCCATCCCTATCACCCCCAAGTCAGCTAGCCAGCAGTACATCCATCTGATGCCACTGCAGACTGTTTGTCACGGTCTTGTAATTTATTCATAGCTGCAACTGCAAGAAAAAGGATCAATACATTCTGACAGAGAAATGAGTTAGTGGCAGGGCATGCGATGCATCCATCTTTGGATTAGAGAGAATAAACAGTGGAAACAGTCCTGGAAGTGATATTGAGGTTGAAGAGGCCATGCCAGGAAGCTGCTTTATTTTGGCCCCCTAAAGTGGAGTGAGAAGATTTAACCTGTTCTCTGCTGATGTGTTTTATGCCAAAGAAATAACTCTGACATTGGTGACCAATGTGTTAGTTGCTCCATACACCCACAAGACAAACCATAGAACCCAAGTGAAATTATTTTCAAATGTTCCATGGAGGAAATGTGTGTGTGTGTGTGTGTGTGTGTTAACATACAGAGAGAGAAGCTACATTAACATGTAGGTTTAGAGTGCAGGCAGACAGTGACATTATAACAGAATGAACCACCAAAACACGTTTAACTGCACCCAAACTGTCACTCTGAAGCAACAAGATAAGAAATCATATTTATTCGATGTGTACCTGCTTATGAAATCAAGCTATGTTCACTGAGGCCTGGGGGCTGGTAAACTTGTTGAATTAGACTGTAAATTAATTTATTTGTGAAACGTAACAAATATCCTCTCATATCCCCTACATGCTTCTATACATTTCCTGTCCTCCACATGAGAAACTCATATGAAAGTATATGTATGTATGATCTACTGCATCGGAAAAATAAAGCAAGGAGGTTGGTGCATCCGTATGCCTACAGACAATTTACATCTTGCAGTTTATTCATTTGGCCCTAAATATCCTATAAAAAGGAAAGATATGGAAATGACCTCCCTTGCGATTGCTAACATGACAAATAGTTTGAAAATATCTGAATTGGAACATAAATTGTATTTTTTATTTTATTTCACCTTTATTTAACCAGGTAGGCAAGTTGAGAACAAGTTCTCATTTACAATTGTGACCTGGCCAAGATAAAGCAAAGCAGTTCGACACATACAACAACACAGAGTTACACATGGAGTAAAACAAACATACAGTCAATACTACAGTAGAAAAATAAGTCTATATACGATGTGAGCAAATGAGGTGAGATAAGGGAGGTAAAGGCAAAAAAGGCCATGGTGGCGAAGTATATACAATATAGCAAGTAAAACACTGGAATGGTAGATTTGCAGTGGAAGAATGTGCAAAGTAGAGATATAAATAATGGGGTGCAAAGGAGAAAAATAAATAAATACAGTAGGGGGAGAGGTAGTTGTTTGGGCTAAATTGTAGATGGGCTATGTACATGTGCAGTAATCTGTGAGCTGCTCTGACAGCTGGTGCTTAAAGCTATTGAGGGAGATAAGTGTTTCCAGTTTCAGAGATTGTTGTAGTTCGTTCCAGTCATTGGCGGCAGAGAACTGGGAGGAGAGGCGACCAAATGAAGAATTGGATTTGGGGGTGACCAGAGAGATATACCTGCTGGAGTGCGTGCTACAGGTGGGTGCTACTATGGTGACCAGCAAGCTGAGATAAGGGGGGGACTTTACCTAGCAGGGTCTTGTAGATGACCTGGAGTCAATGGGTTTGGTGACGAGTATGAAGCGAGGGCCAGCCAACGAGAGCGTACAGGTCGCAGTGGTGGGTAGTATATGGGGCTTTGGTGACAAAACGGATGGCACTGTGATAGACTGCATCCAATTTATTGAGTAGGGTATTGGAGGCTATTTTGTAAATGACATCGCCAAAGTCGAGGATCGGTAGGATGGTCAGTTTTACGAGGGTATGTTTGGCAGCATGAGTGAAGGATGCTTTGTTGCGAAATAGGAAGCCAATTCTAGATTTAACTTTGGATTGGAGATGTTTGATGTGAGTCTGGAAGAAGAGTTTACAGTCTAACCAGACACCTAGGTATTTGTAGTTGTCCACATATGCTAAGTCAGAACCGTCCAGAGTTGCTGGACGGGCGGACAGGTGCAGGCAGTGATCGATTGAAGAGCATGCATTTAGTTTTACTTGTATTTAAGAGCAATTGGAGGCCACGGAAGGAGAGTTGTATGGCATTGAAGCTCGTCTGGAGGGTTGTTAACACAGTGTCCAGAGAAGGGCCAGAACAGTACAGAATGGTGTCGTCTGCGTAGAGGTGGATCAGAGACTCACCAGCAGCAAGAGTGACATCATTGATGTATACAGAGAAGAGAGTCTGCCCAAGAATTGAACCCTGTGGCACCCCCATAGAGATTGCCAGAGGCCCGGACAACAGGCCCTCCGATTTGACACACTGAACTCTATCAGAGAAGTAGTTGGTGAACCAGACGAAGCAATCATTTGAGAAACCAAGGCTATCGAGTATGCCGATGAGGATGTGGTGATTGACAGAGTCGAAAGTCTTGGCCAGGTCAATGAATAAGGCTGCACAGTATTGTTTCTTATCGATAGACGTTAAGATATTGTTTAGGACCATGAGCGTGGCTGAGGTGCACCCATGACCAGCTCTGAAACCAGATTGCATAGCGGAGAAGGTGCGGTGGGATTAGAAATGGTCGGTAATCTGTTTGTTGACTTGGCTTTCGAAGACCTTAGATAGGCAGGGTAGGATAGATATAGGGCTGTAGCAGTTTGGGTCAAGAGTGTCCCACCCCTTTGAAGAGGGGGATGACCACAGCTGCTTTCCAATCTTTGGGAATCTCAGACGACACAAAAGAGAGGTTGAACAGGCTAGTAATAGGGGTTGCAACAATTTTGACAGATCATTTTAGAAAGAAAGGGTCCAGATTGTCTAGCCCGGCTGATTTGTAGGGGTCCAGATTTTGCAGCTCTTTCAGAACACCAGCTGACTGGATTTGGGAGAAGGAGAAATGGGGAAGGCTTGGGCGAGTTGCTGTGGGGGGTGCAGTACTGTTGACCGGGGTAGGGGTAGATAAATGCTTATTGAAATTCTCAATTATAGTGGATTTATCGGTGGCGTAGAAAAATGCTTATTGAAATTTTCAATTATTGTGGATTTATCGGTGGTGACAGAGATTCCTATCCTCAGTGCAGTGGGCAGCTAGGAGGAGGTGTTCTTATTCTCCATGGACTTTACAGTGTCCCAGAACTTTTTTGAGTTTGTGTTGCAGGATGCAAATTTCTGCTTGAAAAAGCTAGCCTTGGCTTTTCTAACTGCCTGTGCATATTGGTTTCTAGCTTCCCTGAAAAGTTGCATATCACGGGGGCTGTTCAATGCTGATGCAGATCGCCATAGGATGTTTTTGTGTTGGTTAAGGATAGTCAGGTCAATGAATAAAGGAAAATTATGTCTGGCGTCTGTATCTATGACATCCTTTCTGGGTTTCATCCCATTAATTGTTAGATTTAAGCTAGGTTGAGATAAAGCTTGAAGAATGGAAATCTTGAATCCTTAGTTCTTAAATCCGTTACATCCGTTAATTATATACTGTATACCCCATTGACTCTTGAAGAATATACAATACCTCAAGAGCTTAGTTCAACTCGTACCCCATCAGAACCCCCCCCCCCCCCCCCCCCCCCCCCACACACAAAAAAAGCTGGTTTAACTTCAATGTTTGTACGTCATTTCAACAAAAACTTAAAAAGTGATGTTGAATCAAAGTGGAATACTGTTTGGATTTGCAAAAAGTCATCAACGTAAGGGGATTTCTTTTTTTCACTCAACATCTAATCTAAATCCAATGGCAGGGGGACATTTTTGGTTGATTTCACGTTGTAATGTTGAATTCACGTTTGTAACTCAACCAAATGTAAATCAAAACTAAAC
Source organism: Oncorhynchus mykiss (assembly GCF_013265735.2). NCBI lineage: Eukaryota > Metazoa > Chordata > Actinopteri > Salmoniformes > Salmonidae > Oncorhynchus > Oncorhynchus mykiss. The sequence goes on along the minus strand of NC_048568.1, from coordinate 18,302,895 downwards.
ATTGAAATTACATCTGTGCCCAGTGGGAATGTAAATGTAAACAAACACTGTATAGTCTCAAAATATGGTTAAAACTACAATTTTGATATCATGAATGGCCAGTCCTTGCATTCATAGCTTTTTCTGTGAATTTGAGTGGTTACATTTCTCTAGGCCCATTCCTCAGCTTTTTAACAAAACTGGGTCACCTCTTTGCTATTGTTTCAATTAAGGACTCTAGCTTTAAGGTGCCATACTTAATTTTGACTGACATGAATGATTATTAAACCATTTTTAAAGTAAAACCCATAAAATCTTTGGAAAGTATTTGGCAGTAGGGCAGAAAAGCTACATTAACTTGTTCCTTGTTCCGATGTTTATTAGGATTCTTGAAATTCTTATTGGATTCCTGCTGCAAGGCTGCTTGGCGATTGAATTTCTGTGGGGAGCAAATCAAGTTCCTCCAGGAGACATTCGGGATGGCCTCCATATCCTCATAAGACATTGGTTCGATGGGTTCTCTGTGATTAACGTGGCGTAATTTGCAAGTCATCCATGCATTCAGTCAAACCTTCTCTCCAGGTGAGAGGAAAGGAGAGGGGGAAAGAATGTATGATTGAAGGAAGCAATCAAACAAGACATTGGTACTTTTATTAGCATAGAGTACACCAAGAAGCAGTCTGCACACTAACTCCAGATTAAAGAGCACAGCCTGTTATTGAATATGCCCATTTGTCAAGACAAACGAGGTACACAGCTCTGGGTCTGATGGGCATGCTTCTAGCAAGGCCAAACTACCATGTCGTTTATTACCGGGGTGAGGAAAACTAGTTCTCTCAAAACACAGGCAAGGGCAATTTATTTGCCTGACATCAATGGACCTTTGGCAGATAATTTATCTTTGGTGTATTCAAACTGATTGTGTGAGAGCATCTACAGGTGGCTTGTTGGAGAAAGGGTTTCAGGACAGAGCTGCCTTGGCTCATTGGGTTGTTGTAATTTATAGTTGCAAAGCATTGCAAAAGTTCTGATAGAGAAATCTTCCATTTTCATTGGCTTGGCATGTACTGTCTATATAAAGAAAAAAGGAATGCCTCTGGTAAAGATGCTGTATATATTTGGCAAAATCTTATAAAAGTCTATTTAATAAAATAATGGCTCTACAACCTGTTACAAAGCTGAGCAACATGGACATAGTCTTTTTGGGGCTTATTTTTAAAGGATGTATAGATATTCCTCTATCAAGTGTTATCATCGATCTTTCCCATCATATGCATGTTTGGCTATAATTTTTTCGGCAACTTGAATGCCTAATATGAATGAATGCCTAATATGGATATCTCCTCAATTACTCTTGTTTCCAAACTAATTTTAAATGTATGAATATGCCATTCATATGGCATTGCATAAACATTTTACAGCGGTTGGTCAGTGAAGCACATCATATGCAATACCTTTTGCACATGAAGTTCAAGGGGGAAAGGAGGGATTGAAAAATGTATGGTGGCAGGGAGATACGTAAAGTGTTGGAGGTAATTGGTGCTCTGATATGGGTGCTTCATTTTCTAATTATTTTACAGTTAGTATATCAGGTCTGGTCCTTAGTGGCAAATATCTTTATGGAGATGTTTAGAAAATGCTATATCTTGTTGAATGATGATACAAAAATAGTCTGAATAGTCATAGTTCTCAAATGATATGTTTGCATCCAGTTTCTGTCTTGAGTTTTTGAGTGTTCTTGTGTTTGGGAGAAATAAAATTTCATTCCCATCAGCTTCTTGACAGCATTGACAGATTCTGTCAGTCTGAGACATGATCTTCTCCCAGTACCTCTTGTTATTGAAAATTAAACTTTGGAATCATCTCTTGTCTGATGTGAAAGAGATACTGCCTTCACAGGGCATACAAATCAAGCTTCAAGACCTGTCATACATGGGATATAGCACTTAATGTCCCTGTCAAGAGTGGGCATGCTAATGAGAATGGGTGAGTTTAATTCAAGCTGAGCTGTCAGAATGAAGATAAATATTCACGACTGGTGAAGAGGGATTGCACACTAGAGAAAGCGAGAGAGAGCGAGTGAGCGAGTGAGTGAGTGAGCGAGTAAGTGAACGAGTGAGCGAGTGAGCGAGTGAGCGAGTGAGTGAGTGAGAGAGAGTTGTACTTTATTGAATACAAAACATGGATTATATTCTCCTGCTCACATCACCTTAGTGAACGGACTGTAATAATACCAGTATAATCTTACATATCCTGTTGGAAATTCCTGTGATCATCCTACTGGAGCTCTGAGGGGATATGTGAGATCAAGATCTCTCATTTCTGTTAATTACGTAATCCCTTTGACGGAGTGTCTAGTTAAAATTAAATTAAGAAAACACAAGATGTGGTGGTCATCTGTTTTAGGTCAAGTGTCCAAATGTTTTACTTGGATTCATGCTGTGAATAAAACCAATTGAAGTCTGAATTCTTAAGTCTTTATTTTCAGGGCTTTTCATGAGTAAAACTGAATTGTTACGCTGCTCTATGTTCGCTACATACGTCAGTCTGAGACTGCCATCGTTGAAGTCGTTTGGGGACGTCAAAACAAGGGCTGTTGTACAAAACAAAGTTGTACCATTCAGAGTATCTAAGCCAGTGACACATTTTCAAAACGCTGCTTTACCCACGTGTTCTGGCTCTGGCCCTACCCATCAGTTTCTGGGACTAATCAAAACTGTTAGAATGTGTTTGCGCTCTAGAAATCATCAGGGAGTAATTTAGATCCAGACTCATTGCGGAGAAGAAACTAACGTCCGTGGGCATGGTGTAGAGTTAGGCCGGAGCAAGGAGTCTGGGTAGCCAGGCAAGAGTATGAGAGCATTTCCACTGATAAGTGTCCATATCAAGCAGTGACCACACACAGAGAAGTGATTGAACCATTTGAAACTGGGTTTCAACCAACATTTACTATAGTGCAGCACATTCAAGTCAGGATTCAATTGTAAGAAGACATCTCCACAGGTAAAAACAGCCTGACTCTAACTACCTTGTTGATGTCCCGACAGTCCTCTGCATAAATATAAAGTGTCACAGCACAAAACATTGGGAGTCCACCCCAACACAAAGCACTTTCCATCCTCCAGTTATGATATGAGGGGCTATGCTAGCATCAGCAGCTCTCGCTGTAAAACAAAATGCCTTTGTTATGAAAAATATGATCCATTCTCAGAATGTAAGATTTTCCCTGGCTTTTAAAACATGAAGAATGAATAGTTAGCTCTATCTTTGGTTCACTGCTTCACCCTTATTTTCCTCTCAAAATGTCTTCATTCAACAGCATCCAGATGACAATGTTTGGTATATGCAGCCACTATTAGCCTCATAGAGTAAATATAACAATTATATTTATGTTAAGTTCAAGTTTGTCCTTCCACTATTTTGTCAGAGCGCTGTCAGATGTTTGCAGGGGAGAAACGGCTATTGGTTCATCCGTAATAAATACAGTCCTACAATATGTATAAAGAAAATGTCTAAATATGTTTTTCTGAGTGGTCACAAGCCTCCATTATATCTCAATTTCAGGAAATCCTGTCTGAGGCTCCCTGCTGAGAGTACATGCAGTTTAACCAGGTGTTTGTAGCTGGTCTGGGAGTGGGCCCCACAGAGCTGTGGCCATGTACAGGCTCTCCCAGTGAGTGTGAGAGAGGGGTGTCTAGATCACGGGTGTTGGCCAGGGGTACCGCTGGCTTCTTTGCTGGCCCTGGTGCTTTTCACTGGGATGGAGAGAGACGCATGCTGTGGCCTTGTCTGGAGGGGCCAGATGGTCTGGCTTCAGATTTCATCTTCCAATGCTCCTGGCCAACCATACATACTTGTAGTGTGCAAAGAGCTGCATGGTAGGCTGCATGGTTTTCATAATTCAAATTGACAACCAGCATTGAAACTAAATATCTACAGTATATCTTCATTCCACACATGGAATTATTTTTTTTTGCGTTTTGTGTAACTTATTATTTAACTTATTGTGTACATAATGTTGCTGCTACCGTCTCTTATGGCCGAAAATAACTTCTGGACATCAGAAAAGTGATTACTCACCACAGACTGGAAGAAATTTAACGAGTCCGATGAGAAGGATATCCTGCTTTCACTGGAACAGGCCCAAATCCATGCCTTTTGCATGAAGAAAATATGCCGGAAAAGGGGACGAAGATCGGCGATCCTTCTGAAAAGCCGGAGGAGAGCGAGTAAACTCCCAATACCTTCCATTATCCTTGCTAATGTTCAATTGTTACAAAATAAAATTGATGACCTACTATTAAGATTATCATACCAACGGGACATTAAAAACTGTAACATTTTATTTTTCACCGAGACGTGGCTTAACGAAGAAACGGACATTATAGAGCTGACGGGATTTTCCTTGCACCGGCAGAACAGAGACGTTACCTCTGGTAAGAAGAGGGGTGGGGGTGTGAGTATTTTTTGTCAATAACAACTGGTGCGCAATGTCTAATATTAAAGAAGTCTTGAGGTATTGCTCGCCTGAGGTAGAGGACCTTATGATAAGATGTCGACCACACTATCTACCAAGAGAGTTCTCATCTGTATTATTCGTTGCCATCTATTTACCACCACAAAGAGAAGCTGGCACTAAGACCGCTCTCAACCAACTCTATAAGGCCATAAGCAAAGAAGAAAATGTTCACCCAGAGGCGGCGCTCCTAGTGGCCGAGTCTTTAATGCAGGCAAAATTAAATCAGTTTTACAATTTTTTTACCAGTATGTCACATACAGTGCCTTGCGAAAGTATTCGGCCCCATTGAACTTTGCAACCTTTTGCCTCATTTCAGGCTTCAAACATAAAGATATAAAACTGTATTTTTTTGTGAAGAATCAACAACAAGTGGGACACAATCATGAAGTGGAACGACATTTATTGGATATTTAAAACTGTTTTAACAAATCAAAAACTGAAAAATTGGGCGTGCAAAATTATTCAGCCCCTTTACTTTCAGTGCAGCAAACTCTCTCCAGAAGTTCAGTGAGGATCTCTGAATGATCCAATGTTGACCTAAATGACTAATGATGATAAATACAATCCACCTGTGTGTAATCAAGTCTCCGTATAAATGCACCTGCACTGTGATAGTCTCAGAGGTCCGTTAAAAGCGCAGAGAGCATCATGAAGAACAAGGAACACACCAGGCAGGTCCGAGATACTGTTGTGAAGAAGTTTAAAGCCGGATTTGGATACAAAAAGATTTCCCAAGCTCTAAACATCCCAAGGAGCACTGTGCAAGCGATAATATTGAAATGGAAGGAGTATCAGACCACTGCAAATCTACCAAGACCTGGCCGTCCCTCTAAACTTTCAGCTCATACAAGGAGAAGACTGGTCAGAGATGCAGCCAAGAGGCCCATGATCACTCTGGATGAACTGCAGAGATCTACAGCTGAGGTGGGAGACTCTGTCCATAGCACAACAATCAGTCGTATATTGCACAAATCTGGCCTTTATGGAAGAGTGGCAAGAAGGCCATTTCTTAAAGATATCCATAAAAAGTGTCGGTTAAAGTTTGCCACAAGCCACCTGGGAGACACACCAAACATGTGGAAGAAGGTGCTCTGGTCAGATGAAACCAAAATTGAACTTTTTGGCAACAATGCAAAACGTTATGTTTGGCGTAAAAGCAACACACTATCCCCACTGTCAAACATGGTGGTGGCAGCATCATGGTTTGGGCCTGCTTTTCTTCAGCAGGGACAGGGAAGATGGTTAAAATTGATGGGAAGATGGATGGAGCCAAATACGGGACCATTCTGGAAGAAAACCTGATGGAGTCTGCAAAAGACCTGAGACTGGGACGGAGATTTGTCTTCCAACAAGACAATGATACAAAACATAAAGCAAAATCTACAATGGAATGGTTCCAAAATAAACATATCCAGGTGTTAGAATGGCCAAGTCAAAGTCCAGACCTGAATCCAATCGAGAATCTGTGGAAAGTACTGAAAACTGCTGTTCACAAATGCTCTCCATCCAACCTCACTGAGCTCGAGCTGTTTTGCAAGGAGGAATGGGAAAAAATGTCAGTCTCTCGATGTGCAAAACTGATAGAGACATACCCCAAGCGACTTACAGCTGTAATCGCAGCAAAAGGTGGCGCTACAAAGTATTAACTTAAGGGGGCTGAATAATTTTGCACGCCCAATTTTTCAGTTTTTGATTTGTTAAAAAAGTTTGAAATATCCAATAAATGTCGTTCCACTTCATGATTGTGTACCACTTGTTGTTGATTCTTCACAAAAAAATACAGTTTTATATCTTTATGTTTGAAGCCTGAAATGTGGCAAAAGGTCGCAAAGTTCAAGGGGGCCGAATACTTTCGCAAGGCACTGTATGCAAACAGGGAAAAAAAATCCTAGACCACCTTTACTCCACATACAGAGGTGTGTACAAAGCTCTCCCCCACCCTCCATTTGGTAAATCTGACCACAAGTCTATCCTCCTGATTCCTGCTTACAAGCAAAAACTAAAGCTGGAAGTACCAGTGACTCGCTCAATACGGAAGTGGTCAGATGACGCGGATGCTACACTACAGGACTTTTTCTAGCACAGACTGGAATATGTTCCGGGATTCATCCAATGGCATTGAGGAATAACCCACCTCAGTCATCGACTTCATCAATTAGTGCATCAATGACATCGTCCCCACAGTGACTGTACGTACATATCCCAACCAGAAGCCATGGATTACAGGCAACATCCGCATTGAGCTAAAGGCTAGAGCTGCCGCTTTCAAGGAGCGGGAGACAAATTCGGATGCTTATAAGAAATCACGCTATGCCCTCAGACGAGCCATGAAACAAGCAAACCGTAAATACAGGATTAAGATTGAATCCTACTACACTGTTTCTGACGCTCGTTGGATGTGGCAGGGCTTGAAAACTATTACGGACTACAAAGGGAAACCCAGACGCGAGCTTCCCAGTGATGCGAGCCTACCATACGAGCAAAATGCCTTTTATGCTCGCTTCGAGGCAAGCAACACTGAAGCATGCATGAGAGCACCAGCTGTTCTGGCTGACTGTGATAATGCTCTCCGTAGCCGATGTGAACAAAACCTTTAAACAGGTCAACATTCACAAAGCTGCTGGGCCAGACGGATTACCAGGACGTGTACTCAAAGCATGTGCGGACCAACTGTCAAGTGTCTTGACATTTTCAATATCTCCCTGACTGAGTCTGTAATACCTACATGTTTCAAGCACACCACCATAGTCCCTGTGCCCAAGGAAGCGAAGGTAACCTGCCTAAATGATTACCGCCCCGTTGCACTCACGTCGGAAGCCATGAAGTGCTTTGAAAGGTTGGCCATGGCTCACATCAACAGCATTGTCCCGGACACCCTAGACCCACTCCAATTCGCATACCGCCCCAACAGATCCACAGATGATGCAATTTCAATCGCACTCCACACCGCCCTTTCTCACCTGGACAAAAGGAACACCTATATGTGAGAATGCTGTTCATCGACTACAGCTCAGCGTTCAACACCATGGTGCCCACGAAGCTCATCACTAAGCTAAGGACTCTGGGACTAAACACCTCCCTCTGCAACTGGATCCTGGACATTCTGATGGGCCGCCCCCAGGTGGTAAGAGTAGGCAACAACACATCTGCAACGCTGATCCTTAACACTGGGAGCCCTCAGGGGTGTGTACATAGTCTCCTCCTGTATTCCCTGTTCAGCCACGACTGCATGGCCAAACATGACTCCAACACCATTAAGTTTGCTGACAACACAACAGTGGGAGGCCTGATCACCGACAACGATGAGACGGCCTATAGGGAGGGGTCAGAGAACTGGCAGTGTGGTGCCAGGACAATAACCTCTCCCTCAATGTGATCAAGACAAAGGAGCTGATCGTGGACTACAGGAAAAGGCGGGCCGAACAGGCCCACATTAACATTGACGGGGCTGTAGTGGAGCTGGTCTAGAGTTTCAAGTTCCTTGGTGTCCACATCACCAATGAACTATCATGGTCCAAACATACCAAGACAGTTGTGAAGAGGGCTTGACAAAACCTTTTCCCCCTCAGGAGACTGAAAAGATTTGGCATGGTTCCCAGATCCTCAAAAGGTTCTACAGCTGCACCATGAGAGCATCCTGACCGGTTGCATCACAGGCTGGTATGCAACTGCTCGGTATCTGACCGCAAGGCGCTACAGAGGGTAGTATGAATGGCCCAGTACATCACTGGGGCCAATCCTTCCTGCCATCCAGGACCTATATAATAGGTGGTGTCAGAGGAAAGCCCATAAAATTCCAGTCACCCAGACTCCAGTCACCCAAGAAATAGACTGTTTTCTCTGCTACTGCACGGCAAGCGGTACCGGAGTGCCAAGTCTAGGACCAAAAGGCTCCTCAACAGCTTCTACCACCAAGCCATTAGACTGCTGAACAATTCATAAAAATTGCCACCGGACAATATACATTGACACCCCCCCCCCTGTCCCTCTCTTATACACTGCAGCAACTCGCTGTTTGTTACCTATGCATAGTCACTTCGCCTCCACCTACATGTACAGATTACCTCAACTAGCCTGTACCCCTGCACACTGACTTGGTACCGGTGCCCCCTGTATATAGCCTCGTTATTGTTAGTCTTATTGTGTTACTTTTTATTATTACTTTTTATTTTAGCCTACTTGGTAAATATTTTCTTCTTCTTGAACTGCACTGTTCTTTAAGGGCTTGTAAGTAAGCATTTCACAGTAAAGTCTACACTTGTTGTATTTGGCACGTGGAAAACAAAGTTTGATTTGATTTGGAAAATGTCTCCTTGAGATGACATTTGTATTCACGTACAGAATATGTTCTAACATGGTAGTTCCCTAAAGATGATCAAACCTACAGTAGCATCTTCATCTGAACAACCAGGATGACCAGACCAGCTCTTTAAAACCCAGATCTGCACCGATCATGTCATATGAATTGTTATTTTAAATTTAGAATGACTCTTTAGACTGGCCTATGTCTCTATATTATATTGGGGAGATTACTACAACTATAATTGCCTATTACTTTTTACATCATTATCAGAGGGACCGCAGATGATTTACTCTCCAAATCAACGGTAAAAGATAATCATGCTAGGGCAGTTAGTAGAAATAACTATGGTTCCGTTATCCGAACACCTGCAGCGTATAATTTATCTGCACCACATAAAACAAAAAAAATTAGTGACAATTAAATGTGTCTGAAGGCGCTTTGTTTTCCCAGAGCCACTTTTTCATTTTGACAGAATGCGTGTCTGTGCAAAGATGAACTCAATAACACACCACACTGGTTTTAAAAAGTAAGATAACATCTTCAATAGGTGTTCAGTACAATTACTGAAGTGCTGCCACTACTCAGAATAAATTCATAGACTTATGAAAAGTGCAAGAGCATTCGTGACGTTTACACTCGCTATATAGTTTATACAGATATTTTTATTGATTGATTTGGTGGTTGTCCATTTCATATCGATTAAAATCACATCCATTTTCAAATCTTAGGTTATTGCCAAAATCATGTCTAGTTTAACTGTAACTGGACCTTGAATAATAATAATTTGCTGGGTGCTTATGTCATATTTGTACAAGTGTGTATTATATGCATGTGTTTTTTGCATTTCCCAACTCCACGAGACACCCTCGGAGAGTGGGGTCACGGCCAAGGTCAGCCATTACAACAGTGACCCTGGAGCAATCAGGGATTCTTCACCTTGTCGGCTCAGGGATTCAAACTAGCGACCTTTCGGAATCATCAGGCATTGATGGTTGATATTTCACTGCACCAGCTGATACTTCCTCGACTGGTGTATTCTGACATTTTCTTGGGAGAGCTAAAGGACACCACTCGAGGGACTGTATTCAGAGCTGGTTCTGCTCTTTTTATTGATTGACCCAAATATGTTGTGAGTTCCTCGACATGGCGCTTCTTCTCCCCCAATAGCACCAGTGGTGGCAACACGAGAAATCAATTTACACCATGGCTGAAATGCAGCAGGCCCCTTTGCGCAACAGAGGCGAGAAGTACCCTGATCCTCCATGTAATGCAGTAACCTCACAGCTTCAGTGCATCCATACACTCTCCAAGTCCTCATAAAGCAGTAAAGCTATCCTGAGAAGAGGTATGCATTTTTAGCCCCAGAATAGTTTATCATTGGAAAATAATAGAGGATGTATTGTTTATGCTTGTGGTTTTATTCAGTGCAAATAATATAAATCAGTCATATAACCCAACTCCCTCGAATCCAATTTTGCAAGGTTTTCAGTGACAAATGCAACACATGACATTTGTCACTTTCACCTTACTTTCAGCATAATATAGTTTACTTGCTTTGCTTGTTCTTCCATTCTTGATGGCATCCATGTGGTTACGACAGAGATGTGTTATTTTTAGTGCTATCAAACATCAGTCTTTAAAGTGCTAAATTAGCCGGCAGGGTGTACTAATGGATTCCATCTTTTAGACACCATCTGGGGTTTGAACTATGAAGGTCAATTAAAGTAGAGCGCTACAGAAATGACAGTGTGGCATTACAACCAGCTTGTCATTTCTGCATGTACTGTATGTCTTCAAACCACTCTGTTCATGTAATCTGCACTCCAGCCACAGTTAGGACAGACTATTGCCGTGTGTCCTCACTTCAGCAAGTGGTATGTTGGAGTATGAATTCATCCTTTGCCTGATAGGATGTTCTGCTACCTGTTCCACCCTACTGTTTGTTGTAAGACTCTCTGGATCAAGTGGGTTTAGCTGTTTAGTCTAGATGTTGTTGAGCTTAATTATGGGGAATATCACAACTTTGAGTACAAGCAGATGGCCGTCAAACAAAACAGCACATTATTTCACTGATGTTTAAGCTCAAAAACCATTAATCAAGTATCCAAACAAAATAAACTAAGGAAGTGGCCACAGATGGCTGTTGGATATTTTCTCATTTTATGATGTGTGGCACTGGCTGGATGTGTCATTGAAACAAATAAACATAACTGAGAAAATGTTCAACCTAAATTCAACAGGTTGGAACATCTGATAGACATATGCGCTACTAAAACATTATTTGATGTTTGATTCAGTTGACGTCTTTGGATTTTACATCATTATTTCAAATAGAATTATTGCAAGTCAAATCCTTTTCTGAGAGTGAAAACTATTTCTATCAGTATATCAAGAATCCCAAAACTATGTGGATATTTTTTACAATTCACCAAATAACATGACAGGTGTATGAGTTGATCCCTTTCAGAGGACAATATCACACCTCTTAATGCAGAGGAAAATAGGGGCAGTAGCAATACTACTTTTGACCAGTCAGATACTTGTCACAGTCAGTGTAAATGACATGCCAGATACATTTAAAATGGGATACCTTACATCCTAAGGCACCATTATCAATTGAAAAAGTCCAATCATGTTGGTGTCATGAACTCATCTAGTCGAAAGTGATTTTTAACAAAATGTAGCGTTACATGGAGTGGAACAAGGAAACCCAAGAGCAGACTCCGACGAGGAGACTGGGATGAAGTAACCAAGGTGGTTATTGAAACACTGGGAAGATGGAATGCAGGCCAGGGGAAGCTCGGGTGGGTTGCAGGAAACCAGGTGCTGAGGCTGGAGCGAGAGGGGTTGGGACAGGGTAAGCAGGTCCGGAGGGGAATCCAAGGGAGCAGTAGTGTGGGGAATCCAGGGCAGAGTAGCAGGATGAGGAGACGTGGGACTGGAGACAGGGACCAGAGTCAGAGCGGGCAGAACTGTAGCGGAGGGGAAAACTGTGTCAGGCAAGGAAAACAGGCACAACAGGATTACAGGATCTAGATAGTAACAAACGGCTAGAAATGTGGACTGAGCAGAGATTACGATCTGGCAGTGTGGAAGTGGCAGGACTGAGTATTTGTAGAGGTCTTGATTATGGAACAGGTTGCAGCTGGTGGGGATCTGCTCGGACTCCAGCACACCTGTCTCTGCCCACACAATCACACACACAGAGAGAGGGAGAGGGAGAGAGCACTGGGGGAGTGGTGGCAGGTCAAGGAGACACAAGATGAGCAGTAGAGGGCGTGGCAAGAGCAGATGTAACAAGTAGCCAGCAAGAGATGAAATGAACATAGTGCATTAGTGAGTCAACCAGTGTTGTTTTGATGAAGTCATTCTTTGTATGGAGTTTGAAGTGGTTCATCCTCACCTGACTCCAGGAGGCCTTGATGAATCAAAGACATGTTTTCTTGGAACATCTCATCAACATTCTGCCTGCTCTCTCTCAAATCGTATGTGTACTCTGATAACTTTGTGTTTCAGAAATTCTTTATACAGCTAATGGGAAAGGAGTTGGGAAGGTGGATCAATATTTCATGAGGGATATTTATTTTGTCAAGACTGTGGCAGACACACAGGACCCAAAATCGCTACTTTGTTTTTAATAATCTGTTAACCTAGGAGACTGCCAGAGGAATCTCAACAGAACAACCGCATTGATAGAAGGCCACTCAATCCATATGTAATTCAGTTTAAAACATCAGTACTTTGTCTTGCTTTACAGTTTCCAAAACAATCCAGTCTTTTGCCCCTCCATTAAATATGGGTATTATACTGTAATACTGTGTGAGACAAGACAACATCATTCTCAATTTGTCCATTATTGTTTGCTTGACATTTTTTTCAAGACTGTAAAAAAACAAGACTCTAGCAGTGGGTTTGTGAGATCATGCTGCACTGTATTTTTTTCTAGACTTCAATACCATGTGCCATGCATGCACATTCCATATCCATTCAAATATATATTCTAAGTTTAGGCCTATCTAAAACTATGTGTGTAAATCCCTTTCAATATTCTTACAAGACTCAGTCCTGTTTATCTTGAAGGCAAACACAATTTCACCGGATTGTTTCAGCGCAACAAGGTTTTAGGTTTTAGGCCAGCAGGACAGTTTGCAGGGAAGATTGTTCTCACTGTCCCACGGAGTATATAGTTAGCAATCCAGAATCAACCGCAGGTACAAAGGCTAGTGTCCCTGCACCTATGGGAATCTCACTGACAATCTGCCTCGCTTACAGCCTCCCACAACCTGATTAAACAGGACCTTCCCAGCATTACCGTTCATGGGGGACACGTTCAAAAGCCCTATTCGTATAGAGTGAAGGAGGGATGAATGTGGGCACTTTGTCACAGGTGAGAGGAAGCTTCACAAGGCTCGCTCATCCGGCAGCAGTACTGAATGCGCACTGTGCTTGGTGATACAAAATAAAATAAAAACTCCCAAAGTGGATCCAAATCCTGCCTTACAGATACATTCTCATTAGGTATGTTTTAATGGTCACCCCCTAGGACATCCTTATCAGTATGGCTGGAAGACACAGGCACAGTGGGGTAGAATAATGATTTTCTTATGAACCGCGCTCCGGGTGATGTCCATCACATACAGTACCTCTGAACCTAGAGGGTGTCAATGCTTGTTCTCAGGCCAGCATTAAAACCTGAAACCTTCAACTGTCACCAGGGGTTGCTGGGAAGCACCAGGAGGAAGCTGGCACTGGCTTCATCACATGATTTCCTCACCAGATGATAGAGGACTATATTTGCCAGAAAGGATACAGTGCTGTGGAAACAGATGCATATATTGTAGAATGAGTCAAATATGTGAATTGATAATGGTGTGTTTTAATATCCTAGACAGTTGCATAAGAATTACACAATAATAACTAAAGGATTTTCAGTCAGGTAAGTAGTGTATGCAGTAAAATCTCAAAAATGAAAGAAATTGTTTACAGAGCATTCTAAAGCAGAAAGAATGAGTAGCACTGAGCTGAACTCATAACATGTTGGTGAAAAGGACACTGCTCTACAGATTGACACACAGAGCTTGTCTAAACATGCAGGACCAACATGGACACCAATATGACAATGATGTATGGCCTGTGTAATAAACCACCCTCCATAAAAATGCACAGAATATTTTTCAATCAGCTCCTAAACAGCACCTGATGGCTGGCAGGCTTTCACACCGCCTTATACTTCATAGACTACTGTATATGGCGCTGGGACAGAATTTAATTTGTCACTCCAATACCCTGTTGCTGTGTTTTCATTCTTGATGTATACAGTATTTATTCCTCCGAATTAAAAGACTTATGGAGACATTATGCCTGACGTGAATAGTTAATTGCTCTTAACCCAGAAAATTCCGTCTTGTTGGATATTATTATTTTCATTCACAGTTGTGATCTAGAGCAATGGAATCAACTCACTTGGACAAACAGTAAGTACTGTAATTGTGCACAAATATTGTGGGTATTTGTTATTTGATAGCACCTGATTTCTCTTGAAACCCACTTGTGGTTCCGCTGACCTGTAGCTGTTACTGATAGAGCTGAGATGCTCCACTGAGCTCTCTGTTGCCCTGAGGATGGTGAGCTCCCATGTGGGCTGATCCCTACTGTACCTGGGCCACTGCTCTGCCATCAGGGCGTATAATATGCACCGCAGACGGCCAGCATATACTGTATAACCCTAGGGGCCAACCTCTGTACTATAGTTTACCTGACACAATATATATCTTCAGGTCAGCTGATGGTCACTTACCACCAGTTCCTGAGAGCTCTGAGGCACGGCTGATGCTATCATCCCACTGGAGGGCGATGGGGTAGTTAAGGGTCAGCTGGCAGCCACTGCTGAGACCTTTGACCAATGAGGAAATCCTGCTGGCAACACATAATGGACAAGTTGAGGAAACAGTGTGAGCAAAAACAGCCTTCCAATGCAACACTACAGGGGAACATTCACAACAGTGGTTGTTGTTTAGACCCAAAGGCAGTAGTGAGTATTCCTCTCAGTAGAGCAGAACTGAGATGATTCAGCTTCTTTCTGTAAGTGTTGACAAAATGCTCCCTCATAGCATCATAGAAGTGGTGCATGGCCTGCCCCTGTGGTCATGGCTTGATAAGCCCAATGAACCCATACGGAAGGCAGAATGCAAAAGTAAAATGTGATTTTCACTTGAGCACACAGAATATTTTAAATGTATCATTCAGACACTAAATAGAACTTTCAAGTTACTGACTTGCAAATTATTTTTGCAAGAGATGTGGTTATTTTATGTTCAAGTCTGCTTGTACAGGTTTCAATGCATGTACATTTGATTCTGCCATACATTACCTTTGAACATAAATAAAAACAGACCACATTGAAATGTACCACCTGTTGATCTAGCATACCAACAGTTATACTCACTAGGACAGTGATCCAAAGCTTTTTGAATTATGCACAGATTTATTTTGCTACATCTCAGGCCACAAGATGGCATCATTTATTGCATTTGAGCTGATACGTGAACCGTACTCTTAGCACCTCTGTCATTAATTGATAGAGTTTAAATTAACTGTTAGAATTATATTTCAGAATTATATTTCAGAATGACAATTTTGAATAGTTTCTTCAAAAGTACAATGCATCATGATCAATCAATTAATCTAACAATCTTTATTTGAATCAAAATTTGCAACTTCCTGTATAAACAAGTTGTGTATCTAATGAAGCCATCTGTAACAAGGTGAACTGTTAAAGTACACTTACCAATAAATCAAAAAACAATATTGAAATCCAATGAAAATTATAGAACAATATCCAGCGAGCATAACATGGCATCAAGCAAAGGTCAGCATCTCTTTAGTCATCCTTTAAGTGTCACTAATATGCTAAATAAAAACGTTAAACTTTCACTATGTTATAAATGTGGCATTCCCAGATCTCCTTATGGTTTATTTAATAGACTTGCAATGAATCCTGCTGAATGTCTCCTGGCTTAAAAGATTGGGAAATGCATTATAACCTTGAAATCTTGGAGCACAGACTGCAAGCTGTCAAGCTTGTGACACATTTACAAGTACATCTAGCAAGGAGTGTTGCTGAAGTCATAGCGCACTACAACGATGACATACTGGACCATATTACAGAGTTATTACATTATTATCACACTTATTTCTATGCATTATCTTCATTATGAATCAGCCATTGAATCACCTACTCAACATCTAGTTCCCAATCTGTGCATTCCGGATTCACTCAAATAGGCTATAGATACAGGAAGACATCATAGAACATTTCGTTAAGGTTGAGATAGAAAAACGCATGTGCAGGTGTGCATCTGCAATATTTCGAGCACACACCTAAATAGTTCATATGGGCGACTGATACAAAAAGGGCTCTGGGCACGTCATGAGTAGACTACCATACACCACCAACTTCTGATAGCATGCTTTCTTATCGAATAGCTATAGTTGCTGCCAACGCCTCTTGAAATGATCGACGCTTCCACCATCCATTTCCATTGCTCACCGCGCATCCTCTACCAATAACCGCGGTCGGAGGCGCAGCCTCTCGTTGTGGGAGGTTCATCGCATGGTCCTCAGCTCTGAATGAGTGGAGGGGGATGCAGAAGGATTCGTAAACTCCACAGGACCCGTGGAATATGTAGAATGAGCCCCTATCTGCGAACTGTGGTTGTATTCGTAGTGGTTCACAGCCCGGTGAATGAAAGACGGAGAGATTGCAGCTTGATGCACTACATTACTTTGGAGTAGATTTGACGCGTGATCGTTGCAAGATTCTGTGCTGGACTGCCGACTGTTGAGGCGCGTGTCGTTCAGGTGACACACACACCGTTAACTTTACGGACTGTGTATCATTTATCTACTATGTAATCGGGAGCAAGTGGATGTAGTATACATGGGATCCCTAAAATTACGATCATGTGGATTTATTGAACTGTCACTCATTCTTTTTGCGTGCATTTATAGAGATTGAGAAAATAACCCCTGAAATAAAACTCAGTAGAAATTCGTGCGCTTTGTGGATCTGACTCAGTTGGATAGACATAATCATGGACTGTCATCAGACGAAGAATGTGCCAATGCATTGTATGATCCACAATCGTAGCGATTGGAATTGACATAGCCAGTCTACGCGGGCCGGAGAAGTATGGAGAGACAGGTCTAGATTCACTGGTTCGGATTCACGCGTTAAGAGCGCACTTTGGAAACTAGTGTTTTGCTCGGAAACTTTTATACCGGAGTCCGACGCACACAAAGATGACAGCAAACCGTTGTAAACACCACTATAAAATTGCATGAATAGAGAAAATATAGGTTTCTAAGTAAATCAAATGGGGGGGGCGGGGGGGGGGGTTGCTTATGGAAATATACTCGATTAATTGCTTATGATAAAAACAATACATTTTAGCGGTAAATGGAATGAGCATGGAATGAGTCTCCCGTATGGGAAGGTGACCTTTATCGTAAGTGGTGACATGTTTGTCAAGAAGTGCGACTCAGAGGCCCCTGAGAATGAAAGAACAATATTTTGCAAGATTTCTCTGGGATATGATGTAAAAGTATCACATTCTACTTTCTAGGTAAGGAAAAAAAGTGACCCTGCATCGGATGGCTTCCAATGGCTCTCCAACTTCTTTGGCCTTTATCCACAAGAATAATGATTTTTGTTAGTTAAGTGGCCCCAAAGCTATTCGGATCATTTAGGATGCTGTGTTTACATCGTGTTCATCCGGGTGAGAGGGCATCAATCAACGCTGGAAGCTTCGAAAATCAACAGTATCGCAGGTGTTTGTTACAAAAGGTAGGGCACATGTTTTCCCTGATACATTACTTAATTCACCAAACATTTGGTTTTGCTTCGAAGTTGAATTAAATCGATGATGAGTGACCTGAAATAATTCATTATTAGACTTTTGTCGAATTGCTTTGGCGTCAATCTCGTCCCCGCAGGCTAATTGCGCATGGGTGGAAGTGTCTGAACAATATTGCTTTGGTGTAGCACTAGCTATAGATTGTTACATCAGATAATGTGTTATAAGGAAACATTTTTGGTATCCATAACTGGTTGTTACAGGTTTGCCTATACAAAACATTCCCAGAGATTGTTCAACTAACCTGTTATTGGCGATACTATATTCGTTCTTGAGTCGGGCAAACATGTATCTTCTAAAATGTCCTGTGCGTTTTGAATTTAGAAAATGCTCCATTATTTATTTTTAAAACATTTTTTTTTTTGCTCCATGAAGTAATCCGACAATGTGTACACCTCCAACTTGTCTATTTCAAATATCATTGATTGAGACAGGTGGGTCCACCCCAAAGGGCTGCATGTCTCGATGATGGTCACCTGTCTCAGTCAATGAGAGAAGATTTGAACTAGACAAGATGGTGGCGTACACATTGTTGGACTACTTCATGAGGCAAAACATTTTATTTATTTGAACAGCATTTTCTAAATTCAAACGCACCATCTGCAATTGGACACTGACATTTTTGGCTGAATCGAGAACAAATATATTATCTCAAATACCAGGGTAGTTGAAAAATATGTGGTGAGATTTTGTATAGGCAAACCTTTAATAATGGCCAATAATGGATACCAAAAATCTTTGTTACACCAGATAATGTAATATGACCAATCTGTAGCTAGTGTGGAGCCATTGATTCTAATCATCAGACAATATGAATATTGATTTGTCTCAAATGTGCTGTAAAACACCAAGCAAACACTGTCAGTGATACCAAATGCAACTCTTTTCTCTGCAATCCATCATAATGCTCATCTCTGATTATCTGAAATGGAATCCAGCTATAATGTGATTTTCACGCTTTCTGTTCTATCTTGTGCACACAGTGACTCAGACCAGCAGCATGCTTACCTGTGGATAAGAGTGAGCCCCGTGGGTTGAGTGTGGACCCCCACGTCCTCCCTGCTCCTTCTCCTGCCTCGGTTCCCATCACCTTCAGCCCTACTGTCCACATGCAGGCCAAGAAGAGGTACCTGGTCGTGTCTCTAGGGGCCTGTCTTCTTCTGGTTGCCTACCTGTGGGGACTTCAGATTGGGGAGTTCCATCATCAAAACCACCACCAGCACCTCTTCAGAGTCGCCCAGAGCCCCGGCTTTAGCTTGCTCAGACAACGTTGGCCTGAGTGGACCCACCCGCTCAACACCTACTTGGAGGACGGAGAGCAGGAGGAGGACAGCCCTTTGCTCCACCACCAGCACACCTCTCCCAGGGAGAGGCGGGAGATCCGCAACAACATCTACAAGAGCAGGAGGTGCCGCATGGACACATGCTTCGACTTCAGCCGCTGCCAGAGGGGGTTCAAGGTGTACGTCTACCCCCTGCTGAAGGGGGAGACAGTGTCTGAGAGCTACCAGAAGATCCTGACAGCTGTCGAGGATTCCCGCTTCCACACCACAGACGTCAACGAGGCCTGTCTGTATGTGCTGGGCATTGACACTCTGGACCGGGACCAGCTGTCCAGCCAGTACATTCACAATGTCAAGGCTAAAGTACAGAGCCTTCCAACGTGGAATGACGGGAGGAACCACCTCATTTTCAACCTCTACTCTGGCACCTGGCCATATTACACAGAGGAGCTGGGCTTTGATATTGGCCAGGCCATTTTGGCCAAAGCCAGCATTGATATGGATCATTTTAGGCCACACTTTGATGTGTCCATTCCTTTGTTTTCAAAAGACCATTCCCAAAAAGGAGGGGACAAGGGATATTTGACACTCAAAAATGTCCCTCCATCAAGGAAATATTTGCTGGTTTTCAAAGGGAAGAGGTATCTGACTGGTATCGGTTCAGAAACCAGAAATGCTTTATATCATATTCACAATGGGGAAGATATCATTCTATTGACCACCTGCAAGCATGGGAAGGACTGGGAAAAGCATAAGGATGCAAGATGTGACCGGGACAATGAAGAATACTCAAAGTAAGTTCCCCTCTTGTATGTCCTTTCGCTGGTTCAGGGTCTGTTGGGGCTAACCACTGAAAGTGAGTCAAGTATTTCACAATGGCATGTTTCTCACTCTACAGCACAGGATGTAGACCGACAGTCTGACACAACATATCAAGAGGTTTATCCCTATTTCTGGATGACACATTCCTAGCACTGTGGATATTATCAAACTACAGTTGCTCATCCATGTTAGTTGGATTATCCTGACATGTTGTTTTTCCTCTCAATGTTTGCATCCAGTTTTACTTTCATATCTTGCTACAGTTTACAGTATCTATCTACCAATATTTTTAATCAGGTTTGTTTGTTACAGGTTGGGTGTGATGCTCTGCCTGTTTAAAAAAACTTTAGAATAACCATGTACTGCTAGTCTGCTATAGAGTCAAACTATATTATTTTGCTCTGCAGCCTGCAGCCTGTTGCACCGTGCAACACACTTGAGAGATCTGTGTACAAATAAAACCTCGCTGCATAACAACTCAGCATCAACAGCTGACAAATGAAAGGAGTTTGTAAGCAGTTGAGCAAAACGTTATGGGCCGGGTAGAGGAGTTCAGGATGACAGGGAGGTACAGTACCAGTCAAAAGTTTAGACACACCTACTTGTTCAAGGGTTTTTCTTTATTTTTTAAAACTATTTTCTAGATTGTAGAATAGTAGCGAAGACATCAACACTATGAAATAACGCTTATGGAATCATGTAGTAACCAAAAAGGTATTAAACAAATCAAAATAGGTTTTATATTTGACATTCTTCAAAGTAGCCACCCTTTGCCTTGACAGCTTTGCACACTCTTGGCATTCTCTCAAGCAGCTTCATGAGGTAGTCATCTGGAATGCATTTGAATTAACAGGTGTGCCTTGTTAATTTGTGGCATTTCTTTCCTTAATGCGTTTGAGCCAATCAGTTGTGTTGTGACAAGATAGAGGTGGTATACAGATGATAGCCCTATTTGGTAAAAGACCAAGTTCATATTATGGCAAGAACATCACAAATAAGCAAAGAGAAACAAGGGCCCATCATTACTTTAAGACATTAAGGTCAGTCAATCTGGAACATTTCAAGAACTTTGAAAGTTTCTTCAAGTGCACATGCAAAAACCATCAAGCGCTATGATGAAACTGGCTCTCATGAGGACCGCCACAGGAAAGGAAGACCCAGGCTTACCTCTGCTGCAGAGGATAAGTTCATTAGTTACCAGCCTCAGAAATTGTAGCCCAAATAAATGCGTCACAGAGTTCAACCCCTTTTTGACTTAAGCAGCTTTTCATACATGTTTTCCAATGGAAGAAGTGGTCAGAAAGTGACGTTTTGGATCTGAGTGCCAAAACATTTAGGAGATAAAGGTGACGTTTTGCATACCATAACACATCCATGTCTTTATCACTGGAAAATATCATTTAAAAGCTTACATACAGTGTTGTCAAACTATATATATTTTTTTTATCGGCATGTATCTAAAAACATGTTTAACATTTTTGATCATACGTTGTAGCTTAGACCGTATTTCACATCATCTGAGGTTTTTGTGTTGTGCCCGCCATCAGTTTAGACACAACATGCTCTTGAATATAGGGTGGGTGTCATTTCAATCATGGAAATAATTTATGGAATGGACCTATCCATTTAGAGCCCTGCAATTTAGCTGGTACACCATTTGAAATTTGTGTTGTATTGAAACTTCTAATTGCCACCACAAAGACGAGCCTCAAATGTCAACTTGAATGGTAATGCATATTCTATTTATATTTCAAAAGGTTTCCGATGGAGGATTGATAGTATCATTTAAAACAACAGATATTCCCATTCAAGTCAACATGATCTAGTGTGTGGACATCCAACCATCTTTGTGGTACCATTTGAAAGTTGAAATTTCAATTTTATTCCCATTTTTAGAACATTTATCAGCCAAAACATGACACCCACCCTGTATTCAAGAGCATGTTGACTTAACCGACGGCGGACACAACACAAAAACCTTAAATTATGTGAAATACGGTCTAAACTACAACATATGCAAATAGGAAAAAAAAAACAAGTATATGTGTTTTAAGATGATTGACATTAAAGGTTTAAATATGACAGTTTTTATTCCAAACATTATTTTAAAGAAATAATACAATAGTTTGACAACACTGTAAGCTTTTAAATGATATCAAGCTCAACCGTTTATCTTTTCCAGTGATGAAAACAACATGCATGTCTAAAGGCATGGTGGGGTTTTCAAAATGGCTGAATTTTAAGCACCTTTATCTCTGGAATGTTTTGGCATTCAGGTCCAAAAAGTACATTTCTGAGCTCTCCTTCAGTGGGCAAATATGTATGGACGGTTTCATTCAAATCACCAGGGGTGCTGTCAAGAAACTATTAAAATCCCCAAAACGAAATGTACGTAATCTCATCCTTAAACTTGCCTCATTTAACCTGGAATGACATGGGAAGCACTGACTCCCATTGTATCAGGCTCTCCTGATTTTGTTTTGTACGGCTGGGTTTCCTCCCGCTTGCCATTGTTGCAGGACGGGCATGTTTGTGCAGTGAAGACAATGTCATCACTGGTAATGCTCAGTCTTATGTACGTTTTTAACTTACTTTCCAGCCCTCACTGTTATTTCACTGCCTGGCTCGCCCTCATTGGTTGTTAGTATGAATGAATGTCCCACAGGTGTTTTTTTTAGAATGATCAGATATTTGAAGTGTGGAACACTTCCTGTTAGATATTTTAAGGGGGGTTTATTACAGTTCAGACTCTGTGCCAAATCATATCACAAACCTTTGTTTGATTTTGACAGCTGAGCTCATCTGGAAATCGGTAATATTAAACATCAGATTGCCTCCATCTTAAAAATATCTTCAAGCTCACAAAGAGAGAGATTGAATAGCACTGTTTGAAGAGAAACAGATGTGGCCTACAGTAGAAATCCAAAAGATTGATAACCAAAGATGTCAAATAACACTCTGACAGTTACAAAACATTCCACAATATTTTGTATATCAATACAGATACAATGTGGGCAAAACAAGGTACCCACTTGAAAATACTCACTGTGTGAATCAAATTGAAGGGGATTTCAAAGCCTCAGTCAGAAGAGTCAATAATTGGCTTTCAATTGAATTAAACCAAGGCTGAGGGATCGAGGAAGATCCCACCCCATGCTGGGCAGTCATGGATTGAAGTCAGATGATTTCACTATACTGAGATAACATCCCCAAGAACCCCACACGACAGGCCCACGTGTCTCAGTCACAGTTTAGCCATGAGGACACAACGTTCCTATTTGACATGGAAGATTTACATCATGACACTTATTTCATTATCAAAATGGTGTGGAAGAAGTCATCAAAGCTTGTGTGTCTCAGAAGCCAGTCAGATTTATTTGTCTGGTCCTTGTTCTTTTCAGCCTTAGGCTAGAGAGACCCTGCTGATAAGATGTATAGATAGGCTCTAAATTAGTTTCTCACTGTTGGGTGCTTTCTGCAGATCCATCACCAGCCATGAAAGTAACGGTCCTCCGACAGTGTTTTAATTATAGACTACAATTTAACATGTTGTTCCCCAGCCTTGCTAGCAGTGAAAAGTTCCTGCTATTACTGTAAATACATGTTACATGTCAAACCTGTTTGAATGGATTGTAAAGAGGCCTTAGAAAGACTAAAAACATATAAACAAAATTGGGAACGTTAAAAATAAAAGCCATAAATGAAAATCAATTAAAAATCTAAAAAATCTTTAAAAAATTGAAAGATGTGCATCTTTCAATTTATTTGCCACGGACATAAAGCGCTCTGCACGTCATCGTCGGTGGAAAAAGGACAGAGTATGGCAAGCGACAGCAGCGAAGTCCTATATTCCAAAACTTTGAGAAGTTGAATGAGAAGGTGGTGAAATGCAAACTTTGCGAGGTGAAATTGAGGTACAGTAATGGTAGTACAGGTGCAATGCTTAACCATCGGAAACGAACGCACCGTGAGACCCAAACTGTTTCTGGCAGCAACAACAGACAGACGGCTTTTTCACAAAAGAAGTGCGGTAAGGGACAGAGTTAGAAAAATCGTATCGCTCATTCCAGAACCGTAGTCAAAGATTGAGCATGTCGTCTTCAATGCCCTGATGGCATGTCTAGAACCAGACTACAACGTGCCATGTCAGAAAACTGTGATGGCCCGGGTGACGAAATTGTACAATGATTTCTTTGCAAGTACAAAGCGTGATCTCTTAAAAAAAAAAACATACACGGCGTTAACATCAGGTTGTTGGACATCTATGAACATGCTGTCATACGTCACTACAGCGAGCCGTCATATTGATGAGAAGTGGGACATAAAGTCCCATGTACTGACCTCTGAAAACATGGAGTGGCACCTAGCAGAGTGGGACCGAGGGACAGCAGTAATGTCAGCGCCATTGTCCGGGAAGATAGAACTTCATTGCCCGCTAGCGGTCATATGCAGGAGGACCATATTTAGCATTGTGAATTCACGTGAAATTATATGAATTTTTCTTAGTTTTAACAGGAAACCGATGAAAACAAATTTAAAAGCCGTTTAAACATTAAGCCATTTTTGAAATTTTTTTATTTGTCATGTCCCTATTTCCAACTGTATTTCATGCTGTTGAACTAACATCTCAGTTTCATATAGCAGAACAATGATATTTCCTGTGGCCTAGTTTTGTCTGAGGTCCAGTTCTAACCAGATTGCAGAGGTGTACTAGATGTGCAGTGTTTAACTTTCTGTCTGGTTTATCCTGAGAAAGGCAACTAAAAGACCAAGCAGGGATGCTTAATTCCCTTTCATAACGAGATTTATTTTTTCGAACTGGAGTCGATGCCTGCACTAAAATTGGCTTACGTTCAATGGACAACTGCAGACTGCACATTCAGTGCTCTATATTTTTGTTTGTGCATATATCTGACACAGTAAATCTTATTATTTTTAGCTAAAGATGCAGATCTTTGAGATGTAAATTGACAGCTGAAAGAAAAGGTGAGAATCTTCTATTCTGCAGAAATAAACTCATCAACATTTTGGGCATTAGGAATACAGTGCCTTCAGAAAGTATTCACAGCCCTTGACTTTTTCCACATTTGTTGTTACAGCCTCAATGTAAAATGGATTACATTGAGAATGTGTGTCACTGGCCTGCACACTACCCCATAATGTCAATTATCTGTAAGGTCCCTCGGCAGCAAGCATTGAATTTCAAACACCGATTCAACCACAAAGACCAGGGAGGTTTTCCAATGCTTCTCAAAGAAGGGTGCCTATTGGTGCAGACATTGAATAAGCATGGTGAAGTTATTAATGACACTTTGGATGGGGTATCAATACACCCAGTTACTACAAAAGATACAGGCGTCTTTCCTAACTCAGCTGCCAGAGAGGAAGGAAACTGCTCAGGGATTTCACCATGAGGCCAATGGTGGCATTTAAAACAGTTTAATGAGCATTTGTGTTTAATGCCTGTGATGGGAGAAACCTGAGGATGGATCATCAACATTGTAGTTACTCCACAATACTAGCCTAATTGAAAGAGTGAAAAGAAGGAAACCTGTACATAATAAAAAAATATTCCAAAACATGCATCCTGTTTGCATCAAGGCACTAAAGTAATACTGTAAAACATGTTGCAAAGCAATTCTCAGTTTTTGTCCTGAATACAAAGTGTTATGTTTGGGGCAAATCTAATACAACACATTACTGAGTACCACTCTCCAAATTTTCAAGCTATGGGTATGCTTTCATGTTGTGGGTATGCTTGTAATCGTTAAGGACTGGGGAGTTTTAGGACAAAAAAAAAATGGAATAGAGCTAAGCACAGTCAAAATTCTAGAAAACCTGGTTCAGTCAGCTTTCAAACAGACACTGGGACCTTTCAGCAGGACAATAACCTAAAACACAAGGAACAAATCTACACTGGAGTTGTTTACCAAATAGACAGTGAATGGTCCTGAGTGGCCAAGTTACAGTTTTCACTTAAATCTGCTGGAAAGTATATTGTTGTCTAGCAATGATCAACAATCAATTTGAGATTGAAGAATGTTGAAATTAATAATGGCAAATATTGTACTATCCAGGTGTGCAAAGCTCTTAGACTTACCCAGAAAGGCTCACAGCTGTAATCGCTGCCAAATGTGATTCTAACATGTATTAACTCAGGGGTGTGAATCCTTTAAAAAAAATTACAAAAAATTCAAAAAATGTGCAAAAATTTCTAAAGGCCTGTTTTCACTTCATTATGGGATATTGTGTAGATGGGTTAAACTTCTCAATTTTTCAACTTCAACTTAATATGAATCATGTCCAGCACCACCCCAACATAAACATATGTGAAAATGGTTTTGTAGTAAAAAAAGATACAAAGTGTTTCCGATGACATCACTGGTGTACAGCATGCTATTTTGACCAATTTTGAGTAGGTACTGCTTACTAATTGGTTGATGTCATTGGAAACACTTATGATTCTTAATCTTTTTTACTACAGGACATATAAATGTGCCATTTTCACATGTTGGGGTGGTGCTGGAGATTATGAGGTAGAACATTTTGAAATGTCCTTTTTTAAGAGTTTTATGGAAAACGTGGTCTCATAACTTGAGGGATATTTTACTGTAGTTCTGTTATCAAAGTCTGCATCTGGACAGTTCTTCCACTAAATTTGCTTTTGTAAAATGTTCAGTGGAAATTGTTACAAGTAGTCCTTGTGCATAGTTGTATGGTTTGTTAAACATTGAAATTAGTGGTTTTTGTTTGGCATACATTTTAAAGTGAAAAAACTGAGTAAAAGCATAATTACATTATTGTGGAATTGCCCCTTCATCAGTATGTGGGTTCATTACAGGGTCTATTAAGACAAACTACAAGCTGCAAAGGCTTATTGGCTTAGAAGACGTCCACACTGACTGGGGTACGAATATGATTTGAGAAATTTTGGAAACACTTCTTTCAGTGCTTCATGCAAGTCCTATGTACTTAATGAGACTAATGTACTGACTCAACACCTTGAAGGTAGCAAGATTATTATTGAGTGATTGACAATCACCTTCTACCTTTTTTAGTTAGAATATTGGCGGCAAGATCAGTACTTGATCATTTAAAACCAAGAGAGTATTGGATTGCGTTGTGCTGTAAAATTAGTAATTGCGTTTTCTGTCAAGTGGATGTGTTGCCATCTCGCCTAACTCCATAATCTCAAAAAAGTATAGTGTAGCAATTTTACCTGGATTTGAAAGTGTTAATGTGTTTGTTGTCCGTAACTTACGCCTGCCCATACCATAACCCCACCGCCACCATGGGGCACTCTGTTCACAACATTGTCATCAGCAAACTGCTCGCCCCCACGACTCCATACATGCTCTCTGCCATCTGCCCAGTACAGTTGAAACTGGGATTCATCCATGAAGAGCACAGAATTCCAGCGTGCCAGTGGCCAAGGTGAGCATTTGCTTACTGATGTCGGTTACGACGCCAAACTGCAGTCAGGTCAATACCCTAGTGAGGACGACAAGCACGCAGATGAGCTTCCCTGAAACGGTTTCTGACATTTTGTGCAGAATTTCTTTGGTTGTGCAAACCCACAGTTTCATCAGCTGTCCAGGTGGTGGTCTGACGATCCCACAGGTGAAGCAGCTGGATGTGGAGGTCCTGGGCTGGCCGGTTGGAAGTACTGCCAAATTCTCTAAAACAACGTTGGAGGCAGAGAGAAAATAACATTACATTCTCTGGGAAAAGCAAAGGTGGACATTCCTGCAGTCAGCATGCCAATTGCACGCTCTCTCAACTTGAGACATCTGTTTTCATTGTATTGTATAACAAACTTGCATGTTTTAGAGTGGGCTTTTATTGTCCCCAGCACAAGGAGCACCTATGTATTGAGCATGCTGTTTAATCCGATTCTTGTGACGCCACAACTGTCAGGTGTATGGATTATCTTGGCAAAGGAGAAATGCAAATTTTAACAGGGATGTAAACACATTTGCGCACAACATTTTGTGCTTATTGAACATTTTGGGGATCTTTTTTTTAAAATTTCCCCTCATGAAAGATGGGACCAATACTTTACATGTTGCATTTTTATATTTTTGTTCAGTGTATATAAAGTCTAGCCAACTTGGCTCTATTTGCGTGCTAACAAATTGAACTGTTAGGAATACACCCTCCTCTGTCTCCAACTGTTTGAACAACCCAGCCTTTCAGAATGAGAACGAGTTGCCAATTACTTATATAAATGCGTCTTTTTATGCTCTTGAAAATGTATAAAATGCAAACTACTAGACAGATAGCACATAACAGTCTGTGGCCAAAAAAAAGGGTATCGTTAGAGACAAAAAAGGTGTCGTTAAAAAGTTATCCACAACAGTAAAATGTTTTGGCGTCCATATGACTGAATCTGGACAAAACCTCAAATGAAAATAGTGAGTTGAAAACTGCTTGTACTCAGAGAGGAAGTGATCTTTGTTGTGAGGGGTCTTGATTCTTGCAACAAAGGCATTTGGAACGTCGTTCTAAAACATGAATTAGAATTAATCAAATTAATTCAATACTGCATCGCCCAGCCCTAACCTGCATCGCCCAGCCCTAACCTCACCTTACCTCGACTCCAAATAAGTAATAGAGGAATGGGACATGATTCAATCACAGGTTCTTGTTTTTTCTCGCTCTTTCCCATCTGGACAGCCAAGTGCCAGGCTTTAAAAAAAAAAAAAAAAAACGTTCTATGTTGTGATTGGTGAATTACTTAGGCAAGTTTGTATAATTAGAGAACTGTCAATACCAGATGCTTTATGCAATTCAATGCAAAATAATAACATACTGTAATTCCAATTGTTACTTTTGGCATGCTGAAGCACTATCCAATTAACATTTGCCAACCCTTTAAGTTGATAAAATGCACTATCGAGTGTAATTTTAGAGCCATTTTCTAAATGTTGAGAAAAGCAAACAAGCGGGGTACTTTGATCCTAAACTACTTCATCAAGGCACACAAATTGGCTCCAACAAATTAGTACATGTATGCTTTCATGTCAAAATAAAGTGGGTCTAAAGAGGCAAAGCATCATATGCCACTCACTGCAGTTAGGGTGAGCTGATTACATTTAAGGATCAAGAGGTTTTGACCTGCGAATGTGTGTTTTTTTTTTGGTTTTACTGTCCTTGTGGGGATCAGAATTCCTCACAAGGAGAGTAAAACAACAACAATTCGGACAAGTGGGAACATTTCGCCGGTTCCCACAAGAAAAAAAAAGGCAATATTAGGCATAGGGGTTAGGGAAAGTAGGATTTTGAATATAAATCAATTGTCTCCACAAGGATCGTAAAACAAATGTGTCAAGTAAAATGTAATTTGCCGAATACAACGGGTGTAGAGCTTACCATGAAGTGTGTGTGTGTGCACATGCTCGGTGTGTGTCTCTTTGTTAACGTCAACTGGTGCGTGAGCTCTGATATTAAGAAAGTCTCAAGGTTCTGCTCATCTTTTTTTATTTAACCTTTTATTTAACTAGGCAAGTTGGTTAAGAACAAATTATTATTTACAATTGTGGCCTACCAAAAGGCCTCCTGCGGGGATGGGGGCTGGAGTTAAAAATAAATTAAATAAAAAATATAGTACAAAACACACATTATGACGAGACAACACAACACAAATAGAGACCTAAGACAACAACAACAGCATGGTAGCAGCACAAAACATGATATACAAACATTATTGGGCACAGACAACAGCAAGAAGGTAGAGACAACAAAATTGTTCTGCTGTCTGACTGTAGCCTAGAGCGCATTCTCTATATTAGCGGGTTAGGGTCGGGTGCCTCAGATGTACACTTATAGTATATTATCACATATAGTCGTGTGGATGGGCTATTAGCAATTGCGACTGGGTGCAGGTGAATAAACGGCTGACCCGCACACCACTAAAAGGCTAGAGTTGCCGCTTTCAAGAAGCGGGACACTAATCTGTACGCTAATAAGAAATCCTGATACGACCTTCGATGAGTCATTATCAAAGCGTCAATACAGGACTAAGATCGAATCCTACTACGTAGGCTCTGACGATCGTTGGATGTGGCAGGGCTTGATAACTATCATAGATTATTAAGAGGAACCCAGCCGCGAGCTGCCTAGTGACGTGAGCCTACCAGACGATCTAAATGCCGCCTTTGCTTGCTTCGAGGCAAGCAACACTGAACTATACATGAGTGCCAGCTGTTCCGGGCAAATGTAGGATCATGCTCTCTGTAGCCAATGTGAGTAACACCTTTTAGGTTAACATACACAAGTCCGAAGGGCCAGATGGTTTACCAGGACGCGTACTCCGAGCATGCACCTACCAGCTGGCAAGTGGCTTCACTGACATTTTCAACCTCTCCCTAACCCTGTCTGTAATACCAAAATGTTTCAAGTAGACCATCATAGTCCCTGTGCCCAAGAACGCCAAGGTAACCTGTCTAAATGACAATCACACCATAGCATCATGAAATGCTTTAAAAGCCTGGTTATGGCCCATGACCATCATCCCAGACACCCACTCCAATTCACATACCGCCCCAACAGATCTACAGATGATGCGATCTCTCTTGCACTCCACACTGCCCTCTCCCACCTGGACAAGAGAACACCTATGTGAGAATGCTGTTCATTGCCTACAGCTCAGCGTTCTATACCATAGTGCCCTCCAAGCTCATCACTAAGCTAAGGACCATGACACTGCACACCTCCCTTTGCAACTGGTTCCTGGAATTCCTGACGGGCCGCCCTCAGGTGGTGAGGGTAGGCAATAACACACTTATGGGGGCCTCTCAGAGCTGTGTGCTTAGTCCCCTCCTGTACTCCGTGTTCACCCACAACTGCGTGCCTGCAACTCCAACACCATCATTAAGTTTGCTGACAACACGACGGTGGTAGGCCTGATCACCTATGACGATGAGACGGCCTATAGGGATGTCAGAGACCTGGCAGTGTGGTGCCAGGACAAAAATCTCTCCCTCATCGTCAGCAAGACAAAGGCGCTGATCGTGAACTACAGGAAACGAAGGGCCGAACACGTCCCCATAAACACATCACATTGACTGTAGTGGAGTGGTTCAAGAGCTTGAGGTTTCTCAGTGTCCACATCACTAAGGATTTATCATGGTCTACACACACCAACAGTCATGAAGAGGAGGCTGAACAGATTTTGCATGGGCCCTCAGATCCTCTAAAAGTTCTACAACTGCACCATTTGAGAGCATCTTGAATGGCTGCATCACTGCTTGGTATGGCGGCAACTTGGCATCCGACCTCAAGGCGCTACAGAAGGTAGTGTGTACGGCCTAGTGCATCACTGGTGCTGAGATCCCTGCCATCCAGGATAGAGGTTGGCATGTATTTTCAATACTTCCTAAACAAACACAATAACCTACATATTTCTGCGTGCAAAAATGAGCGCAAAAATTATTTTTATTTTAGCAATAATACTGCTAAATAGTTAATCCAAGTAGCTATTTGGTTAATTATTTAACTATCTGCATTGATGCTTTTGGCCCTGACTTTTTGACTGATTATACTTTTTAAAATGATTTAACCTGTAGTCTAGTCACTTTATTCTTAAACTCAGAAATATAAGAAACGTCCTCTCACTGTCAACTGCGTTTTCAGCAAACTTAACATGTGTAAATATTTGTATGAACATAAGATTCAACAACTGAGACATAAACTGAACAAGTTCCACAGACATGTGACTAACAGAAATGGAATAATATGTCCCAGAACAAAGGGGGGTCAAAATCAAAAGTAACAGTCAGTGAGTGTCTGGTGTGGCCACCAGCTGCATTAAGTACTGTGCATCTCCTACTCATGGACTGCACCAGATTTGCCAGTTATTGCTGTGAGATGTTACCCCGCTCTTCCACCAAGGCACCTGCAAGTTACCGGACATTTCTGGGGGGAATGGCCCTAGCCCTCACCCTCCGATCAAACTGGTTCCAAACTTGCTCAATGGGATTGAGATCCGGGCTCTTCGCTGGCCATGGCAGAACACTGACATTCCTGTCTTGCAGGAAATCGCGCACAGAACGAGCAGTATGGCTGGTGGCATTGTCATGCTGGAGGGTTATTTCAGGATGAGCCTGCAGGAAGGGTGCCACATGAGGGAGGAGGATGTCTTCCCTGTAATGCATAGCATTGAGATTTCCTGCAATGACAACAAGCTCAGTCCGATGATGCTGTGACACACCACCCTAGAACACGACAGACCCTCCACCTCCACATCGATCCTGCTCCGGAGTACAGGCCTCGGTGTAATGCTCATTCCTTCGATGATAAACGCGAATCCGACCATCACCCCTGGTGAGACAAAACCGCGACTCGTCAGTGAAGAGCATTTTTTGCCAGTCCTGTCTGGTCCAGCGATGGTGGGTTTGTGCCCATAGGCAACGTTTTTGCTGGTGATATCTGGTGAGGACCTGCATTACAACAGGCCTACAAGCCCTCAGTCCAGCCTCTCTCAGCCTATTGCGGACAGTCTGAGCACTGATGGAGGGATTGTGTGTTCCTGGTATAACTCATGCAGTTGTTGTTGCCATCCTGTTCCTGTCCCGCAGGTGTGATGTTCGGATGTACCGATCCTGTGCAGGTGTTGTTACACGTGGTCTGCCACTGCGAGGAGGATCAGCTGTCCATCCCGTCTCCCTGTCGCGCCGTCTTAGGCATCTCACAGTACGGACATTGGAATTTATTTCCCTGGCCACATCTGCAGTCCTCATGCTCAGCATGCCAAAGGCACGTTCACGCAGATGAGCAGGGACCCTGGCATCTTTCTTTTGTTGTTGTTCAGAGTCAGCAGAAAGGCCTCTTTAGTGTCCTAAGTTTTCATAGCTGTGACCTTAATTGCCTACCCTCTCTCTATAAGCTGTTAGTGTCTTAACAACCGTTCCACATGTGCATGTTCATTAACCTCTAGCGACGAGCAATCCCGTATCCGGGAGCGTAATCATAGCCTCAAGCTCATTACCATAACGCAATGTTTCCTATTCATGAAAATCGCAAATGAAATGAAATAAATATATTGAAACACAAGCTTAGCCTTTTGTTAACAACACTGTCATCTCAGATTTTCAAAATATGCTTTTCAACCAAAGCTACACAAGCATTTGTGTAAGAGTATTGATAGCCTAGCATAGCATTAAGCCTAGCATTCAGCAGGCAACATTTTCTCAAATACAAGAAAAGCATTCTCATAAAATAATTTACCTTTGAAGAACTTCGGATGTTTTCAATGACGAGACTCTTAGTTAGATAGCAAATGTTCATTTTTTTTCCAAAAAGATTATTTGTGTAGACGAAATAGCTCCGCTTTGTTCATCACGTTTGGCTAAGAAAAATACTGGAAAATGCAGTCACTTACAACGCCAAACTTTTTTCCAAATTAGCTCCATAATATCGACAGAAACATGGCAAACGTTGTTTAGAATCAATCCTCAAGGTGTTTTTCACATATCTATTCGATAATCTATCAGTGGTGGCAGCTGGCTTCTCATCAGAAACAAACTGAAAAATACTACAGCTGGAGATTACGCAATAATTGCAACGGAGGACACCAAGCGACCACCTGGTAGATGTAGTCTCTTATGGTCAATCTTCCAATGATATGCCTACAAATACGTCACAATGCTATCTTTGAAAGACAGTGTCCTGAAAAAGGGACATTTCTATTTTTGCTGAGTTTATATACATATCTATCTCAATTACCTCATACACACATTGACTCCATACTAGAGGTCGACCGATTAATCCGAATGGCCGATTAATTGGGGCCGACGTTATGAAAACTTGAAAATCGGTCATTTTGGACTTCAATTTGTAAAAATAAAAAATAAAATACATTTTTTTTATTACCTTTTACTTAATCTTTATTTAACTAGACAACTCTGTTAAGAACACATTCTTATTTTCAATGACGTCCTAGTAAGGTGGGTTAACTGCCTTGTTCAGGGGCAGAACGACAGATTTTTACCTTGTCAGCTCAGAGATTCAATCTTGCAACCTTACGGTTAACTAGTCCAATGCTCTAACCACCTGCCTCATGAGGAGCCCGCCTGTTATGCGAATGCAGTAGAAGCCAAGGTAAGTTGCTAGCTAGCATTAAACTTAATCAATCCTATTCGCTAGTTAACTACACATGGTTGATATTACTAGTTTATCTAGCGTGTCCTGCGTTGCATATAATCAATGCAGTGCGCATTCGCGAAAAAGGACTCAATGCGCCAACGTGTACCTAACCATAAACACCAATGCCTTTCTTAAAATCAATACACAGATGTATATATGTTTAAACCTGCATATATAGCGAAAAGAAATCCAGGTTAGCAGGCAATATTAACAAGGTGAAATTGTGTCACTTCTCTTGCGTTCATTGCACGCAGAGTCAGGGTATATGCAACAGTTTGGGCCGCCTGGCTCATTGCGAACTAATTTGCCAGAATTTTACGTAATTATGACATAACATTGAAGGTTGTGCAATGTAACAGGAATATTTAGACTGATGGATGCCACCCGTTAGATAAAATACGGAACCATATTTATGACCTAAGGCTCACATTTCTGTGTGTTATTATGTTATGTTTAAGTCTATGAATTAATAGAGCAGTCTGACTGAGCGATGGCAGGCACCAGCAGACTCATAAGCACTTATTCAAACAGCACTTTTGTGCGTTTTGCCAGCAGCTCTGCTGTTTTATGACTTCAAGCCTATCAACTCCCGAGATTAGGCTGGTGTAACGTTGTGATGTGAAATGGCTAGCTAGTTACCGGGGTGCGCGCTAATAGCGTTTCAAACGTCACTCGCTCTGAGACTTGGAGTAGTTGCTTCGAGGGTGGCTGTTGTCGTTGTGTTTTTGGTTCGAGCCCAGGTAGGAGCGAGGAGAAGTACGGAAGCTGGCAATACTAAAGTGCCTATAAGAACATCCAATAGTCAAAGGTATATGAAATACGAATGGTATAGAGAAATTGTCCTATAATTCCTATAATAACTACAACCTAAAACGTCTTACCTGGGAATATTGAAGACTCATGTTAAAAGGAACCACCAGCTTTCATATGTTCTCATGTTCTGAGCAAGGAACACGTTAGCTTTCTTACATGGCACATAATGCACTTTTACTTTCTTCTCCAACACTTTGTTTTTGCATTATTTAAACCAAATTGAACATGTTTCATTATTTATTTGATTTTATTGATGTATTATATTAAGTTAAAATAAGTGTTCATTCAGTGTTGTTGTAATTGTCATTATTACAAATACATTTTAAAAATTGTCCGATTTAATCGGTATCGGCTTTTTTTGTCCTCCCAATAATTGGTATCGGTATCGGCGTTGAAAAATCATAATCGGTCGACCTCTACTCCGTACTGTTATCCAGTGTATAGTGCCAAGTTTTCATTTCTCATTGTGTGTTATTACTTTTCTATTTCTTTATTTTATTTCTCTACATTGGCGGGGAGGGCCCGTAAGTAAGCAGTTCACTGTTAGTCTACACCTGTTGTTTTATGACGGATGTGACAAATACATTTGATTTTATTTGTGTGCGTGAGTCAGACTCACCCATACTGGAGGCAGTGTGCAGCTCTGCTCTGTATGCTGGGGGCTACTTCTAGCTCCTCAACAGCTCTCAGAATGGACTAGGGGAGAGCTATACAGAATCACCTGGCTCATTAAAACAACCCTTGAGCGTGTCATACTGGAATTGTTGTACTTAGCAAACCTGTGGAAGTAGTATTCCCTTTGTGTGTCAACATCTCTCCAGAGGCATTAAAAAGGCCTTGTTCTCAGGGGTCCTTGCTGGACCAGGTACAACACAGTAAACCAATGGATGAGATGTGTGAGGAGGACAGGAGGCCAGCAGTCAGTCAGTCGGTCCTGAGAGGCCTTCAGGTGCTGGCAAGGTGAATCTCTATCTATAACCAGCCATGGTTTGAGCACTGAGTAAACATGCCAGCCTCTCCATCTATTACCAAGGCTGCTGGGTCAATCATCTTTACAGCTGCTTTATGAAGAGTGACTCCTCAAGGAATAAACTCTGGCTTTATTCCTCCTGTCAATTCAAATTTATCGAACCTATCTAACATTTCATACAAGAGAAACCAAACAGCCCTTGCCTTATTTTCCCCTGAAGATGAAGGCAGTGGAGTGAAACATTTGCAGCACATTCAAATTAATTGTTTTTACTGCTAAATATGAATTACTTTAAAAAAAAAAGGAAAGTATTTGGGCCCTTGACTTTTTCTACATTTTGTTACCTTACAGCCTTCTAAAATTGATTTAAAAAATATTATTCAATCTACTGTACACACAATACCCCATATTGACAAAGTGGAAACAGGTTTTTTGAAAATTTAGCAAATGTATTAAAAATTAACTGAAATACCTTATTTACATAAGTATTCAGACCCTTTGCTATGGGACTTGAAATTCAGTTCAGGTGCATCCTGTTTACATTGATCATCCTTGATGTTTCTACAACTTGATTGGAGTCCATCTGTCTACAAGACAGGATTGTGTTGAGTCACAGATCTGGGGAAGAGTTGCCCAAAAGGTCTGCAGCATTGATGGTCCCGAAGAACTCGGTGACCTCCATCATTCTTCAATTGAAGAAGTTTGGAACCGCCAAGACTCTTCCTAGAGCTGGCCAAACTGAGCAAGGGCCTTGGTCAGGGAGGTGACCGAGAACCCGATGGCCACTCTGACAGAGCTCCAGAGTTCCTCTGTGGAGATGGTTGTCCTTCTGGAAGGTTCACCCATCTCTGCAGCACTCCACCATTCAGGCCTTTATGAGTAGAGTGGCCAGACGGAAGCCACTCCTCAGTAAAAGGCACATGACAGCCCGCTTGGATTTTACCAAAAGGCACCTAAAGACACTCCGACCATTTTTTTTATTTTTTTATTTCACCTTTATTTAACCAGGTAGGCTAGTTGAGAACAAGTTCTCATTTGCAACTGCGACCTGGCCAAGATAAGGCATAGCAGTGTGAACAGACAACACAGAGTTACACATGGAGTAAACAATTAACAAGTCAATAACACAGTAGAAAAAAGGGGAGTCTATATATACATTGTGTGCAAAAGGCATGAGAAGGTAGGCAAATAATTACAATTATGCAGGTTAACACTGGAGTGATAAATGATCAGATGGTTATGTACAGGTAGAGATTGGTGTGCAAAAGAGCAGAAAAATAAAAATAAATAAATAAAAACAGTATGGGGATGAGGTAGGTGAAAATGGGTGGGCTATTTACCAATAGACTATGTACAGCTGCAGCGATCGGTTAGCTGCTCGGATAGCAGATGTTTGAAGTTGGTGAGGGAGATAAAAGTCTCCAACTTCAGCGATTTTTGCAATTCGTTCCAGTCACAGGCAGCAGAGAACTGGAACGAAAGGCGGCCAAATGAGGTGTTGGCTTTAGGGATGATCAGTGAGATACACCTGCTGGAGCGCGTGCTACGGATGGGTGTTGCCATCGTAACCAGTGAACTGAGATAAGGCGGAGCTTTACCTAGCATGGACTTGTAGATGACCTGGAGCCAGTGGGTCTGGCGACGAATATGTAGCGAGGGCCAGCCGACTAGAGCATACAAGTCGCAGTGGTGGGTGGTATAAGGTGCTTTAGTGACAAAACGGATGGCACTGTGATAAACTGCATCCAGTTTGCTGAGTAGAGTGTTGGAAGCAATTTTGTAGATGACGTCGCCGAAGTCGAGGATCGGTAGGATAGTCAGTTTTACTAGGGTAAGTTTGGCGGCGTGAGTGAAGGAGGCTTTGTTGCGGAATAGAAAGCCGACTCTTGATTTGATTTTCGATTGGAGATGTTTGATATGGGTCTGGAAGGAGAGTTTAGAGTCTAGCCAGACACCTAGGTACTTATAGATGTCCACATATTCAAGGTCGGAACCATCCAGGGTGGTGATGCTGGTCAGGCGTGCGGGTGCAGGCAGCGAACGGTTGAAAAGCATGCATTTGGTTTTACTAGCGTTTAAGAGCAGTTGGAGGCCACGGAAGGAGTGCTGTATGGCATTGAAGCTCGTTTGAAGGTTAGATAGCACAGTGTCCAAGGACGGGCCGGAAGTATATAGAATGGTGTCGTCTGCGTAGAGGTGGATCAGGGAATCGCCCGCAGCATGAGAAACATCATTGATATATACAGAGAAAAGAGTCGGCCCGAGAATTGAACCCTGTGGCACCCCCATAGAGACTGCCAGAGGACCGGACAGCATGCCCTCCGATTTGACACACTGAACTCTGTCTGCAAAGTAATTGGTAAACCAGGCAAGGCAGTCATCCGAAAAACCGAGGCTACTGAGTCTGCCGATAAGAATACGGTGATTGACAGAGTCGAAAGCCTTGGCAAGGTCTATGAAGACGGCTGCACAGTACTGTCTTTTATCGATGGCGGTTATGATATCGTTTAGTACCTTGAGCGTGGCTGAGGTACACCCGTGACCGGCTCGGAAACCAGATTGCACAGCGGAGAAGGTACGGTGGGATTCAAGATGGTCAGTGACCTGTTTGTTGACTTGGCTTTCGAAGACCTTAGATAGGCAGGGCAGGATGGATATAGGTCTGTAACAGTTTGGGTCCAGGGTGTCGCCCCCTTTGAAGAGGGGGATGACTGCGGCAGCTTTCCAATCCTTGGGGATCTCAGACGATATGAAAGAGAGGTTGAACAGGCTGGTAATAGGGGTTGCGACAATGGCGGCGGATAGTTTCAGGAATAGAGGGTCCAGATTGTCCAGCCCAGCTGATTTGTACGGGTCCAGGTTTTGCAGCTCTTTCAGGACATCTGCTATCTGGATTTGGGTAAAGGAGAACCTGGAGAGGCTTGGGCGAGTAGCTGCGGGGGGGGGGGGGGCTGTTGTCCGAGGTTGGAGTAGCCAGGCGGAAGGCATGGCCAGCCGTTGAGAAATGCTTGTTGAAGTTTTCGATAATCATGGATTTATCGGTGGTGACCATGTTACCTAGTCTCAGTGCAGTGGGCAGCTGGGAGGAGGTGCTCTTGTTCTCCATGGACTTCACAGTGTCCCAGAACTTTTTGGAGTTGGAGCTACAGGATGCAAACTTCTGCCTGAAGAAGTTGGCTTTAGCTTTCCTGACTGACTGTGTGTATTGGTTCCTGACTTCCCTGAACAGTTGCATATCGCGGGGACTATTCGATGTTAGCGCAGTCCGCCACAGGATGTTTTTGTGCTGGTCGAGGGCAGTCAGGTCTGGAGTGAACCAGGGGCTATATCTGTTCTTAGTTCTGCATTTTTTGAACGGAGCATGCTTATCTAAAATGGTGAGGAAGTTACTTTTAAAGAAAGACCAGGCATCCTCAACTGACGGGATGAGGTCAATGTCCTTCCAGGATACCCGGGCCAGGTCGATTAGAAAGGCCTGCTCACAGAAGTGTTTTAGGGAGCGTTTGACAGTGATGAGGGGTGGTCGTTTGACTGCGGCTCCGTAGCGGATACAGGCAATGAGGCAGTGATCGCTGAGATCCTGGTTGTAGACAGCGGAGGTGTATTTGGAGGGCCAGTTGGTCAGGATGACGTCAATGAGGGTGCCCTTGTTTACAGAGTTAGGGTTGTACCTGGTGGGTTCCTTGATGATTTGAGTGAGATTGAGGGCATCTAGCTTAGATTGTAGGACTGCCGGGGTGTTAAGCATATCCCAGTTTAGGTCACCTAACAGAACAAACTCTGAAGCTAGATGGGGGGCGATCAATTCACAAATGGTGTCCAGGGCACAGCTGGGAGCTGAGGGGGGTCGGTAGCAGGCGGCAACAGTGAGAGACTTATTTCTGGAGAGAGTAATTTTCAAAATTAGTAGTTCGAACTGTTTGGGTATGGACCTGGAGAGTATGACATTACTTTGCAGGCTATCTCTGCAGTAGACTGCAACTCCTCCCCCTTTGGCAGTTCTATCTTGACGGAAGATGTTATAGTTGGGTATGGAAATCTCAGAATTTTTGGTGGCCTTCCTGAGCCAGGATTCAGACACGGCAAGGACATCAGGGTTAGCAGAGTGTGCTAGAGCAGTGAGTAAGACACACTTAGGGAGGAGGCTTCTGATGTTGACATGCATGAAACCAAGGCTTTTTCGATCACAGAAGTCAACAAATGAGGGTGCCTGGGGACATGCAGGGCCTGGGTTTACCTCCACATCACCCGCGGAACAGAGAAGGAGTAGTATGAGGGTGCGGCTGAAGGCTATCAAAACTGGTCGCCTAGGGCGTTGGGGACAGAGAATAAGAGGAGCAGGTTTCTGGGCATGGTAGAATATATTCAGGGCATAATGCGCAAACAGGGGTATGGTGGGGTGCGGGTACAGCGGAGGTAAGCCCAGGCACTGGGTGATGATGAGAGAGGTTGTATCTCTGGACATGCTGGTTGTAATGGGTGAGGTCACCGCATGTGTGGGGGGTGGGACAAAGGAGGTATCAGGGGTATAAAGAGTGGAACTCTTTATACCCTGGTCTGATGATACTAAGATGTAACTCTTTGGCCTGAATGCCAAGCGTCACGTCTGGAGGAAACCTGACATCATCACTTTTGTGAAGTATGGTGGTGGCAGCATCATGCTGTGGGGATGTTTTTCAGCTGGGGACTGGGAGACTAGTCAGGATCGAGGCAAAGATGAACGGAGCAAAGTACAGAGAGACCCTTGACGAAAACCTGAAAAGGACCTCAGAATGGGGCAAAGAATCACCTTCCAATAGGACAACGACCGTAAGCACATAGCCAAGATAACGCAGGTGTGTCAATGTCCTTGAGTGGCCCAGCCAGAGCCAAGACTTGAACCCGATTTGAACATCTCTGGAAAGACCTGAAAATAGCTGTGCAGCAACGCTCCCCATCCAACCTGACCGAGCTTGAGACGATCTGCAGAGAATGGGAGAAACCCCCCAAATACACGTGTGCCAAGCTTGTAGCGTCATACCCAAGAAGACTTGATACTGTTATTGCTGCCAAAAGTGTTTTAACAAAGTACTGATTTAAAAGGTCTGAAAACTTGTGTAAATGTGATATTTGAGTTTTTTTTTTATTCTAAACCTGATTTTGCTTTGTCATTATGGGGTATTTTGCATAGATTGACGATAAAAAGTAATACATTTTAGAACAAGGCTGTAATGTAACAAAATGTGCAAAAAATCAAAGGGTCTGAATCCCATCACGAAGGCACATGGTCTAAATAGCAATGGAATTATTGATGACAAACATGTATCCAAGAAAGATGCTGAATAAACAAAATAATCAATGGTTGACTTAATCTGCAGCTTCTAATTTTGGTATGTTCTGAAAACCTTGTGGCAATGTAGGTTTTGCTTCATGGAATCGAGTTGGTCATAAAGTGGAGCCATAAAACATCAAGCTGCTGTTTTGGCATGGATTCAGAAACTTTCATTGTTCCACTAATGCTGTCGTGTCATAGAGTGCTCGGTTTATGTTTTCAATATAAGGTGATGAGCCGTACTAAGACCATAACTTAGTCGGAATGGATTTATTGCACGTTGACCCTTAAAAAAAGTAATTCTCAACTACCCTCGGCCTACTATTATCCATTTACTGTGTCATGTTTTTAACTCCATGTTGCCTAATCCCTATTGTCCTCTCTCAGTATGCATTGTATGGATAATTTGAGAGCAGAATTATCTAATGTCCGGTGGAATAAACCGTTTCAGAAAATGTTCCCTGAATACCCTCGTTGGTCAGATTATGAGCAGACCTCTTATTTTCTCAAATCTCCAAGGCTATATTATAGGATGTAAGTACTGAAATTGCCTCTAACTATCTCTATAATTATACACATACAAGGTTCTATGTTATTTTTCTTCCCCATCTGGCTGTTTCTGATACTCTGTTCTGTCATAAAG
Source organism: Oncorhynchus mykiss (assembly GCF_013265735.2). Taxonomy (NCBI): domain Eukaryota; kingdom Metazoa; phylum Chordata; class Actinopteri; order Salmoniformes; family Salmonidae; genus Oncorhynchus; species Oncorhynchus mykiss. The sequence continues at coordinate 18,261,192 of NC_048568.1, read as the reverse complement.
ATAACCCTGCACAGCAGAGAACAGGTTTGTGTAAACACTCTGTGTGTCATCAGTGTAGATTACCTCTCATCCCATTTTCACCAGTTGACAAATAGTGCTTATCGTGTACTGGCACATTCAACAGCAGAGCAGAGAACTCTAGATCCCAGGGATATGTGTTGCCTGCTGCCTCCCAATGAACTGCTACACAATCACAACTACATATTCCCATACATAGCAGCTCAGGAAATGTGATCTTTAAAAAAAAATATATTTCACCTTTATTTAACCAGGTAAGCAAGTTGAGAACAAGTTCTCATTTAAAATTGCGACCTGGCCAAGATAAAGCAAAGCAGTTCGACACATACAACAACACAGAGTTACACATGGAGTAAAACAAACATACAGTCAATAATACAGTAGAAAAATAAGTCTATATACGATGTGAGCAAATGAGGTGAGATAAGGGAGGTAAAGGCACAAAAAAAAGGACATGGTGGCGAAGTAAATACAATATACAGTGCCTTGCGAAAGTATTCGGCCCCCTTGAACTTTGCGACCTTTTGCCACATTTCAGGCTTCAAACATAAATATATAAAACTGTATTTTTTTGTGAAGAATCAACAACAAGTGGGACACAATCATGAAGTGGAACGACATTTATTGGATATCTTAAACTTTTTTAACAAATCAAAAACTGAAAAATTGGGCGTGCAAAATTATTCAGCCCCTTTACTTTCAGTGCAGCAAACTCTCTCCAGAAGTTCAGTGAGGATCTCTGAATGATCCAATGTTGACCTAAATGACTAATGATGATAAATACAACCCACCTGTGTGTAATCAAGTCTCCGTATAAATGCACCTGCACTGTGATAGTCTCAGAGGTCCGTTAAAAGCGCAGAGAGCATCATGAAGAACAAGGAACACACCAGGCAGGTCCGAGATACTGTTGTGAAGAAGTTTAAAGCCGGATTTGGATACAAAAAGATTTCCCAAGCGTTAAACATCCCAAGGAGCACTGTGCAAGCGATAATATTGAAATGGAAGGAGTATCAGACCACTGCAAATCTACCAAGACCTGGCCGTCCCTCTAAACTTTCAGCTCATACAAGGAGAAGACTGATCAGAGATGCAGCCAAGAGGCCCATGATCACTCTGGATGAACTGCAGAGATCTACAGCTGAGGTGGGAGACTCTGTCCATAGGACAACAATCAGTCGGATATTGCACAAATCTGGCCTTTATGGAAGAGTGGCAAGAAGAAAGCCATTTCTTAAAGATATCCATAAAAAGTGTTGTTTAAAGTTTGCCACAAGCCACCTGGGAGACACACCAAACATGTGGAAGAAGGTGCTCTGGTCAGATGAAACCAAAATTGAACTTTTTGGCAACAATGCAAAACGTTATGTTTGGCGTAAAAGCAACACAGCTGAACACACCATCCCCACTGTCAAACATGGTGGTGGCAGCATCATGGTTTGGGCCTGCTTTTCTTCAGCAGGGACAGGGAAGATGGTTAAAATTGATGGGAAATGGATGGAGCCAAATACAGGACCATTCTGGAAGAAAACCTGATGGAGTCTGCAAAAGACCTGAGACTGGGATGGAGATTTGTCTTCCAACAAGACAATGATCCAAAACATAAAGCAAAATCTACAATGGAATGGTTCAAAAATAAACATATCCAGGTGTTAGAATGGCCAAGTCAAAGTCCAGACCTGAATCCAATCGAGAATCTGTGGAAAGAACTGAAAACTGCTGTTCACAAATGCTCTCCATCCAACCTCACTGAGCTCGAGCTGTTTTGCAAGGAGGAATGGGAAAAAATGTCAGTCTCTCGATGTGCAAAACTGATAGACATACCCCAAGCGACTTACAGCTGTAATCGCAGCAAAAGGTGGCGCTACAAAGTATTAACTTAAGGGGGCTGAATAATTTTGCACGCCCAATTCTTCAGTTTTTGATTTGTTAAAAAAGTTTGAAATATCCAATAAATGTCGTTCCACTTCATGATTGTGTCCCACTTGTTGTTGATTCTTCACAAAAAAATAGTTTTATATCTTTATGTTTGAAGCCTGAAATGTGGCAAAAGGTCGCAAAGTTCAAGGGGGCCGAATACTTTCGCAAGGCACTGTAGCAAGTAAAACACTGGAATTATAAATTTGCAGTGGAAGAATGTGCAAAGTAGAAATAACAATAATGGGGTGCAAAGGGGCAAAATAAATAAATACAGTAGGGGAGGCGGTAGTTGTTTGAGCTAAATTGTAGATGGGCTATGTACATGTGCAGTAATCTGTGAGCTGCTCTGACAGCTGGTGCTTAAAGCTAGTGAGGGAGATAAGTGTTTCCAGTTTCAGAGATTGTTGTAGTTCGTTCCAGTCATTGGCATCAGAGACCTGGAAGGAGAGGCGGCCAAAGGAAGAATTGGTTTTGGGGGTGACCAGAGAGATATACCTGCTGGAGCGTGTGCTACAAGTGGGTGCTGCTATGGTGACCAGCGAGCTGAGATAAGGGTGGACTTTACCTAGCAGGGTCTTGTAGATGACCTGGGGCCAGTGGGTTTGGCGACGAGTATGAAGCGAGGGCCAGCCAACGAGAGCGTACAGGTTGCAGTTGTGGGTAGTATATGGGGCATTGGTGACAAAACGGATGGCACTGTGATAGACTGCATCCAATTTATTGAGTAGGGTATTGGAGGCTATTTTGTAAATTACATAGCCGAATTCAGGGATCGGTAGGATGGTCAGTCTTACAAGGGTATGTTTGGCAGCATGAGTGAAGGGTGCTTTGTTGCGAAATAGGAAGCCAATTCTAGTTTTAACTTTGGATTGGAGATGTTTGATGTGAGTCTGGAAGGAGAGTTTACAGTATAACCAGACACCTAGGTATTTGTAGTTGTCTACATATTCTAAGTCCGAACCGTCCAGAGTAGTGATGCTGGACGTGCGTGCAGGTGCAGGCAGGGATCGGTTCAAGAGCATGCATTTAGTTTTACTTGTATTTAAGAGCAATTGGAGGCCACGGAAGGAGAGTTGTATGGCATTGAAGCTCGCCTGGAGGGTTGTTAACACAATGTCCAAAGAAGTGCCAGAAGTATACAGAATGGTGTTGTCTGCGTAGAGGTGGATCGGAGACTCACCAGCAGCAAGAGCGACATCATTGATGTATACAGAGAAGAGTCGGCCCAAGAATTGAACCCTGTGGCACCCCCATAGAGAGTGCCAGAGGCCCGCACAACAGGCCCTCCGATTTGACACACTGAACTCTATCAGAGAAGTAGTTGGTGAACCAGGCGAGGCAATCATTTGAGAAACCAAGGCTATCGAGTCCGCCGATGAGGATGTGGTGATTGACAGAGTCGAAAGCCTTGTCCAGGTCAATGAATACGGCTGCACAGTATTGTTTCTTATCGATGGCGGTTAAGATATCGTTTAGGACCTTGAGCGTGGCTGAGGTGCACCCATGACCAGCTCTGAAACCAGATTGCATAACGGAGAAGGTGTGGTGGGATTCGAAATGGTCGGTAATCTGTTTGTTAACTTGGCTTTCGAGGACCTTAGAAAGGCAGGGTAGGATAGATATAGGGCTGTAGCAGTTTGGGTCAAGAGTGTGCCCCCCTTTGAAGAGGGGGATGAGCGAAGCTGCTTTCCAAACTTTGAGAATCTCAGACGACACGAAAGAGAGGTTGAACAGGCTAGTAATAGGGGTTGCAACAATTTCAGCAGATAATTTTAGAAAGAAAGGGTCCAGATTGTCTTGCCCGGCTGACTTGTAGGGGTCTAGATTTTGCAGCTCTTTCAGAACATCAGCTGACTGGATTTGGGAGAAGGAGAAATGGGGAAGGCTTGGGCGAGTTGCTGTGGGGGGTACAGTGCAGTTGACCGGGGTAGGGGTAGCCAGGTGGAAAGCATGGCCAGCTGTGGAAAAATGCTTATTGAAATTCTCAATTATAGTGGATTTATCGGGGGTGACAGAGTTTCCTATCCTCAGTGCAGCGGACAGCTGGGAGGAGGTGTTCTTATTCTCCATGGACTTTACTGTGTCCCAGAACTTTTTTGAGTTTGTGTTGCAGGAAGCAAATTTCTGCTTGAAAAAGCTAGCCTTGGCTTTTCTAACTGCCTGTGAATATTGGTTTCTAGCTTCCCTGAAAAGTTGCATATCACGGGGGCTGTTCGATTTTTAGTGCAGAACGCCATAGGATGTTTTTGTGTTGGTTAAGGGCTGTCAGGTCTGGAGAGAACCAAGGGCTATATCTGTTCCTGGTACTACATTTCTTGAATGGGGCATGCTTATTTAAGATGGTGAGGAAGGCATTTAAAAAAAATAACCAGGCATCCTCTACTGACGGGATGAGGGCAATATCCTTCCAGGATTGCCGGGCCAGGTCGATTAGAAAGGCCTGCTCGGTGAAGTGTTTCAGGGAGCATTTGACAGTGATGAGTGCAGGTCGCTTGACCGCTGACTCATTTACGGATGCAGGCAATGAGGCAGTGATCGCTGAGATCTTGGTTGAATACAGCAGAGGTGTATTTAGAGGGCAAGTTGGTTAGGATGATATCTATGAGGGTGCCCGTGTTTACGGCTTTTGGGTGGTACCTGGTAGGTTCATTGATAATTTGTGTGAGATTGAGGGCAACAAGTTTAGAATGTAGGATGGCTGGGGTGTTAAGCATGTTCCAGTTTAGGTCGCCTAGCAGCACGAGCTCTGAAGATAGATGGGGTGCAATCAGTTCACATATGGTGTCCAGAGCACAGCTGGGGCAGAGGGTGGTCTATAGCAGGCGGCAACGGTGAGAGACTTGTTATTAGAGAGTTGGATTTTTAAAAGTAGAAGTTCAAATTGTTTGGGTACAGACCTGGATAGTAGGACAAAACTCTGCAGGCAATCTCTGCAGTAGATTGCAACGCCGCCCCCTTTGGCCGTTCTAACTTGTCTGAAATGTTGTAGTTAAGGATGGAGATTTCAGAGTTTTTGGGTGGTCTTCCTAAGCCAGGATTCAGACACGGCTACGACGTCTGGGTTGGCAAAATTTGCTCAATCAGTGAATAAAACAAACTTAGGGAGGAGGCTTCTAATGTTAACATGCATGAAACCAAGGCTAGTACGGTTACAGAAGTCATCAAAAGAGAGCGCCTGGGGGAGTTTAGCTAGGCACTGCAGGGCCTGGATTCAACTCTACATCACCAGAGGAACAGAGGAGGAGTAGGATAAGGGTACGGCTAAAAGCTATGAGAATTGGTCGTCTAGAACGTCCGGAACAGAGAGTAAAAGGAGGTTTCTGGTGGCGATAAAATATCGTCAAGGTATAATGTACAGACAAAGGTATGGTAGGCTGTGAATACAGTGGAGGTAAACCTAGGCATTGAGTGATGATGAGAGAGATATTGTCTCTAGAAACATAATTGAAACCAGGTGATGTCATCGCATGTGTGGGTGGTGGAACTGAGAGGTTGGATAAGGTATAATGAGCAGGGCTAGAGGCTCTACAGTGATATAAGCCAATAAACACTAACCAGAACAGCAATGGACATGGCATAATGACATTAAGGAGAGGCATGCTTAGCCGAGTGATCATAAGGGTCCAGTGAGTGATATTGGTTGGGGTCATGGCGTTTCAGACAGCTAGCCAGGCCATCGGTAGCAAGCTGGCAGAGGATGGAGGTCTGTTTTTAGCCACCTCGTGCATTTCCGTCGGTAGATTAGTGGGGTTCCGTGTGGTAGATGGGACCAATCCAATTGGCAAAATAGATATAGTTATAGTGACCCAAGAAAATTGTCCGATAGACCCATTCAGATAGCTGCCGATAAGACAGCTAACGATTAGCAGGCCGCAGATGGGCGTTCAGGTAACGTTGTGATGGAGGGGCCAGTTGGATAACTCCCTCGGGCAGATAACGTCGGTAGTCCAGTCGTGAAGGACCGGTGGGGCTCCGCATCGGCAGTAAAACGGGTCCGGATAGCTGATTGTAGCCCAGGAGTGGCTGATGGAGCTCTTCAGCTGGCTAGCTCCGGAATAATTTATATTTGCTCCGGGACCGACGTAAGCAATAGTCACTCAGATATTAGCTAGCTAGCTGCAAGATCCAGGTGTAAATGTCCAGAGCTTGCTGTAGGAATCCGGGGATATGGAGAGAAAATAGGTCCGGTATGCTCTGGTCTGAGTCACGTTGTACAAAACTGGCGATAGCTTTTCGAGCTAAAGGATAGCTGTTGACCACCAACGTTGGTTATCAGAATACTAACGTTAGCCAGTAAACTGGCTAGCTTCTGGCTAGCTTCTATTGTGGACTTCAGATTTGAGGTGAATAATACTTTTTTTTTTTAATTGGTGAGGCGGGTTGCAGGAGAGTGTTTTGAAGTTGAGATTTTTAGAAAAAATATCTATAAAAATATATGCAAAGAAAATATGTAAATATATATATATATATATATATATATATATATATATATATATGCACACGCACGCACACACACACACACACGGGACACGACAAGACGAGGACAAAGGACGTCTGACTGCTATGCCATTTTGGGTTAATATTCCCCCCCGATGGACACGCATGTGTCATACGAGTCCACATGAGGGGCAGAAGTTAACAGACAATGTTCATGTCACCAGTGTAGCCTACTGTGTGCACAAGTTAACAGTGGTATCGTGGAGCAGTGGAGTTGTTGCAAAGGGTGCTTTCATCCTTGTGATGGGATGTGAAAATGCCGTTGTTCAACCCACAGATCTGACCTGCCTCCCCTCTGTGGGATCAGGCTTTATTAAAGTGGCTCACAGGGGGTAGCGAGGTGACAGACATTCTTCACAGGAACTCATCCTACCTCATCCCACCTCCAACCACAAAGGGAGCAATGCTCTACGCTTTTATCTCATTTTCTCTTCCTCTTCTATCTCCCAACTTTGACTTGCCTCAGTCTCATGTGTGTGAAGAGGTGACGCAAAATGGTTGCCGCGCATCACCCAAGTGGGTGCTACACATGAGGTGGAATTTGGGAGTTTACCCCCTTAATAAGTAAAGCACTTTGAGGACTTACTGTAGGTAGAAAAGCGCAATATAAATGCAATCAGTTATTATTTATTATTAATAGTAGTATTTTCCATGTGAAAGGACCCATGTGAATGAAAGTGAAGAGTCTATATTTGTGAGAATTTAAGGCATATATACATTTTTCAACTATTTTCAATGTAAAGATTTGTAATCAGCAAAGGCTTTGATTTCTGGTCAAACCGATGGAAAAGGGGTCTTTGATAACATCTACCGGAAACGTATTAGAAATGCTTTAAAACACAATAATGTTGAAGTAAAGACACCTGCCAACTAATATCAACATTTAGATTTCTCCAAAAATGTAATATATTTGCATTCTGTAAGTTGAAGAAACTGATGTCTTGAGATGTTGCTTCAATATATCCACAATTTTCCTCTCTCATGATGCCATCTATTTTGTGAAGTGCACCAGTCCCTCCAGCAGCAAAGCATCTCCACAACATGATGCTGAGGACTCGTTTTACTGTGTATGTAGATACTTTGGTACCTGTTTCCTTCAGCAACTTCTCAAGGTCCTTTTATGTTGTTCTGGGATTGGTTTAAACTTTTGGCACCAAAGTACGTTCATCTCTAGGAGACCGAACGTGTCGCCTTCCTGAGCGTTATGACGGCTTCGGGGCCCCATGGTGTTTCTACTAGCGTACTATTGTTTGTACAGATGAACGTGGTACCTTCAGGCGTTTGGAAATTGCTCCCAAGGTTCAACCAGACTTGTGGAGGTCTACAATTATTTTTCTGAGGTCTTGGCTGATTCATTTTGATTTTCCCATAATGTCAAGCAAAGAGGCACTAAGTTTGAAAGTAGGCAATTTTCCAAGCTGTTTTAAAGGCAGGGTCAACTTAATGTATGTAAACCCACTGGAATTGTGATACAGTGAAATAGTCTGTCTGTAAACAATTGTTGGAAAAATTACTTGTGTCATGCACAAAGTAGCTGTCCTAACCGACTTGCCAAAAAGATAGTTTGTTAACAAGAAATTTGGAGTGGTTGAAAAACGAGTTTTAATGACTCCAACCTAAGTGTATGTAAACTTCTGACTTCGACTGTATTTATAACTTTTTGTGTACTTATTTAGGAAATATCACCATGAAGAGTGAGATTTATATCCGTAATTATGCATTTAGTTCAGATCCAAGACCAGTGATGAAATTCCATTACTGAAATTACCAGGTGTAAATCCATTTCACTTACTGTAGTTCATTAACCAAAATTGAAAAGAAAAAAAAAGTCAATGTCATAGCTGACACCCCATTTCTTTCAGCAGTCATCATTGAAACTTTAATTCGGAGCAGATATTTATTTAAGAGTTTTTTTGAAAACGTGGACACCCAAACTGAGGGAGATTTGACCTAAATTCTGTTCTTCCAGTAAATGTGTTTTTGTGAAAATGTCTGTAAATGGTTAAGTAGTCCTTGTTCATAGAGTTTTATGGTTTGTTTAACTTGTTTGACATACTGTACATTTCAAGTGAAAAATCTGAGTCTCGGCGCAATTACGTTACTGTCGAATTCAATCCGACCTGCGAGGCATAAATGTATATATTTTTAATGCTTTACCTCTTTAAAAAAAAAAAAAAATATCCCCAATTTCGTGGTGTCCAATTGGTAGTTAGTCTTGTCCCATTGCTGCAACTCCTGTACAGACTCGGGAGAGGCGAAGGTCGAGAGCCGTGCGTCCCCCGAAACTGCTTCTTGACACAATGCCCGCTTAACCCAGAAGCCAGCCACACCAATGTGTTGGAGGAAACACAATACACCTGGCGACCGTGTCAGCGTGCATGCGCCCGACCCGCCACAGGAGTCGCTAGAGCGCGATTGGAGGAGGAAATCTCGGCCTGCCTAACCCTCTCCTAACCCGGATGACGCCTCATGGGTCTCCTAGTCTCACACACAGCCAGCTGTGACACAGCCTGGGATCGAACCTGGGTCTGTAGTGACGCCTCAAGCACTGCGATGCAGTGCCTTAGACCGCTGTGCCACTCGGGAGGCCCCCGCAAATTGATTTGAACAAACAATTGGTCCTTCAAAAAATGCGTCCCTCCGTTGAATTTCAAAATCCCGATGTGGCCTCTCGAGCCAAAAAGTTTGCCCACCCCTGTCATAGACCCTTAGTAATTATGCTACATCACAGGAGAGCTTCCTGTACCATTAAGCATGTTCTCTCAGGTGGAAGGTTTTCACACCTTTCCCTGGGCCGACCAATCACTGTGATGGAGACGGGAGCGTCTCCTCAGAGCCGCTGACACCATGTTGAACCTGAAAAAAAGATTGATTCCTGCCAAAATTCAGTCATTTGAAAACCTCCTGTTTCATTGACCCCTCACACATACCTCTGCATGTGTGAGTTACTGTGGCAGCCCACAGCGTGATTTGGTTTGAGGTCATCTGAAGGTTGTGGTCTGACCAGCGGATGGGGGTGTGATGCTAAGGCTCTTTGCCATCTCCACATGACACCTGTCAGTTCACTGGAGCATGCTCGGAGCCTAAAGTGCCCAAGGCGAGGAGAGATGGCTAACCTTTTTTTCTAGGTGGGTTAGAAAGAAACTTCCAGAGGAGTGAAGGTGCCAGGGGATAGCCTGAGGGTTTGATTATGGAAATGCTAAGTACGGTACTTTTTTCTCCTAATGACTAAGGTATTCTTTGAATGTCAATGGCCCTCTTCCAGCCTCATTTTGTCGGGGCATGAACTCTACAAGGGGTCGAAAGCGTTCCACAGAGATGCTGGCCCATGTTGACTCCATTGCTTCCCATAGTTGTCAAGTTGGCTGGATGGCCTTTGGGTGGTGGATCATTCTTGATACACACAGGAAACTGTTGTGTTTTTAGGTGTTTTTAGTTCTTGACACAAACCGGTGTGCCTGGCACCTACTACCATACCCTGTTCAAAGGCACTTAAATATCTCCTCCTCTCCTCCCCTTCACCTACACTGAATTGAAGTGGATTTAACAAGTGACATCAATATGGAAAGAGCAAGTATTCTTAATGGTTTTTATATACTCAGTGTACATTCTTTGGGTTGATTAGAATAATTTTTATTCTGTCTCGTTAGAAGAAAGATGTCTCTATCTAGACTACCTCATAACATAATTTATGAAAACATTTGCATTTCTGTGCAGAATATTCCTGAAATGTTAAAAACATACTGATCAAGTTGTTCACCTTGGAATTGGGAGACATCTCAGTAGATCATGCCAAAATACATTGTGTTCAGTTTTTTGGGGCTCTCTTACCCCTTTTTTACAGCGTTCATTTCAAAAACACACCGGTATACCTGCCTTCCGTGGGAGAACACCGTGATGTACTCTGATGACAGAGCCGCCGCACAGAAGTTCAGACTGAGATGATGCACAAATTGGAGCCAGTAGCACAGCGCCAGGCTGCTGGTATATAATTCAACCTCTAGTCTGTTCTCTGCAATTTGAGGCTGACAGTCTCCGTATTAGACCATGTTTCAATCAATTGTCCACTCTGAATTCAAGAACTGAAAGTGCACCGAAATTGATCACAATTGTAGTTAAGATTGGGAGGTAAATATAGCTGTGAGCTCGGATGCCACAAGATAAGAGGGTTGGAGTGCAGGCAGATCGGCACTCAGTACATTCCTGTAGTCTCATCTACAAGCTTTACTTCACACTGCAACGAGTATACAATGACATGACAGATATTGATTTGTGAATTGCTTAGCACACGGTGTGTCTGTGTGTATGAGAGTGAGTGTATGCGTGTCATTGAAATGTCCTTATCCATTATAAGTGGAGGTTACGTGTACCTGTTTGTAATGTGTATCCTTCTCTTCCTGTACATTAACAGACAGGCTTTACTACAGTGTTGTGGTCTCTCCTCTCCATGTCTCTCGGATGGCAGATGAGGCTCCGGAGAGCAAGGGGGCAACGTTCAGCCGTGCCAGTTAAAAAGGGATTGTTGGTTACCAGGTCAGTTCTGTCTGTCTGTCTGAGCTCAGGAACGTGCCAATGTTCAGGCTATGTGCATCCCAACCTGTCGGATCAATGCCAGACACAGAGAAACAGTAAATTAGTCACACAGTGGATACAACAGGAATATGAAATGCACTGTGAGATTTTCTTCTCTCCGTTGGCACTGTGCTGAGGCGGTTTTAGAGGGAGTTTGATTTGATTCTGGTGCCGGCAACGGCACCGGGCTTCTAATGGGTTGAAGTAGCCAGAGGTTATTCTGATGTTAAATCCATCATTGTGACAAATGTCTCCAGGACATTCCGAAGTGCAATAATGTATGCTGCATGTGTGAGATTATTTCAGATGAAGAGCTTGTTCAGTAGCCTGAGATAATGATCCAGCCAGCAGTCTCTGCCAGCCTCACAGCAGGTCACAGAAATGATGGCAGGTAGCAAGTATCAGATATGGGAGAATCTTGTGGCGAATAGGAATATAGGTATGATTCATTCATTCTCTTTGTTGATTGTTGATGCTGAGGCGTCATGGACTGCATTGTGTATTGAGAGTTTACCTTGTAGATTCTACACACATGATGTGTGACGCTGAGGACCAGGCCTGAAGGAGTTGTAAAAAAAAAAAAAACGGGTAAAATATGAATGAGTTTCTCTGGCACCTGTGTTTGCAGTCAACCACTGCATATAATTTATACAATAGAGATGTTTATGTATTCCTTTAAGTGTGGATGGTATTAATGTTGGCAAATATATTTTATTATTTTCATAATTTTTTTATATATATTTTTAAAATGTTACCCCTTTTTCTCCCCAATTTCTAGGTATCCAATTGTTTAGTAGCTACTATCTTGTCTCATCGCTACAACTCCCGTACGGGCTCGGGATAGACGAAGGTTGAAAGTCATGCGTCCTCCGATACACAACCCAACCAAGCTGCACTGCTTCTTAACACAGCGCGCATCCAACCCGGAAGCCAGCCGCACCAATGTGTCGGAGGAAACACCGTGCACATGGCAACCTTGGTTAGCACACACTACGCCCGGCCCGCCACAGTAGTCGCTGGTGTGCGATGAGACAAGGATTTCCCTACCGGCCAAACCCTCCCTAACCCGGACAACGCTAGGCCAATTGTGCGTCGCCCCACGGACCTCCCGGTCGCGGCCGGTTACGACAGAGCCTGGGCGCAAACCCAGAGTCTCTGGTGGCACAGCTGGTGCTGCAGTACAGCGCCCTTAACCACTGCGCCACCCGGGAGGCCCTAATGTTGGCAAATATTAACGCACATGGCTATACTTATATTGTGTAGTTTGCGTTATATTATTGCAAAGCCTATTGCCTGAAAGGTTGTATAAATGAGAGACAGAGGGAGAGAATCAACTGGTGTGACCGTTTGTATCTACAGTAAAGTACAGTTCAGTATAAGCATAACATTCTACACAAGAGCCTCACAAGTGTATGGATCTCAGTGCTTTGAAGAATGCGATGACACCGCATCTTGTCCACATCATCTGGGGAGGGGTTGGACTTATAAGAGACGGGGGGATTACATTGTTTGCAGAAGCAGATGTCTTTAAACGTTACAAGTCATCCTGGTAATCAGTGATTTACAAGACACAGCTGCTCTGTGAGGCTCACTGAGTCTCCGTGATCACAGAACAAAGGCAGTGGCTGCCATTGGAGCTATCTTATCTCTTTTTAACATCCCGCAAAGACTCAATTGCCTCTCTTACAGAGACATATCTCCCTATTTAGCCACATCAAAGACAGAAAGCTCTGACTGAAGGTGAAGCCTGTAAATCTTGTACAGCACCCAGAGGTGCTTACTGTACGTAATATACGGTGGGGGGGGGGGGGGGGGGGGTGACAAGTTGTAGAGGATGTATAGGAGCTGTGAGTGACGCTGTGACGGATGGAGTGACAGGGAGCTGATCACAGGGAGATTACTGTTCAGTCCTAACAGGGCTGTGATGATACCAGTATCGCAATAATTTTTCCATGGCAAAAATGAAAAAATGAGGCAGACCAAACACTGGTCCTTTTTAAAAACCTGTTGTATGCTAAATATTGTCTGCTATAGCTTTGAAAATAAATCAATGTGACTCTGGATAACAACACAATGATGTTTGTCTCCAACATTAGGCATGTTTTCCGAGAGAAGTTAAATCCGCATAGTTTTTTTGTCCTTAATGCGATAGTATTTGTTAGTATCGTGGCGTCGTCCTGGCGCTAGAACATATTTACTTATTTACTACCTCTCAATTCTAAACAATGTGTATTAACCCTAGATGACTGACAGGGGGTGCTGTTTTGAAGCCACTGAGCAGCCATTTTGGTGCTCTGCCATTGTAAGTCTATAGAAATATGAAAACATATTCCTTGAAATAATGTTTTTATCAGAGTACTAATGTTACTGTCCCCACTAAAACAAATAAGTACTTAAATACATGTAGTTTTGTCATGAAGCATTTAGTGTCTGGGGTGCCAGAGTGCGCTCTGAGTTTATGTAAATTAAGAGCGTTTCGCTCTTGGAGCGTTCAGAGCACACTCTGGAGGCTCTGGGTGAAAAGTAGGGTTGATCCGATCATTCTGACCTCCCAACAGCAGTCAAGCACCCAAGCTGAATGGTTAACGTTGGCTAGCTTGCTAGGTGCTTCCAGACACAAATGTAAGAACATCTCACTCTGACCATTTTACTAGCCCTAGCCGAGCTGGTTAGGTTGTTTTCATGTTATCTAGAGTGTTGGTGACTGTCACTGTCCTGCTGGCAACAATTTAAAAATGTTTTTTTTGCGAACGTTTACAGAAACCGGTCATATTCAACTGGTGTTGAGCGTTTTTGTAAATTCATCAGTTATTCTGTGTTCTGGCACACTTAGACGAGAGTTCTGAAATCGGAGTAGAAAGCCAGAGTGAATTTACAAATGCGCCCTTAATTGAAATACTATGGAGGACTGCTTCTTCTGAGTACCACCAATATGGCGGCAGGTGGCTTCAAAACCCCTCATTGGCCAATACATAGCATCATTAATCCACAGTTTTTACACCGCTGGTTCTAACACATATTACTCAGGCCTACTGTAAAACTTTCTCCACTTGCAGATAGAGGATTTACCTTTTTCTGTAGGCTGAACACACACCAGGACAATGGACAGGTTTGTTCATGGGTTTTTATTACTTTCATCCCCAAACGAATCACCTCTTACAGCTCACTCAGGAGAAATAATTTTAAGGCCGAACTTAAGCCTGGTTCTTGTTGCCAACTGGCACAGCGCTTGAAAAGTCATCTGTTTCTCCTTGGATTTTCCTCATTTCTCTCGAGAGTAAGGCACAGTGATCTGGCTATCCAGACTCAGTCAGCCATACATTCTTAACAAGTGAATTCCATACCTAAAGGCTGCTGCTGGTGTGAAGCTCCTGCCATGGCTGTACTGTAGAGAGAAGCCCAGATTGTGTTTGCTGGAGTTGGATGCCTCAGTCAGGGGCCTCAGACCTGGCGTCTACACAGAGGGAAACGCTGTGTGGTTCTGGGAGTCTGTTTGAGGGGCCGCTCTTCAAACTAGCCAACAAAGGGAGACTGACAGGTGAAGAGGTGACAAGGTTTAAAGTTGACCTCTATGACCCCCAGTGCATTCCGGGAAGGTTTTGTTTGAACTACATAGGTTGTGTTATGAAGACAATCATTATCTTGTCTTGAGTTCTCTCTTCCTGACTGTGGTCTCTTGCCGATTGGAATGAACTGCTCAACGACTTGTGTTGCTGAATTTTTACCCAGGCTTTGTCAAACTGAATATGGCTCTATACGGCCCAGCATATGGCATTGCCGGTTCCTCTCTAATCTAATCGCTTGTAATGGCGTTTTATACCGTTGTGTTTTATGTACACAGCTGTTGTTCCGTATCCCTCTGGCATGTCATCCAGCATCTGTCACTGTGCAGCCGTTTCATGCTGCTTCCTACATAGCCCTCTTTCTTTAACTCTCTGTCCTGTTATCTCTCTATCTCTCTCATGTTTTGTCTCTCATGTTCTGTCGATCTCCCTTAGGACTGGGAGATTTCTATAGAATCCGTTTTACAAATTCAAATGTATGTTTTAGCACAATGTTCCAAATGCCTGTATGGCAAGAATCAAGGTGTGCATTTTTTTCATTTTTTCTGATGCTTGTCATTTTGTCTCTCCTTCGCTCCCTTCTGTGCGGTGTGCACTGTCTAACTTCGCACACAGACACCAAGAACCTCCCCCAGCCACTCAAATCAAATCAAAGTTTGTCACGTGTGCCCGAATACAACAGGTGTGGACCTTACAGTGAAATGCTTACTTACAGGCTCTAACCAATAGTGCAAAAAAGGTATTAGGTGAACAATAGGTAAGTAAAGAAATAAAACGACAGTAAAAAGACAGGCTATATACAGCAGCGAGGCTATAAAAGTAGCGAGGCTACATACAGACACCGGTTAGTCAGGCTGATTGAGGTAGTATGTACATGTGGATATGGTTGAAGTGACTATGCATATATGATGAATAGAGAGTAGCAGTAGCGTAAAAGATGGGTTGGCGGGTGGGACACAATGCAGATAGCCCGGTTAGCCACTGGTTGGTCGGCCCAATTGAGGTAGTATGTACATGAATGTATGATTAAAGTGACTATGCATATATGATAAACAGCAGCAGCGTAAAAAGAGGGGTTGGGGGAGGCATACAATGCAAATAGTCCGGGTAGCCATTTGATTACCTGTTCAGGAGTCTTATGGCTTGGGGGTAAAAACGGTTGAGAAGCCTTTTTGTCCTAGACTTGGCACTCCAGTACCGCTTGCCATGCGGTAGTAGAGAAAACAGTCTATGACTGGGGTGGCTGGGGTCTTTGACAATTTTTAGGGCCTTCCTCTGACACCGCCTAGTGTAGAGGTCCTGGATGGCAGGCAGCTTAGCCCCAGTGATGTACTGGGCCGTACACACTACCCTCTGCCGAGCAATTGCCGTACCAGGCAGTGATGCAACCAGTCAGGATGCTCTCGATGTTGCAGCTGTAGAACCTTTTGAGGATCTCAGGATGCATGCCAAATCTTTTTAGTTTCCTAAGTCTTGGTTAGGTTGAGGGATAGGTTGTTATTCTGGCACCACCCGGCCAGGTCTCTGACCTCCTCCCTATAGGCTGTCTTGTCGTTGTCTGTGATCAGGCCTACCACTGTTGTGTCGTCTGTAAACTTAAGGATGGTGTTGGAGTTGTGCCTGGCCATGCAGTCATGGGTGAACAGGGAGTACAGGAGGGGACTAGGCACGCACCCCTAGGGAGCTCCAGTGTTGAGGATCAGCGTGGCAGATGTGTTGCTACCTACCCTCACCACCTGGGGGGAGGCCCATCAGGAAGTCCAGGATCCAGTTGCAGAGGGAGGTGTTTAGTCCCAGGATCCTTAGCTTAGTGATGAGCTTTGAGGGCACTATGGTGTTGAACACTGAGCTGTAGTCAATGAATAGCATTCTCACGTAGGTGTTCTTTTTGTCCTGGTGGGAAAGGGCAGTGTGGAGTGCAATAGAGATGGCATCATCTGTGGATCTGTTTGGGCGGTATCCAAATTGTAGTGGGTCTAGGGTTTCTGGGATAGTGATGTTGTGAGCCATGACCAACCTTTCATTTCATGGCTACGGACATGAGTGCTATTGGTCTGTAGTCATTTAGGCAGGTTGCCTTTGTGTTCTTGGGCACAGGGACTATGGTGGGCTGCTTGAAACATGTTGGTTTTACAGACTCAATCAGGGACATGTTGAAGATGTCAGTGAAGACCCCTGCCAGTTGGTCAGCACATGCCTGGTGCACACGTCCTGGTAATCCGTCTGGCCCCGCAGCCTTGTGTGTGTTGACCTGTTTAAAGGTCTTATTCACGTTGGTTACGGAGAGCGTGACCACACAGTCGTCCGGAACAGCTGATGCTCTCATGCATGCCTCAGTGTTACTTTCCTCGAAGCGAGCATAGAAGTGATTTAGCTCGTCTGGTAGGCTCATGTCACTGGGCAGCTCACGGCTGTGCTTCCCTTTGTAGTC
Source organism: Oncorhynchus mykiss (assembly GCF_013265735.2). Classification (NCBI taxonomy): domain Eukaryota; kingdom Metazoa; phylum Chordata; class Actinopteri; order Salmoniformes; family Salmonidae; genus Oncorhynchus; species Oncorhynchus mykiss. Next base: position 18,244,191 of record NC_048568.1, on the reverse strand, counting down.
ACAGGACATAGCAGGATTTCTTGTAAGCTTCCTGGTTAGAGTCCCAAACCTTGAAAGCGGCAGCTCTACCCTTTAGCTCAGTGCGAATGTTGCCTGTAATCCATAGCTTCTGTTTGGAGTATGTACTAGAGGTCGACCGATTATGATTTTTCAACTCCGATACCGATTATTGGAGGACCAAAAAAGCCGATACCGATTAATCGGCCTATGTATTTATTTATTTATTTATTTATTTATTTATTTATTTATTTGTAATAATGACAATTACAACAATACTGAATGAACGCTTATTTTAACTTAATATAATACATCAATCAAATCAATTTAGCATCAAATAAATAATGAAACATTTTCAATTTGGTTTAAATAATGCAAAAACAAAGTGTTGGAGAAGAAAGTAAAAGTGCAATATGTGCCATGTAAGAAAGCTAACGTTTAAGTTCCTTGCTCATAACATGACAACATATGAAAGCTGGTGGTTCCTTTTAACATGAGTCTTCAATATTCCCAGGTAAGAAGTTTTAGGTTGTAGTTATTATAGGACTATTTCTCTCTATACCATTTGTATTTCATTAACCTTTGACTATTTAATGTTCTTATAGGCACTTTAGTATTGCCAGTGTAACAGTATAGCCTCCGTCCCTCTCCTCGCTCCTACCTGGGCTCGAGCCAGGAACACAACGACAACAGCCACCCTCGACGCAGCGTTACCCATGCAGAGCAAGGGGAATAACTTGCTCTAAGTCTCAGAGCAAGTGACGTTTGAAACGCTACTAGCGCGCACCCCGCTAACTAGCTAGCCATTTCACATCAGTTACACCAGCCTAATCTCGGGAGTTGATAGGCTTGCAGTCATAAACAGCGCTGTGCTTGCGAAGAGCTGCTGGCAAAACCCACGAAAGTGCTGTTTGAATGAATGCTTACGAGCTTGCTTCTGCCTACCACCGCTCAGTCACACTGCTCTATCAAATCATAGACTTAGTTATAACACAATAACACACAGAAATGCGAGCCTTAGGTCATTAATATGGTCGAATCCGGAAATTATCATCTCGAAAACAAGACGTTTATTCTTTCAGTGAAATACGGAACCGTTCCGTATTTTATCTAACGGGTGCCATCCCTAAGTCTAAATATTGCACAACCTTCAATGTTATGTCATATTCTGGCAAATTAGGGTGCCCAAACTGTTGCATATACACTGACTCTGCATGCAATGAACGCAAGAGAAGTGACACAATTTCACCTGGTTAATATTGCCTGCTAACCTGGATTTCTTTTAGCTTAATATGCAGGTTTAAAAATATATACTTCTGTGTATTGATTTTAAGGAAGGCATGGATGTTTATGGTTAGGTACACATTGGAGCAACGATACGCACCGCATCGTTTATGTAACGCAGGACACACTAGATAAACTAGTAATATTATCAACCTAGTAATATTATCAACCATGTGTAGTTAACTAGCGATTATGATTGATTGATTAGTTCAATTTTATGCTAGCTAGCAATTTACCTTGGCTTCTACTGCATTCACGTAACAGGCAGGCTCCTTGTGGAGTGCAATGTAATCAGGTGGTTAGAGCGTTGGACTAGTTAACTGTAAGGTTGCAAGATTGAATCCCGCTAGCTGACAAGGTAAAAATCTGTCGCCCCTGAAGAAGGCAGTTAATCCACCGTGACAAGTAGTATTGATGGTAATGGCAGCTTTCCCACGCGCCTTCTCCGGGTCCTGACCAGGCATCCGGCGCTTTGTCCTTTGTACCTGCATCGCTTCCTCTTCCTCTCAAATAACGGGGATGTCGGCCCTGTCGGGTGTTTGGAGAATGTCTTGTGCATCCTCCTTTTGTAGAAAAAAATCTTAGTCTAATCCGAGGTGAGTGATCGCTGTCTTGATATCCAGAAGCTCTTTTCTGACGTATCAATTAACATGATTGTGGAAAATGAATGCTCTGTGTCTGTTGTGCGTGGCATTGCGGTAGCAGCATTTTAACCACAGACTGTTGCAATGCCTTGGGAAAGTATTCAGACCCCTTGACTTTCTCCACAGTTTGATACGTTACAGGCTTTTTCAGAAATGTATTACATATTTTATTTTCATCAATCTACACCCAATATCCCATAATGACAAAGCAAAAACTGTTTTTTAGAAAATGTTGCTAATGTATATAAAACAAAATATCACATTCACATAAGTATTCAGACCCTTTACTCAGAACCTGTAGTATTCTTGGGTATGATGCTACAAGCTTGGCACACCTGTATTTGGGGAGTTTCTCCCATTATTCTCTGCAGATCCTCTCAAGCTCTGTCAGGTTGGATGGGAGCGTTGCTGCACAGATATTTTCATGTCTCTCCAGAGATGTTCGATTGGGTTCAAGTCCGGGCTCTGGCTGGGCCACTCAAGTACATTCAGAAACTTGTCCCGAAGCCACTCCGGCGTTGTCTTGACTGTGTGCTTCGGGTCGTTGTCCTGTTGGAAGGTGGACCTTCGCCCTAGTCTGAGGTTCTGACGGCTCTGGAGCAGCTTTTCATCCATGATCTCTATGTACTTTGCTCAGTCCTGGCTGCTACCACCATGCTTCACCATAGGGATGGTGTCACGTTTCCTTCAGATGTGACGCTTGGCATTCAGGCTATTCTTGGTTTCATCAGACCAGAGAATGTTTCTCATGGTCTGAGAGTCTTTAGGTGCCTTTTTACAAACTCCAAGCGGGCTGTCATGTGCCTTTTACTGAGGAGTGGCTTCTGTCTGGCCACTACCATAAAGACCTGATTGGTGGAGTGCTGCAGAGATGGTTGTCCCATCTCCAAAGAGAAATTCTAGAGCTTTGTAAGAGTGACCATCTACAGACAACCAGCTCTACAGACAATACCTCCAACTTCATGGCTTTTTTTTTGCTCTGACATGCACTGTCAACTGTGGGACCTTATATAGACAGATGTGTGCCATTCCAAATCATGTCAAACCAATTGAATTTGAAAATAAAAGAGAGCCGCACACTCTAGGATCTCAGATGCAAAAATGTAATTACCAACGTTTCCCCTGATGAAGACAGCTTGGCTGTCGAAACGTTGGTAATTCAATTTTTGCATCTGAGCTCCTAGAGTGTGCGGCTCTCTTTTATTTTCATTTTCTACTCCGCTAGCCAGCACCTCGCCTAAATAGGTGTGCGTTTCTTTTTCTTCTAAACCAATTGAATTTGCCACAGGTGGACTCCAATCAAGTTGTAGAAACACCTCAAGGATGATCAATGGAAACCGGATGCAACCTGATCTCAATTTTGAGTTTCATACCCATGGGGCTGAATACTTATGTAAATAAGGTATTTCTGTTTTATTTTTAATCAATGTGCAACATTTCTACAAACCTGTTTTCGCTTTGTCATTATGGGGTATTGTGTGTAAATTGCTAAGGAAATAAATGTATTTAATCACTTTTAGAATAAGGCTATAAGGTAACAAAATGTGGGAAAAGTCAAGGGGTCTGAATACTTTCCGAAGGCACTATGTTAGCTGTCTAGTCTGTGTTTTTATTCATTTGCAATGAGCATAAAAAGGCACATTTTATATAAGGAATTGGCAACTTGTTCTCATTCTGAGATAAACAAGCATCTTCTTATCCACTTGTAGGCCACTTGATTTCAACGTCTAACAAAGTGAACAAGCCATGTTGTTGAAACAGTTGGAGACGGACAGGAGGCCGTGTTCATAACAGTTCAACTGTTCTGTCTCAATCAAATAGATCCATGTTGGCTAGACCTTTTAAATCTAAATATTAGCTGGCTCTTCACTAGCACGTGGACTTGTGCTTGAGAGATTGTTTATGTCACCTGTGTTCATTTTCTATAATGCCTGCTACCAGAAGTTGGTCATTATTAGTGGATGTGCATGGTTCTGGTTAAATTTGTACCAAAAATGGCATTTTCATAGACATCAAAGCCAGTGATTATTGTAAAAAAAAAAATAATAATAATGGATTTAATAATGTAATTGTTAGTGAGTCTTATGTTTGTGGAAGGCTTATATTTAGCCTAGGTATAATTTTACAAGCCCTAAATTCATTAGATTATTCCTGACTTTGAAATGAGGTGTACTGTCCATTGCCCCCCCCCCACACCACTGCCACTCTCTGTTGTCATGTATGCATAGTCACTTTAATGAACTCTACCTACATGTACATACTACCTCAACTAACCGGTGCCCCCGCACATTGACTCTGTACCAGCACCCCCCCCCCCCCCCCCCCCCCCCGTATATATTATTTTTTACTGCTGCTTTTAATTACTTTTTACTTTTCTATTATTCTTAGCTGTATTTTTTTAAACTGCACTGTTGGTTAGTAAGAATTTTAAGTAAAAATTTTACTAACATCTACACCTGTTCTGTTCGGCGCATGTGACAAATAAAATCTGATTTGATATATATATATATATATATATATTTTTTTTTTTTATAGAAAACGTTACAAGAAATGGAGTTATGAGCCCTAATTTCTCATGTTCTGTCCATCTCTCTCTCTCTCCTCTCCCTCTCCAGAAAATCCCCATGCTACCTTTGGTTATTTGGGTCCGTTGGGAAGATATGGCGCTTGATTGGTCAGTTGGATTGTTTCTCTTGAGGCCCAGTAAAACTAGTGTAACCTCATTAAAAGCCGAGAATGAACTACAAAGGAGTTGTAAACCACAGTTTACTCTTAACGAGATGCCTCTCTATGGTATAGCTGATTTGTACACCAAAGTAAGAAGCACGTATCAGAGCAGCTCCCTTTCATTAGCTGGGGAAGTAATTAAGAGGTGTTTTTTCTTCTTCTCCTTTCTACCAGTGTGGCGTTCCCTGATTTATTTATGAATTCATTCAATATTTATCTTCATAATAATATTCCCACTCTGGAGCTGCCAAATAGTGTGCACAGAAGCTTTTTTACCAACCCAGGTTCCCTGTGGGGAAAGCGGGGTGAGACAAATATTTTATTAGCCAAAGATGACAGGGAGGCGCGGAGAGATGCAGGGAATGCCCCCATCTACAATCCGTTCATATACGCTGCAGCATCCAATCCCTGTCATACCTGCATCTCTTCCCTGAAATGTACATATGCCAGCTGCTTGTCAGTCAGCTGCTCCACTGTGACTGGTTCTGTCCTTTGTGAACATGTCAGTTAGGATGACAGCTCCTTTGTTGTTGTTTATCGCCCATTATCACATCTCGCCTCTCCGAAGATTCAATTTTCCCTCAAAAGAACAGATGTGCATTTCCCTGAAAGTCCATGCTAGTCTAGAAAACCAAACACATTTCACTTAGTGCAACAAAAAAAAAAAGCACCACCTTTTGACACGCTTTTCTTTTGTAAACTGAAAAACGTGATGCTGTAACTAAATTCTCCACTGTTCCGCACCTCACCGAGAGAGAGAATGAGGAGAGAGGAGCGTTTAATCTGAAAGTCCAATCTCCATTCTTATTGCCTTCCTCCGTGCTGGCCTGTGTTGCTCCACTAAACGCTGGAGTCCTCGTCTGTCTCAGGGAGGCAGATGGACCCTGACAGCTCTGACTTGTGTTCATCACAGCTCGTCACATTTCACGCATCACAGATAGCCCCTTGGCAGCCTCAATCACAACTTAAGCAAATCCCCTCTGCCTGTGGCCCGGCTGCTCGGGCTGTCTGATAAAAGGGGACGGATGAAGAGATTTAAAGGCCCTATTTCTTTCTTTTTACTTGGAGATTGTAAAACCCCAAGGTCTCGCCGTAGGCGAGGAGGGGTGAAAATGGCTTGTAACGTTAGTTTATGTAGATGTGTGAGGAAAGAGATTGAAAAATACATCATGGCTTAAAGGCGTTTAAGCCTTCTATCAGAGACATAGATGGGATATACGGGTCATTAGGAGGCACTTAAGAGCGATATTAATGAAGGTAATGGATCTGCCCATCCACCACTGCACTGCTTCCTTCTATAGCAACCATTTTGAATAAACCTCTGTGGCACGTTGACAGCCATTCAGAAAGCATTCAGGTACAGTTGAAGTCAGAAGTTTACATACACTTAGGTTGGAGTCATTAAAACTCATTTTTCAACCACTCCACAAATGTATTGTTAACAAACTATAGTTTTGGCAAGTCCGTTAGGACATCTACTTTGTGCATGACACAAGTAATTTTCCCAACAATTGTTTACAGACAGATTATTTAACTTATAATTCACTATCACAATTCCAGTGGGTCAGAAGTTTACATACATTAAGTTGACCCTGCCTTTAAAACAGCTTGGAAATTTGCAGAAAATGTCATGGATTTAGAAGTTTCTAATTGACATCATTTGAGTCAATTGGAGGTGTACCTGTGGATGTATTTCATGGCCTACCTTCAAACTTCGCTTGACATCATGGGGAAATCAAAAGAAATCAGCCAAGACCAGAGAGAAATAATTGTAGACCTCCACAAGTCTGGTTCATCCTTGGGAGCAATTTTCAAACACCTGAAGGTACCACGTTCATCTGTACAAACAATAGTACTCAAGTGTAAACACCATGGGACCACGGAGCCGTCATGCCGCTCAGGAAGGAGACTCGTTCTGTCTCCTAGAGATGAACATACATTGTTGCGAAAAGTGCAAATCAATCCCAGAACAACAGCAAAGGACCTTGTGAAGATGCTGGAGGAAACAGGTACAAAAGTATCTATATCCACAGTAAAAACGAGTCCTATATCGACATAACCTGAAAGGCTGCTCTGCAAGGAAGAAGCCACTGCTCCAAAACAGCCATAAAAAAAGCCATACTACGGTTTGCAACTGCACATGGGGACAAAGATCGTACTTTTTGGAGAAATGTCCTTTGGTCTGATGAAACAAAAATAGAACTGTTTGGCCATAATGATCATCGTTATGTTTGGAGGAAAAAGGGCGAGGCTTGCAAGCCGAAGAACACCGTCCCAACTGTGAAACACGGGGGTGGCAGCATCATATTGTGGGGGTGCTTTGTTGCAGGAGGGACTTGTGCCCTTCACAACATAGATGGCATCATGAGGGAGGAAAATTATGGGGATATATTGAAGCAACATCTCAAGACATCAGTCAGGAAGTTAAAGCTTGGTCGCAAATGGGTCTTCCAAATAGACAATGACCCCAAGCAAACTTCCAAAGTTGTGGCAAAATGGCTTGAGGACAACAAAGTCATGGTATTGGAGTGGCCATCAAGAAGCCCTGACCTCAATCCTATAGAAAATTTGTGGGCAGAACTGAAAAAGCTTGTGCGAGCAAGGAGGCCTACAAACCTGACTCATTTACACCAGCTCTGTCAGGAGGAATGGGCCAGAATTCACCCAGCTTGTGGAAAGCTACCTGAAACGTTTGACCCAAGTTAAACAATTTATAGGCAATGCTACCAAATATATTAATTGAGTGTATGTAAACTTCTGACCCACTGTAGCTTTCATATGGCTGTAGCCTCCATTGCTATAGTGTATTTTTTATCAGGGCAAGTGTGCGTTGTGGAAATGGAGGCCCAGAGCAGACACCCAGGTTTGAGGATGCAACAGTGAGTCAGTCTGCGGCTTCACATTCTTCAGGCCCTGTGTCTCCAGCTCCTCCCTTCTTCTCTGCCATCCTCCTCCTCCCTCATCCTCCTCTGCCTCCCTCCTCGTGATCCTCCTTCTCCACCCCCTCCTCCCTCATCTGCCCTCGTCCTGCTCCTCCTCCTCCAGCTCCACCACCTCCTCCTTTCTCCTGCTCCTCCTCCCTCCTCCACCTGGTCCTCCTTCTCAATGGACTGATTCTCCCTCTTCTAATTGCCAGGGTGGTGAGCTTCCAGGTATGTATCAGAGAGGAGCTCACCCACACGTCTGTCCCCGGCTGCCTGGGCCGCGCTCCTCTGCCGTATCACACATTCCAATTCAAACCTGAAGATGAGAGAGACTGGATAGTGTTTCCTCCTCCCGAGCACGGCGCTGACACACACTCGTATCACACACACGCACACTGTCAGTACACTGCTAATATATCATTTTGCCTGAAACAATGTACTCAGAAGCGTCTCAACAGAGATGGGGACCAATAGAGATACGGTGGATGAGCTTGTCATCATCCATGCTCATCAGGACTGTAAGTATGCCGTTCCACATTTGTTAGCATGTTAGGGAGTGTGTTGCTTGAGAGCTCTTGCATTTTTTTGCCTATGGAGTTGAACATACCATACACTGAATGTACAAAACATTAAGAACACCTTCCTAATATTGAGTTCTGCTCCATTATTGCCCTCCGAACAGCCTCAATTCATCAGAGCATGGACTCTACAAGGTTTTGAAAGTGTTCCACAGGGATGCTGGCCCATGTTTACTCCAATGCTTCTCAAAGTTGTGTCAAGTTGGCTGGATGTTCTATGGGTGGTGGAACAATCTTGATACACACCGGAAACTGTTGAGTGTGAAAAACCAGGCAGTGTTGCAGTTCTTGACACAAACCATTGCGCCTGGCACCTGTTCAAAGGCACTTAAATATTTTGTCTTGCCCATTCACCCTCTGAATGGCACACATACTCAATCCATGCCTCAATTGCCTCAAGACATCAAAATAATTCCTTAAACCTGCCTCATCCCCTTTATCTACACTGATTGAAGTGGATTTAACAAGTGACATCAATAATGAATCATAGCTTAAACTAGGCCTGGTAAACCAGCCCCGTACTCTATAGAAACGGATTAAACTAGGCCTGGTAAACCAGCCCCTTACTCTATAGAAATGGATTTAACTAGGCCTGGTAAACCAGCCCCTTACTCTATAGAAACGGATTAAACTAGGCCTGGTAAACCAGCCCCTTACTCTATAGAAACGGATTAAACTAGGCTTGGTAAACCAGCCCCTTACTCTATAGAAACGGATTAAACTAGGCCTGGTAAACCAGCCCCTTACTCTATAGAAACGGATTAAACTAGGCCTGGTAAACCAGCCCCTTACTCTATAGAAACGGATTTAACTAGGCCTGGTAAACCAGCCCCTTACTCCATAGAAACGGATTAAACTAGGCCTGGTAAACCAGCCCCTTACTCTATAGAAACGGATTAAACTAGGCTTGGTAAACCAGCCCCTTACTCTATAGAAACGGATTAAACTAGGCCTGGTAAACCAGCCCCTTACTCTATAGAAACTGATTAAACTAGGCCTGGTAAACCAGCCCCTTACTCTATAGAAACGGATTAAACTAGGCCTGGTAAACCAGCCCCTTACTCTATAGAAACAGATTTAACTAGGCCTGGTAAACCAGCCCCTTACTCTATAGAAACGGATTAAACTAGGCCTGGTAAACCAGCCCCTTACTCTATAGAAACGGATTAAACTAGGCTTGGTAAACCAGCCCCTTACTCTATAGAAACGGATTAAACTAGGCCTGGTAAACCAGCCCCTTACTCTATAGAAACAGATTAAACTAGGCCTGGTAAACCAGCCCCTTACTCTATAGAAACGGATTAAACTAGGCCTGGTAAACCAGCCCCTTACTCCATAGAAACGGATTAAACTAGGCCTGGTAAACCAGCCCCTTACTCTATAGAAACGGATTAAACCAGGCCTGGTAAACCAGCCCCTTACTCTATAGAAACGGATTAAACTAGGCCTGGTAAACCAGCCCCTTACTCTATAGAAACGGATTAAACCAGGCCTGGTAAACCAGCCCCTTACTCTATAGAAACGGATTAAACTAGGCCTGGTAAACCAGCCCCTTACTCTATAGAAACGGATTAAACTAGGCCTGGTAAACCAGCCCCTTACTCTATAGAAACGGATTAAACTAGGCCTGGTAAACCAGCCCCTTACTCTATAGAAACGGATTAAACTAGGCCTGGTAAACCAGCCCCGTACTCTATAGAAACGGATTAAACTAGGCCTGGTAAACCAGCCCCATACTCTATAGAAACGGATTAAACTAGGCCTGGTAAACCAGCCCCTTACTCTATAGAAACGGATTAAACTAGGCCTGGTAAACCAGCCCCTTACTCTATAGAAATGGATTTAACTAGGCCTGGTAAACCAGCCCCTTACTCTATAGAAACGGATTAAACTAGGCCTGGTAAACTAGTCCCTTACTCTATAGAAACAGATTAAACTAGGCCTGGTAAACCAGCCCCTTACTCTATAGAAACGGATTAAACTAGGCCTGGTAAACCAGCCCCTTACTCTATAGAAACAGATTAAACTAGGCCTGGTAAACCAGCCCCTTACTCTATAGAAACGGATTAAACTAGGCCTGGTAAACCAGCCCCTTACTCTATAGAAACGGATTAAACTAGGCCTGGTAAACCAGCCCCGTACTCTATAGAAACGGATTAAACTAGGCCTGGTAAACCAGCCCCTTACTCTATAGAAACGGATTAAACTAGGCCTGGTAAACCAGCCCCTTACTCTATAGAAACGGATTTAACTAGGCCTGGTAAACCAGCCCCTTACTCTATAGAAATTGATTTAACTAGGCCTGGTAAACCAGCCCCTTACTCTATAGAAACGGATTAAACTAGGCCTGGTAAACCAGCCCCTTACTCTATAGAAACGGATTAAACTAGGCCTGGTAAACCAGCCCCTTACTCTATAGAAACGGATTAAACTAGGCCTGGTAAACCAGCCCCTTACTCTATAGAAACGGATTAAACTAGGCCTGGTAAACCAGCCCCTTACTCTATAGAAACGGATTAAACTAGGCCTGGTAAACCAGCCCCTTACTCTATAGAAACGGATTAAACTAGGCCTGGTAAACCAGCCCCTTACTCTATAGAAACGGATTAAACTAGGCCTGGTAAACCAGCCCCTTACTCTATAGAAACGGATTAAACTAGGCCTGGTAAACCAGCCCCTTACTCTATAGAAACGGATTAAACTAGGCCTGGTAAACCAGCCCCTTACTCTATAGAAACGGATTAAACTAGGCCTGGTAAACCAGCCCCTTACTCTATAGAAACGGATTAAACTAGGCCTGGTAAACCAGCCCCTTACTCTATAGAAACGGATTAAACTAGGCCTGGTAAACCAGCCCCGTACTCTATAGAAACTGATTAAACTACCACGTGGCTTTTTCATCTGTTTTTTTCTTGCATCTTTGTTGACGGGTAACTCCGTTTTCTGGGTTTTTATTGGTTTGTTATTCTATTAGTGGGTTTTTATTGGTTTGTTATTCTATTAGTTGGCGCTCGTCAGCTCATGTAATAAAACGCTGCAGCAGATATGGAAAATAAAAAGACCCAAAAAAACAAATGAAGAGGGATGAACTGTCAGCAGTTTGGCTGGATTAGGATTTATGGTTAACAAGCTAGCGTTGTGGGATGGGATGGGATTGGATTGCACTACAGCAGTGTGCTGAGACAAGCAGATCTAGGGAAGGGTTAAGATTCCTCACGGTGGCATTTTGTGATCTTTATGCAGAACTAATGACTGAAATGTCCTTGAGATTCTGCTACAAATGATAGCTAGTTCCATTTTCTCCTGTGCAGCTGGAGATGCATTTTAAATGTCTCATTCTCCCCCTTCTCCACTCCCCTCTCACTGTCACACATGCACACACACCTATAGACATGCACACGTGTAGAATGGGGGAAATACAGTGCCTTGCAGAAGTATTCAGACCCCTTGGATTTTGTCACATTTTTATTGTGTTACGAAGTGCGATTGAAATTGATTTCATGTTTTGTGAACAAAATACTCTGTCAAAGTGAATAGTGTTTTACAGATTTTCTAAAAATGAACGGAAATATAGTTGTTGCATAAGTATTCCGCTCCCTGTAAGAAACACCTTTTGGTATCGATTACAGCTGTGAGTCTTCTTGGTTAAATGTGCTTCTTGGTTGTTGGATTCGCCCCAAACACAAGGCTTAGCATTTAAGCCAGAATGTGTATTCGTTTTGCCGTGTTTTGTTGTTCCATACATGAGACACCAGACCTAGTGACCGGAGCCACCAGAACAAAACCAAATAGTGATTTTATTGTTCTATATGTCAGAGGTGCCTTGTTGCTTTCAAGATGCATGTTTTGGATTGGTCATTCAGGTCATTATTGTGGAGTCACTACAATGTTGTTGCTCCATCCTCGGTTGTCTCCCATCACAGGCATCTGTAGCTGTTTTTTTAAAGTCACCAGTGACCCCATGGTAAGATCCCTGAGCAGTTTCCTGCTGACATGGTGTAACAGCTCTCCCCTCCCACAGAACAAGCGTGTGACCAGTGTCAGACTAGCCAATGGAAAATAACCAAAACAGCCACATTAAAGCGTTTCCTCCACCTTTCCTCCTCGTTAGCGGCGTCGTCGAGCTGTTGAGTGTGTCGGTGACGCAGAAGGCCATAACCTTGAATGGATTTATTTACCTCTGCTGTTTTTCTACAGCATGCCACCGACCTGCAGCTCAGCCAGGTAAGGTAATCCAGCATGCCATTAGGAGCGTCTTAAATGTCTCTCAAATGGCTGGTGAATCCTTGTTTCAGCGCAACCCGACCAGGCTGGGCTCCCACTGCCTCCCAGGCAGCCCAGTGATGAATAGTCTTGACCTCCTCTCGTTCCGCTCCCCAATTGGTGGCGCGGCGGCCTGTCAGGGCGGCGTGGCAAGGCCATTGATTCTGCTGTAATTGAACAGCATCAACAAAGCGTCTGCAGCCACTCGGGTCATTTATTTACAGATTCTTTCATGTCCAGTTCATTTGCCCAGCTGATGGCGAGGGGTAGAGACGCTCAGCGCTCATTCTCAAACTTATAGAGAGAGAGAAGTTCTGAACAGGTTATGGTTGGTTGGTTGGCAGGGGGGCAGTTCACCTGGATGGAGAGCCAGGTCTAACCGTGTTTGAGACCACGTTGCTTTAACGGTGCACTGACTGACGTTTGTTTAGTACTATGTACCGTATCTGGGCTGGCGTTCTACTGTTTGAGACACATGGACTGACTAAGAGGCAGTGAATGATTTATGTCCTGCATGTTGTTTGTGAGAGGCACACGGACCTTTGTTATTTGTGGTAGGAGTATATCAGTGTAGGTGGGCGTTGCTAGCATATACCATAACAATGTATTACCATAACAATGTCTAGTGGGCCTTTCATGTTGGGCATGTACTCGTATATGGCTGTAAATACTTGTGCTTGTTCTTACTCTAGATATGTTGCGTGGAAATGGATCGCCCCTCTGTAATGTAGTTGGTCCATATAAAGATTAGAACTATAAATAATGTAAGTATCCTCTGACCTCTGGCCCATTTCAGGTGTGGTATGATGTTCCATTTGCACCTTCTTATACCGCACTATATCGGCTGCGATGATGTTATTTGCAAATTGATTGACACCAGTCCGGTGTAAATTGAGAGAGCATGATACATGTGACTGACGTTTCATTTTCAACTAGAGACGGCCCAAGTGCGCTTTTCCAACTAAGTTGCCAGGTGGCTATGCATCTTGAATCACAAGGAGCCATTCAACCAGCAGCCTTGGTTCCATGGTGCTCCTAATCCTGGGGAGTTATTGCTCAGTATTTGTTGCTGCTCGACACACAGAGAGACATTAACATGATCCCTTTGTGTGTGTGTGTGTGTGTGTGTGTGTGTGTGTGTGTCCCGCTAAAAGTCCCAAGAGTTGATAATAATGGATTGCATTAATAAACTCAGAAATGTTGATGATATTCTGCACGTTGTTGAGGAAGCAAGCCGTGGCTCACTGGCAGGGTTTAATCTTCAGGAATGATGTCGAAGCAATGAATAAAGCGATAGTACAGCCTGAGCTTTGGTTGTGTTTCTAAGACTAGATATGGCCGTCATGGGATATTTATGGAACCCAGTCAGGGACCGGCAGCATAGTGGTTCCCTGTCACCTTTGACCTGCAGCTGTATAAACGTCATACCCCCAGGATAGATTGATGTATGGTGTCTAAACAGTTAGCGTGCCTTGGCTTGCCGGGAGGCGCTGGTGTGTGGTTGGTGAGTGGTTGTGAATAGGGCTGTGGCGGTCGTGAGCCGGTGATTGTCAAGCAAATAAATGCTGGTCTCACAGTAATTGACCGTTAATGAACAATTAGCATTTAGCATCTCCTGGCTTCCACACACAGCCCACAAGCCACTGATGCAGACCTTTTGGAACATGTATGCTTTAAAAAGTCTAATAAATGCATGTAATATAGCCCACACTATCTCAATAAATCCATGATTTATTTTAGACAGGTCTAAAGAAACATGATATGAAGAAAATGTAGTCTATTTCAGAAGAACAGAATAGCATACTGAGTTGTCTTTATGTTAGGCCCTGATCTGGCTATGCCATATGGCTGTGGGCTACACTAGTTCATTTAGCAGAAAATATTTGCTTAGAATTCCATGGCATTATTTTATAGTATAAAGAATACAATTGAACCTAGCTAAATAAAATAGAAAATATGTTTTCTCAAAGATTTGAGGGAGTGTGCACATGTGGCTGTTCTGTGTCGAGTGGTTAACAAAGAAATAGGTACTCCTATGTACTTTGAGTTATTTATGTAACTTTAGTTGTAATACAAACATTGGGTTACATGTTTAGATTTTGAATACATGTGATTTAATGAATTGAAATAAGTATAATTATAATTCCCTTCTGCCGGATGCGAAGCACCTCTCACTCACTTGGCTCTCTCAGATAGCTCAATTATTATTAGACAATGCCCGTCACGTGATCGGGTCTTTCTCACAGGCTACAAGTGAAGACGGACACATCGGGAACGCAACTGCACATTTCCTTATCGAATTCCGAGGCGCATGTTGAAGATATTGGAAAACTGTCCACATTTACTTTTCGTCAGCCAACAAGATGAGTAGGCCTAACGAACAGCAAAAGCACTAGCTTATGTCAATCTACTATTCTCCCATAGTACAAAAGCTGACCTATTCTGTGCCAGAAATAAATATTCCAAACATAGTCTGGGACAGTTGTGGGATGCGATAGATCCCAAGTGAATACATTTTAGATTACATTTGCATTGATTAGAGGGACAATAGAGTGCTGAGTACCAGGCAGTTAGAAGGTTTGGTAGGCTGCTAATGACCATCAGCAGCATCAGAGCTTGGAGAAGCCTAATTACCGTGACTAAACGGTCACGTGGAATTTGACTTCCGTCATAACTCGTGACCGCCGGTGTGGTGGTAATACGGTCACCGTAACAGCCCTAGTTTTGAACAGGTTTTGGATGGGGGAGGCTCATAATGAGAGAGAGCTCTTCCTCCATCTGCTCTGTGGATCTGCTGTCTGCTGATGACAGGCTACCCAGCTGCCACCACACTACACACTGCTCACTCAGGGCCCCTCTCCTCTCATTGTGTCTTTCTTCATCTCTCTCCCTCTTCTCTCTCTCTCTCTCTCTCTCTCTCTCTCTGACACTCTATTCCCCCGATCTCGTCTCTTTCTCATCTACAGTATCTTAGGCTCTTTTTCCCTTCTCCCTTCTCCCCCCTCCCCCTATATTCCTACTCTCCCTCTCTCTGTTGTCTATTTCTCTCTGCCAACACCCCGAGCTGATTACACCAGATATAGCAAGCAGATGGGTCAACAAGTCATTTTAACAAGGTGGGAATGTATTACTCAGGGAAAAAAAACTTGAGAGCGAGAGCTAATTAGTTGTTTTTTCCCCCTATTGCTCTGTGATGACACGGCCCGTGTTTATGTTGTTCACAATAAAATAATCACAAAGAGGTGGAGATCAGATTAACACAGAAGTCAGTGAGTGAATGCACCTGTGAACTCTGGTGTATCTCTCCAGAGTCAAATCAGCTGTGAAAGGGATTATTGGAGATGATATCAGAGGGAGTGCATAACAAATGCACATTAAAAAGAGGTCGGGTATTTAGTTATTTAAACCTTGTGCTCCAGGATAAATTCTTGAGATGCTACGTTTTCCAGAGGTGCTCAGGGGATTGACGATGGTAAAACATTCATACGGCTGTGTGGATGGCCTAAATTGCATGGTGAGCTTGTCTTTAAAACATGCATGACGCGCCATCACAGTTTGAAGCAGTGTCTCTAGCTGTGCTGTAGGTAGGCGACTCGTCTCTGAAATATGTGACGAGCAAATGAACCCTAATTATATTGGGTGACATAAATCCAAGCATTAGGGAAAACATTTTGTCATCCTTTGATCGCACTTGGTAATGAAATGACACTATAACGGGAGAATATAGCTTTGTTCTGTCTCTTAAGGCGCTGAGTAATTTCACCTACCATAAGTTTATTTAGCACCATGGCCAATTGAATGGCAATTCAAAATTCTAATGATTAATTGCAGCCTCAGCAGGAGGGGTAAAGACTGAGGAAGAGAGGGGTGTGTGTGTGTGTGAGAAAGAGCGAAGCTCTGATCCACTGTCACTTATCTATGCTAGGTGTGTTCAGTGGACCTTTCTCAGTGAGCCAGCCTTTACCGCTGTCACTGTTAGTGCCGTGCCACTACCTCGGCGGAAGTTAATGAAGGAATGTTAACGTGCGTTCGGTCATAGCAGAGGAGGACTCCAGCTCCCATGCCCAGTGTGTTAGAGGTCCACAATACTTTACTCTTCAAACTCTTTGCCATCCACCTCCTTAGGAAAACACTGGATACGGGGTTTGTTTAACGTTACGGGGGTGTCAAAACATTTGAGGGAAGGGTTGAAAATCCAATGTAACAGTGCTGAATTTTGTCATAACATTTTGTGGCTTGTTTGAAGCTTACATGGTAGACAATGAATTGGGCTCTTGAGTATTACTATACGTGTAGCTGTCTGACAGTTTGAATGAAATCTAAGCACAATACAGTCTAGCTGAGATATCATGGAATACTCAGCCTACATCCCTCTGCTGTCTCACCACAGCACGTCAGACACAATTACCCACAAAGCACCTTTACCTGACCCCTGTTAGCTTATCCTTCAGCTTTACAGCCGGCTGGCTCACTTTTCATAACATGTACTTGTGTTCGTTGTAGCTAGCACTACTTCTACAGCACGGCAGCTGTTCAAGGGTGAGTGAGAATTAGGAGGAGGAGAGACTGATAAATAACTAATTGTGTGAAAATGAGAGAGAGAGAGAGAGGGTTTGGATCCAGGGGTACTTTTATCTGACTCCATTTGTTGCTTTTTGAACTGTCAGGCCTATGGAGGTGAAGGCAGCTGTGTAATGAGACAATCTGACAAGCAGGAGGTTCTCTTCTTGATTCTCCCTCTGTACCTCTGGCAGTGCAACCCTGCTGTTTCGCTCCACTCTTGACAGCAGCCCCTTTGCTGTAATGCGAAAACTGAAGCTGTGCCGTATCAAAGTGTGAGGTGGAGAGTAGGACCGTTTGTGAAGTGGCAGATTCCCCCGTCCAGGAGCGCGTGGCCCCTAGTACAGCAGGCCAGACGGGCCTCGCTCTTTCTGAGATTCATTTCGTTTCTCGTTTTTTCTTTTACAGTTTGACTCCTTTCTTCTCATCCCAAGACAGTTGTGTGAACTGAAATCAGCCTTCTAAGACATGCTCTGAGAGAACATCAATCCTGTGCAGGCAGCGCACTGACAGAACCTCAGAATGAACAGAAGAAACGAGCATCTTACAGATTGCCAGGCCGACAGGTTCATGAGCATTCAGTGGAGGAAGGTTTTTTTTCTCCTCCTGGTATTGCCTACGTTCTTGTAGTTAATGCAATGTCAGATTCTCACTAAATCCTGTGTCCTGCATTGCCTTAGTTGGTCAATGACCGCAGCACAGATTACTCAATTCAGCTGATGGCTGTATTGAATATTCAAATCCCAGTGCGACTGTTTTTCATAATAATGATATGAAATACTATACCCTGTTGCCTCTGTCTGTGGTCTGTGATTGTCCTTGACCTTTTGGTTTGTGCTTCGTGTGGCTCAATTTACCTGTTGACAACCATATCTCGTCTCATACCATCACCACCTATTTCCGGGAACACAAATTTGGTTGATGTTTTTAAAAGCTGGATCTGCTTGTGTTTTTTACGTATTCATTTTCAATGACATGGCAAATGCATGGACCCAATGGACTGATGGTTCCACTGTAAATCTATAGCCAGGAAGAAGAGTTCTCAATCTAGAACCATTATCATGCCTGTTAAAGCAATATAGTGGCGGAATGGTCGGGGTGATGACATGAGTAATTGGATGTTAAATCTTTGACACGGGAGAAGGCACTCGTTTGGAATGGGAATAATATTTATCGGATCACATCCTCCTTGCAGGATAAGCTTTTTTCGAACAATTTCAAGATGAACGTTACCCTTTCCTGTAAGAGCACAATATGTGAGTGGCGTTATAGCCAGTCCTATCCAGGCCTGTTTGATGAAGTGCAGGGGTTTTAGCATATTTGAAACAATAAATAGTTGTCATGGCGAGCATGCCAGGTATTGATTTTGTGTGTGTGTGTGGGGGGGGGGGGGGGGGGGGGGGGGGTATTGATCGTTCCCGGGCTGTACAGATGGAGGGCCGCATACCTAATGGAAATGGTTGCGCTTCGCGGCTGAAATGAATCAAACCCCTGAAAAGGCCAAGCTGGAAAAGTAGACTCTCCTTAATGGAGGCTTTGTAAATGTATTGATATGTTTATCTCTCCCCCCCATATGCTCTCTGTCATGCAGTTTAGTAAAGGTCTATCAATGCATTTCTGCTGCTGGGTTCACTAATTTGTAATAACAGAGGGAGAGATACTGGAATGTGTTTAGAGAGCTGTTATTTGCTTGTTCTTCTATAGTCAGGATATGTCTGATATTTTTTACAATATAAGTTATTATATAGTCATAACTTTTTGGATAAATGTATACATTTTCCTGTGAAACACAAATGTTTACCTTCCCTTGAATGTTTACTCCATTAAAACATTTTTTTTTATTTGTACTGAATGCCTGTTCTCACCGGAAGGACATGAAATATTGAATATGAGTGATTTTGAAAAAGGTCTGTTCAAGGCCTTCAAGGCGTTAGCATTTTTCTCCTTTGTTATAGACAGGAAAGGGCACTTGCAGGGTTGTTGTGATCCATTAAAAAAAAAATTGAAACCCTTTGCGGGAGAAAGAGGCTGGTTTGTCACAGTTCAAGGTGGAAGTCATTAGAGACTAAAGAGCCATTCATCTGCAGCCAGGTAACCTCTGACCTCTCCATTACTCTCCTGCTCCTCCCACCAACTTCTCCCCTTGTTGATTCTGTGATGAAACGGTCTCGCCTACTGACTGGACGTCTCGTCCTCTGTCTTGTCTGTGCTCCTACCGGAGAGACCAACTCACTCTCAGCCTCTCTTTCACAACCCCAGGCAGCACCGTGGATAATGCTTCTGTCAAAGACGGAGAGAGTCATGACATGTTGATCACGGTGGATGACTTCACATTAGCTGTGTGCTACTTTTACAGATGTATTATATTTGTGTCAGCGTGATGAGTGTTGCCAAGGAGAAGAGGCAGACGGGAGGCCTGGTGGACTGTGATCTGTGAAAAGAGATTGCCTCTCAACTTGTAAAAGTGAGATCTTATAAGTAAGATCTGAGGTGTATTACAGTACTAGAGAAGATTACATAGGCTCAGATCTCACGAAGGAGACAGGTCCAAGATGAACATCTGAGTAGTAGCCATAACTTAGCATCTAAAGAAAATACTTTCAAACCGACAGGGTCACTAGATTTATACTGCAATGTATTGGCTGCAAACACAACAAACTGTCTATTCCAGTATAGCAGTGAGTATGATTTACTATCTTCCAAAAACCCACATTGTTTTATGTTTTACTAATTGAGCTGCTTGCTGAATGAATCTTTGCATTCACTACAGCCACTGGTCCCGTTTTGTTGCACTAAATACCTCCTCTCCTCTAAACAATCTAAATGAGGGGGTAATTGCCTGATGTAGATTTCTCTAGGCTGAAGAGTGTAACAGGAAATCAATGCGTGGGACTGTTAGTTAGCAGATATCAATGGGAAAGTCATTATGTGAACGTGGCGATACATGGCCGGTGTTCAGTATTCATGAGGCTCTGATAGCAACACATATCAGGACATGGGAGGCCTGTTCCCTCAGCAGTCTACTGTATGGCTTGGTGTGGACGCACTGATCGTTGGACACTCCTAGCAGAGAGACTAGGAGAGGAGAAAGTTTGGGGCTTGGAGCAGATTTTCCTCTTGCAAAGTTGTTTCTCTACATTTTTCTTTATTTGAGGCAGCAAGTTTCACAGTCTTCGTCAAGGTCTTTGGGTTGTCAATATGTCATGATTCTATAGCCAAAAGGTTTGAAATATTTTGTGCATGGAGTGCATTTTCTACACCTGGCTAGACTTTGCTAGAATGTAAATGGACTAGAACTTGCATTTCAAACAGTACGTTTCTGTCTCGATAGCACCTCCACCCAGAGGTAAGGCAAATAAGGCAAAATCAGCCTGTGTTATATCCAAGGACTCCAAATCTTTGGTTCACTATTGGTCCTGACAGGCAAGAGTTCAGGGAAAGCCGAAATGTCCCCACAAACTGACCTTAGACTAACCTTTAGAATCTCAGGTTACTGGAGAGACCGCTTCCGCTACTTCCTTATTTCTGTATTATGCTTAGACTACCACAATATTCCAGACCCATCAGACTTCATCTGTTTTGAAATGATCTGTGATGCATGTAGGTTAATTCCCCATGTAGCTCATTGGTTAGAGGAAAGATTCACCCATTTTGAAAGTTTTTTTATATTGTTTTTGCGCATCGATTCCCGGAGTCATTTCATGTTTTCACGTGCATCTGTGCTATTCACCAGAAATGCAGCCGTTATAACACGTTTTTTCATCATTCCTTTGTCAATCAAGTATGAGAGTCATTCTGGATCAGCTGATGCATACGTTTTCCCCTTACATCAGCCATGTATCTCCTTTACTTAACCACTAGCTTCACACCGTGTTTTATTTTTATATAGTATAATAGGTAGTTTATGTTTCTTAAAAGTTTTAATTTCCTTTTTGGAGTTCAGGAAATAAGAAGTGTGGAGATTTCACTGAACGTTGAGTGACGTTATGTGGAGGTCTCCTCTTTCTTTATGAACTACAGTATCTCTATCTTCCCCCACCAGGTTTTATCTTACAAAGCTGGCTTAACAGGCTGAGAGAAGGATGGCATGAAGCATCTGCAGACATATTTAGTGCTGGCAATTAGTCGTACATACCCACAATCCTCTTCTCGGAGATGGCCTTGCAGATATGACTGTTACCATGATGGAACATTGAGACACTTCCAATAGCTGAGACGCCTTGGTTTGTGGGAATAAACACCTATTTGGAGTTGGCGTCGTCAGGCTGGCCAATGTAAAGGTTTATCTGAAACGTAGTTGCCAGCAACAGCTTTGTAGCTCAAAGAAGTAGCTTTCAGAATCTTTCTTTGAAAAATCACCTGCGTATCAACTGAGGAGCAAAACTCTTAGGATTAGAGACTTTATCTGTACAATTGCTTGCCTCCTTTGCAGTTGTTGACTGTTGTACCAGTGTGAGTGTATTATTCGTCTTTTTGTTGTGTAGTAGTAAATAGCATTTAGCCCGAGTAGGATTCAAGTAGCCCGAGTAGGATTCAAGCAGGGGGCTCATCCACCTCAGAGTAAGTGCTCACTCTGTGCGGTCAGTGGCATTACTTCATTTTAAGCTTTTAAGTACCTGCCACTCCATTACCGTTTAATTGGGGGCGACTCTTCGCAAGCGCCTAACTTCCCCCTCGTCCTCCACTTCGTCTACATCCCCCAATCAATTCACCATGGGGAGGTAAGCGTTGAGAAAACAGTCCCCCCCCCCTCTCTTCCCAGGTTACCCTGCCATCTGTGAGCTCACAGTCAGTTCTCTTGACTGACGGGCATAGCTGCCATCTTGAACAGTGGCGAGCAGCGACAGGAGGAGGAGGAAGTGTGAAGACCGGCGAGCTGTGATCTCTGCTTATTAATGTAGCGGCGGTGGTGTAAGACCACTTCACAAACACGCCATCCGTCCATTACTCTGCCATGGGAGCCAGCTGATTTAACAAGTGTTTAGCAGACCCATCCAGAGCATTAATTAGCTGCACTGTACAGGTTGGGCATGCGCTGATATGTCGTGTCGGACACTCCAACCATCAAACTGAGCTGCGTGTCGGCTCGATCTGTCTCTCTAGAGGGTGCAGCCCAAGCGCAGGCCTGGGCCTATGTTTTGACAGTAGTGCTCTGTTTGGAGGGAAAGGGTGGGAGGAGAACAGGATGAGGGGCGAAGGAGTGGCCTGTCCTTGTTTAGAGCCAGCCCTCCTGGCAGCAAAGGTGTTCAGGATTATAGAGACTCGCTGGTGCTCGCCCCTCGTGCACACACCGCCTGCTGCTCTCTGCACTCACCCAACCTCACCCCCTGTTTTGTGTGTGCGTGTCCTTGCTCCTTACATGCACAAACTGAATCATTTCAGTAATGACAGAATGTCCTTATAAGGGTGGTAATGCCTGTCTGAGTCGGATCTAACCTGGTATTCTAATCTAACCTCATGAATTAATGACCCCACATTAGTACCACAACAGGACAAAAACCGCATGATGGTTCCCGTAATTTGTTTACCCATATTAGCCTGTTTGTTGTGTATTGTCTTGCTTTGAGAAAGCTTTTCTGCTTGCCAGTTCACCCAAGCTTGGGTTTTCTCTCTCCATAATTTCCCACTAGTTCCTGGCATGCACATGGGTCGACATCGCCAATGGGAAGAGTTACGAAACAATCCTCCAAATTCAGACTTTCGGTTCAGTATCTGCTCTTGTACAAACCCCAGAGCTTTGCCTTTGCGCTAGAAGCCAAAGAGCACCACTCCACACTGTTGATTGTGAGGGTACCATTGATTGTGAGGGTACTATTGATTGTATTTGATGATATCTTGTTTGTCATCTGTGTGTGATTTTGGAGCGTCACCATGGCAGTGCTCAGAATGTCTGGACACTGAGATGGAAGATGTGTGTGTGTGTGTGTGTGTGTGTGTGTGTGCAGCATTGTGCTTGAGTCTTGTGTCAGCACTTAGCAGTGTGTGCCAACGCACATCGTGATGCCAGGCCTGAGACTTGGTGGGTGAGGGGAATGCTGGGCAGCACACACACACTCTCTCCATGGGAGCCTGACAGTGGGACAGTGCTCACCTGGCACCAAGACAAACCGGCAACAAAGGGACAGACCCATAACCACAGTCATTGACAATATGCTGCCATTAGAGGATTTCAACTGCACTCAGATGTAAACATGACTTGGACGGGACCTGGGTTTCGTTGTCTGTTTTAAAGGCATGGGATTTCACTGCCACAAATTGCAATGGCAGCAAGGCAACATAAGCATTATTGGGATGTTAAGCTGAACATTGTTCTATTTTCAAAACCGCCCCTGCCCAAAAAACAAATCAAAAGAAGGGACTTAAATAGAGAACTGGGCCCATTTTTGAGAGCAAAGCAGTGTGGATCTTGTTCAATATTACATGAAGACTCACTGCTCCCTGACAGCCCAGGGCCGGCCGAGCTACACTATCGGTAATTCTTAAGTGTCTGCCCTCCATAATTCACACTTTGCCTCAGATAACTTCAGTTTTGGTGACGCCTCTATCAGTAGGTGATGGGAATCCCGCTGAACCCCGGTGATAATGGCACTCGCTTCTCTAATGAACCAGTTGAGAGAAGTCCAAGGGCAGACTACAGGCGGGGTTGTGATGGATTAGACGTCCTGTGCTAAGTGGAGGCAGCTTTCTCCCCTGCTCTCTCTCAATCTCCCCAGCTGGCTGCTAGCTGCTGCCCTGATAAGGACTGGTACCTTGTATCATCGGAGACGCCCAGAGGCTGGCGTCAGGGGAAATCCAGGGTGAGCTGTTTTTCATCCCTGACAAATGGCAGACTTTGACATTTGACTATTTTTCTTCCTCTGCCACCCTCTTAACTCTTCCGACTGCTATACTGCAGAGAATTCATCATTAGGCAAAAGCTAAGCAGTACTTGGCCGGTTTGTCCACCTGTAGTACAAAAAAAGGAAACATTTTGAATCTGTGATTATGGTGTGATGTAATCGTTTAGATTAGAACCTACAGGGGCAATCTAGATTAGAAGGTGGTCTTGCACTACCACAAACACAGTTCATATATAAAGACAGTGTATTCATTGTATCATGCTGCTGTAATCAACCCTTTCTTTGAGGTTATGGTCTGAAGATTTCCATCAGAGAATATGATTAACAACAGAGGTGAAAGATCACTGTTGACCCTTTTTAATGTCACTGAAAAAGTAAGCCGCTGAGGCACTTTGCCTCCTGACATCCCCTACTGTGATTTACAGAGAAAACAATTACGGTGGACTATATCATGTTATGTCCACTACAACTAAAATGGCATCATGAAGTGCTTTAATGTTTTCTACGTGTTTGTCTTCAGAGATTATATCATTTGTTCCTATGTAACTCCTTATCCCAGTGAACCACCCCTCATCCCAATGTATTTAAATGGAGAACCTCAGTCCACTGAAACATTTACTACTATGCTCGGCAACCGGTTATTAGGTTTGTTCTCATTCTAAATGTCATCAAACCAAACCTGTATCTTGTGAGGTGGGTCGTCGCTGGGCTCTACCGTTGGAGCAGAGAGCGGAGTCGCTGTTGATGTCGTGGAGTTGCACCCAAATGTGTTAGACAGCCAGTCCATCTGATGAGATTGGGGGGGTCGAGGCGCAGAGACACTCAGCGTCGTGTCACAGTGTCTCTCTTCCCCTCAACAGCTGGTGCCACTAATGTATTGAGTGTGGCTTTTCCCTCGCTCGGGGTTCCACGAGAGGCTTTATCATTTTTATGGGCTTATAAAATACGCAGGACAGCCGCAAGTCTCTTTTAGGGCTGCGTAATACCATGAAATATGATGCTCATAGGACCTGACGTTTGGGGGCAGCAGCCGGGCTTTATCTGACTATGGGTGACCGTAGAGAAAGCCTCTTTTTAAAAATCACTCCTTGATGTATTACTGTCAACACAACTGATTGTTGGCAGTGGAAGATGCTCTAAGAAGAAGAGCTTTACACATGTTGGGACTGCCATTGCTCCATCTATGGAGGGACAAATGGCTTGATTACACACATACTGTTGGTTGTCAGGACATTTTTCGGAATACAGTAGTGTTTTAAAATGCTGTAAGTTGTCATAGATGTATGGCATCGAAACTGAAAATCAACATTTACAGTGCCTTGCGAAAGTATTCGGCCCCCTTGAACTTTGCGACCTTTTGCCACATTTCAGGCTTCAAACATAAAGATATAAAACTGTATTTTTTTGTGAAGAATCAACAACAAGTGGGACACAATCATGAAGTGGAACGACATTTATTGGATATTTCAAACTTTTTTAACAAATCAAAAACTGAAAAATTGGGCGTGCAAAATTATTCAGCCCCCTTAAGTTAATACTTTGTAGCGCCACCTTTTGCTGCGATTACAGCTGTAAGTCGCTTGGGGTATGTCTCTATCAGTTTTGCACATCGAGAGACTGAATTTTTTTCCCATTCCTCCTTGCAAAACAGCTCGAGCTCAGTGAGGTTGGATGGAGAGCATTTGTGAACAGCAGTTTTCAGTTCTTTCCACAGATTCTCGATTGGATTCAGGTCTGGACTTTGACTTGGCCATTCTAACACCTGGATATGTTTATTTTTGAACCATTCCATTGTAGATTTTGCTTTATGTTTTGGATCATTGTCTTGTTGGAAGACAAATCTCCATCCCAGTCTCAGGTCTTTTGCAGACTCCATCAGGTTTTCTTCCAGAATGGTCCTGTATTTGGCTCCATCCATTTCCCATCAATTTTAACCATCTTCCCTGTCCATGCTGAAGAAAAGCAGGCCCAAACCATGATGCTGCCACCACCATGTTTGACAGTGGGGATGGTGTGTTCAGCTGTGTTGCTTTTACGCCAAACAAAACATTTTGCATTGTTGCCAAAAAGTTCAATTTTGGTTTCATCTGACCAGAGCACCTTCTTCCACATGTTTGGTGTGTCTCCCAGGTGGCTTGTGGCAAACTTTAAACAACACTTTTTATGGATATCTTTAAGAAATGGCTTTCTTCTTGCCACTCTTCCATAAAGGCCAGATTTGTGCAATATACGACTGATTGTTGTCCTATGGACAGAGTCTCCCACCTCAGCTGTAGATCTCTGCAGTTCATCCAGAGTGATCATGGGCTTCTTGGCTGCATCTCTGATCAGTCTTCTCCTTGTATGAGCTGAAAGTTTAGAGGGACGGCCAGGTCTTGGTAGATTTGCAGTGGTCTGATACTCCTTCCATTTCAATATTATCGCTTGCACAGTGCTCCTTGGGATGTTTAAAGCTTGGGAAATCTTTTTGTATCCAAATCCGGCTTTAAACTTCTTCACAACAGTATCTCGGACCTGCCTGGTGTGTTCCTTGCTCTTCATGAAGCTCTCTGCGCTTTTAACGGACCTCTGAGACTATCACAGTGCAGGTGCATTTATACGGAGACTTGATTACACACAGGTGGATTGTATTTATCATCATTAGTCATTTAGGTCAACATTGGATCATTCAGTGATCCTCACTGAACCTCTGGAGAGAGTTTGCTGCACTGAAAGTAAAGGGGCTGAATAATTTTGCACGCCCAATTTTTCAGTTTTTGATTTGTTAAAAAAGTTTGAAATATCCAATAAATGTCGTTCCACTTCATGATTGTGTCCCACTTGTTGTTGATTCTTCACAAAAAAATAATTTTCTTCAGCATGGACAGGGAAGATGGTTAAAATTGATGGGAAATGGATGGAGCCAAATACAGGACCATTCTGGAAGAATACCTGATGGAGTCTGCAAAAGACCTGAGACTGGGATGGAGATTTGTCTTCCAACAAGACAATGATCCAAAACATAAAGCAAAATCTACAATGGAATGGTTCAAAAATAAACATATCCAGGTGTTAGAATGGCCAAGTCAAATTCCAGACCTGAATCCAATCGAGAATCTGTGGAAAGAACTGAAAACTGCTGTTCACAAATGCTCTCCATCCAACCTCACTGAGCTCGAGCTGTTTTGCAAGGAGGAATGGGAAAAAAATTCAGTCTCTCGATGTGCAAAACTGATAGAGACATACCCCAAGCGACTTACAGCTGTAATCGCAGCGAAAGGTGGTGCTACAAAGTATTAACTTAAGGGGGCTGAATAATTTTGCACGCCCAATTTTTCAGTTTTTGATTTGTTAAAAAAGTTTGAAATATCCAATAAATGTCGTTCCACTTCATGATTGTGTCCCACTTGTTGTTGATTCTTCACAAAAAAATACAGTTTTATATCTTTATGTTTGAAGCCTGAAATGTGGCAAAAGGTCGCAAAGTTCAAGGGGGCCGAATACTTTCGCAAGGCACTGTAGAAGAGGTATGCAATGCTTACACTAAAACATTGTAAAAAAACAGATTGGGAACAAAGAACTGTACTCGTTAGCCACTACGAAGCTTACAGTACTTATCCTATGCCAGTAGACAGCAGCGAGTACATTGCAGTGCATGCATTTGCCTATGGTCAGAGGAGTGCTGGGCTGCTGTGTACCGCTGTGCTCACTAAGAAAGGCAGTCTGTCCTCCAATGCGGGCCGGATGCTAAGTGGCATGTGAAATAGAGTGTAAAACTCCAGTGCCTTGTAAAGACCTCTTTCATTGTGGGTGAGAGATGCATGTTCAGCCGACCAGAGTCCAGTCCATTTAAGGCCAAGCTACACCGTGCCCTCAAGGCATCTTGAGGGCACGGTGTAGCGATGGCATCGTAAAAATGTTTTTATTATGTTTTTGTTGAGTTAAAGACCTGAAGCCAATTGGACACCTGTTACCAGGCCTCGAATTTCCCGTGCACCATCGGCCGTCAATGCCCCCTTGTGTGGCCGTAATGCTGCCTACAAAAATCCATGTCTTGCGGCCAAAGTGTCCGTTGTGCCCTTGGGCTGAATATAATAATTATAATTAACTTCTCCCAGCTGCCAATCGCCATCCTCCCAAGCATCTCTCTCACGTGGCTCTATAAGATATCTATGCCAGTCACGTGATCTGGTCCTTCTCAGATGCATATCAGCTCCAAAGTAGGCTACAAGTGAAGACAGACACATCTGGGATGAATTAAAGACGTTAGAACACATTTACTTTTAGTCAGCCAACAAGATAAGTAACGAACGGCAAAACCACTAGCTAATGAAAAATCTACTATCCCCCATAGTACAAAAGAAAACAAAAATGATTCCAAACATACTCTGGGCCAGTTCTGGGACTTGATAGATTCCACATTTATACAACCACTGTAAATAAAAATACATTTAAAAGCAATGAGCCTGATGCAACAGATCAGAAACTTTTTTAAGCTTTAAATGTTAAACTATAAGGCTATTTCTTCACATTATAAGCGCATAAATGCGCACACAGGAGTAGGCTATAAGTGTGATTGTTCCAAAATGCAATTAGCGGGAACAATTCACCGCAAATGCGAGCGTTTTCATGTGACAGGGATTAAATTATCCTTTAATGTAGAAAGAGGGAATATCTAAAGACGCATCAACTAGCATGGGTTGATAATATAACTACAATTGTGTCTTTGGCTGCTGGACAATGAAAGAAAGTCGAACATAGGAGAAATACTGGTTTCAATCACATATGAGAAAGTGTTTAAAATAATCCCCTTAATATATCTGTGGTCGAAACACTGTAAAACATGCCTCCATAAAATGACAAAAAAGCGTCCAGGTTTTAAACAATTACTTTTATGGTTAAATAGTTTCAAAATGTAGACCACTTCCACTCAGATTGCAAGGTGGGAGATGTTGCGGTGCTCAACAGGCTCTTCTCTCCTATCTGAACAAACAGTCCCTCAAGTATGTCGACAGAATCAAGCATTCATTAATAATGATCCTATATTATATTGGTCTAAACATGACTGGTGTTTAGCCTATACAGTGCATTCGGAAAGTATTCAGACCCCTTGACTTTTTCCACATTTTGTTACGTTACAGCCTTATTCTAAAATGGATCAAATCGTTTTTTCCCTCATCTACACCACAATACCCCATATGACAAAGCGAAAATAGGTTTTTAGACATTTTTACAAATATAAAAAACTGAAATATTACATTTACATAAATATTACATAAATATTCAGACCCTTTACTCAGTGATTACAACCTCTAGTCTTCTTGGCTAGGCACATCTGTATTTGGTGAGTTTTTCCCATTATTTTCTGCAGATCCTCTCAAGCTCTGTCAGGTTGGATGGGGTGCGTCGCTGCACTGCTATTTTTAGTTATCTACAGAGATCTTCGTTCAGGTTCAAGTCCGGGCTCTGTCTGGGCCACTCAAGGACATTCAGAGACTTGTCCCGAAGCCACTCCTGCATTGTCTTGACTGTGTGCTTAGGGTCGTTGTCCTGTTGGAAGGTGAACCTTCACCCCAGTCTGAGTGCTCTGGAGCAGGTTGTCATCAAGGACCCCTCTGCAATTTGATATGTTCATCTTTCCCTCTATCCTGACTAGTCTCTCAGTCCCTGTCTCTAAAAAAACATCCCCACAAGCATGGTGCTGACACCACCATGCTTCACCATAGGGATGGTGCAAGGTACCCTCCAAACATGACGCCTGACTTTCAGGTCAAAGAGTTCAATATTGGTTTCATCAGACCAGAGAATCTTGTTTCTCATGGTCTGAGAGTCATTTAGGTGACTTTTGGCAAACTCCAAGGGGGCTTTCATGTGCCTTTTACTGAGGAGTGGCTTCTGTCTGGCCACTCTACCAAAAAGGCCTGATTGGTGGAGTGATGCAGAGATGTTTGTCCTTTGGAGCTGACC
Source organism: Oncorhynchus mykiss (assembly GCF_013265735.2). NCBI lineage: Eukaryota > Metazoa > Chordata > Actinopteri > Salmoniformes > Salmonidae > Oncorhynchus > Oncorhynchus mykiss. Next base: position 18,214,429 of record NC_048568.1, on the reverse strand, counting down.
ATCAGGTACTTGGTCACCTCCCTGACCAAGGTCCTTCTCACTGATTGCTCAGTTTGGCCTGGCGGGCAGCTCTATGAAGAATCTTGGTTCCAAACTTCTTCCATTTAAGAATGATGGAGGCCACTGTGTTCCTGTGGAACTTCAATGCTGTTTAATTCTTTGGTACCTTTCCTCAGATCTGTGCCTCAACACAATCCCGTTTCTGAGCTCTACTGACAAATCCTTCAACCTCACGCCCCAGTTTTTGCTCTGACATGCTCTGTCAACTGTGGGACCTTTATATAGACAGGTGTGTGCCTTTCCAAATCAATCAAATTCAAATGTATTTATAAAGCCCTTCTTACATCAGCTGATGTCACAAAGTGCTTTACAGCAACCCAGCCTAAAACCCCAAACCGCAAGCAATGCAGGTGTAGAATCAGGGTGGCTAGGAAAAACTCCCTAGAAAGGCCAGAACCTAGGAAGATACCTAGAGAGGAATCAGGCTATGAGGGGTGGCCAGTCCTCTTCTGGCTGTGCCGGGTGGAGATTATAACAGAACATGGCCAAGATGTTCAAATGTTCATAGATGACCAGCATGGTCAAATAATAATATTCACAGTGGTTGTCGAGGGTGCAACAGGTCAACACCTCAGGAGTAAATGTCAGTTGGCTTTTCGTAGTCAATCATTCAAATCATGTCCAATCAATTTAATCTACCACAGGTGGACTCCAATCAACTTGTAGAAACATCTCACGGATGATCAATGGAAACAGGATGTACCTGAGCTCAATTTCAAGTCTCATAGCAAAGGGTCTGAATACTTATGTAAATTAGTTATTTCTGTTTTTTTTTATAATACATTCGCAAAAATGTCAACTTGTTTTCGCTTTGTCTTTATGGTGTATTGTGTGTAGATTGAGGGGGGGGGGGGGGTTAATGTAATACATTTTAGAATAAGGCTGTAATGTACCGAAATGTAGAAATACTTTTCAAATGCACTGTATATACACTGAACAAAAATATAAATGCAACATGTGAAGTGTTGGGCTGAAATTAAAGATCCCAGTAATTTTCGATACGGACAAAAAGCTTATTTCTAAAAAATGTGGTGCACAAATTGGTTTACGTCCCTGTTAGAGAGCATTTCTCGTTTGCTAAGATTATCCATCCATCTGACAGGTGTGGTATATCAAGACGCTGATTTAAACAGCATGATCATTACTAGAGGTCGACCGATTATGATTTTTCAACGCCGATACCGACTATTGGAGGACCAAAAAAGCCGATAGCGGTTAATCAGACATTTTTTAATTAATTTTTTATTTGTAATAATGACAATTACAACAATACTGAATGAACACTTATTTTAACTTAATACATCAATAAAATCAATTTAGCCTCAAATAAATAATGAAGCATGTTCAATTTGGTTTAAATTATGCAAAAACAAAGTGTTGGAGAAGAAAGTAAAAGTGCAATATGTGCTATGTAAGAAAGCTAAAGTTTCAGTTCCTTGCTCAGAACATGAGAACATATGAAAGCTGGTGGTTCCTTTTAACATGAGTCTTCAATATTCCCAGGTAAGAAGTTTTAGGTTGTAGTTATTTTAGGAATTATAGGACAATTTCCCTCTATACCATTTGTATTTCATTAACCTTTGACTATTGGATGTTCTTATAGGCACTTTAGTATTGCCAGTGTAACAGTATAGCTTCCGTCCCTCTCCTCGCTCCTCCCTGGGCTCGAACCAGCAACACAACGACAACAGCCACCATCGATGCAGCGTTAACCATGCAGAGCAAGGGGAACAACCACAGGCTCAGAGTGAGTGACGTTTGAAACGCTATTAGTGCACGCTAACTAGCTAGCCATTTAACTTCGGTTACACCAGCCTCATCTCGGGAGTTGATAGGCTTGAAGTCATAAACAGTGCAATGCTTGACGCACAACGAAGAGCTGCTGGCAAAACGCACAAAAGTGCTGTTTGAATGAATGTTTACCCGCCTGCTTCTGCCTACCACTGCTCAGTCAGATACTTAGATACTTGTATGCTCAGTCAGATTATATGCAACGCAGGACACGCTAGATAATATCTAGTAATATTATCAACCATGTGTAGTTAACTAGTGATAATGATTGTTTTTTATAAGGTAAGTTTAATGCTAGCTAGCAACTTACCTTGGCTTACTGCATTCGCGTAACAGGCAGTCTCCTTGTGGAGTGCAACGAGAGAGAGGCAGGATGTCATTGTGTTGGAGTAGTTAACTGTAAGTTTGCAAGATTGGATCCCCCGAGCTGACAAGGTGAAAATCTGTCGTTCTGCCCATGAACGAGGCAGTTAACCCACCATTCCTAGGCCGTCATTGAAAATAAGAATGTGTTCTTAACTGACTTGTCTAGTCAAATAAAGGTATAAAACATTTTTTTTGGTGGGGTTATGGTATGGGCAGGCAGGCAGAAGCTACAGACAACGAACACAATTGCATTTTATCGAAGGCAATTCGAATGCACAAAGATACCATGACAAGATCCTGGGATGCTCTGAATCAACATGTACGACAACCTGTTCCAGTTCCCGCTAAAATCCAGTAACTTCACACAACCATTGAAGAGGAGTGGGATAACATTCCACAGGCCACAATCAACAGCCTGATCAACTCTATGCAAAGTAGATTTGTCCGCTCGATGAGACAAATGGTGGTCACACCAGATACTGACTGGTTTTCTGATCCACAGATGTGAATATGTATTCCCAGTCGTGAAGTCCATAGATTAAGGCCTAATACATGTATTTAAATTGACTGATTTCCTTATGAATTGTAACTCAGTAAAAGCTTTGAGATTGTTGCATGTTGCGTTTTATTTTGGTTCAGTATATGAATTAAGTGTGGCAAAAAAACTGTAGACTACTCATCGACTATCACCTACACTTTACATGTTGGCTAAATACTTATGTACATTGTCCTACACTTTGTTTTTCTTAACCAAAAAACACAAGAAATTCTGTTTTCAAATTAATTTAATTGGCTGTTTTGGTTAATGGCCTTAGTGCCCTAACAGATGGCCTTTGTGCCCTGGCAGATTGGGCACCTCTTCAAGGCCTGCCTGTTACACTCCAGGATGTATCCTATGCAGGAACCTGTGGAATGAAGCAAACGTTTACACTAAGTGGCTACGCAATCTACCCCCCCCCCCCCCCTCTTCCCCCATGCAAACAACAGGTAGCCAACTCTGGATTTTTCAAGTTTATTTACCAGGCTTAGTGCATCCCGTCATCCACAAATGTGTATTCTACATAATGCCATAAATTAGTCCTCTCGCCTCTTACATTCACCTCTGTTTCCACAGTGATTCATGCCACTGCGTCGTTGTCAACACGGCCGTCATTAATATTCCACCTGTAGGTCTATTTCAGGCAAATTGCTGATTCCCGAATGTAGACCTTACACAATTAAGGGGCCTCTGGCTGAGCCGCCATGCGTAAACGATAACCTGCAGGAGAGCAAGAGACCGAGCTCACTTCCTCTCAGCAGCACAGCCGGTGCCCCCCCCCCCCCCGGATACAGCCCATTCAGCGTGCGTTCAACCACAGATCCCTATCTGATATCATTACGGCAGCACCTCCGACATTACAGGAGCAAGACCTCCGGCGTGGTCTAGGCAACCGTCTCCATATTTATCACGTCTTCATCTGTGTGGTGGTGCTGCGTCATAACAATCTTTAACCCACCGAAAACGGTCTCGCCGTCCTCAGAAACTCACAAATCCGAAATCCCAGTCGTCTCACTTGAAGTTGTTGAAATGGTTCAGACATGGCTTACCTTAGAACATTTCTAAGATATCTGCAGTTAGGTGTGAGCCTCGGAGCTGGATGAAAAGTTCAGTATGCAGGCAGAGGATGGACCAGCTCTCTTACCCTCTCCTTTGAAGATGGACAGGTGTTAGAGGTTGTCCTGTAAAAGGCAGACACTAGCCCCAGGCATATCCCCTCAGGCCTCATTCTTACATGTCTTCTGGGCTTCTCCTTGTCTCTGTTATAAATCCCATACGTACTCTCTCAGCTCAGTGTGCCCTCCTCTCAAGAATCCCCTCTGGCTTTAAGTTTAGCCGTAGAGCAGGTTCAACCACAGATCTGATATCATTACGGCAGCACCTCCGACATGTCTTCTGGGCTTGGACGTTCTTCAAGTCCAAGGCTGTCTGTGAAGCTTCCCTTCTAAAACATACCACTAGAATCAAATCCTATGCGCTATTTTGTCGTTCTATGGCTTGTGAGGAAACGTGGTTTCCATTTCTCAAGGAAATTGGAATTTGGCTGGATGCAGAATGTAGCGTTCTTCAATATATATATTTTTTTTAAATCATCATCCCTTTGAATGGGGTTATCTGAATCAGTACAAATATTTCCCCCTTTACATAGGCTACTTTAGATAATTGGGAACAAAAATAAACAAGATTGTATTCCAATAGCTGATGTCATTTGCACAATGCACTGTGTGTCAAAACATTAGCAACACCTTCCTGATATTGAGCTGCACCTCCTTTTGCCATCAGAACAGCCTCAATTCGTCAGGACATGGACTCTACATGGTGTCAAGTGTTCCATAGGGATGCTGGCCCATGTTGACTCCAATGCTTCCCACAATTGTGTCAAGTTGACTGGATGTCCTTTGGGTGGTGATCCATTTGTGAGACGCACGGGAAACTGTTGAATGACACACATACACAATCCATGTCTCAATTGTCTCAAGGCTTAAAAATCCTTCTCTAACCTGTCTCCTCCCCTACACTGATTTTGAAGTGACATCAATGAGGGATCATAGCTTTCACCTGGTCAATCTGGCATGTTCCTAATGTTTTATACACTCAGTGTACAGTCTACAATATATGTAGGAATATAGTTCTTTAGTGTGAGGGGACTGTGAGCAGCAGGTGAGACGGAACACATCCCAGCCTGTTTTTTTAAACGAGGGCAGTGAACAGTTCATCTGTGATCCTCACAACAGACGAGAGACTGGAGATGGAGGGACATGTTGACTGAGATGACACTCCTACGCAGTTGCTGCCTGGTCCCAAGTGGCACAGAGTTAAACCATCATTCCCAGCAGACATTCCTGAAGAAGTCCTCCCCCATAGGTGCAATCCGCTTCCAGAAGTCTGGAACAATAAGCACGATGCCACACCCGTGTCAACCAAACCTTCGGTACTCCAGCTTTGTACCGTGTGCTTTGTTTGCACGTGAAGACAAACTCACACAACAGCTCTGACTACCAGGAAATAAAATAAGAGGTTGGTGGTATGCTGACGCTAGTTTTTAGGGTTTCTGTGCTTTTATAGAGACTTCTGCTCAGCTGTTTACTTTTATATTGTTTGATGTGCAGAGAGAGTAAAATTATAGGGATCTCTGCCAATGTGATGACGTCTGATGTAATGGTTTAGAAACAATAGATTTAGTTGAATTAACTTTGTGCTGTGCAGATTGCTGTATGGGGGATGAAGTATAATTGGTATCATATGCAAACAATAGTCTTGGTGGTGATGATGTCTAAGATTTGATGGTGCACAGGCAAGGTTTTGCAAGCAAGATCACAGCCATGCCTCTATGTGCAATACGTGAGAGCAATTAACTTGTGACAAAGATATCTCAGACAAATCTTACTGCTTTACTGAATTTGACATTAACAATGACCCATTTGCTTCTTTAATTCCTCTGTCCCCATTAAGATGTTTACTAGCCTCTCATTCACCCCAGCCACTGCATGATAAATGGCATTGCCACACCATGTGATATAAAGGCAGATTATATGTCACCGTGCCTCAATATGCATGTTTAATGGTATATACTTTCCCCAAAATGTCCCATTTTTAATTGTGGGTTCAGTTACAACCCATCTATACCCAGAGACACTAGCTGCTGCTGCCGTCCTATGGCAATCCTCTATCTGGCTATAATCAATCTTCCAGACGCTCCATGTCATTTACTAATGCTCTTCATGGTGCTTTACCGTAAAGGCCAGTGTAAATTAAACCTGAGTCTGATGCTCTTCATGGTGCTTTACCGTAAAGGCCAGTGTAAATTAAACCTGAGTCTGGTATATTAACCCTCTCACTGCCTGGCAGCCCAATACCTTCACATCCACTTATAGATGATGAACTGCAGCGATTCCCGTACTCTGTCAGTTTGGCTACAGTTTGTTGACTTTGTCGAAAGCTATTAGATTCTCTTTTGTAGCTTTTTTACAAATCTATTTCTGTTTCTTGAGCAAAAATAGACATGAACGATTCAGTGGTTTGACGTATTCAATGTAAAGCAAGGATTATTTACCATTCTTTCTCTTATACTGTACTTCTCATAAAGACCCTTGAATAAAAAGTGTAACCATGAAGTAAGAAATAGACTTGACAAAATAGATCTTCCACTTGGACCTTCTTTGGTGAAAACTGGCCTGCTATTTTAGTGCCAGCAGCTCCTTTCCTCCACTGTATTAACAGTGATCACATCGCAGGCGTTAAGGGATTCGATTTTTTAAAATAATTTAATGCTGTAGCAGTTTTACTGCTCATACCCTTATATCATTACCCGGCTGTACTCACAAACCAGTGCCTGGAAATACTGGGCCAGGCATGAAACTGCTCCCACTTTGTTTTTCTCCCTCCCTTGTTAGCGTTCATAAAATGTTTCTTTGAATCAATAACTGGACATTTCTTTGGAATTCGTTGAATTAAGGATACTTATTTTCCAGCAAGAGACGCCATACATTACTGTGATTTTGATACAATGGATAAATATGATGGTCCTCTTCCTCATAAATCTTTGATAACCCTCCCTTTCAGTGAGTCATTATGGATGCCATGACGGTGTACTTCTCGTCCACTCCATTAGGGTAATTAGACTGTGTGTTGAGAACCCCAGCCTCTGGCCTCACGCATCCCCTGCCTGTCTGTACCAGCCCCATCATCCCTGTGTCGGAGCTCTGCTACCTACCTCTACATAGAGTACAAGTTATCGTTGTAACGGGCTGGGTGGGTGGGGACCAGCAAATAGCAACTCGTGTCTCACATCATTAAATTTAAAGGGAAGCCTGTCCTTAGCCAGTCTGCTGAAGTACAAGACATAGCGGGTCCCCCCTCATTAACCTTTACAGTTATTTTGTGCCCGCCTGCCCCGCCCAGCTCCAGTCTGCAGACAGAACACTAATTAAAGCACATCTCACCCAGTTCACACCAGAAAAAAAACCAGATCCACCCTCCCACCGCCCAGTCAAATATCGACCTGACAAAAGGCCCACAGCATATATACTCTACATTTGTATGCGTTGTATATGCAGTGTTCTATCTAGATGTACAGTGCATTCGGAAAGTATTCAGACCCCTTGACTGCCCCCCCCCCCCCCCCCCCCCCTCCCACACACACACACACACACACAATCTACACACAATACCCCATAATGAAGAAGCGAAAACAGGTTTTTAGACATTTTTGCAAATGAATTACAAATAAACAGATCTTTATTTACATAAATATTCAGATCCTTTGCTATGAGACTCGAAATTGAGATCAGGTGCATCTTGTTTCCATTGATCATCCTTGATGTTTTACAACTTGATTGGAGTCTACCAGTGATAAATTCAATTGATTGGACATGATTTGGAAAGGCACACACCTGTCTATATAAGGTCCCACAGTTGGCACTGCCTGTCTGGGCAAAAACCAAACCATGAGTTCGAAGGAATTGTCCGTAGAGCTCCGAGACAGGATTGTGTCGAGGCACAGATCTGGGGAAGGGTACCAAAACATTTCTGCAACATTGAAGGTCCTCAAGAACACACTGGCCCTCATTCTTAAGTGGAAGAAGTTTGGAACCACCAAGACTCTACCTAGAGCTGGCCGCCCAGCCAAACTGAGCAATCGGGGTAGGAAGGCCTTGGTCAGAAAGGTGACCAAGAACCCAATGGTCACATACTGAGCTCCAAGAGTTCCTCTCTGGAGATGGGAGAATCTTCCAGAAGGACAAACAAAGGTGTGCGAATCCTTATGTAAATGAGACGTTTCTGCATTTCATTTTCAGTACATTTGGAAACATTTCTAAAAACATGTTTTCACTTTGTAATTATGAGGTATTGTGTGAAGATGGCTGAGGAAAAAAAATGATTTAATACATTTAGAATTCAGATTGTAACACAACAAAATGTGGAATAAGTCAGGGGGTGAATACTATCTGAATGCACTGAATATGGTGGGTTCGCTTAGTACACTGTAGATTGTCTTTGAGGAGGCCTTAGCTACATGCAACAATAAATCAGTGCATAAATTGCCAGCTAATCAGGGCTACATTGCATCCTCTCTTAGGTAGGTTTTGTATTCAGTTAGCAGCCATGAAAAGAGGCCTCATTAGCAGCTCTTGTTCAGGGTGTTCATTAAGTGTGCTTCCTGAGTTATTTTAGAAACTGCAGAGATGTGTTCGTACTTTGTAGTGACAAAACTCCATTGACAAAGCAATTATGATTGATTTTTTTTTTCTCACTCCACTCCCATTCTTCGACTGACAAAGAAAGGATATCTCCAAGATATCTGTGACAGCTTTGATATTGTATTGCTGTTTTTCTTCATGCTCAGTAAATTAGAATGAATGCTGCTGATTTACAAGAATACAAAATCACTCGCTGGACGAAAAATTTCTCAAATATTTGCTGTACCACTTCAATCAACGAGTCTTGGTGTTAGAAAGTAACACGACTATAAACGCTGCTCCTGTAAAGCTGTGTGCACGTTGATGTATATGTTGTGAATGCATTTCTCACCATGAAGAATGTCTTCTAGAACCCTCTCTCTTGCCAGATTATGGGGGAGAGCGAGCCAACTGATTCATGGTGCTTCAGAGCGTTTGCTCCCATTTCGCTTCCTCTTGATTGCAGAACATTGACCACTTTTTGATTTCAGAGCAAGGAGGGCTTGACAAATGTGTTTTTTTATCTGTATTGTTTATTAAGGGCCTGGTTGATACTTCACAGAAAAAACCTTCACGTTGGTCTGAAATGAGTCATTTCTTACTGAGTGGAATCAGCAGGCGCTCTCACTAATCTTCTCCTTACGACATCGCTGCTCGTATTAGTGGCATGAAATGATACAGCCCTGCAGTTATATCATGTGGCACTGAGAATACCTTTTTGTTCTCCCAATTTTCCACACTGCAGTCAGGAGAGAACTGATTTTCTTTTTTGCACTTTTGAAAAAGTATCCAGACTTCCCGCCAGCATGCAAGTTAATTGAAATTATTAATTTGAAACCGTAATGAAATCATTCCTGGACTGTTTTCAGACCTGTTCTGGTCCCTGTTGTGCATTAAAGTAATATTTGTCATTACAGAACCTGTTCAAGAGCCAGTTTAATAAGATGAATGAAAAGAAAGAAGTAACAAATGCATTATCAGTGATCACAGTTAAGCTTGTTGTGGCTCGAGTCTGATTCCATCAGTGGACAGCATTATGAACCTCACGCAAAACAAGTTATGGACTAAAATTGTTCTGAGTTCCACGCCTTCACTACTCCCACTCCTAAAACCACCAAGTCCCAGCTCCTAAAACCACCAAACCACCAAGTCCCAGCTCCTAAAACCACCAAGTCCTAGCTCCTAAAACCACCAAGTCCCAGCTCCTAAAACCACCAAGTCCCAGCTCCTAAAACCACCAAACCACCAAGTCCCAGCTCCTAAAACCACCAAGTCCCAGCTCCTAAAACCACCAAGTCCCAGCTCCTAAAACCTATAGACCATGTCATCTTTTAAGTAACTCACAGACACCGAGATTGAATGTGATTTAAGCACTTGAGTCCCCTTTGTTCCTACAGCTGAAGGGAAGGAACATTTCCTGGAACCGTGAGGCGGTCTGCTTGTATTGGCTCCACTGATCTCTGGCCCGCTGCCCACAGGGAGTGGAGTCATTAGCACAGTTCAAATCTTTTAAAGCTGATCTTACTTTTCCATTTCATATCCCTGGGCTGGCTGGCTGCGTGTCTCTGTGCCTTCCGGAGCTAGGCAGGGCCAGAGAGAGAGAGCTAGTCCTTTGGATGTTTTATTAGCATAGCCAGTGGAATGGTAGAAATGAAGCCATCTCTGAGAGAGAGCGCGGGGTTAAGAGTGGGCTTCCTGGTGCTCCCCAGTGCTCTTCATACGTTGTTCATGGATCTTCACAGGCACCATGCTGGGTCTGGGTGAGTAGGCCCCTTGCTGGGCTATATGGAAGTCCAGGGATCCCTGGTGGATAAGACCCTGTGCTTCTTAAAGACCTGGGCCTCGTTTCCCCGAGCCTTCGTAGCGTTAAGATTATTGTTAGAACTATCTTGTGATGTATCTTTAGTAGCCGAGGCCATTTTACAGAGCCTTCGTCGGGCCTACGTTTCACATTAAATGTGGGCTATTAGTCGCGTTTGCTTATGACGCAAGCCGCATCCATTTCCGCACCAGGGAACTGGACAGCTCCCCCAACGGGATCATGTGCAATACCGAACATGCCCCAAACAACGATGTTTGCTGTCGCTGTTACAGGTTCACACTACGTGCTTGTTTGGGAAACACTCTTTCAGAATTCATGTCTCAATTCATAACATACCAAAATTTAAATCTTTTGGAGCATAGGCCTATTTATCTCTGGAATAACACATCACGTTGTAAGCAAGCTTGTTACAGTGCCTCCTTAAGACATGATTGACATCAGGAAAAGATAGGTAGATGGGTAGGCTATCGGCTGATCGTTGGTGATTGATGTAAATCTCCTGTTGGAGTTAGCTAGCTCGATTATTATTAAATGTTTATGTTTTGTGATTTATGTTCAATACTCTTAAAGTAACTTAGAAGATTATGAATGTTATATTACTAACTCAAGATATATGGCTGGCTCGTGGCTTGTGTGGATATTTTAATAAATGGTGGTTAGCTTGAGTCGAGGCTACCTGTGTTGCTGCTGGTCGGAGCAAGGGCCGTTGATGCAGCCGCTCCTCTCTGTCTTTCTGCCTCTATTTGCTGCATGTCAACCAACAATACCGAATATTGATGATGATGTAAATCAAGTGTTGTGGCAGTACTGTTGATATTTTGATTTAGGTAGCTACACACACTCAACCAATGGGTGCATCTCAAGCAATGCTTGTTTGGTTACCGGGTGTGCGCATTCTCCATACAGGGCAGACCAATGGACAGGTTAGGGTAGGGTAGGGTGGCGAACTTGACAGTGTCATGACAACTTTGTGGAAGTGGGTTCAGAACAACAATAACAAAATGTATACAAAAATATACAGTGCCTTCAGAAAGTATTCATACCCTATGACTTATCCCACATTTTTTGTTACAGCCTGAATTCAAAATCTATTAAACATATATATTTATTTTTTATCTCCATCTTTCCCAGTAAAGCAATGAAAACAAGTGAGCATCCCAGAAGAAAAGTGCTCAAAATAGCCCATGTTAACATACAGTTAATTCGGAAAGTATTCAGACCCCTTGACTTTTTTACGTTACAGCCTTATTCTAAAATGTATTAAATAGTTTTTTCCCCCTCATCAATCTACTCACAGTGCCCCATAATTACAAAGCAAAAACAGGTTTTTAGACATTTTTGCAAGAAAAAAATGGAAATATCACGTTTTTATAAGTATTCCGACCTTTTACTCAGTACTTTGTTGAAGCACCTTTGGCAGTATTTCAGCCTTGAGTCTTCTTGGGTATGACGCAACAAGCTTAGCACATCTGTGTTTGGGGAGTTTCTCCGATTTATTCTCTGCAGATCCTCTCAAGCTCTGTCAGGTTTGATGGGTAGCATCGCTGCACAGCTATTTTCAGGTCTCTCCAGAGATTGGGTTCAAGTCTGGGCACTGGCTGGGCCACTTAAAGACGTTCAGAGACTTGTCCCGAAGCCACTCTGGCATTGTCTTGGCTGCGTGCTTAGTGTTGTTGTCCTGTTGGAAGGTGAATCTTCGCCCCATTCTGAGGTCCTGAGCACTCTGGTTTTCATCAGGGATCTCTCTGTCCTTTGCCTCGTTCATCTTTCTTTTGGTCCTGACTAGTCTCCCAGTCCTTGCCGCTGAAAAACATCCTCACAGCATGATGCTGCCACAACCATGCTTCACCATAGGGATGGTGCCAGGTTTCCTCCAGACGTGACGCTTGGTATTTAGGCCAAAGAGTTCAATCTTGGATTCATCAGACTAGAGAATCTTGTTTCACATGGTCTGAGTCCTTTAGGTGCCTTTTGGCAAACTCCAAGCGGGCTGTCATGTGCCTTTTACTGATGAGTTGCTTCTGTCTGGCCATTCTACCAAAAAGGCATGATTGGTGGAGTGCTGCAGAGATGGTTGTCCTTCTGGAAGGTTGTCCCATCTCCACAGAGTTGGTAACAGGATGATTGGTTAGCTATTTGAGCCAGTAAATGGGGCTTTACTATTCTTAGCTAACATAATTAAATTGAAAATATGGCAAATAAATTGAAAATATGGCAAATACGAGAGGCAATATCGTCCGCTATTACCCTAAGTAGTTGTCAGACTTGGATGGAAAATACTTTCATCATTCTTATAGGGATGGACATTCATCAAGCACAATAGTTACACAAATGACTGATTGGCTGAGAGAAATTGATGATAAAAAGATGGGGGGGGGGGCGCTGTGTTAGATTTCAGTGCGGCTTTTGACATTATCGATCATAGTCTACTGCTGGAAAAATGTATGTGTTATGACTTTACACCTGCTATATTGTGGATAAAGAGTTACCTATCTAACAGATCACAGAGGGTGTACTTTAATGGAAGCCTCTCTAACATAATCCAAGTAGATTCAGGAATTCCCCAGGGAAGCTGTCTAGGCCCCTTTTCTTTTTTCAGTCTTTACTAAAGACATGCCACTGGTTTTGAGTAAAGCCAGTGTGTCTATGTATGTGGATGACTAAACACTATACATGTCAGCTACTACAGCGACTGAAATGACTACAAAACCTAACGAAGAGCTGCAGTTCGTTTCAGAGTGGGTGGCAAGGAATAAGTTAGTCCTAAATATTCCTAAAACTAAAAGCATTGTATTTGGGACAAATCATTCACTCAACCCTAAACCTCAACTAAATCATGTAATAAATCATGTGGAAATTGAGCAAGTTGAGGTGACTGCTTGGAGTAACCCTGTGTTGTAAACTGTCATGGTCAAACATATTGATACAACAGTAGCTAAGATGGGAAGAAGTCTGTCCATAATAATGCGCTGCTCAACTTTTAATAGCACTATCAACAAGGCAGTTCCTTCAGGCCCTAATTTTATCACTCCTGGACTGTTCAGTTGTGTGGTCAGGTGCCACAAAAAGAGACTTGCAATTGGCTCAGGACAGCATGGCTGGCCCTTGGATGTACACAGAGAGCTAACATTAAAAATATGCGTGTCAATCTCTCCTGGCTGAAAGTGGAGGAGAGATTGACTTCATCACTTATTGTATTTATGAGAGGTATTGACATGTAGAATGCACCGAGGTGTCTGTTTGAACTACTGGCACACAGCTAGGACACCCATGCATACTCCACAAGACATGCCACAAGAGGTCTGTTCGCAGTCCCCAAGTCCAGAACAGACTGGGAGGCGCACAGTGCTACATAGAGCCATGACTACAGGGAACTCTATTCCACATCAAGTAACTGACGCAAGCAGTAAAAAATTATTTAATAAACAAAAGAGAGAAAAATACACCTTATGGAACACCGGGAACTGTGAAGAAACACAAACATAGACACATGCATACACACATATAATAACACAAGCACTATACACACACGCACACATGGATTTTGTATTGTAGATATGGGACTCACCACCTGGATTCGGTCTTATGTAGCAACATTTGAATTTCTGTTTTTTACATTGGATTAAAGTAGAGACTCAGCTACAAAATGGTATATCATACACTGCATTTGAGGAAACAATGGGAAAGTAATTGTAAGTTGATGAACTTGTAAACTCACTTTTTAGAAAACCATATTTAAATGTTTTTTAAACTATTGGCAAGCCCTTCTTTGTCTACAGCCATTCAGCATTGTTCACACCCTCTTCAGCCTTGGCCCCACCCATCTCTTTAAAACTTCTTATGGCTGGGGGGCAGTATTGAGTAGCTTGGATGAATAAGGTACCCAAAGTAAATGGCCTGCTCCTCAGTGTCAGTTGATGTCTGTGAGTATAACATAACTCATATGGCAGGCAAAAACCTGAGGAGAAATCAAAACAGAAAGTGAGAAATCTGAGGCTGGTATGTACTCAACACAGTTCCCATTGAAATCTGCTTGAGATATTAATGATGTTGCACTTCCTATGGCTTCCACTAGATGTCACCCGTCTATAGAAATTTGAATGAGGCTTCTACTGTGTTGTGGGACTGAATGAATCAGGTGTCTGGCAGTCAGCCATTTTCTGGTCACGCGCATTGCACGTGATAGCGACCTACGTTCCATGGCTCCTGAAAACACAGAGGAATACTCCGGTTGGAACTTTATTGAAGATTAATGTTAAAAACATCCTAATGATTGATTCTGTACTTAGTTTGAAATGTTTCTTTGACCTGTAATATAACTTTTAAAAGTTTTTGTCCGACGTAACGCTGACCTGAACGAGCGTTTGGATATGTATACCAAACGCCCTAACAAAAGTAGCTAATTGGACATAAATAACGGACATTATCGAACAAATCAAGCATTTATTGTGGACCTGGGATTCCATGGAGTGCATTCTGATGAAGATCATCAAAGGTAGGGGAATATTTAGCATGTAATTTATGATTTATGTTGACTACAACATGGCGGCTATTTTGACTTGATTGTTCTGAGCCCAGTCTCAGATTATTGCATGTTTGCTTTTTCAGTAAAGTTTTTTTGAAATCTGACACAGTGGTTGCATTAAGGACAGGTAATTCCATGTGTATAACTTGTATTATCATCTACATTTATGATGAGTATTTCTGTTGAATCAATGTAGCTATGTAAAATCACTGGATGTTTTTGGAACTAGTGACTGTAACGTGCCAATGTAAACTCAGATTTTTTGATATAAATATTAACTTACATTAACATGTATTGTGTAACATCAAGTCCTATGAGTGTCATCTGATGAAGATCATGATTAATTTTATCTCTTTGTGGTTTATGTGACTCCTCTCTTTGGCAGGAAAAATGGCTGTTTTATTGTGACTAGGTGCTGACCTAACATAATCGTTTGTGGTGCTTTCGCCGTAAATCCTATTTGAAATCTGACACTGTGGTGGGATTAACAACAAGAATACCTTTAAAACGGTATGAGATACATGTATGTTTGAGGAATTTTAATTATGAGATTTCTGTTGTTTTGAATTTGGCGCCCTTCACTTTCAGTGGCTGTTGTCATATCATCCCGGTAACGGGATTGCAGCCCAAAGAGTATTATTAAGGGTTGATCCAACCATTCTATACGACCTTGCTAGCTACTTCCAGACATCTAAGAGAGAGAGAGATCAGCTCGCTGAACATTACTCGCCCTATCTCTCTGTGGTTTTGCGTTCAGAGCGCACACTGGACGCTCTGGCCAATAAGTAGGGTTGTTCCGAAAGCTCTGACCTCACAACTACAGTCAAGCACCCAAGCTAACTGGCTAACTTTGGCTAGCTGCTTCCAGACACATAATGAGAGAACACCCCACTCTGACCATTTTACTCGTTATCCTGAGCGTTGGTGACTGTAACTGTTGCCGATGTTTACTGACACTGGACATATTCAACAGGTGTTGAGCTTTCAAAAATGCATTAGTTATTCTGCGCTCTGGCACACTAAGACGAGAACACAATAAGACGAGAAATGTAGCTAGATGGCTTGCTAGGTAAACAATGAATCCTAACGCATGATGTAATGTTAGTTAGCGAGCCAGCCAGCTAACTTGAAAATAAAATACTGTGTAAAAATTAGAGTGGAGTCTTTTAAGACATGTAGTTAGCTAGCTAAACAATGGACCATAATCACAACTCATGATGTTACTACCGTGCATGAATCTGTAGGTAGCTAACCAACCAGGTTCTATGGCTATAACTAGTCAAGGAAATGTGTTTGAGATACGAAGAATAAGATCATGCACATAACTTTAGCTAGCGACCCAGCCTACTAACGTTAGCTAGCTAACAGTACATTTGAAATGAAACCCCTTTCTGTCAAAAAATCTGAAAATCTTACCAGTATACATCATGGTTGGACATGTCTCCTGTCTGATGCCATGCATGGTTGCCTTAGTTTGAAGATGTAATCCAGACTAGTGTTTTCTCCATCTCCTTAGCTATCATACTCGAATTCCACTGATTTCAAAACTCGGTTCTAGCGAGCCAGCCAGCTAACGTTAGCTAGCTAACAGTACACTAACTTGTCATTAGGTTTATGCAGTTTAACTACGCAATACATTTTTTTTAAAAGCTGCGATTGACACGATCACCTAAACATACTGACCAGCTTCAATAGACAGATGCGTGCTATATGGTAGATCAATCCAAACTCATCTCTCTGCATGTCCAGCCCACTCATTATCTCAGCCAATCATGGCTAGCGAGAAGGTTGCGGCATTAAGGCACATGAAAGTTCACATGTTCGAGAAGGCATTTCTGCCCAAAAAAAAGCATTTTGAGCAAAAACATTTTTTCCATTCAAACAGCTCTCCTGTGAAGTCGTGACTTGCGACATATGCCTAGTTTCCTGAATTGGATCACATATGTGGTAGTGGCAAAGTAGGTGCCTGAGGGCACACTGTGTTGTGAAAGTGTTCTGTTTTAAAATGTATATAACTGCCATAATTTTGCTGGACCCCAGGAAGAGTAGCTACTGCCTTGGCAGCAGCAAAATGGGGATACATAATAAATACAAATATAATTACACTGCACCATAATTACAAAGTTTTTTATTTTTATTATTATATAAGTTCCTAATTTACAAAGGTATTCACATCCCTGAGTCAATACATGTTAGAATCACCTTTGGCACCACTTTGGTGGATCGATTATTGCTAGACAGCCATTTTCAAGTCTTGCCATAGATTTTCAAGCAAATTTAAGTTAAAACGGTACTAGGCCACACAGGAACATTCAATGTCGTCTAAGGTAAGCAACTCCAGTGTGTATTTGGCCTTGTGTTTTTGGTTGTTGTTTTTTATATTTTTTAGTTAACCTTTTATTTAACTAGGCAAGTCAGTTAAGAACAAATTCTTATTTACTATGACGGTCTACCCCGGCCAAACCCTAACCCAGACGGCGCTGGGCCAATTGTGTGCCACACTATGGGACCAATCACGGCCGGTTGTGTGAGAGCCTGGAATTGAACCAGGTTCTGTGGTGATGCCTCTAACACTGAGATGCAGTGCCTTACACGGAACCCAAACCGGCTGCGCGCGTGCGCCATCGTGCATACATTTATTTTGTCACCCTACACCAAACGCGATCACGACACGCGGGTTAAAATATCAAAACAAACTCTGAACCAATGACATTATTTTGGGAACAGGTCAAAAAGCATTAAAAATGAATGGCAATTTGGCTAGTTAGCTTGCCCTTGCTGGCTAATTTGTCCTATTTAGCTAGCTTGCTGTTGCTAGCTAATTTAGCCTGGGATATAAACATTAGGTTGTTATTTTACCTTAAATGCACAAGGTCCTCTACTCCGACAATTAATCCACACATAAAAACGGTCAACCGAATAGTTTCTGGTCAACCGAATAGTTTCTGGCCTTTTCATCGTTTAACTTCTATGGTGATTGGCATCTACGTTTTTATAGTATTACCACGACAACCGGCAACAGTTTGTCTTTCAATCACCCACGTGGGTATAACCAATGAGGAGATGGCATGTGGGTACCGGCTTCTATAAACCAATGAGGAGATGGGAGAGGCAGGACTTGCAGCGCGATCTGTAATAGGAATGACTTCTATTTTAGCCCTTGAAAATGCAGACGCTCGTTGACGCGCAATAATTGATTAACATAGATTCCTACATTTATTTTGCAACGTTCGCGCACACAACGCGAGCGGGGTAGTCAGTGTATTAGACCGCTGCGCCGCTCTGGAGTCCTGCTGAAAGAGGAATTTGTCTATTCTGTCTCTTTTTAACCATAAACTCCCTAGTCCTTACTAGGGCTGTGGCAGTCACAACATTTTGTCAAGCGAGTAACTGTCGGCCTCACGGTAATTAACATAAACACATTTAGCTACACACAGCCTACAAGCCACTGATGCAGCAGACCTTTGGAACATCTACATTTTAAAAAGAAATAAATCCATGTAATATAGCCTACACCTTCACAATAAAGCCATTATTTTAGACAGGTCTAAAGAAACATGATATGAACATTTTTATATTTCAGAATAACAGAATAGCATACTCGGAGTGGTCCTTATGTTAGGTCCTGATCTGACTATGCCATATGGCTGTGGGCTACACTAGTTCATTTAGCAGACAGGATTTGGTTAGAATTCTGTGGCATTATTTTATATTATTTTATAGTATGAAGAACATAATTGAACAAAGCTGAATAAAATAGAAAATATATTTTCTCCAAATGATTTAATGCAGTGCACACATGCAACTATTCTGTGTTGAGCGGTTAACAAAGAAATAGGTATTCCTACAGATGAAGTCAGAAGTTACATACACTCAGGTTGTAGTCATTAAAACTTGTTTTTCAACCACTCCACATATTTCTTGTTAACAAACTATAGTTTTGACAAGTCGGGTAGGACATCTACGTAGTGCATGACACAAGTATTTTTTCCAACAATTATTTACAGACAGATTATTTCACTTATAATTCACTGCATCACAATTGCAGTGGGTCAGAAGTTTACATACACTAAGTTGACTGTGCCTTTAAACAGATTGGAAATTTCAAGAAAATAATGCCATGGCTTTAGAAGCTTCTGATAGGCTAATTGACATTATTTGAGTCAATTGGAGGTGTACCTGTGGATGTATTTCAAGGCCTACCTTCCAACTCAGTACCTCTTTGCTTGACATCATGGGAAAATCAAAAGAAATGAGCCAAGACCTCAGAAAAAAACTTGTAGACCCCCACAAGTCTGGTTCATCCTTGGGAGCAATCTCCAAATGCCTGAAGGTACCACGTTCATCTGTATAAACAATAGTACGCAAGTATAAACACCATGGGACCACGCTGCTGTCATACCGCTCAGGAAGGAGACGAGCTCTGTCTCCTAGAGATGAACATACATTGGTGCGAAAAGTGCAAATCAATCCCAGAACAAC
The DNA here is from genome assembly GCF_013265735.2 of Oncorhynchus mykiss. NCBI lineage: Eukaryota > Metazoa > Chordata > Actinopteri > Salmoniformes > Salmonidae > Oncorhynchus > Oncorhynchus mykiss. The sequence continues at coordinate 18,195,167 of NC_048568.1, read as the reverse complement.
AGCAAAGGACCTTGTGAAGATGCTGGAGGAAACCGGTACAAAAGTATCTATATCCACAGTAAAACGAGTCCTATATCGACGTAACCTGAAAGGCTGCTCAGCAAGGAAGAAGCCACAGCTCCAAAACCTCCCAAAAAATCCAGACTATGGTTTACAGTTGCACATGGGGACAAAGATTGTACTTTTTGGAGAAATGTCCTCTCGTCTGATGAAACAAAAATATAACTTTTTGGCCATAATGACCATCGTAATGTTTGGAGTAAAAAGAGGAGGCTTGCAAGGCGAGGAACACCATCCCAACCGTGAAGCACGGGGGTGAGCGCATCATGTTGTGGGGGTGCTTTGCTGCAGGAGGGACTGGTGCACTTCACAAAATATATGGCATCATCAGACAGGAAAATTACGTGGATATATTGAAGCAACATCTCAAGACATCAGTCAGGAAGTTAGGGCTTGGTTGCAAATGGGTCTTCCAAATGGACAATGACCCCAAGCATACTTCCAAAGTTGTGGCAAAAGTCAAGGTATTGGAGTGGCCGTCACAAAGCCCTGACCTCAAGCCTATAGAACATTTGTGGGCAGAACTGAAAAAGCGTGTGCGGGTAAGGAGACCTAGAAACCTGACACATTTACACCAGCTCTGTCAGGAGGAATGGGCCAAACAATTTAAAGGCAATGCTATCAAATACTAATTGAGTGTATGTAAACTTCTGACCCACTGGGAATGTGATGAAAGAAATAAAAGCTGAAATATATCATTCTCTCTACTATTATTCTGACATTTCACATTCTTAAAATAAAGTGGTGATCCTAACAGGGAATGGAATTTTTACTAGGATTAAATGTCAGGAATTGTGAAAAACTGAGTTTAAATGTAGTTGGCTAAGGTGTATGTAAACTTCTGACTTCAAATGTATATGCTTATTTTAGTTATTCATTTAACTTTAGTTCTACAAACTTTGGGCTATGTGTTTTGATTTTTAATACGTTTTAAGGCTGCATGATGTGACACTAATGATGATTTGAAAAAAGTGTCTTGAAAGGCATGAGCTTTGTTTTTTTGCGCAGGCTGTACATACACACTTTGTCAGTCTTCTCATTCACAATTTGACAAGAACTTGATAATGCCTTGAATTTCCCGTCGGCATCCCCATTGTGTGGCCTTTTGCAGCCAGTGGCTGTTGTTCCTTTCTCCCTGAGTACTGCTGCTCTGAAGCAACTCTCTATCTCACATGGCTCTCCATCACGTGATTGGGTCATTCCCACAGGCTACAAGTGAAGACTGACACTTCAGGGATGTAACTGCGTGCATCCTTATCCAATTCTGAGGTGTGTATTGAAGATATTGGAAGAACTGTCCACATTTACTTTTCGTCAGCCAACAAGATGAGTAGGCCTAACGAACAGCAAAAGCACTAGCCTATGTCAATTTACTATCCCCATAGTACAAAAATTGACCTATTCTGTGCAGGAAATAAATATTATGGGACAGTTGTGGGTTGCGATAGATCCCAAATTAATAGAATCACTAGCATTTTACACAATGTGGCTGATGCAACAGATCAGAACGTTTAGCTTAAAATGTTGATAAATTATTAGACTATTTCTTCACGTAAGCGCAGCAATGCGCACACGGCGGTAGGCATTAAGCGTGATTGTTCCATTAGCGGGAAAACATTATCTTCCCCAAACTTGAAACTCACGCACTGCTTATGTTTGCCAGTTAGACCCTACACCCATTGTAAAGCAGATGAATGTGCTTCATTTTTTAGTTGTGATACAAACCTTATCAAAACAGATCGGCCTATGGGCTAGGCTACTTGAGGTGTGCGACTATGATTCGAATAAGTCGCAAAAAAAAGGCATTATTTCTTGCCTTATGCTGGGCATCATTCACAAGTGGTAATATATAATTCACAAGTGATAAGCTAATATTGTCACTCATCAGACTATTCTTGATGTAATATTGTCTTTACATATACTAAATAATATGTGACATCTTTTGATTTAGATTGGACCATTTTCGTGCACCTGTCTCGAAAAGAGGAGCAGAGGAAAAAATACACTTCATCTATGAACTTAAATAGCTTTTCCCCGTGGTTTATTTTCATGCCAGCCATGTAGGCTGTACTCCTGTTGTCAAGTTAAGTAATGTGCTTAATATTAGGAAAGTTGAGAAATAAATATAGTAGTCCTAGCCTACAGAAAGCTGATGAGATCCTCCTTTTTTTAATAGAGGCCATCACTCTGTTTTGTCTTGCAATTGCATAGCCTATAGAAGTGTTGCTCATGGGCTCTCATGAAGTGTTTGATTAGATTTCTGATGACATTTGCATTGATGTCAGAGTGATTAGAGGGACAACAGAGTGCTGAGTACCAGGCAGTTAGCACATTTGGTAGGCTACTAATGACCATCGGCAGCATTCGAGCTTGGAAAAGCCTAATTACCGTGACTAAACGGTCACGTGGAATTTGACTGCCTTCATGACTCGTGACCGTCAGTGTGGCGGTAACACGATCACGGCAACAGCCCTTGCCAATGACAAGTATACCCATCACTTGATGCAGCCACCAACATGTTTGAAAATAAGACGAGCGGTACTCAGTGATGTTCTGTTGGATTGCTCAAAACATATGTTTGTATTCCGGACATAAAGTACATTTCTTTGACACATTTTTTGCAGTTTGACTTTAGTGCCTTATTGCAAACGGGATGCATGTTTAGGATATTTTTGATTCTGTACAGGCTACCTTCTTTTCATGTAGGTTCTTATTATGACATCTCAATTTAATCCATTTTGAAATTCAGGCTGCAACACAACAAAATGTGGAAAGTCAAGGGGTGTGATTTATTTCTGAAGGCACTGTATACCACCACACAAAAGGGCACTTGGCGAGTGGGGGGGCAAAGGGGCAGGTGCTCGGGCTACAAGGGAGTCGGGGCGCTTAATGGTCAAAGGACATGCAGGCAGCCATTTAATTTCCTTAATACAGATTCTCAATGTATTTTACTTTATATACTCCCTGCAGTAAGACTGACATTTTGAATTCCTTAGTTCGGTTTTGAATACTCCTGCAGGTATTACACCAGTATTCAATGATTATAATTTTTATATAAACATACTTTTAATATAAACTGTACTTCATTATTTGTTTTAACTGTTAAGTGTGGTTTTCTGCCCACGCACACAGTCACACTGTAAATACCATTCAATAGTGTTCAATATAGGAGAGAGCAGCAAGTATTGTTACCTGTTGAGAAACTGTGTTTTAGTTTTCCTGGCATGACCTTTGCAAATGTCACAATTTGAGGTTTTATGGATTTCAGCAGAGAAAAGACAGAAAACATTCCTAAAATGGGAGTGTGAAAGTGTCTGAAGTTTATTGATGTCAAGTGATTATATGTTATTATGAAGTGAAAATATGCATGAGTCTCTCTTAAATCCACCAGCGATGCTACAGTACGTATATTTTCTTGGAATGAGAGGCATGGCAGCTAACAGCAATGAAGTCATTTTTCCATTGGCTGATAACTCCACTGTACTTGGCCACTTAGGGACACTTTTTTGGGCTTCAGAAGTTCTTAGTTTGATTTTCCATTCCCCACCCCCTCTCTCCCAGCATGCAACTGTAATGTATGGAATGCCGTTTTAACATACACTGAGTGTACAAAACATTAAGGGCACCTTCCTAATATTGTGTTTCACCCCCCCTTTGCCCTCAGAACAGCCTCAATTTGTCGGGGCATGGACTCTACAAGGTGTCAAAATAATTCCAGAGGGAATACTGGCCCATGTTGATTCCAATGCTTTCCACAGCTGTGTAAAGTAGGCTGGATGTCCTTTAGGTGGTGGACCATTCTTGACAAACTATTGAGCTTAAAAAACCCAGCAGTGTTGCAGTTCTTGACACAAACCGGTGCGCCTGGCACCTACTATCATACACAGTTCAAAGGCACTTCAATCTTTTGTCTTGCCCATTCACCAATCCACATACACAATCCACGTCTCAATTGTCTCGAGGCTTAAAAATCCTTATTTAACCTGTCTACTCCCCTTCACCTACACTGACTGAAGTGGATTTAACAAATGACATCAATAAGGGATCATAGGTTTCACCTGGATCCACTTGGTCAGTCTGTCATGGAAAGAGCAGGTGTTCATAATGTTTTGCACACTCAGTGTATCGTCATATAATTTCTGATCATACTGTAAGCAGGCTTTGGCCGAACAACACTCTTAAAGGCCCAGTGCATTTAAAAACTGAATTTTCTTGTGTTGTCTATACACTACCGTTCAAAAATTTGGTCACTTAGAAATGTCCTTGTTTTTGAAAGAAAAGCATATTTTTTGTCTGTTAAAATAACATCACATTGATCGGAAATACAGTGTTGACATTGTTAATGTTGTAAATGACTATTTGTAGCTGGAAACGTCTGATTGTTAATGGAATATCTACATAGGCATACATAGGCCCATCACTCCTGGGTTCCAATGGCACGTTGTTAGCTAATCGAAGTTTATCATTTTAAAAGGCTAATTGGTCATTAGAAAACCCTTTTGCAATTATGTTAACACAGCTGAAAACTGTTCTCATTAAATAAGCAATAAAAATGTCCTTCTTTAGACTAGTTGAGTTTCTGGAGGATCAGCATTTATGAGCTTGATTACAGGCTCAAAATGGCCGGAAACAAAGCACTTTCTTCTGAAACTCGTTAGTCTATTCTTGTTCTGAGAAATGAAGGCTATTCCATGTGAGAAATTGCCAAGAAACTGAATATCTCGAACAACGCTGTGTACTACTCCCTTCACAGAACAGCGCAAACTGGCCCTAACCAGAATAGAAAGAGGAGTGCGAGGCCCCGGTGCACAACTGAGCAAGAGGACAAGTACACTAGTGTCTCTAGTTTGTGAAACAGACCCCTCACAAGTCCTCCACTGGCAGTTTCATTAAATTGTACCCGCAAAACACCGGTCTCAACATCAACAGTGAAGAGGCGACTCTGGGATTTGCCTTCTAGGCAAAGTTCCTCTGTCCAGTGTTTTTTTTATTTTTTATTTTAATTTTATTTTTTTTTACCCCTTTTTCTCCCCAATTTCGTGATATCCAATTGTTGTAGTAGCTACTATCTTGTCTCATTGCTACAACCCCCGTACGAATGCTGAATGTCATGCGTCCTCCGATACCCAACCAGCCGTACTGCTTCTTAACACAGCGCGCATCCAACCCGGAAGCCAGCCGCACCAATGTGTCGGAGGCTACACCGTGAACCTGGCAACCTTGGCTAGCACGCACTGCGCCCGGCCCGCCACAGGAGTCGCTGGTGCGCGATGAGACAAGGAGATCCCTACCGACCAATTCCTCCCTAACCCGGACGACGCTAGGCCAATTGTGCGTCGCCCCACGGACCTCCCGGTCACGACAGAGCCTGGGCGCGAACCCAGGGACTCGGGAACCCAGGACGCCTTGTCCAGTGTTATTTTGCCCATCTTAATCTTTAGTTTTTATTGGCCAGTCTGAGATATGGCTTATTCTTTGCTACTCTGCCTAGAAAGCCAGCATCCGGAGTCGCCTCTTCACTGTTGATGTTGAGACTGGAGTTTTGCTGCTACTGTTTAATGAAGCTGCCAGTTGAGGACTTGTGAGGCGTCTGTTTCTCAAATTAGACACGCTAATGTACTTGTCTCTTGCTCAGTTGTGCACCAGGGCCTCCCATTCTATTCTGGTTAGAGCCAGTTAGCGCTGTTCTGTGAAGGAAGTAGTTCTTCCTTTCGAATAAGCTATTTTTGTATGTTTTTGACCATTTTAATTGAAAACAAAAGGTACTTGTTACTCAGAAATTATTTTATATTGAGATAAAAACGGCTGCATTGGACTTTTAATAGACCAATCACCACAGACGATTGGGCAGCGAGTTCACCATGGCCCTTTAGTCCATTTCTCTTTATATGTCTGAGTTTCTTTGTTGTGACATTGTTTATTTGGACAGTTTGTCCAGCTGCGTTAGCCCCCAGCACTACGTGTAGTTCTGACAGGCCTGGAGCGCGGCCTCCACGGCGTCGTGGTGCGGACATTTCTGGCAGCCGGGTAAACCCTTTCTGACTCGTTTTCCAGTGTGAGGTCAGCTCTTTGAACCATTACTGTGTCACAGACCTCAAGTTGACGGCATCTGGACAATGCACGGTCACGTACTGCAGGTATTAGTTCGTGGAGAAATGACAGGGGGTAGGCCTACTATCAAATTGAACTTTATTTGTCACGTGACGAATACAACGTGTAGACCTTCCTGTGAAATGCTTCCTTTCAAGCCCATAACCAACAGTGCAGTTCAAGAGGGAGTTACTTTTTATTTTGTAAATATTTGCTTAACACAATAAAATAACAATAACGAGGCTATATACAGGGGGTACCGGTACCGAGTCAATGTGCGGGGGTACAGGTTAGTTAAGGTAATTTGTACATGTAGGTAGGGGTGAAGTGACTAAGCATAGATAATAAACTGCGAGTAGCAGCAGTGTACAAAACAAATTATTAATTGTTCAGCAGTCTTATGGCTTGGGGGTAGGAGCTGTTAAGGAGCCTTTTGGTCTTAGACTTTGGTCTTAGACTTGGCGCTCCAGTACCGCTTGCTGTGCGTTAGCAGAAAAAAACTGACTTGGGTGACTGGAGTCTTTCACCATTTTTTGGGTTTTCCTCTTACACCGCCTAGTATATAGGTCCTGGATGGCAGGAAGCTTGGCCCCAGTGATGTACTGGGCTGTACGCACTACCCTCTGACTGGGTTACAAAGACTGAGATCCCCCTTCATACTGTCTCTGTGGCCCAGCCTCTCTTTATGGGTCTGCTGAGAGAAAATGCTGGGTGAAAGACATTATTACATAGCACTGAGGCCCTTAATAGGATTTGCAGGTGAGGGGTTTTGAGGAGGCACCTCTCTTGGATCTAAGGCACTGGATAAGCTCTTAACCAGGTACAGTAGACCAGCAGGGCCCAGATATTTTTTGGGGGGGAATGAGAGTTTCTCTGCTGTACCTATTTATGGTTTCCTGTGAGAGGTGTGGGGCAGTGACCCGTCTCTCAGCAGGCTCCATAAAACCCCAACCCCTCAGCTCACTGGGGAGAACAGGGTTTGTTTAGGCGGAAACACCCTCAAAGTTAAACAAACCATTGGGTTTTCCCTCAGGGTGGTTTTCTTACATTGGTTGAAAAGATTTATGTTAACATACAGGTCTGTTGTTGAACTCATACTCTGTTGTCTACACCAGGATAACAAAAAGACCCACTTCTGTGAAAAGTCTTGTATGAAGTGTGAATAAAAGTGGCATTCCCATGGTCTCCCTGCTTAAATTTGCTACGGGTCAAGCACCAATACATTACACCAGACTGGGGAATTGGAAGCATTGTCAGACCATTCTATCAAGACGTCGATTCAGCAGAGAAACACCAGAGCATCCCTGTGGCCCCAAGCAGGATGACACAGTCTAACCGAGGAATCAGCCACACCTCAGCCCAATACAATGCACACTCTGTAGCCTGTGACTCAGCCAGCCCTGTTAATCACACACTCACGCATATATATATATATATATACATACACACACACACACACACACACACACACACACACACACACACACACACACACAGAGAGAGAGCGACTCACAGGACTGGGGTTAAAGCGGAATGAAATTATTCAGAAAGAAAGCCTTGTTTCAGCCAGCAACCTCACCCTCCCAATATACAGCATATGTGACTAATGCTCATCCGTTTATGTATCTGTGTGTTTGGCAGGGAAAACAGGCCCAAACCCCCACTGATCCCCCCCAGCAGAAATCAATCAGTGGAGGAGCGCAGAGGTTTTAGCGATTCTCTGCCGCGATCCTCCATGTCCCATTAACAAAGGCGTGACAGAGCGAGCGCTGGCAATCCCTGCTAAGACCCTGTGCCTTTCTCCTCCTCCTTTGCGAGCAGAAAAGCCTGCACCGAATACCATTGTAGGACACACAATGAGAACGTCCCCACTCGTGTCAGGAGACTGAATGCACTATAGTCAGGAAATTCACTGCTTGCGAGGAGGTGACAATGACAGTTTAATTGAGTGAATCTGTGTGTGTGTGTGTGTGTGTGTGTGTGTGTGTGTGCGCAACAACATATTTTCAAGGCAGGTTCAGTTCACTTGTCTACTGGATAATTTGTCCTGCTGCCATGACGTTTGTCTAAATCTGGCTCTACAGCTGCCTGCTGAATTGAAAAGGGAGCTGTGTGTCCTTACCTGCCACTGGGGAGTTAGCCATCTATCTATTTCCCTGTCTGTCTGGCAGTGGGTCTGTCTCTCCAGATGTACTGTATGTCTCTCTTTATCCACATGAAAACCGAGACATCACACACCACTCTTATGTACAACACTCTACCTTGTTATTTCCCGACATGGCCAAGGGTGTCTTACCTTGAAATTCCTCACTAAATTAGATTATTCTGTTTTGCGCTTAGTTTCCTCTGCAAGCACTCATCATCGCTCCGCCTTCACTGTTGTACAAGACCAAAAACAACTTCAGCTATCATTCCGCCTTTGTTTCACATTATCTCGTCTCGTCGTTTGAATTGCTCACTTCATGTGAAATAGTGACAGGCAGTAAACCAGACTTTGGTGAAACTATACGGGACCTACAGTATGGCCTGAGTTGACATACTGTTACTGTATAGGCCTGGGAGAGACAGCCCGCTCTCCATCACTGACACATTAGTCTCACCACAGTCTCTCTGGTTGTGAGACAAGTGACCAGAGACCACTAATTACCTAATTGCACTTTAACAGCTACGAGGCACCGACTCACCAACTCATACAGCGCCAATGTGTTTATGACTCAACTCCTATGAGACTCATGTTAAATTATAATACCCTCGTATAAAAATAACTCCCCCACATGAATGCGCTACGTTTTTATTTTAAGTTCTCCATGCTTAACCGCAACTTGTGTGTCACCAGTGTTTTAGTTTCAGTGCTGTATTGTTTTAGTGCCTCACACTGTTTTAGTGGCTCACACTAACCAGTGCTTTAAATGTGGGCTTTGTCATGGAATCATTACCAAGTGTTCCACTTTGTTGTCCTTAATATCAGGTATTTAAACAGAAAAGTTACCAAGAGCAGATGGTGCAAAAGGAAGCAAGCACACGCTCTACCACACACACACACACACACACACACACACACACACACACACACACACACACACACACACACACACAGAGGGTGGCTGAGGGAGTAGGCTCAGTAGGTGGTAGTGCACAACATTATAACGGAACTCATGGCCTGCTAACCTCTACACACGCCTCTGAGGAATACTGAGGAAAAGCTCCCAAGAGTCTTTGGGAGTCTAGAAAGAAACTAGGTGACAGCAGGGAGCCTCATTATCGTCCAGAACACCATCAGCTGCAATCACACAAAGCCACATGAACCATGAGACTTGTTAAAACAGACTGTTATTGTGTTTCTGATTAAACTCTATGGCTCTTTCTGATCAAACACCCACTGTAAAACACCCACTGTAGTGGTGACCGTCTGTCCTCATTACCTGCGTCTTTGTTGACATCAACCCCATCAAAAAGGTTCAGATACCATTCTTATTATCCAAACGATATGCACCGTATTGCTGTCGGTTTGATTGTCAATTTCTGCCCCAACGGTAATGAAATTCAAACTTTGCGAGTCACTTCTATTTATAAAAAATCTAATAAAAACCTGGCTTGGGTTGACATTGGAGTGTTGACCCAGGCTCAGAAGGCGCCGATGGATTTGGTGAGAAAGCCGTAAATAAGAGAGAGGGGGGAAAGCATAAGCCTTAAGAAGCCCTCATCTGTCATTTTGGGTTTGTGCTGGCCAGATGATAGGATTACTCTGTGAACATGGCTGCCAAACAACTCTTCCTCTTTTGTGTTTGGAAAACAAACACATTTGCCCTGGAAGTCGGGAGCATTGGGACCCCCTGTCGCCAGCCGTCTTAGCCCAGCAGTGCCGGGTGGGCTTGCGGTTGACTTGGCTAAGCACATCTCCATCCTGCATCTGACACTTCAGCTACTCTTCTTCATGTCAGCGTGAGGACTCTTCCAGTACCACCCATCTAATAGCTACCTCCAGGAGGGCAGTCCCTTCCGAGTCTTCAGCTCATAGGAGACGGGAAGGCTTTGATTTGAGAGACTCTGTGAAAGGGAGTAATTAGGGAGTGTGTGTACATTTTTATGGCACACACACACACACACACACACACACACACACACACACACACACACACACACACACACACACACACACCTACAAGAGAGGCTTAGGGTGCAGTATCAAAATGCTAGTGCTCACTTTCGCAGTTTCAGTTGCAAATTGATCTTGAGAAATACTACATCAAAACACATGAACTACTGGCTGGTTTTAAATTATTGTGGCATCGTGATTAGGCATAGATGAAACACTGCAGATCAGTTAACCGTGTGTCTCCAAGGACTTGATTAATAATGTTGTATTCTCAGACATTCAGTAGGCCTAGCTCAAGGACATGGTTAATGGTCATCACAGAGCAGGCGCTAACAAATGGCTCCATTTCTTTTAATGAGTTATTTAATTTGATAATAGCTGACGATAGAACGATGAATTTTTTCAGCAATAGTCTATTCTACATCGAGGTCATGCTGGTTTTGCTCGAACACATAAAATACTTCCTCTTTACTCTAGAAACAGACGGAAGCTGGAATAATTTGGGTTAGTTTCATCATAAGATCTTAGTTAGCAGTCATCGTCAGTTATTATAAAACTAATTCGCCCTCCCAGCCAATGTAAACCCACTGTAGACCTATTAGTGTGGTTTTTGGATGGCTGCAGCACTCGCTGGATTTTAGCGCTCTCTCTTTCTGTCTCTCTTTCTGTCTCTCTGTGTGTCTCTGTCTCTCTCTCTGTGTCTCTCTCTCTCTCTGTCTCTCTCTGTCTCTGTGTCGATGATGATTTCAACAGGTTTCACTTTAGATACGCCTCCATAAAACATTTCCACAAATGGAGCTCTTGTGACTAGCTCCCTGGAAGACCCCGGCTGTCCCTGGTATCACGGCAGAAGAGCCCTGCTTTGCTTCGCCTCGCCTGGCGTAGCCGTAGATAAATAAATAAAGGGAGAGGTCACAGTACAGGTGTAGAGCTCTGTAAATCACTGCCCTTATTGTCTGCCTGGCTGCTATCTACATCCATTACAGTGTCTGGCAGCGCCCCAGGGGCCCAGAGCTGCTAGCTTGGACTGCATGTACAGATGGAATCTGACTGTGTTTCACCAAGCAGTAAATTACCTTGCTAACATTTGTGTAGGGAAAGGGCCCTCTCTAAATGGTTTGCGCGAGCTGTTAACCTCAGTGATGCATTTGAGTGACGTGGCTATCCCCCTGCCAGAGTGTTCAGGGGCGGGGGTAGAGGGAGACAGAGGACATGCAGGATCACACACCAGGCCGGGGTGGCTTTGAGGGCTAAGTGGGTAGCTCTTACAGGGGGCAACATGCGGAAGTTGTGTCTGTATACAGAGTGGCAAGGTTACAGCTGGTATGTCTCTATGTAACCGAAACACAAAGGAAGATTAGTAAACGTCTCCGTGGAGATACGTCGGTGGTGTAAGTACTTCGGTGGTACAGTATGTGTTGTTTCTGTATCGCGTACTATATACACTCACTTTTTAGAGGGGAAATATTTCCCCTGACTGTCTCAAAGATATGGTTCTGTAGAGCATAGGTTTCTAAGAGCTGTGTAATCTTGTTCTGGCCGTCTTGTACGTCTAATGCAAGTGGAAGTTAGAGAAGCACAAACCTGAACCGAATGTCTGTCTGCATTTACAGGTTTAATGGCGGTGGTTCCTCCTCACCAACTCAGACAGCTGCACTTGAATTAACATGTGGAGAATATGTTATTTCTTTCTCATCCATTTTGTGCAAATGTAGCTGCTTAGAGGGTTTTCAACTCGGCCTGTATCTCAACTGAGCACCCTCTAGTTCTCGCCTGTTTCTGACCAGTCCCCGTTGTATTTTCATTGACCTCAGGGATGCAAGTCACGTGCTTGCTATTTGGCGGTGTTCTCAGTGTATACCACCCTATGATCAAATCCATCTGGGTGCTATCGTTTCCTGTTGTACTTGCAAGATTACCCAATCAAATGAAGAGAAACTGGTGGTTCAACTTCAAGACGAGAGTCATCAGTACATTGAGATGCAGTATTCAACTACATTTAATTAGTCATTCCTCGTGTCTAGAGTCACTCTGCTAGCAGGATATTTGAGGGATTATATTTCCACACCATACCTTAGGTAATACACATGACTGCAGTTTTGTGGGTAATTATTGTAATTTTAGCAGCCTATTCTATGATAATTTCACAGCTTGTTATCCAGGATATCCGGCTTTGCTCCGGAATCGCCGGCTGTGTTGGGTGTCGGAAGGGTCAGACAGTTTTATTTAATGGGCATCTTATTACTTTGTCTTTCCGATGACTGGATTGGGAGATAAAACACTACTGGTTGCCCACATTTGATCCAAAGTACTTTGACGTCATGCATCAAAAGACAAATAATACGGTAAGATGCTTTTCACTTCAAAAATGATTTTTTTTTGTCGGCATTGAAGGTGATGGAAAGAAAATGAGCTGAAAGCGGCCAAGCTTAATTATATCACGTTATTGAAAGGGCTTTCAACCAGAAAGCCCTCCAAAGCAGTGGCTTTTCTGCTTTCATAACTGTCAGAGAGGCAGTGGAGAGATGTTGCTGCCTGCCTGCTAGCCACTCTGTTGGACATTTGAAATACTGGGTTATGAAGAAGGAAGAAACCCTCCTTCAGTTTTGACCGAAACCAGGTGTTCTCTAGTGGCAGTAAATCAATCATACATGGGCATTGTTGTAGTAGCATAGAGTAGACCTGCTGTACACTGCGAAGTGCATATGGAAAGAACATGTTTAACGTGACAATGAAACGCAGTACCTGACCTTTTTAGCTGCCTTGTAGTTACACTAGTACAGACCTGTAGGAATGTGTTCTTATTCAGTGGTGTGCAACCAACCTGCCCAAAGAATCCTGTCACAGTGTTAAATATCTGCTGTCAAATTAATTTCTCATTTCTCAGTCAGATGCGAAATCACAATGCCCCTCTCTCTTTGCAGCATTCCTTTGTGTTTTACCTCACTCTGTCATCATACTGTATCTGATTGCAACCATGCTTTATTAAGAAACTACAAGCTGTCATTTTGCTGTGTTTGTCTCAACTTTTGTGATGGTCTTTGTTGTGTTTCCTTGGTTTACGGAGGCTTCTGTTCTGCTCAAAGCCAGATCCGGGGTGATGTCCCTTTGTTGCTGCGCATAGCTGAAATTCCTTTGGGGAGAAATGGGGTGTAGTTGTGCAGGGGGTGGGGGCGAAAACAGGTGTGCACTGCGCAGGGCCGGCCCGCCCATTAGGTAGGATTAGTCAGCCGCCTAGAGCAGATTGACGAGGGCTGCATTTTCCAAGCAAAACTGACCAAGACGAACCTCCAAATTGAATTGTATGTCACATTTCACTGTTAGGTGTAAACTAACAGTGAAATGCTTACTGACGGGCCCTTCCCAACAATGCAGAGAGACATTTTGAAATAACACAGCTTGAATTTAAAAGTTGAGATGTCTTGCCACTTATGTTTTACAAATGTTCTAAAAAAGAATAGCTGTAATGTCTTGAGTCAACAGGTGTAGTATAGTATTTTGTCTAGATCGTGGACAAAAAATTACAATTAAATCCACTTTAATTCCCCATTTTAACATAACAAAATGTGGAAAAGGTAAAGGGGTGAGAATACTTTCTGAAGGGACTGTATCTTGTCCATGCCCAGCATGCCTCTCCTTGGTGCTGTTGGAGAGACACAGCGCTGCGGCATTCCACCAACGCTCCATCAAAGTCATCTAACAAATCATGTAGCCCAGGGCTTTCCAACCTGTTCCTGGAGAGCTACTGTTCGGTAGGTTTTCGCTCCAATCTAGCGCATCTGATTCTAAAAATTAGCTAATAAAGCAAATCAGGTTAGTTACAACTGGGGTTGGTGTTACAGGAGGGTAGCTCTCAAGGAACAGGGTTGGAGAGCCCTGATTTAGCCTGTACGGTAGAACGAGTATATAGCCTTAGTGGCCTTTTCTGTAGCCTAGGGAAACCGAATTTATGACAATGTCATGTGACATCATTTTTTGACATAATTTGTGTTTCCAATCAAATAGCCTAAATGGCGCCCTATCAAATACATATTTGCCATGTCTATTGGCACGATGCTTAGGGTTTGTGTTTTATGCCAGAGACCAGGGATCGCTTCCCGTTCGCTACTTTGGTGGCAGAATTGGTATGGCGCTGTGAGGCCATCGGAACGCATGGGTGGACGTGTGAAGGGGCTTGAAAGAAAGTTGAAGCATAGGGACTTGCCTTTCGGTTCGGAGGGGGTTGTGCTATATGAGCCACATAAGAATTCTCACCTAGTGGGTTAGCCCTATTGGCGCGAAGCATTCGGTGTTTGCTTTTCACGCCGGAGATCCAAGTTCGCTTCCCGCTCCCTCCGTTCGCTACAATACAAATCTGAATTAAATTATAAATATCTGACCGTTCAAATGTGACCGACCGCCTCGATTTGGTCTTAAATTGTGTTTTTTACATGGATAAAAGTAGAGACTCAGAGCTAGGAAATGGTGTATCATACTCTGCAGTTGAGGAACAATGTGAAAGTAATTCTGCTTTGAAAGTTCACATCCTCTAAAGCATTAGCCCCACCCATCTCTTTAAGGATTCACTTGTGAGGCCATGTTTATTTGTCACATGCACAGAATATAGAAGGTGTAAACTGTACAATGAAGTGGTTACTTGCATAGTAGCAATATCAAAAACAGAAAGTGTCCAGATGCAAATCTTTAATAAATATTTTATCTTTATTAGATGATGCTTACCTGACACACTTGTCTAAATTGATGGGTCATGTGAAGGAAATGCTATAACCTCCCCGCAGCCACGTCTAGCTACGTCACTATGGGTCACTATTGTCTAGACATGTACACATGTTTATGAAATACAATAGTTGGTTGTAATCACCCCCAGACACACATGGCTAATTTGATGGGTGATGTAATCATCTGGTAAAGTGGAGTCTTTGGTTTATACATGTAGCTAGCTAGGAAGCTAGCTAGCTAGATAAACAATGAACCGTCATAATCCCAATTTATACTACAACCAATACAAACATTGTCATAGCTCTAGTATGAATCTGCTGGTAGTTAAAACTAACGAACTAGGTTCAATGTTAGCTAGCTAACATTAGGCTATAACTAGCAATGCAAATGGTTTTCTGCTTTGAATATTACTACACAGATCTTACACGTAACGTTAGCTAGCAAGCCAGCATACTAACGCTTGTTAGCTAACTAACAGTACGCTTTAGCTTGCAATTAAAACGACTTTCTGACTAAATTAGAAACCTATACAGTGAGTGGAAAAAAGTATTTGATCCCCTGCTGATTTGTACTTTACCCACTGACAAAGAAATGATCCGTCTATAATTTTAATGGGAGGTTTATTTGAACAGTGAGAGACAGAATAACAACAAAAAAATCCAGAAAAAACGCATGTCAAAATGTTATAAATTGATTTGCATTTTAATGAGGGAAATAAGTATTTGACCCCTCTGCAAAACATGACTTAGTACTTGGTGGCAATCACAGAGGTCAGACGTTTCTTGTGGTTGGCCACCAGGTTTGCACACATCTCAGGAGGGATTTTGTCCCACTCCTCTTTGCAGATCTTTTCCAAGTCATTAAGGTTTCGAGGCTAACGTTTGGCAACTCGAACCTTCAGCTTCACCTTCAGATTTTCTATGGGATTAAGGTCTGGAGACTGGCTAGGCCACTCCAGGACCTTAATGTGCTTCTTCTTGAGCCACTCCTTTGTTGCCTTGGCCGTGTGTTTTGTGTCATTGTCATGCTGGAATACCCATCCACGACCCATTTTCAATGCCCTGGCTGAGGGAAGGGGGTTCTCACCCAAGATTTGACAGTACATGGCCCCGTCCATCGTCCCTTTGATGCAGTGAAGTTGTCCTGTCCCCTTAGCAGAAAACCCCCCCCAAAGCAAAATGTTTCCACCTCAATGTTTGACAGTGGGGATGGTGTTCTTGGGGTCATAGGCAGCATTCCTCCTCCTCCAAACATGGCGAGTTGAGTTGATGCCCAAGAGAATGATTCAAACTTCAGATGGGCATGTATATGTGCTTTCTTGAGCAGGGGGACCTTGCGGGCGCTGCAGGATTTCAGTCCTTCACGGCGTAGTGTGTTACCAATTGTTTTCTTTGTGACTATGGTCCCAGCTGCCTTGAGATCATTGACAAGATCCTCCCGTGTAGTTCTGGGCTGATTCCTCACCGTTCTCATGATCATTGCAACTCCACGAGGTTGTCACCTTCTCACCAAGCTGCTTGGCAATGGTCTTGTAGCCCATTCCAGCCTGGGGTACGTCTACAATCTTGCCCCTGACATCCTTGGAGAGCTCTTTGGTCTTGGCCATGGTGGAGAGTTTGGAATCTGAATGATTGATTGCTTTTGTGGACAGGTGTCTTTTATACAGGTAACAAGCTGAGATTAGGAGCACTCCCTTTAAGAGTGTGCTCCTAATCTCAGCTCGGTACCTGTATGAAAGACACCTGGGAGCCAGAAATGTTTCTGATTGAGAGGGGGTCAAATACTTATTTCCCTCATTTAAAATGCAAAAATGTATAACATTTTTAACATGCTTTTTTCTGGATTTTTTTGTTGTTCTGTCTCTCACTGTCAAAAAGCTTTTTCAAATAAACCTACCATTAAAATTATAGACCGATAATTTCTTTGTCAGTGGGCAAACGTACAAAATCAGCAGGGGATCAAATACTTTTTTCCCTCACTGTATCTGAAAATGTAGCTAGACTGTTACCCGTATATAGTACATGGATGAGCGCCTCACTGCAGACTGGAACCATTTAACTGGTTTGGCCAGCGTTGTGTCAAGTCACTACTGTTCACACTGACCTTGGCGTATGCAGAAAGTAGCCCATCACTTTTTCCAACTGATTTGTCGATAGTGCCTGCTAAATTCAGGACATCAATGCTGTTGAGAAACATGGCAAAAATGTTGTAGTTCTCGATGGCTAACATGGTGCTGTTTTTGAAAGATATTGCTAGCTCTGGGTCCATGATGCACCTGCACTGTGATAGTGAATAATTTTGCACGCCCAATTTTTCACTTTTTGATTTGTTTAAAAAGTTTGAAATATCCAATAAATGTCGTTCCACTTCATGATTGTGTCCCACTTGTTGTTGATTCTTCACAAAAAAATAGTTTTATATCTTTATGTTTGAAGCCTGAAATGTGGCAAAAGGTCGCAAAGTTCAAGGGGGCCGAATACTTTCGCAAGGCACTGTATGTTGTTGTATTAAGATTTCTCTTTACTGGAACTAAAGGGCCTAGCCCGGAACCATGAAAAACAGCCCCAGACCATTATTCCTTCTCCACCAAACTTTACAGTTGGCACTATGTATTGGGGCAGGTAGCATTCTCCTGGTATCTGGCAAACCCAGATTTGTCCGTTGGAAAAGCGTGATGCCTCACTCCAGAGAATGCGTTTCCCCTGCTCCAGAGTCCATTAGCAGCAAGCGTTACACCACTGTGGTGTACGGATGTGGCTGAAATAACCAAATAAACTAATTTGAAGGGGTGTTCACCTACCTTTGGCCATATAGTGTAGGTATAGTGGTACTCAGTGACGTGTTGGATTTGCCAAAAACGTAGCACTTTTTTGTATTCAAGACATAAAATTAATTTCTTTGACACATTTTCTGCAGTTTTATTTTCGTGCCTTATTGCAAATATGGTCCATGTTTTGGAATATTTTATTCTGTACAGGCTTCCTTCTTTTTGCTCTGTCAATTAGGTTAGTATTTTGGAGGAACTACAATGTTTTTGATCAGCCATTAAACTCTAACTGTTTTAAAGTCACCATTGGCCTCATGGTGAAACCCCTGAGCTGTTTTCTTCTTCTCCGGTAACTGAGTTAGGAAGGACGCCTGGAGCTTTGTAGAATGCACAGAAAAGGTGTGTACAGCAGTAGAACTCTGACTAGAATACAATATATACATATAAAGTGGTAAAACAGTATGTAAACATTCTTAAAGTGACCAGGATTTTATGACTATGTACATAGGGAAGAATAGGTCATCTATAGGTCATCGCCCACCTTTCTGTGACAGTCAGTCTGCCTCTAAAAGCATCTGTCACAGTTGGGACCATCTCAGAGGGCTGCGAAATAGAAGCGCCTGAAGTGACAATATGTCTCAAAACCTACTGTCAGTCCCCTGACACTTCTGTGTTATTTCTGGTCTGCTCTCCAGCGTGCCTTTGTTTGGTTTTCTACAGGTGTCTCAGTCAGGAAACAAGTATTGTGTTCAAAATCACTGATTAGTTAATTATATACATTCTCCTGCTTTATTGACTTGCGTTTACTTTATTTCTTTGGGAATAACAACTGGTTTTATGAATGATACCCCATTCCAGTTTGACTTCATCCATCCATCTATCCATCCACAATGTAAATAGTAGCACATTCAAGCATCTGGTTAATGCTGACAGTGGTTGTGGCTGGTGTCTCTGAACTTCCATTATTAATCTAAATAGAAATCCTCAATCCCTTAGCCCCGCTCCTTTTCACCTTAAAAGGCTGCAAGGTCACAATGGCCACTGGTAATTGAGTACAGAGTAAAGTTCATTAAGCACATTACCCAATATTTTAAGGGTTTTAGGCTGCCGGCTAAGAAACGCATTTCATACATAATTTAACTAATGTTGCTCTATTGATCTATTTTGCTTCGGTGCTTCCACACATGATTTAATTCCTCTTATTTCCACAGCAAATCAGACCTTTTAACGTGCTAGTCAGTGACAACGGGCTCTCGACAACAACAAAAAGTGGGGACACGAGTGAAAAGGTTAACCAAACCCCCTCAGAGAACAGACTATGCTAAGGTAGTGACTAGTGACTGGCAGACAGATACAGGTAGATTAACATTCATACACACAGAGCATCATCTCTTTACTTCTGACAATGTCCTGGAGCACTATTTTACAATGATCAGCAAATTGGGGATAAAACAAAATGACCTGTGGTGATGTGCAGAGCCCCTGGTATTAGGGAAATGGTCCCCTTTCCCCAACCCGAAAAAGTGTGGCACAGCTTGTAGCTTTGTTACCAGGGAACTGCTGTAGTCTGCTGAACGTGAGCTCTCTTGGTCCCATGCAAATGCTCTTAATAAGTGACACAAGTGTGCCAGATCTTATTTGTTAGCCCCTGGGGCACCGGGAGACCCCTACAACTTGCTGAGCTGACACTTCCCACCCGTCGCTGTATCTCGCAGACATCTGGATGTCAGGGGCTTGTGATTGGAGTTTTATTACATTTGAGGGTTTGATTGGTCCTAGACATTTATGCAGCCTCTTGGTGAAAACACAGGGAAGAAAAACAAATATATAGTATTAAACCCGATCTGAGAATAAAATCAGGCCTTTACGTGCTTTGAAAGAGGAACTCGATTTGGGATTTGTTTCAGATGCTCTGCTTCTCGGGTTTCCCACACTTTGCAAATTATTAAAAACCAGGCATTTATTGTGACCATCAGTCTTGTAGAGTGTGTGTGTTTGTTTATTCCAAGCACAGAAAAGGCCTACAAGTGGCAAGATATTTTTCAAATAAGATATCATCTGTCCTTGAAATATCAAACATTTTGTATGTTAATTTTCATTGTAAATGACATTCACAGCACATAATATTCCTCCCACAGTTCTCATTTGAATACACTTCGAAAAGATTGGAATGCCTTATACTTCATGCACCAATGGAAAATAAACACTCATTCTATGTCTCGGTGATGAGGGATTTTAGATGCTTGAATATTGAAAGGTTTTTAGTTTAAAAGCCTGAGGCGTGACATTGCTTTTTGGGTGATGCTAGGGGGACCTTCTTCATCCTAAAAGGGAGGTACTGTAATTTACAGTTCCAGGGTTCAAATCAAAGTGTATTTGTCATGTGCGCCGAATACAACAGGTGTAGACCTTACAATGAAATGCTTACTTACAGGCCCTAACCAACAGTGCAATTTTAAAGTAAAAAATAGGTATTAGGTGAACAATAGATAAGGAAATAAAAAACAATAGTAAAAAGACACTGAATAATAACAGTAGCGAGGCTATATACAGCAGCGAGGCTACATACAGACACTGGTTAGTCGGGCTAATTGAGGTAGTATATACATGTAGGTATGGTTAAAGTGACAATGCATATATGATAAATAGAGTAGCAGTAGCGTAAAAGATTAGTTGGTGGGTGGCGGGACACAATGCAGATAGTCCCGGTAGCCAATGTGCGGTGGTACTGGTTAGTCAAGCTAATTTGAGGTAGTATGTACATGTAGACTAGACTTGGTGCTCCGGTACCCCTTGCCATACGGTAGTAGAGAGAACAGTCTATGTATGACTGGGGTGGCTGGGGTCTTTGACAATATTTAGTTGACACCACCTGGTGCAGAGGTCCTGGATGGCAGGAAGCTTGGCACCAGTGTTGTTCTGGGCTGTACACCCTACCCCCTTAATGGGCAACAGGGTAAGGCAGGGGGGCAACCGGGAGAGACTGGAGTGAAGTAGTCATAGATAACTGTTGAACTCCACTAAAAAAAATCTACCAGAAGCACTGAAAATGTACAGTAACCACAGATCAATATCAAAGCTACAGTTGTCCATTCATTGGTTCATGTGCAAACAAAATGATCACAGTCATTTGTATGCATGTACGTGTTCATATGTATGTTCACACATGGTGGTTCTCAGTGCAACCAATGCCAGCCCCAACCTGTTCTGTGAAGAAATAGTAGAGGTAAACACATGGCTTTGTTTAAGTCATTAATATCACTGTAATTAGTTTCAGATTATTGTCATTAGCAGGTGGTGAATCTGGATGCTATAAATGTCTGTGCATATTTACCTCTGGGATTGAAAACACTGGAGTGTGACCACCATCGCTGTTACAACACTGAGTGAACATGCAGTTGTGTTTGAGCTACACACTGTTACACTGATTCAGGTGTGTACAATGAGAGATGCATCACATTTAGTGTGTTATTTGGCACCATTAACTGTACTCACGTCTTCTGTAACAAGCCAATGGAATGTGACTACTCTCCAAAACAGAGAGACAGTACTGTGTCCAATAGGTTAAGATGGACCAACATTCCATTCACACATCACCTCAGCATGAGACCGGTTCAGACTGTGATCGCAGTTCTCCATGCTACAGCTATGTCCCTTCCTGTCTTAGCCTACTGCTGCCACCTCACACAATCTTACAAGCACCTCCTCCCTGATCACAAACAAAATCATACTATGTTCTGCTGTCATGTATGGCTTGACGCACCACTTATATACATTCTGTAGGAATACATTTCCTGGAAAAAGTGCCAGTGTTGTTTTTTTTAGCAATGAAAGGGTTAATGTTGCGTTGTATTTCATGCTGTCTGTGTATTTTTTTTAATGAATGATTTATGAGGGGATGATAAAGTTTTCTAAGCGTTTCTGAAACGGCGCCATAGCTGACACAGATGCTGTTTTCATGTCATCGGGACAGCCTATCATTAGGCACGTTAGTGATCAGTTAGATTGAGCCACAATGTCAGGAAAATCAATGAAGTCATTATTACCGTGGCACATCGGTTCACAGTCGGAAGCCGATCAGTCGAAAAAACACAGAGCACATATGGACTCAAATGTCCAACCCTCTCTGCCTTTACTCAAGCATAGGAAAACAATTTATTGTGTGCACAGTTCATTGTTTGGAACATATTGTGAGTATAGGACAAGGGAAATGAGAGACAGGGAGAGTGATGGGAAGAGAGACAGAGAGGGTGGAGAGCGAGAGAGACAGAAAGATATATATATTCATGCATGCATACATACACGCACGCACGCACGCACACACACGCACACGCACATACACACACACACGCACACGCACATACACATGCACACACACACATACAGTGGGGCAAAAAAGTATTTAGCCAGCCACCAATTGTGCAAGTTCTCCCACTTAAGATGAGAGAGGCCTGTAATTTTCATCATAGGTACACTTCAACTATGACAGACAAAATTAGAAAAAAAATCCAGAAAATTACATTGTAGGATTTTTTTATTATTTAATTTGCAAATTATGGTGGAAAATAACTATTTGGTCACCTACAAACAAGCAAGATTTTTGGCTCTCACAGACCTGTAACTTCTTCTTTAAGAGGCTCCTCTGTCCTCCACTCGTTACCTGTATTAATGGCACCTGCTTGAACTTGTTATCAGTATAAAAGACACCTGTCCACAACCTCAAACAGTCACACTCCAAACTCCACTATGGCCAAGACCAAAGAGCTGTCAAAGGACACCAGAAACAAAATTGTAGACCTGCACCAGGCTGGGAAGACTGAATCTGCAATAGGTAAGCAGCTTGGTTTGAATAAATCAACTGTGGGAGCAATTATTAAGAAATGGAAGACATACAAGACCACTGATAATCTCCCTCGATCTGGGGCTCCACGCAAGATCTCACCCCGTGGGGTCAAAATGATCACAAGAACGGTGAGCAAAAATCCCAGAACCACACGGGGGGACCTAGTGAATGACCTGCAGAGAGCTGGGACCAAAGTAACAAAGCCTACCATCAGTATCACACTATGCCGCCAGGGACTCAAATCCTGCAGTGCCAGACATGTCCCCCTGCTTAAGCCAGTACATGTCCAGGCCCGTCTGAAGTTTGCTAGAGAGCATTTGGATGATCCAGAAGAAGATTGGGAGAATGTCATATGGTCAGATGAAACCAAAATATAACTTTTTGGTAAAACTCAACTTGTCGTGTTTGGAGGACAAAGAATGCCGAGTTGCATCCAAAGAACAACATACCTACTGTGAAGCATGGGGGTGGAAACATCATGCTTTGGGGCTGTTTTTCAGCAAAGGGACCAGGACGACTGATCCGTGTAAAGGAAAGAATGAATGGGGCCATGTATCGTGAGATTGAGTGAAAACCTCCTTCCATCAGCAAGGGCATTGAAGATGAAATGTGGCTGGGTCTTTAAGCATGACAATGATCCCAAACACACCGCCCCGGCAACGAAGGAGTGGCTTCGTAAGAAGCATTTCAAGGTCCTGGAGTGGCCTAGCCAGTCTCCAGATCTCAACCCCATAGAAAATCTTTGGAGGGAGTTGAAAGTCCGTGTTGCCCAGCAACAGCCCCAAAACATCACTGCTCTAGAGGAGATCTGCATGGAGGAATGGGCCAAAATACCAGCAACAGTGTGTGAAAACCTTGTGAAGACTTACAGAAAACGTTTGACCTCTGTCATTGCCAACAAAGGGTATATA
Organism: Oncorhynchus mykiss; assembly: GCF_013265735.2. Lineage (NCBI taxonomy): Eukaryota > Metazoa > Chordata > Actinopteri > Salmoniformes > Salmonidae > Oncorhynchus > Oncorhynchus mykiss. The sequence goes on along the minus strand of NC_048568.1, from coordinate 18,171,681 downwards.
ACAAAGTATTGAGATACACTTTTGTTATTGACCAAATACTTATTTTCCACCATAATTTGCAAATAAATTAATTCAAAACCCTACAATGGGATTTTCTGGATTTGTTTTCTTCTCATTTTATCTGTCATAGTTGAAGTGTACCTATGATGAAAATTACAGGCCTCTCATCTTTTTAAGTGGGAGAACTTGTACAATTGGTGGCTGACTAAATACTTTTTTGCCTCACTGTACATACATATATACATACATGCATACATGCATACATACATACATACATACAGTTAAAGTCAAAGTTTACATCCACTTAGGTTGGTGTCATTAAAACTAGTTTTTCAACCACTCCACTAATTTCTTGTTAACAAGCTATAGTTTGGGCAAGTCAGTTAGGACATCTACTTTGTGAATGACAAGTAATTTTTCCAACCATTTTTTACAGACAGATTATTTCACTTATAATTCACTGTATCACATGTCATGACTTTAGAAGCTACTGATAGGCTAATTGACTAATCATTTGAGTCAATTGAAGGTTTACCTGTGGATGTATTTCAAGGCCTACCTTCAAACTCAGTGCCTCTTTGCTTGACATCATAGGAAAAACCAAAAGAAATCAGCCAAGACCTCAGAAAAAACATTGTAGACCTCCACAAGCCACGTTCATCTGTACAAACAATAGTACGCATGTATAAACACCATGGTACCACGCAGCCATCATACTGCTCAGGAAGGAGACGCGATCTATCTCCTAGAGATGAACGTACTTTGATGCGAAAAGTGCAAATCAGTCCCAGAACAACAGCAAAGGACCTTGTGAAGATGCTGGAGGAAACGGGTACAAAAGTATCTATATCCACAGTTAAACTAGTCCTATATCGACATAACCTGAAAGGCCGCCCAGCAAGGAAGAAGCCAACAAAACCGCCATAAAAAAGCTAGACTACGGTTTGCAACTGTACATGGGGACATATATCGTACTTTTTGGAGAATTTCATAGTTTATTTCATAGTTTTGATGTCTTCACCCTTGACATACACACACACAGTGCCTTCAGAAAGTATTCAGATCCCTTGACTTTTTCCACATTGTGTTACGTTACAGCCTTATTCTAAAATGTTTTAAATAACTTTTTTCCTTATCAATCTACACAAAATACCCCATAATGACGAGGCGAAAACAAGGATAAAAAATAAAACATTTTTTTAAACCTTATTCGTGTTAATATTCAGACGCTTTGCCACGAGACTCTTATATTGAGCTCAGGTGCATCCTGTTTCTGTTGATCATCCTTGAAATGTTTTTACAATTGGAGTCCACCTGTGATAAATTCAATTGATTGGACTTGATTTGGAAAGTCACACACCTGTCTATATAAGGTCCCTCAATTGACAGTGCATGTCAGAGCAAAAACCAAGCCATGAGGTCAAAGGGATTGTCCGTAGAGCTCCGAGACAGGATTGTGTCAAGGCACTGATCTGGGGAAGAGTACCAAAACTTGTCAGCAGCATTGAAGGTCCCCAAGACCACAGTGGCCTCATCATTCTTAAATGGATGAAGTTTTGAACCGCCAAGACTCTTCCTAGAGATGGCCGCCCAGCCAAACTGAGCAATCGGGGGAGAAGGGCCTTGATGAGGGAGGTGACCAAGAACCAAATGGTCACTCTGACTGAGCTCCAGAGTTCCTCTGCTAAGATGGGAGAACCTTCCAGAAGAACAACCATCTCTGCAGCACTCCACCAATCAGGTCTTTATGGTATCGTGGTCAGACGGGAGCCACTCCTCAGCAAAAGGCACATGGCAGCCCACTGGAAGTTTGCCAAAAGGCACTTAAAGGACTCAGACCATGAGAAACCATATACGCTGGTCTGATGAAACTAAGATTGAACTCTTTGACCTGAATGCCAAGCATCACGTCTGGAGAAAACCTGGCACCGTCCATACCATGATGCATGGTGGTGGCATCATCATGCTGTGAGGATGTTTTTCAGAGGCAGGGACTGGGAGACTAGTCAGGATCGAGGGAAAGATGAACAGAGCAAAGTAGAGAGATCCATGATGAAAACCTGCTCCAGAGTGCTCCGGACCTCAGACTGGGGTGTAGGTTCACCTTCCAACAGGACATTGACCCTGAGCCCACAGCCTAGACAACACAGGAGTGGCTTCAGGATAAGTCTCTGAATGTCTTAGAATGGCCCAGCCGGAGTCCGGATGAACCTGATCGAACGTCTCTTGAGACCTGAAAATAGCTGTGCAGCTACTCTCCCCATCCAACCTGCCAGAGCTTGAGAGGATCTGCAGACAAGAATGGAGGAAACTCCCCAAATACAGGTGTGCCAAGCTTGTAGCATCATACCCAAGAAGACTCTAGACTGTAGTCACTTCAAAGGTGCTTCAACAAAGTACTTAGTAAAGGGTCTGAATACTTATGTAAATGTGATTTTCAGTTTGGTTTTTTTTATACAAAAAAATCGTCCGAATCTGTTTTTGCTTAGCTTGATCAAGCAAAAAAACATTTTAATCCATTATAGAAAAAGGCTGTAACGTAACAAAATGTGGATGAAGTCAAGGGGTCTTCCTCTGACATTGCCTGGTATAGAGGTCCTGAATTCTTTCCGAATATATCAGAGAGAGAGAGAGGCACATGCAGAGAGTTGGAGAGAGGACTGAGGCTGTTATCTATCCGTCTGCTCTGTGCTGACGGCTCCCAGAGAGGGTCTCTTTCCTGTGGAAGGTGGACCTGCTGACATTGGCTCAGTGCCACCACAACGCTCTGCTCCAGATCTCTCTGTAAACACACAGTACAGCCAACTAAAGATGGCTCAGGAAGGACAACGGGAACGTCGCCCCCTAGATAAGGGAATGTTTCCACACACACTTCTCTCTCAAGATACATTCCCTACACCACCACTACCACCACCGTCCTAATTGAGGTCCTATTGATTCTGCTGAGGAGTGACAGGATTCATTTCCTCCTGGTTTCAGTCCGTTTTCTACATGTGTTTGTTAGGCTGGGGTGAGTGGGATCAGTGGTACTGTGTGTATCGACAGCTTGTTTGCTGCAGTTCTGAAATTAGCAGGACTCAGCATTCGCATCGAGCCACCACAGTGAACTTGATGAGGATGTAGTATGGGGAGAAACTACATTAGTGTTATAGCTGCAATGTTCAAATCAAATTGTATTAGTCACATGCGCCTAATACAATAGGTGTAGACCTTAAAGTGAAATGTTTACTATTGAGCCCCTAACCAACAATGCTGTTTAAAAAAAAATACAGATAAGAACAAGAAATTAACAGTAACAAGTAATTGAAGAGCAGCAGTAAAATAACAATAACAAGACTGTATACAGGGGGGCACCGATACAGAGTCCCTGTGCGGTGGCACCGGTTATTTGAGGTAGTATGTACATGTAGGTAGAGTTTTATTAAAGTGACTATGCATAGATGACAACAGAGTAGCAATGCCGTAAAGAGAGGGGGGGGGCACAATGCAAATAATCTGGGTAGCCATTTGACTAGATGTTCAGGAGTCTTATGGCTTTGGAGTAGAAGCTATTTAGAAGCCTCTTGGACTTAGACTTGGCGCTCCGGTACCACTTGCCGTGCGGTAGCAGAGAGAACAGTCTATGACTAGGGTGGCTGGAGTCTTTCACAATTTTTAGGGCCTTCCTCTAACACCGCCTGGTATAGAGGTCCTGGATGGCAGGAAGCTTGGCCCCAGTGATGTAGTGCCTTGCGGTCGGAGGCCGAGCAGTTGCCATACCAGGCAGTGATGCAACCAGTCAGGATGCTCTCGATGGTGCAGCTGTAGAACCTTGAGGATTTGAGGACCCATACCAAATATTGTCTCCTAAGGGGGAATAGGTTTTGTCATGCCCTATTCATGACTATCTTGGTATGCTTGGACCATGTTAGTTTGTTGGTGATGTGGACGCCAAGGAACTTGAAGCTCTCAACCTGCTCCACTGCAGACCCATCGATCTTAATGGGGGGCATGCTCGGTCCTCTTTTTCCTGTATTCCACAATCATCTCCTTTGTCTTGATCACGTTGAGGGAGAGGTTGTTGTCCAGGCACCACACGGCCACGTCTCTGACCTCCCTATAGTCTGTCTCGTCGTTGTCGATGATCAGGCCTACCACTGTTGTGTCATCTGCAAATTTAATGATGGTGTTGGAGTCGTGCCTGGCTATGCAGTCATGAGTAAACAGGGAGTACAGGAGGGGACTGTGCATGCACCCCTGAGGGGCCCCTGTGTAGAGAATCAGCGTGGTGGATGTGTTGTTACCTACCCTTACCACCTGGGGGCGGCCCGTCAGGACGTCCAGGATCCAGTTGCAGAGGAAGGTGTTAAGTCCCAGGGACCTTAGCTTATTGATGAGCTTTGAGGGCACTATGGTTTTGAACGCTGAGCTGTAGTCAGTGAATAGCAATCTCACATAGGTGTTCCTTTTGTCCAGGTGGGAAAGGGCAGTATGGAGTACAAGGGAGATTGCATCATCTGAGGATCTGTTTTGGCGGTATGCAAATTGGAGTGGGTCTAGGGTTTCTGGGATGATGGTGTTGATGTGAGCCATGACCAGCCTTTCAATGCACTTCATGGCTACAGACGTGAGTGCTACGAGTCGGTAGTCATTTAGGCAGGTTACATTAGTGTTCTTGGGCACAGGGACTATGGTGGTCTGCTTAAAACATGTTGGTATTACAGACTCGGACAGGGAGAGGTTGAAAATGTCAGTGAAGACACTTTCCATTTGGTCAGCGCATGCTCGCAGTACACATCCTGGTTATTTGTCTGGCCCTGCGGCCTTGTGAATGTTGACCTGTTTAAAGGTCTTACTCACATCTGCTGTGGAGAGCGTGATCACACAGTCGTCCGGAACAGCAGGTGCTCTCATGCATGTTTCAGTGTTATTTGCCTCGAAGCGAGCATAGAAGTAGTTTAGCTCATCTGGTAGGCTTTTGTCACTGGGCAGCTCTCAGCTGTGCTTCCCTTTGTAGTCTGTAATGATTTGCAAGCCCTGCCACATCCGACGAGTGTCAGAGCCAGTGTAGTACGATTCTTGTAAGCGGCAGCTCTACCATTTAGCTTAGTGCAGATTCTGCCTCTAATCCATGGCTTCTGGTTGGGATATGTTCGTACAGTCACTGTGCGGATGACGTCATCAATGCACTTATTGATAAAGCCAATGAATGGTGTGGTGTACTCCTTAATGCCATCGGAGGAATCCTAGAACATATTCCAGTCTGTGCTAGCAAAACAGTCCTGTAGCTTAGCATTTGCTTCCTCTGACCACTTTATTAATTCATCTAGTCACTGGTGCTTCCTGCTTTAATTAGCTGGAATCAGGAGGATAGAATTATGGTCAGATTTGCCAAATGGATGGCGAGGGAGAGCTTTGTATGCGTCTGTGTGTGGAGTATAGGTGGTCCAGAGTTATTTTTCCTCTGGTTGCACATTTAACATGCTGATAGAAATTTGGTCAAACGGATTTAAGTTTCCCTGCATTAAAGTCCCCGGCTACTAGGAGCTCCGCCTCTGGGTGAGCGTTTTCTTGTTTGCTTATGGCGGAATACAGCTCATTCAATGCTGTCTTACTGCCAGCCTCTGATTGGTGGTGGTATGTAAACAGCTACAAAGCAATAGCTCGAGACTTCCTTTGAAATCGTACACCAACTGCTGTTTACAATAACACACAGACCGCCGCACCTTGTCTTACCAGACGCTGCTGTTCTATCCTGACGGTACATCGTATAACCAGCTGATGTTGATGTCGTCGTTTAGCCATGACTCCGTGAAGCATAAGATGTTACAGTTTTTAATGTCCTGTTGGTAGTTCAATCTTCTGCGTAACTCGTCGATTTTATTGTCCAAAGATTGCACGTTTGGGAGCAGAATGGAAGGAAGTGGGGGGTTATTCGATCGCCTACGAATTCTCAGGGCCTGTTCCTGAGGAAGCAGTGTATCCTTTGTGTCAGGCTCGTCAGAGTCGTGAAAGGAAAAAGAGGATTCTGCTAGTCCGTGGTGAGTAATCACAGTCAGGGGCCTGTTCAGTGCACTGTTCTCATATTTACTGTATGATCACTTAAGGAATGCTGAGCAGTACTGTTGTCTAACTCCCTGACCTTGGTTGGTACTCTGAAAATGGCTTTGTTTTGTTTCTGATCAAATTCCTCCTGCTGATAAGGCAGCATCTCCAGAGCAGTGAGGCTACAGCAGAGCCAGAACTACTCTCCCACCATTTACTCTGTTCTACCCCTAACATCTGCTGCCTTATTTGTGGGCACTACATATACTGTATACCACGGTCCAGGAGTTGATCCTGGTCTTTTAACATGGTCAAGAAATAATGTATGTTACCCAACATGTTACTCACTATACCTTGTGTACAGTGGCGATTTTAGCATGTAAATCTTGGTGGGGCAAAAAAAATAATGTGTTTTGCAAATCAGTAAAGCCACAACACAACACAATGCATTAATTGCACTATAACAGTGAGGAAACGGTGCCCACAAACTTCCCAACGGCAGTACCAACACCTCACCACTGCTACACATGGCTATCAGCGGAGTCTTGTCTGGCAGCGAAAAAGTTCATTCAGCCTCAGTTCATACTGCCTCTAAAAAAACATAGCTGATATGGCTGACTTGCTTAAACAAATGTGGTTTCTACTAGCAATTGAGATGTACAAGCTATGTGATAATGGTACGACGAGCGGATAAGAGGCGATACGTAATTTCGATTAAGACATTAATGAGCAAGCTAGGACGGAAGTAGTCAATTTAACTATTTGTTCAGCACTTTTGAAATGTACTGTGACAGAATTCAGAATATGGTCCGTTCTTACAGTACACCAAGTCAGAACCGCAGGATAAATAAAGGTGGCATATACAGTGGGGCAAAAAAGTATTTAGTCAGCCACCAATTGTGCAAATTCTCCCACTTAAAAAGATGAGAGAGGCCTGTAATTTTCATCATAGGTACACTTCAACTATGACAGACAAAATGAGATTTTTTTTTCCAGAAAATCACATTGTGGGATTTTTAATGAATTTATTTGCAAATTATGGTGGAAAATAAGTATTTGGTCAATAACAAAAGTTTATCTAAATATTTTGTTATACACCCTTTGTTGGCAATGACAGAGGTCAAACGTTTTCTGTAAGTCTTCACAAGGTTTTCACACACTGTTGCTGGTATTTTGGCCCATTCCTCCATGCAGATCTCCTCTAGAGCAGTGATGTTTTGGGGCTGTTGCTGGGCAAAACGGACTTTCAACTCCCTCCAAAGATTTTCTATGGGGTTGAGATCTGGAGACTGGCTAGGCCACTCCAGGACCTTGAAATGCTTCTTACGAAGCCACTTCTTCGTTGCCGGGGTGGTGTGTTTGGGATCATTGTCATGCTGAAAGACCCAGCAATGATTCATCTTCAATGCCCTTGCTGATGGAAGGAGGTTTTCACTCAAAATCTCACGATACATGGCCCCATTCATTCTTTCCTTTACACGGATCAGTCGTCCTGGTCCCTTTGCAGAAAAACAGCCCCAAAGCATGATGTTTCCACCCCCATGCTTCACAGTAGGTATGGTGTTCTTTGGATGCAACTCGGCATTCTTTGTCCTCAAAACACAACGAGTTGAGTTTTTACCAAAAATTTATTTTTTGGTTTCATCTGACCATATGACATTCTCCCAATCTTCTTCTGGATCATCCAAATGCTCTCTAGCAAACTTCAGACGGGCCTGGACATGTACTGGCTTAAGCAGGGGGACATGTCTGGCACTGCAGGATTTGAGTCCCTGGCGGCGTAGTGTGTTACTGATGGTAGGCTTTGTTACTTTGGTCCCAGCTCTCTGCAGGTCATTCACTAGGTCCCCCCGTGTGGTTCTGGGATTTTTGCTCACCGTTCTTGTGATAATTTTGACCCCACGGGGTGAGATCTTGCGTGGAGCCCCAGATCGAGGGAGATTATCAGTGGTCTTGTATGTCTTCCATTTGCTAATAATTGCTCCCACAGTTGATTTCTTCAAACCAAGCCGCTTACCTATTGCAGATTCAGTCTTCCCAGCCTGGTGCAGGTCTACAATTTTGTTTCTGGTGTCCTTTGACAGCTCTTTGGTCTTGGCCATAGTGGAGTTTGGAGTGTGACTGTTTGAGGTTGTGGACAGGTGTCTTTTATACTGATAACAAGTTCAAATAGGTGCCATTAATACAGGTAACGAGTGGAGGACAGAGGAGCCTTTTAAAGAAGAAGTTACAGGTCTGTGAGAGCCAGAAATCTTGCTTGTTTGTAGGTGACCAAATACTTATTTTCCACCATAATATGCAAACAAATTCATAAAAAATCCTACAATGTGATTTTCTGGATTTTTTTTCTAATTTTGTCTGTCATAATTGAAGTGTATCTATGATGAAAATTACAGGCCTTTTTCATCTTTTTAAGTGGGAGAATTTGCACAATTGGTGGCTGACTAAATACTTTTTTACCCCACTGTAAGCAGACAATGAAAGCTCTTACAATATCCGATGATGACATTTCACAAAAACAGGCTGTAGGCTGAATGTGCACCACCAAGCCAGAACAGGTTGCGAAATTAAGAGTGGAAAAGGGACCAAATTATTAAGGTGAGACACATGGGCTACTAACAGCTTACTACATAACATACACTTAGTCATTACTTTCTTAGCTACAGTATACATTTCTCCCTGGCATATAACCTAATTTATGTAGCAGCATGAAATACATTTTTCTACTCACCTTCTTGTGCTGGGCTCACTTAAACAGGAAGGTGGTGCGGAGGCCCTTCATGGGTACATTTTGTCATCGAAGTCTGGCGTTCTCTGGATTTAGGGTGCTGGAAACTCGGGATAGGAACAAGGTCGAATCATGATGACGTCAGTGATCTTCAGGTCGGAGCTCTAGAAAAAGAGGCCTGAGTTCCCAACTTGCAGTTCCGAGTTGGATGACCGTTCAAAACGTATTTCCCCAGTCAGCGCTCCCCCCTTGAGTTCCCAGTTCTGAGTTCCCAGTTGCCTTGAATTTACTGAAGTAAGAGTTCCCAGTTCTGAGTTCCCAGTTGCCTTGAATTTACTGAAGTAATATTTCCCAGTTCTGAGTTCCCAGTTGCCTTGAATTTACTGAAGTAAGATTTCCCAGTTCTGAGTTTCCAGTTGTTTTGAGTGCGGAAGAAGTCGTGCTGAATTAACAGCATGGCCAATGTTGAATGTTTATACTTTAAAGCTTGGAAAAGAGACCCTTAAACCCAGACTTGGGTTGTTGAATTTGCGATTTCCAGCTTGTTGTGTAATGTCCAATGGCCGATGAGCACCAATACGTTTCATCTATAATTTATCTTCATTGTTTCTCTTCATATGACAAGGACTAAAAACAATTTTCCAGTAGATTGTCTACTTGATTCATGATGATGACTGCTAGCTAAGATTTTGAAAGTATGATGTTGACATGATCAGTGCAATCAAAGCTACTGTAGATATAATGTGGTTTGATGTAATTTGTGGCCAAAGACCTTGCGCCTTCTTGGATGAGCACTTCTACTGTAACTCTATGGCAGCACCCACGGGCCTTCTTGGATGAGCACTTCTACTGTAACTCTATGGCAGCACCCAAAGGGCTTGAATATTCAAGCTCTCCCCATAGAATTTGCGATGACGTTGTGTCCCCATGAGTGACAGAACACTGAGCCAATGATGGCGCAAATAGAGAACATTGCCAACCCCTTCTCTCTGTATTTTCCGCTGGCAGCCCCACCACAGAAAGCACTGAGCTAGGCTGAAACACCTGCATTTTGGAGTTGCCTTAAAAAAAAAAAAAAGAGGCCGTTTGTATGCGGATTTATTAACTCAACAAAAAATGATACATTGTGATATGTGACACGTATTAATGTTAAAATAACATGCAAAATAGGCAAAAAAAAGTTGGGGCTCAAAACAGGGGGGCTCTGCTCCACCTGCCCTGAATGACAAGTCCCCACTGCTTGTGTAAGTGAATTATATCTTTACAAACCTGGATATGAGTTTAAAGTTGGATGCTTGCCTCCTATTAGATCCCATGTGTTGTTGGCTTGGCCCAGGTCTTGGCGTCTGGTCCTTGGTTGGGTCAGAGGAGGGCCCAGGTATTGGCGTCTGGTCCTTGGTTGAGTCAGAGGAGGGCCCAGGTCTTTACTCCTGAATGTGCAGAGTCGGTGTGGACTTTGGACAGGACATGTCCCCAGGTCCGGTGTCCATCTGGTGGGCCAGTTGGTTGCTCTGCTGACGGTGCCAGAAATGGCTCCATTGTCCCAGAACAGTTTCACCAGAGAGAGCTAATGAGGGATTGAACTGCCAGGTGGCACTCTGTAGCGATTTACTTTTTGTATTTGAGCAACACAGGTACACCCCTCCCATACCTCCCCAAAAAATGCATTTTTGCATTGTGAAAAGAGTTTCCTCTAGCCTGCAGTCTTTGGGAAAGTATTTTTGAATAATTGAAAAGGCCAGTCTATATCCCAAGATGTTTCTTAATTGGTTAATTGAATATAATTTGCTTCAAATGTTAGCTAGGCAATCCGTCATCTTTGACTGCATAATTTGATAGATTTTATGTTCAGTTGGAACAGGTCCCTCTATTGAATTTACATCCGGTATGCGGACAGTAAATGCACACATGACATTTAAAGATAACTGGAAGGTTAATGTGTCCATCCGCAGAGGGTTTTACATGTTTTTCTCTTAGCATCAGTCTTAAAGTCTGCTCACTTAGTCTGCTCACTTAAAACATTCTAATGGGAATAACAACATTCTTTCCATTCAAACACAGCAGTTGCCTAAAAATTGCAAAATGAAATTATGATATATTGATTCAGTACTGTACATTAGTGGAATGTTTTAAAATTGAAATACGTAGGATCAATTTATTTGAAATTGCTCAGAATAATCTGTTGCGACAAAAGTCAGTCCCATTACAGTATCACCATTGTAGTCTGAATTCCTCCATTTATTAGGGAGTATTTGAGGTCTAAGTAAAGGCCATTGGATAATATGAAGACTTGGGACTTCACGGCTGAATGACCGTTATTGGCCTGTGATAGGCATCTTGTGTTCTGTTTCTACAGAGCACGGACAGCTGGCTGCTTCATGGAAAATAGGAACAATAACGTCTCTGGTTTTATATCCATCATTCTCTATGAGGATGGAGATACGTTCGACGGCTGCAAAGTGAGCCTTAATCAACCAACTCCATAATCCTCCTCTGTTATAGAATAACACGTTTATATTTTGACCCTTTATTGCCTTCTAGAGGGCTTTCAACAGCCGGCAGTAATAGAAAGGTGTCTCCATGTCTCCCAGGGGTTACATCAAGCCATCACACACTGACTGTTGAATGGGCTAAAGAGGTGAGATTAAACATCTTTGGAATTGTCTTTAAAAATTGAAAGTGGCAACATTTGAATAGACTATTAAAGAGATGCCCATAAAGCTGCCAACTTCTCTCTTCTCTGGGTGGCTGAAGAGGCTAGGGTTCTGTGCCAAGTATTGAAGTGTGATGGAGTGTGTCTGGGTGCGTTTGGATAAGGTGGCCGTTTTGGGGCCCAATACGTCACTGCTGACTTCGACATGCACTTCTGCCAGCATTTATTTCTGGAGTTTCTGGATTATCACCATTTATATGCTTGCTTTCATAGTTGAGAGAGTTCAAAACTACTCTAAAATATTTACTGTGTTTGAATCTATTCAAAGAAAGAATTGTTGTAATATGTATGTTATGTAGTTACATATTTTATGTTAGACAAGGCCGGGTTTCTAATGTGATTACATGTCAGCTAACCCATTTTCTTTGCAAAGGATGAGCGAATCAAAGTTGCTTTGTAAAGCACTTCTTTGCGATGCCACAGGAAGCCTAATGTATGCGTCCATTAAATATGACGAGCTGTTTCAATGAGTTGCATAAATAAACATGTTTTTTGAGAATGTAGTCTATTACTTCCATCTATTTAAAGACGTAATGCAGGAACACTTAGGGTCACTAATGTCCTCTAATGCACTATTCATCCACATTGAAAATACATTCCTGGATCCTATCTTACAAAGTCCATCAAATCCAAGTGCAAGTCTATAAATTAAACAGGGAACAGTTAAATTGAGATGGTTTAAAGCAAATAACCTGCCCTAACATTACCTAATTGATTACATTTTAGTTTTTTTAAACAGTGTTTTTCCCCTTAGATGAGAACAAATGTTTGAAGAAAACAACATCTGTTGGCGGTGGGTCCCAGAGGAAGGACAAGGTTAGGGCTGTAAACAGTAAACACCCGAGAGCGCCGATGGTACAGCATCAGTGATAGCTGGGCTGCCTGGTGGCACTGTAAACAACACTCTTATTAATGATGGGGACTCGGTCATGCACAATCCAGCCAGGAAACATGGTATCAACCTGCGTAGTCATGCATATTTGGCAATATATTATTTCACTGGTTGTTTTTGATTTTATTGTACCATGTTATTAATTGGCGTACAGTGAAGCCTGATGGTGAAATATTGTTCTAGGGCCTAGTGTATAGATTTGAAACTATAATCCCAGTGTAATATAGCATTGTGTTGAATCTTTTAGCGCTTAGCATTAGCAGTATACGTGTTTTGTCACAGGGTTGCAATCCGGCTCAGCCGAGGAGTTTATTGATTCCAGGACACTGAGCACGGTGGTTAATATGGCACTGTTGAAGATGCCGTCCCCCACTGTGCAGAGGTGAGTACCACACTGCTAATGATGAACCACCCCACTGGCACACATGAACCTCGTTATTAGTAGCAGAGGCCTGCGTGCGCCACCTAGATAATTATTATCGGCAGAGCTGAGTGACTAGCACGTTCGCAGGACACGCGTTCGCAGTTCTCGGTGTCAAATGTGAGCAGCTGGTGTCTTTTTTTTTTTCTAAATTGAATTTCTGAAGGTCAAACAGCTTCCGGCTGTTTTTATTTTTCATATCTCACCATTCTTCTTTACACAGTACACACACTGCTCCGCTCCTATTCACTGTCTCTGTTGCTTCTTCCTGTCGCTACGCTGTTTCGTACTGATGGCATTGGCAACCACCACTGGGGCCACAGACTACCGACTTGTATCTTTTGAAGCAGTGTCTCTCAAACTCATTTAGATTCAGATTACGTTAAATTAATCCCATAGTCATGCATATTTACCGTAATATAAATAACACAACACGATCCTCTGCTTTCGTGTTATAAAACCCTGTGGGTATTATCTTTGAATGTGCTGATGGTAATCTACAATGACGTCACATGATGTTACACTAAGCGTCCTAAAGACCTGAGTCTTTCTGACACTCGGATGTTTCCAGGAACATTTTGTCACATCAGGATGTGTTTCTCTCCACGACACCTTAGTTCAGTCTTGTGTTTCACTAACCTTAATTCGTTTTGTTGTGTCATTCTCATAGCAATGAATGTACGCACTCTGCCGCAGTAGAGATGAGGTGACACTGAGGTTCGAGAAAACAATCCTGTACCTGTAAAGGCCCGCAGGTCATACATGAAGTCGTCAAAGACGCGTTTTCACCTGAACTAGTGGGACCTTCTGCTCAGCGTTGCTGACGGAGGAAGATAGATTTTTCTCCAGAGTTCCAGTACTTTATATTCTCTCTGATTATCTGTTGATTGAGACCATTGCACACTCCAGCATGCTATCCAACCATGGGCAGCTGTAATTGCTGCGTCTCCAGACATCCTCAGCTTGCTATTTATTTAAGGCACATAAGCGTTTCTGTGTTTACCGTACTAAATTGATTCCTAATCACAGGCTCGCACGCACAAACATGCACACACTTTTGCATAGACACACATACACACACAGAAAAAAAGAGGGAGACAGAGAGAGAAATCTACACCAGATGTGCAGACACAGGCTGTTGTTTCTCCCGGCCACTCCTCTTTATGTCTGAAGTTGATGAGTATTTTTTTTGTTGTTGACCTCAGTGGAGGACTGTACGGGTCTGGCCTCTCCTCTACAGTACACTACCACAGTATGTGGGGATTTATGAGGTTTGAGCTGGGCGCTGAGTCTTAACTACCTTTGCTGTGACAAATCATTTCCGTCCCCTCTCTGTTTCTAAACACCAATGTGCTTTAATGCGCTTCATGCATAATGAGGCGTGGCTTTAGTTGTTCCCCACACAAGGCTGGTGTTGTTCTCTGGGCCCAGTTTCACTCCCCTTGAAAGTTTCCTTCATAACTCTTCGATATCTTGTGTTTTTTTCCCCCATGACACTTAGGGATACAATCTTTAGGTATTGAGGCTGGATGACCGCAGCTAAGTACAAGTAGTTGATTTGATTCATCATACAACTTTAATGTTAATGTATTCCTCTCTAGCCTTTCTGATGTGCTGATGTACAGCTCAGACAATACTAATGGCCAACGTTGCCTGGATGTTGGTCAACTTCAATAATGAATATGTCATCATGTCATTATGGCAGAACTGACCTAAACGGCACATGATCGATGTGCAGCTCATAATAATTGATAGCACGGTTATACAGAATAATAAGTATGTTATTTCCAAACCCTGCCGCGACTATCGCTCTGAGAGTTAGGAGCTGATTTGCATGTTGCTGTAATGGTTACGTCCTCCATTGGCAGGGAGCACAGGGTCATTATTTGTTCATATCCTGCATCTGCTCTGTAGAGGGGAGAAATAAAACAAGGAGGTTTTTAAGGTGCCGGTATATAGAGGAAGTAAATGTCCTTGTAGCGGAGGAGATAGACAGAGAGAGAGAGGAGAGGGGAAGTGAGGGGCATCAATCCATTAGTAGGTGCTGTTTACCTACGGCCCATGAATGTCTAGGTTCACCGCAGTTCATCTGCTCTGACGGCAACATGAGCCAACGACACCAGCCTCTCTCTCCCCATCTTTAAAAAATATATATTTCTCTCACTTTCTCTTCCTGGGGCTTGCCAGTAAAAGGGTCTGGCCATTGTGAATGAGGTGCTTATTTTGCCACGAGTTCGTCTGACTTATTCCGATGGGACTGTCTCATTGATGAAGTGGCTCAATTCTCCAGTATGCCTCATAGGGAAGGGAGCCACATGCATACACTTGCCTTTGTTCCTCGAACACTTCCGGGCAGATTGGGTCAGTGGAACAACTCTGCATTTTCTAGTCTACTGCGAGAGTTTTTGTGGTTTATCCTCGTGCTGTCTCTCGCTCCCCTCTGTGACCTCACGTTATCACTCTTGGAGCTGTCGCTGGCGTCGGGGCCCATGCCTAGAAGCTCAATCAACAACCATTTGATTTGCATTTCCCCCTCTTTTTGTTTCTCTTGGAAACACCTTAGGTTCCCAGGTTCTCATGATAAAAGAGCCCAGCGTTTTGGGATGACTAATCCTCGGCCGGGGCTGCGCCAGCTGATCAATACAAGATGACACCAGCTTGTAATGGAAAGTTGTGCGCTCATCAGAACCTGATGTATTGTGGCTCAGACGCAAACGCGCTCCTTCTTTCTCTCCTGGCAGGCCTATTTGAGGCTCCATTTCGCTCTACCCGCCTTTGTTTCCAGGGCTAAACATGCATCTCCTTGGTGACAAAGTGCAGGCAAGAGAAGCATTCTTCCTCCACCTAAGGATTCATATGACGCTGTAACCGCCGACTGTCTCATTCCCTATTCAGAGCCAATGCCCAAGACCCGAAGAGAGAGAGAGAGAGAACCACACAGCACAGCACAGCACAGGGGTTGCCTTTATAGTGATCAAGTCTATTCCATCGCCTTGAAAAGCATTAACGTCAAGAGTAATTGCGCTCATATAAGATGGAGTATGACATTGATGGCTCATGAATCAGCCTATGTTTCCTGCATGTTCAGTGCTGGGTGGTTTCTCTGGGGAGGTAGGCCGCTCTGACAGGGCCAGTCCCAGGGAAGGGATAGGGGATACCTAGTCAGTTGCACGACTGAATGTATTCAACCCAAATGTGTCTTCTGTATTTAACCCAACCCCTCTGACTCAGGGTGAGGGTTGAGGAGAGTGTCCAGAAATGTCCTCGGATACCATTACAAGAGGAACCTGTGAATAATTGTTTTGAATAGAATTAGAACAATTCCCGTTATCTCCATTATCCCGTGGAGTCAAAGTGCTGAGACGGGTGGTGTATCTGTAGATGTGGGAGCGCATACATTTATGGCTACAGCTGTTATGGCGCTGTGCTGCAAAAACACAGTCCACACGTTTGTGACGATGAACGAGCTAAAACTAAAGGACCGAGGATGAACTTTGCCCTCCCCATAAGCATGGCCACACGCAGGAGGTAGAGATGCATGTGCACATGCTCAATGATATATGGCTTCCTTAACATTTAAGAGGGACTCCCAAAATCAGGATTCAGAAATCGTGCTCAAGGACAAATCCAGTCTGCTCTGTCTTTAGAAAGGAGTGAGGTATGTTATTTTTGGTATGATGGAAATATGTAGGTTTTCAAAAAAAAAGGGAAGGTATCAATGAAGTTGTTTTTTGCTTGTTTGAGATGGAAATATAAGGGTTGGGATTAATAATGCATTCTCTCTGAGTAACAATCTATCTTCTGCTTATACTCATCTCGTTCCACTTTTCTCCAGTGTGGCCTATCATAATAATTCATGCGAAGTCTTAAACTGTGTCTGTAAGGAATCATTCCACAGAACTGCAATAGCTCCTCAGGCCAAATCCATGCAGAGTTGGAGTGCGTCCAGCCAGTCACCTGATTCTCACTTGGCTTCAGGAGACGACTCCTCCTGAATCTTTCTCTCCCTCACTCTTTTTTTCCCCCCTCACTCTTTCTTCATTCCTTTACTCCTCCCTCTATTTCTTGGCCGCACAGAAAAACATTGATCTCACCACATGGCCTGGCTACCATTCGTTTCTCTCTTATTTTTTTCTCTTTCTTTCTTTCTTTCGTTGTGTTTTTACCTGGATGGCCGGAGAGCTCCCACAGCAGCCACCTCTGAAACGAGACAAATGTGTGTCTTTTTCCTCTAGTCACGTTTTGCATTTAGCCAGCCTCCTTCCCTGGATCTGGTCTGCTAAACTGCCGGAATGATGGACGAGTAATCAAATCAGTGGCTAATTGGAGTCGGCAGCACCGCCCTACAGTTTAGTCCAACAGGAACAATATTGGTGCCCGATGTAGCAGGCTGTTCTAGACGCACTTGCAGCTAGGTAATGAGGTAGACTGTTGTGTTAAGACTGCACCGACATTGCCATCTGAAAAATCCTCTTTAATGTTTGTGCACAATGAAGTGCAGCAGGGTACGTGTGTGATTTTTGCGACGAGCCTGTTTGTCAGCCATACCGATGAAGCCAAGTTGGTGTATGGTGACTGTTTGTGCGTGTGTGCTTGCGTTTGGGTGTGTGGAGCGGTGGCTTCTGTGCCGCTATTGTTGATTGGCTGTTGGCATGTTTATAGCACCCCGCTGGATGTCCTGTGAAGAAGCTGAAGTATGTCAGGAACACAAGGCCTCCTGGAGATCAGGGACACATGGCAGACTGACGTCCTCCCACTACTCTCCTCATCCTCCTCCTCAGGATTTAATCTAATCAACCTGTGAGAGGCATCTCGTCCATTTCTACCTCCCTTTACCTGGAAAATTATACTCTTGGCTGCACTAGTACCTAACCAAAGCGCTTTACTGAAGTGGAATATATTGCAAATGTCTTTGAAACAGGTTGCAATAGTGTAAGTATAAAGTACATTTACAACAATGTATAATGGGTCGTCATTGGTAAAGAAAATATTGATATTAATACCGTTCAGCCTGTTGACACTCTCTGATCGTATCAAAGTCAGAGTCCATAAAAGTTTTTCTTATACCGATGAGAGTTAAGATAATTCAGCCTCTGAACAGGGACTCTGTCGTTGGGGGTGCAGTGGTTGGATCAAGATAGGCTTGTTTTTTGATTTCCTGGCAGACGCAGGAGTAGAGTTGGAAAGCAATCTGGCACTAAGTCCCCAAGCAGGCAGCCAATTCATTTTGGACAGGAGGGATTTGGAGCCTCTGCTGTTGTTTGGGACGCCAGAGTGCAAGCTGCCTGCTGAAGGTAAGAGCAGGCTAATCCCCAACAAGATGGATTGCCATAACTCTGATATGGTATATTCACCTTGCTCTACTCTGCTGGTGGCCATGTATGTTTAGGGATTAGGGTTGGAGTGTGTGGGGAGTGGGTTGGGGTGTGTGCGTTGGTTCGTTCGTTTATTCTCTAGCATGGATGATCCAAAAATATATACACTAGATACAATGCCTTCAGAAAATATTAAACCCCAATAACCTTTTTCATATTTTGATTTTACAAATTGGGATTCAAATGGATTTAATTGTAATTTTTCTGTCAGCGGTCTACACAAAATACTCTAAAGTCAAAGTGGAACAAAACTTCTAACATTTGTATTAATGAAAAATTCAATAGATGGTAGAATCACCTTTGGCAGTGATTACAGCTGTGAGTCTTTTTGGGAGCTTTGCCCACCTGATTGTACAATATTTGCCAATTGTATTATTCTTCAAACTTCGTCAAGTTGGTTGTTGATCATTGCTGGACATCCATTTTCAAGTCTTGCCATAGATTTTCAAGACAATTTTAAAAGTGTAACTAGGCCACTCAAACATTCAATGTCGTCTTGGTAAGCAACTCAAGTGTAGCATTGGCCTTGTGTTTAAGGTTATTTTCCTGCTGAAAGGTGAATTCATCTCCCAGTGTCTCATGGAAAGCAGACTGAACCAGGTTGTTCTCTAGGATTTTGCCTGTACTTAGACTATTCAATTTATTTTTATCCTGATAAAGTCCTTATCGATGACAAGCATACCTATAACATAATGCTGCCACCACCATGCTTGGAAATATGCAGAGTGGTACTCAGTTGTGTGTTGGATTTGCCCCAAACATAACGCTTGAGGACAAAACGTTTGTATCTTTGCCACATTTTTTGCAGTATTACTTGAGTGCACACAGTATGCATGTTTTTGAATATTTGTGTTCTCTACTGGTTTCCTTCTTTTCAACCTGTAATGTCACCCTCAGTTTTCTCACAGACATTAAACTCTGTAACTGTTTTAAAGTCACCATTGGCCTCAATGTGAAATCCCTGACTGGTGTCCTTCCTCACCAGCAACTGAGTTAGGAAGGACTTTAACTAATTTAGGCTTGCCATATCAAATCAAATCAAATTTATTTATATAGCCCTTCGTACATCAGCTGATATCTCAAAGTGCTGTACAGAAACCCAGCCTAAAACCCCAAACAGCAAGCAATGCAGGTGTAGAAGCACGATGGCTAGGAAAAACTCCCTAGAAAGGCCAAAACCTAGGAAGAAACCTTGAGAGGAACCAGGCTATGTGGGGTGGCCAGTCCTCTTCTGGCTGTGCCGGGTGGAGATTATAACAGAACATGGCCAAGATGTTCAAATGTTCATAAATGACCAGCATGGTCGAATAATAATAAGGCAGAACAGTTGAAACTGGAGCAGCAGCACAGTCAGGTGGACTGGGGACAGCAAGGAGTCATCATGTCAGGTAGTCCTGGGGCATGGTCCTAGGGCTCAGGTCAGTTGAAACTGGAGCAGCAGTCATGTCATAACAAAATCACTGAGCGGTTTCTTTCTTCTCCAGCAACTGAGTTAGGAAGGACTTGAATTTATTTAGATTTGCCATAACAAAGGTGTTGAATACCTAATGACTCAAGACGTTTCAGCTTCATTTTTTATTAATTTGTAAACATTTCAAAAAACAAAATTCCACTTTGACATTATGGGGTATTGTGTGTAAATCATTGACAACAAAAAAATCTCAATTTTATTCAATTTTAAATTCAGGCTGTAACACAACAAAATGTGGAAAAAGTCAAGAGATGTGATTACTTTCTGAAGGCCCTGTATGAGTATATTTATAACAAATGTTTCTTCTGAACTTGATGAAATTATACTGAATGTGCTCTGTTCTGACAGCACTGACCTCACCATTTCCTTTCGAGCCAGTGATCAGCACACAGTTAATGAAGTCCTCTCCTACAAATACTGTCTTCTCAGCAGCTCCTGCCAAGTACACATGGAGTGGGCTACCTACCTACTTCCCTATATTTTACCTTCCTGTGGTCTTCTAGCAACCAATTACATTTATGATAATGAGGAATACCACAACATTGTAGCACTCTCTCTTTTGCTCTTGCTCTCTCCTCTCCCCCCCACCCCCCCTCCTGGATGATTAAACATAATTCAGATTTCAGTGTTCCCTGCCCTTTATAAATATTGTAGTTCCTTTGCATTGTAAATTCCTAATGAGTGTCGTGCCTTCTGCCGTGTCAACCACTGAGGTCGAGCCAGGACCGTCTGGGAGGGCCTCATGTATAATGAATCAGGAGTGTAATTAATCTGTGTGGATGATGCCAGAGGAGAAGAGAGGAGAGGTAGGCAAGGCAGTGCCAGATGCATACCTGGGCCTGCCTGTCCAGGGGAAGCACTGGTCAGTGACACACTACGATTAGCCGTTCTATTAGTCTCCTCTGATATCGGAATGCAGCCTAATTCAAACCACCGCCTTGCAGAGTAAGACTAGCTTTGCTGTGTCGTTGCATTGGTGTTTACTATGTGATTGTGAAGAATACACTAGATATATGACATTTAAAAAAATAAATAAAATGTAAAAAACATTTTTTAAATAGTATGTATTCTCTTTTGTATTGACATTTTCTGGTGTATTTCCTATGTGTAATTTGTTGTGTAATTGTACGATGCAGGGCTCCAGTGCAAAGCAGTCCTTGGTCTCAATGGGACTCCCTGTTAAAATCAATCCCTGATAACAATGGAAGATGTCAGAGCTCATTAGATGGATCCGTCTATCTGATTAATATAGCATGAAAGGCAAGAGTGTTGAAGTAGAACATAGTATTGGCTCAAAATGTGTGGAAAATGTGTAGAGGTCCAGCTTAGACGATGCTTTGAGGCACACTGTTCCTCAAGCACCTGTGTTACGTTGGTCTCAATGTGTCTTCATTCTCCCTGATTGGGCTCCGATGTTAAAATAATGTTGTGGTACAGTAGAGGGATACAGACTGAAAGAGACACCAGGCGCAGCCTTTTCAGATGCACTGCCTAATAGGGGGCTGGTACAATATCGACGTTTACAGAGACAGGCAGAGTCAACTCTATCCTAGTGTCATTTTACTCCAACAAGGAGATTATACCCAGCTAATGAGGAAAATTTGTTTATTCAGTAGCGGATAGTTCTAGGAGGAATATCTTAACATTAAGCTCCTTGCGCCTGGGTGTGTGACTTAATTATAAATGTTCTGCAGCAGCCCGGTCGAAGGGACATCTCTTTCTCCCGAAGAGAGTGTAGTGGGGGAGAGATTTTGATTTGTGTCTTGGAGATAGTATCTTGGTCTGAATGAAGATAACACACGAGGGATTGTGGCAAGGCTCGGCAGAGGCTCCCTGAGGTTAGAGTGCTGCCCTCTACAGAGCAAGAGATGCAAACATCTCTGTCTTATCGCTCTCACTCGCGCTCTCCCAAGTCCTAATTTACACACAGAGCCCTACTGTACCAACCCTAACAGCTGTGGTTTAAGGGGCCAATATTACTTAAGTATTTGTGTACAAAAACCTGGCAGGCTCTGCTCATGTATTATTCCATTTCTGATGTGTGGCACGCTCTGTTGACAAGACTTCCTGATGGACAAGAAAGGAAATCAATAACTTTATGATGGGCAGAAGTCTTTGGGCCTATCCAGTGAAACCCCATGTAAAATGATCAGCTCACCAACTGCTGAGGACTCTGAAATGGAGTCCGACAGGCCCGCCTCGCACATGGGGCCGTTGTATTTGGTGTTTCTGTGGTTAGCTGACACAATGCTGCTGAGATTCATGTCTCTCAGAAGGCACCGTCTTTCATTCCCTGTTTGTCCTCAGAAAGACAGGGGATCAAAAATGTTAATCTCTTTCTTTCTTTTCTCCAATCTAAATTTTCTCCGGAGCTCTAAAGGTGGGATTACTTCATTTAATTCTCTGACACCTTGACAATCCAACCACTAGAATTGGTCCTACTCTTATTGAGGCTGGAACCTTCCGTGGTTTTGGTAAGATACTGATTATTTGTTCTCTATTGATGTACTCTGTGGTAACTGTACAGTGTAACATCTCATTAATGTGGGATACACGGCTGAGCTCCTGCTGCTGCTTCTGAGGTCACCGAAGGTTAGAACATAACAGTCAATAACCACCAAGGATGTACTGGCTTGTAAACCTATGGTCCTATTGAATATGACAGACATAGCTGTCAACTTCAGACCATTTTGGGCACAGACTACAGAATGTTATTCCGATTTTTCTTTTGTTGTTGTTGTTGTTGGTAGCAATAAGCAGGAGCATTCTGGAAATCATGTCTGCGTGGGTTCTGATGTTGGCGACGACAACAAAAAAGACCCTCCTAATTATGTTGGGGTTGAGTGAGGATCATTATGTGGCCGTACAATGATATAACCACCAGGAGGTTGCGCAGCCCCTCCCAAGTCTCCCTCTTTGTCAGCCCCACGGGCAGCATGTGGCCCAGAGAGGGGCCTTGGCCCGGCTACACGGCTCCAAATTGGGCCCATGCTGAGGTATTATGAAACGCAGTCATGCCAGGTTAGGAAAATCAAACCCCCCTTTCTGAACTAATTCTTTGATGGATTTGCTCGACGGGGTTTGTATTTGTGTGAGCTTGTAGAGTTGGAGAAGGTCTCATCATGTGTGCTAATTACAGACGGCCTTTCATTCCAGGGGAGGAAGTGGACAGAACGAAACAAGCCCAGTGTGAAGAGGTGGTAGAGGGAAGGGGAAGAGAAAAGTCAATGAGTGGTAGTTACTGTTTTATATTACTCTCCTCTCTGCTGATGGCTGTGGGAGAGAGAAGAAAACATTTGGCAGTTTTAACTTTGCGAACTCAAATAACAAACACGGGAGGTAGAAAACATCTAGCTAAAAGGCATCTCTGTAATAGATAGCATGCCAGCAGATACCCATCGACTTCCAGTCATTGTGCTAACGATAGTTAGCATTGGCTTGCGTAAAAATGGTATCTACAAGTTAATCTCGAACTCTGGGGATGTAGATAAAGGGCTTTCACATGATTGGACCAAAAACTAGGCTTCTAATTGGCAAAACTAAACCAGGTTACTTTAGTTCAAATAAACATAAAACGTCAAAATAAGTAAATGGATGGCACATTACAGAATTCAACCAACAGTGACTCTCAAATGATTGACATGTTGCGTCTTTTGTCGTTTGCACATGACAATTAACAAGTGTTTGATTGATGCAATGCAAAATAACATAGGCTCAACAGCAAAGGCTGTAGTACAACGTAGTGTTTCTAATACATGGTTTTAACAGGGTATTACAAGTATATATAATATATATTGTAATAGTTAAACATGGGATGGTATACCAGTAAAATGTTACTTCATATCCTAACCCAGCATGTTTCTGGCTCCTGTCCCTTATGGTTGACTGCTTTCTCCAGAGTTCCCTCGATCCCCTGCCCTCTCACCCATTTGGATCTTTCATTTAGCAATCTGTTAGCCCTGGGCTGCTAATGAATGCTGTGGCCAGACCCACCTGTCCGTCTGAACTGACATGTCCACCGTAACGATGGCCCCCGCTGAGTGGAGATACATGTCCTGGCTTACAGCACTTACAGCCAGATTGATTGTGTTTTTAGCCTAGTCTAAGCCTCTCTGTTCACTAATATAGCCTGGTCTCTGGAAAATTAACAGGCTGCTCCATTGTCGTCACAACTCAGCGATCCATCGGTACAAGTCACATTTATGAAGCCCATCGGTCTTGATAGCAGCGCAAGGCCGGGATAGTGACCTGGCATGGCTTCAATGTTTTGTTTTTATCAGAGCGGCTCTGCCCTTCGAGACATCGTCTGAAGATTCCTGCAGAGGTACAGTAATTGCTTCTGGGATGGTTTTCGCCGTCAGCCATCTTCAGGGGGGATTTGTGTGACATCCAGGTTATTGATCAGTAAATTTAACACTGCCTATTTGACCAGGAGCCCCACACGGGAGTCAGCAGCACAGGGTACCATTCTCACCCAGCTGGAATGGCAACCCGTGTCCAGAGTAATGATTTGATGCTGCCTCCCATCTCAGCCAGCATCCTTCTCCCATCTTCCTATACATACCTTCCTCTCTCTCTCTCTCTCGCTTTCCCTCTCTCACTCCCTCCCTCTCTCGCTTTCAACATGCAGGTTTTTGAGATATACAAGGAAACTCCAAACAAAGTACAGTAGTATAGAGAGATTCATACATTACATCTGTAACTTTTTGGGTGACCCAACCAAATTCACATTGACATACATATCTATAACATATTTCTTTCTTATTGAAAGAGAGTATATAAAATATAAAAAACGGTAGATATGTTCTATGTGCGCTATATCTATGATTCCTGTTCTTAAGTTACATTTTTGCTTCCTTTGCTTTTGTACACCAACTTCAAACAACATGAAATGCAATATTTTTGGTTATAGAAAATATATTTCACAGAGGTATAGATGGTACAATGATTCTCTACACTATACTTGCTTGTTTTGTCACATATACTGAAATTAGGCAAACTGCTGTGTTAATTTTAGCAACCAGGAAATGACGGAGTGATTTCTACTTAGTGCATCTTTAAGGCCATGATACATTTTACATTTATTTCTTAATTAATATAAATATGTTTTGTATGTTTAATTGTCAGAGATCTGGGCTACTTTGTTTATTCTGCAATGGAATTACTCCCCCGGACACCTTACAAACTCTGCAATAACCAAATTGAATAAAAACCAAACAGGAAAAGCAAACGCTCACAAAATTCACTATAGGTTCTGCTCTCTGGGTTTCAGACAAATATGTTTGTAGGAAGAGCTCTAGCATTTCTTTAAGGAAGTGAAGTCACACAGAGGGAGTCAATTAAAAATGAATTTGCTCCCTTCGTCTGTGTCTACAGCCATTTGTCACGGCTGCCACAGAGCTCAAACACCTGGGCTGCAAAACACTCAAATCACCCAACTTCTTTCTTTCCTGCCTCTTCAGCTACATTTCCTGACTTTTTTTGATTGGCTATAGACTTTAGGTCTATTTCACTGTTGTTATTAGCATACTACATGTATTATCCACCTCTAGGAAGAGCAGGTGATCATGACAACCCCCTGGAAGTGTAGTGTTGTAAGTGAAAATTCCAACACCGAGGGCCACGGTCACAGCTTTCACTTTCTAATCTCATGAATAATAGAGGACCAGGGACTAGACCGAGGAACAGGGGTCCCCGAGGAAAGGTCACCAGATTTAGCAAACAAACAGTCATAATAACACAAAGATCTATATTTACTTGGTGTTGGAATAGTCATTTAAAATCCACCTGAAATTACCAATATTGATCAAACTCATTAAATCATTGTGATGGCCCGCTCCCAGTGACGATGTAAAGGACTTCAAACAGTTCCTCTCATCTTAAAAGGTGAGTAAGGGGATGGTGATCCCCGGTCCCGTTTCTATAACATATCGACAGGGATCCTGTTTCGCACTCCGCCCATGTTTAACCTTGGAGGAGCTCTCTGGGGCTGGCGGTGTGGGACGGAGCCCAGGGGCTAGCAGAGCAGAGCTGCTGTTTGATCCAGTGTCATGCCTTCTCCATTATTCAACAGACATCGCCTGGGGAAGATTTGTGTACGGCCATTAATAGCCCTGAGTAAACAACTGGTACAAATGACACTGGCGACCTGTCTCCCTTCCACGAACCTTAGCTCAATTTAGGTTTCAATACGTTTAAGATACACACCGTCTGGCAAACCACGTCTGTCTGTTTGTTTTTGTTAGATGAGGTGGTATCTGACAAGTATAGCACTGTGTTGGTGTGTGGGGGTTTCTGCTATCTTGCCCTAAAGCCAGTCCAATTTATTCAGAGACGCAAAATCCCTCTCATGTTTACTTCTTTGCGTCTCTCACTTTGATCATGAGCTTATAGTAGGTGTCATTAACCCATTTTAAAACGAGTGAGTTGACGTCGGGAAGCGAACACCCTCTGGTAATAGATTCCCTTTTCTCTCTGTCACTTCACGGGCGTGGAGCATGCCTCCATGGCTGTCTGTGTGGATGTGCTTCTGGGGGCGGCAGGTAGCCTAGTGGTTAGAGCGTTGGGCCATTAACCGAAAGGTTGCTAGATCGAATCCCCAAGCTGACAAGGTAAAAATCTGTCTGCCCATGAACAAACCCACGGTTCCTAGGCCGTCATTGTAAATAAGAATTTGTTCTTAACTGACTTGCCTTGTTAAATAAAGGTCAAATGTAGAAAATTGCTTTGCTCTTACTGCTGCCACTTTACAGCTGAGTGTCAGAATAGTGGTTTGTCAGGTGGCCATTCACTAATTAGACACCTTTTGAGTTTAGTGAGGCATGGAATGTACAGGTTCGGCAAGCTGACGGGTCCACAGGAAGACAGTCAAGCCTCATTCCTCAAGCACATCACAATAGGCAATCAGCTCATGAAGTCTCATAGAAGTTCTGAAACGGGGCCTGCTTGTGGTGATTTAGTGTCCTTGTATTTTCAATGAATTTTACCATGGCTGGTCCGTTCTGTGATGCCACACTTACTTAGATTGTGCCATGCATAGTATGAGATATCTACTGGCACTTATCAAAGGAGACTTCTCTCTTGTGTTCTCTGTCTCTTCTAATAAAACAATACACAGACCACCAATTTTTATATAAAATTAGAATGAAGTAATGATTCCTGTTATTTGACTGGAATGTCGTGGAATGTTTCAAATGTTGATGATGCTTTACTTTTACCTCATAGAGCTTTATGGGAGATGTAACAGCACATATTTGTTATGCTGCCTGACAATGAAGGGAAAGACATTTTCTAAATCCCCGGAGGAATGAATGCAGTGATTGATAGAGAACGTCAGGAGTTTGAGGCAGACGCAGTCACATCCTAGCAGGGGGGTTGAGATGGCACCCCCGCCCCGCCCCGCTACCCTCCCACAGCCCGCCCCACCAGCTCCGAGCAGAGAGAGTGCTGGGTAATTGAGTTATGAATGGTAATGAGATAATGATCAGTTTTGAGGGATAATTTGTCTTCTCTGACTTAATGCAATCAAATATGCTGTATGGAGCCGATGCTGGGGGCTGTTCCAGGGTAAAGAGCCTTTTATTATTAACTGTAAATACCACTTAATGTTCTGCAGATAAAACACGCACCGGATGCAGAACATCCACAAGTGCCGTCATTGAATTATTCCGAGTTATAAGTAAATAGAGGGTGGGGGATGTGTAGAGGATGTAGTGGAGACAGACTGATAACCAAAGCTAATAAGTTTAATATATACAGTACCAGTCAAAAGTTTGGACGCACCTACTCATTCAAGGGTTTTTCTTTATTTTTAATTTTTTCTACATTGTAGAATAATAGTGAAGACATCAAAACTATGAAATAGCACATATGGAATCATGTAGTAACCAAAAAAGTGTCAAATCAAAATATATTTTATATTCTTAAAGGTAGCCACCCTTTGCCTTGATGACAGCTTTGCACACTTGGCATTCTCTCAACCAGCTTCACATGGAATGCTTCACCTGGAGTTCCCACATATGTGACCCGTTTCATATGTGACCCGTAGGCGTAAGTCGCAGGTCACTACTTCACAGGAGAGTTGTTTGAATGTAAACTTTTTTACTTTTACTAGTTTTATTTGGGGGGGGGGCAGAAATGCCTACTCGAACATGTGAACTTTCAGGTGCCTTAATAACAAACTTGTATGCCATCTGTAAATACGAATAAAATTGTTAAATTACGAGCCTAGTTGGTTAAGCCACATAAAAGACAGCAACCTTCTCGCTACCCATGATTGGCTAGATGAGTGGGCTGGACATGCCGGGAGATGAGTTTGGATTGGTCTGCCATATATCACGCTTCTGTCTATTTGAGCTGGTCAGTTTGTGTAGGTAATCCAGTCTAACTCCGTTTTTTTACATGTATCGCGTAGTAAAACGTAACGTCAACTCAACTATTCAAGTATCCATTTCAATACAACGTCTGCAACAACTATTTCAGAGCACTCTCCTCTGAGTGTGCCAGAGTGCAGAATAACTGATGAATTTACGAAAACTCTACACCGGATGAATATGGCCGGTGTCAGTAAACATTGGCAAAAAAGCGTAATTCAATTGTTGCTAGGAGCATAGTTAGTCACCAACACTCTGGATAACATGAAAAGAGCCTAACCAGCTCTGCTAGGGCAAGTAAAATGGGTGGGGTTAAAGCTTAAAATGATTCTTATGGCATTGCACACGGTCAGTGGGAACCAGAGTGACTTGACACAACAACTGGCCAAACAAGCTGTACAAACAGAACGGAAACGACAGAAGACGTCTTATTTAATGAAAGGGGTTGCAGTCTGCCGTGAAGCATTCGTCCATGTATAGTTAACTAAGGCACTTTTATACATTGCACTGTAACATACAATTTACCTTATTTTAGCGCCCAGAAAACATAATACTTCCAGGTTGCACAAATTTGTACAGAATGGAGTTAGTTAACAGTATAGGGGTAAAAGTCTAGCTACAGTTATAGATATAATACGTTTCAAATTTTTTCAAAGTTGTTTTCATTGCAAGTTCTAAAAGGGGTACTGTTAGCTAGCTAGCTGACGTTAGATTGCTGGCTTGCTAGCTAACATTACGTTTATGATCTGTGTGGTAATGTTAGCTCAGAATACCATTTTGCATTGCTAGTTATAGCCTAATGTTAGTTAGGTAACTAGCTAACATTGAACCTATTTGGTTAACTTTAGCTAGCTGGCCCAAGCAAGCACAGGTTACACCTGAAGCATTAGGACTTGGAGCGAGTGGTGAATTTCATCAACAACTACGCAGAGGATATTACCAGGACGCCACCCAGGACACAAACACTTTTGTGGAAAGCTGCTGCCATCCCATGTGACAAAAGCAGCAGTGTGGCGCGTCTACAAGAATCGATGACAACACTTGGTATGTAAAGAATAAACAACACGTTTTGATTATTTAATTGACCTCCAACACGATTGGCACTACTTTTATTGAGCTCACATTATTTCAGTAGTTTCCAGAGGTACGTGTAGTTGGGCTGTGTGTTATCATTTTAGTTTCCAAGATGATGTTTCTGTATGCAGTGCTGCTGCTCTGCACATTTGTAGGTCAGTGAAACTTACCTGATAAGGATGCATAAAATGATATTACGTTTTACGTTACATTTTCTTATCTTAATGTTCTTTTGTTGTTTGCAGGTGCAGTATCCTTCTGACCCTATGCAACCAGGTTGCATCTACTTTTTAACTCTTCGCAAGTGTGGCTTGTTTGGTGTCTGCTGTGAGGGAATACCACAACAAGTTAACTACTTGATGGATGAAGGCTTGTCATCCAGCAAAGGCAGCAGCGCCGTCAACTACATGCACCATTTCTTCACCAACTACGGAGTTGGGGAAACACGTGTGGACCTGAATTGTGATAACTGCCGAGGTCAAAACAAGAACAAGTTTGTGCTCTGGTGTTGTGTCTGGCGGACCACGCACAACTCCACCAACAATCTGGACCTTCACTTCCTGATCACAGGCCACATCAAGTTTGCCCCCGACTGGTGCTTTGGCCTCATCAAGCAGCGCTGGTGTTGTGAAGGACAGCACTGTGACGGGTCAACATCCCAAAGCTGGTTGGATTGGAGGATGGTACGGTGCTGGTGAAAAGCTATGGCTGGCAACCACACCTGACTCCATACTTCAGACCGCTGCCACATTTCAAGTAATACCAGCACTTCAGGTGAATATAATTTTCATTGCATTTAATGACGTTATTCTTCTTATCTAAACTTGGGAGGTGAATTGATGTTGTGCAAGGTTGTAATGTCTTAAATTGTTTTGTTATTTCCTGTTTTACAGCTTGAATGCTCTGGAGCCTGGTGGTGTTGTCGCCATGGAGCAAGGTTTCAGCTGCTGCGCAACGCTAACATCCTTCCTCCCGTAGATGGTCTGCCTGTAGAAGCACCACCTGGACTGGACACAGCTAGACAAACGTATATTTTAGAGAAGATCAGGGAGTTTTGCAACAAAGAGGCGATGGACATCACATGTCCTGCACCAAAGTCACAGGCAGGACAGAAAGAGGCTCTCCTAATAAATATTCCCTTGTTCGGACGGACCAGTCATCAGCACTATCTGCAGTGTCTTTATCCAAATGACTCTCTCCTAACACGCACTCCATACTGTACGTTGCTGGTACTATTTTTACTTTTACCCCTGATTGTATGCATAACTACCTCATCTATCACTGATATTGTTTTGAATAATGTTATTGTACACACTGTATATTATTTTATTTATATTGACACTATCTATTTCTGATATTGCTTCTATGCAAGTAACCATTTGGCTGTACCATTTACACTTTCTGCAGAGACCCATCCACTTAGCAAGATTTGGCTGGGGGTTACAGCATTTATATCACATGACCCATCAATTTAGTCAAGTGTGTCTGGGTAAGCGTCATCTAATATTTATTACATATTTTTAACTGGACACTTTCTGTTTACCTGGAATTTTTCCTTATTGTAAGCTACTACTTTTACCACTTTTAGTCGTAATCTTTACTACACTACTCACTGTTTAGCACATGACCTCACATGTGAATCCTTAAAGAGATGGGTGGGGCTAAGGCTTAAGAGGGTGTGAACAATGCTGAATGGGTGTAGACAAAGGAGAGCTCTCCAGTAGGTACCAAAACATTCATAGGGCATTTTCTCAAAAGTGAGTTAACAAGTTTGTCGACTTTCAAAGCAGAATTACTTTCCCAATGTTCCTGAAGTGCAGTGTATGATATACATTTTGTAGCTCTGAGTCTCTAATTTTATCCCATGTAAAAAACACAATTTCAAATGTTGCTACATGAGACTGTTTTGAACCGGTCGGTCACATGCTGAGCACTTGTTGGCTGCATTTCCTTCACTCTGTGGTCCAACTCATCCCAAACAATCTCAATTGGGTTGAGGTCGGGTGACTTGTGGAGGCCAGGACATCTGATGCAGCACTCCTTCACTCTCCTTCTTGGTCAAATAGCTCTTACACATCCTGGAGGTGTGTTTTGGGTCATTGTCCTGTTGAAAAACAAATGATAGAACCACTAAGCACAAACCAGATGGGATGGCGTATAGCTTCAGAATGCTGTGATAGCCATGCTGGTTAAGTGTGCCTTCAATTCTAAATAAATCCCTAACAGTGTCACCATCAAAGCAACCCCACACCATCACACCTCCTCCTTGCTTCACGGTGGAAACCGTTCACCTACTCTGCGTCTCACAAAGACACGGCGGTTGGAACCAGAAATCTGCAATTTGGACTCTAGACCAAATGACAGATTTCCACCGGTCTTATGTCCATTGCTCTTGTTTCTCGGCCCAAGCAAGTCTCTTCTTCTTATTGGTGTCCTTTAGTAGTGGTTTCTTTGCAGCAATTTGAACATGAAGGCCTGATTCACTTACTGTAGTCTCCTCTGAACAGTTGATCTTGAGATGTGTCTGTTACTTGAACTCTGAAGCATTTATCTGGCCTGCAATTTCTGAGGTGCAGTTAACTCTAATGAACATATCCTCTGCAGCAGAGGTAACTCTGGGTCTTCCTTTCCTGTGGCGGTCCTCATGAGAGCCAGTTTCATCATAGTGCTTGATGGTTTTTGCGACTGCACTAGAAGAAACTGTCATTTTCCTTTTTATTCTTTCAGCTGTTCTTGCCATAATATGGACTTGGTCTTTTTCCAAATAGGGCTATCTTCTGTTTACCACCCCTACTTTGTCACAACACAACTGATTGGCTCAAATGCATTAAGTAGGAAAGAAATTCCACAAATTACTTTTAACAAGGCACACCTGTTAATTGAAATGCATTCCAGGTGACTACTTCATGAAGCTGGTTGAGAGAATGCCAATAGTGTGCAAAGCTGTTATTATTCTACAATGTAAAAAATAGTACAAATAAAGAAAAGTCCTTGAATGAGTAGGTGTGTCCAAACTTTTGACTGGTACTGTGTGTACTGTGCATTTGGAAAGTATTCAGACGCCTTAATTTTTTTCTCACATTTTGTTACTTTATAGCCTCATTTTAAAATGGAATAAATTGTTTTTTCCCCACACCAATCCGCACACAATACCCCATAATGACAAAGCAAAAAAACATTTGCGACTGTAATAAAAATACAAAACTGAAATATCACATTTACATAAGTATTCAGACCCTTTACTCAGTACTTTGTTGAAGCACCTTTGGCAGCAATTACAGCCTTGAGACTTCTTGGGTATGATGCTACAAGCTTGGCACACCTGTATTTGGGGAGTTTCGCCCATTCTTCTCTCCAGAGCCTCTCATGCTCTGCCAGGTTAGATGGGGAGAGTCGCTGCACAGCTATTTTCAGGTCTCTCCAAAGATTTTCGATTGGGTTCATGTCTGGGCTCTGGCTGGGCCACTCAAGGACATTCAGAGACTTGTCCTGAAGCCACTCCTGCGTTGTCTTGGCTGTGTGCTTAGGGTCGTTGTCCTTTTGTAAGGTGAACCTTCGTCCCAGTCTGAGATCCTGAGCGCTCTGGAGCAGGTTTTCATCATGGATCTCTCTGTACTTTTCTCTGTTCATCTTTGCCTTGATCCTGACTAGTCGCCCAGTCCCTCCCGCTGAAAGTCATCCCCATAGCATGATGCTGCCACCGCCATGCTTCACCGTAGGGATGACACCAGGTTTCCTCTAGACGCGATGCTTGGCATTCAGGCTATAGAGTTTCGTCAGACCAGAGAATCTTGTTTCTCATGGTCTGAGAGTCCTTTAGGTGCCTTTTGGCAAACCAAGCATGCTGTCATGTGCCTTTTACTGAGCAGTGGCTACCGTCTGGCCTCTCTACCATAAAGGCCTGATTGGTGGAGTGTTGCAGAGCTGTTTGTCCTTCTGGAAGTTTCTCCCATCTCCACAGAGGATCTCTGGAGCTCTGTCAGAATGATCATCAGTTTCTTGGTCACCTCCCAGACCAAGCCCTTCTCTCCCGATTTGTTCAGTTTGGCCGGCGGGCCATTTTTAGGAAGAGTTGGTGGTTCCAAACTTCTTCCATTTAAGAATGATCAAGGCCACTGTGTTCTTGGGGACCTTCAATGTTGCTGAATTTTTTTTGGTACCCTTCCCCAGATCTGTGCCTGCACACAATCATGTCTCGGAGCTCTACGGACAATTGCTTTTACATCATGGCTTGGTTTTTGCTCTGACATGCACTGTCAACTGTGGGACCTTATATAGGCAGGTTCGTGCCTTTCCAAATCATGTCCAATCAGTTGAATTTACTACAGGTGGACTCTAAGTTGTAGAAACATCTCAAGGATGATCAATGGAAACAGGATGCACCTGACCTCAATTTCGACTCTCATTGCAAAGGGTCTAAATACTTATGTAAATAAGGTATTTCTGTTATCAATGTTTAATACATTTTATATATATATACACAAAAACAGATTTTTAGATTTTCCAGGTGTCCATTATCTTTACTACAATGTCTAGAAGAAGAGATCGCAGTATCTTTGAAAGAGGGGTCTCAAAGGAGCATAGGGAGTTTTAAATGGTGTGTGCGTGGATTTGTGCTCGTCTCAGTCTCCAGATCTCAACCCAATTAAACGCTCATGGGTTGTTGGTGTTTACTTGGCAGTTAACTAACTGTATGTTGTTTTGTTCGGGAAGCCTAACTTTACTCAAAGTCAAAGGTGCTATTGCTAAATCTTATAGGTCCTTGCTGACTTGCAGTGGAATGTATTCAGTACAATACTGTTTATTCAGTTATTTCATTAGGCTACTGTTTCTTTATAAGTTCCAGCAATCAAAGTCATACACTTTCATACTGTCTCGTTTTGTGAAGAGGTAGGCTAGTCACCGAGACACAATGATGTAGGCCTGCATCAGAATTTCCCATAAACGTTTTTGTTTGTGGCACCTCATGTCATTTCAGTATGCCCTGTTTTCACCAAAGTGAGAAAATGACAGGGAACAGAAGAATTTAATTATCATTTCGATGCTTATCGGTATATAAACTAGTTTTCAAATCCTTGAGGAAGAGTGTGCGTGTGAGTGCTATTACTTCACCTAATGAGGGGTTTGATATTTCCCATGCTGCTTTGAGCCTGCCTCTCTGAGTCTGGCTCCCTTCCAACTCCATAATGCCAAGACAAAGTTTTCATCTCCGCCTCCGGCATCTGCCTCTCTCTCCTCTCCTCCACTCTCTTGCTCTCCTCCACAACAGCTCGGACTGAAGGACAAGCAAGAGAAAGTGGGAGGGAGTGGTGGAGAATGCCAGATGTTAGAGGGAGAGGAGACAAAACAAAGAATTTAGGCTTGGATGGAAAGTGATGCGCCAAATGGTGGAATAATTCTCCTAGGAGATTTCATGATTCATTACCTAAAACGCCCAAGACGACAGGGGCATCAAGCATGTCTCATCCATGCGTTTAATTACTCTCAGGGGTTGGTGAAGTAACCATCACGTCCACAGAATCACAGCTGAACACTTTTCATATAGACGTTCCCCTAATAGTGTTTTGTAGATAAAATACATATAAATATACACAGTAGGGGGCTGTGTTTGTATGACTCGGGATTGAAAGGCTTGACCGCTACTAAATATAATGGAAATCAGTCAGGCGTCCTGGACTGACCTAGGTTCTTCAGGTTTTTTATGACCTTTTTTCATCTTTAAAGTCCAGGTTGCAGATAATGGACAACAGATGTTTTTGTTGTTGTTGGTGCTGTATATGAACTGTTAGTTTACAATTGTACAATATATGCTCCCTGCATATAATAACCACGAAGACCGCCGGAAAGCACCAAACACGCTGGGAAAACCTGTAGCCTACTGTACATGGTAAGCTGGTGCGCACGAAATGCCACCTCAATTTTTTATATGAAAACAGATGTTTTTTCAACATATATTTACAACATATCGACACAAATACAATCTTTTTATAGAATAAAAATTGAATTTCAGAGATTGTATGTGGAAAAACATATTTGAATGAACATTAGCAAGCCAGCAGCAGATGAAACAGAAAGTGAATTCTGTCCTTCGTCTCTCCACGGTTTTAACTTGCGGCTATCACGGTCTAACTGGCTAGGTTTATAGTATTTACCATCCCATACCAGTGACAACTTAGCTATGTTATCGACATATGGCAGCACATAAACAAAATCTAACTCATGTATTTTGCCTGCTAGAAAGAAATAGCCACAAATTAATTCAGAAATGGAGGAAGAGGTTTATAACTAGCTACAGTTAAGTCGGAAGTTTACATCCACTTAGGTTGGAGTCTCTTTATCAACCACTCCACAAATGTATTGTTGACAAACTATAGTTTTGGCAAGTCAGTTAGGACATTTACTTTGTGCATGACACAATAAATTCCATCAACAATTGATTACACACATTATTATTTCTCTTATAATTCACAGTATCACAATTCCA
Organism: Oncorhynchus mykiss; assembly: GCF_013265735.2. Taxonomy (NCBI): domain Eukaryota; kingdom Metazoa; phylum Chordata; class Actinopteri; order Salmoniformes; family Salmonidae; genus Oncorhynchus; species Oncorhynchus mykiss. The sequence goes on along the minus strand of NC_048568.1, from coordinate 18,136,127 downwards.
GTGGGTCAAAAGTTTACGTACACTAAGTTGACTGTGCCTTTAAACAGCTTGGAAAATTCCAGAAAATTATGTCATGGCTTTAGAAGCTTCTGATAGGCTAATTGACATCATTTGAGTCAATTGGAGGTTTACCTGTGGATGTATTTCAAGGCCTACCTTCAAACTCAGTGCCTCTTTGCTTGACATCATAGGAAAATCAAAAGAAATCAGCCAAGACCTCAGAAAAAAATTGTAGACCTCCACAGGTCTGGTTCATCTTTGTGAGCAATTTCCAAACGCCTGAAGGGACCACGTTCATCTGTACAAACAATAGTACGCAAGTATAAACTCCATGGGACCACGCAGCCGTCATACCGCTCAGGAACGAGACGTGTTCTGTCTCCTAGAGATGAACGTACTTTGATGCAAAAAGTGCAAATCAGTCCCAGAACAACAGCAAAGGACCTTGTGAAGACACAATGCTGGAGGAAACAGGTACAAAAGTATCTATACACACAGTTAAACTAGTCCTATATCAACATAACCTGAACGGCCGCTCATCAAGGAAGAAGTCACTGCTCCAAAACCGCCATAAAAAAGCCAGACTACGGTTTGCAACTGCACATGGGGACAAAGATCGTACTTTTTGGAGAAATGTCCTCTGGTCTGAGGGACAAAATAGAACTGTTTGGCCATAATGACCATCGTTATGTTTGGAGGAAAAAGGGGGAGGCTTGCAAGCCAAAGAACATCATCCCAACCGTGATGACCGGAATGTGATGAAAGAAATAAAAGCTGAAATAAATAATTATCTCTATTATTCTGACATTTCACATTCTTAAAATAAAGTGGTGATCCTAAGTGACCTAAGACAGGGAATTTTTACTCTGATTAAATGTCAGGAATTGTGAACAACTGAGTTTAAATGTATTTGGCTAAGGTGTATGTAAACTTCCGACTTCACCTCTATATCTGCTGCCTCTTCAACAAGAAGCAAATGTGATCACTTTGATCCTATGATCCAAAAATAAATGTTCCTGTGGACCCCAATTCACCCCTCCAAAGAATGCATGGCTCCGGGGTTTCTCCGAAATGACACCCGATCCGCAATCGAATCCATTGCCGACATGTCGCGTTTCAGTTTAGTCCGCACTCGGCAGACCATTTATGTTTTCTTGGAGTTCTCTAAGTTAGTATTATATACATTTCTGCCATTGAGAAATAGTTGCTACACTACCTTTTAACCTGGGTGAGCAGGTAAGCTGAATTTACCTTTGAATTGATCAACACCAGTGATTGGCTAAGTTGGTGAGATGATGAGTTGAGTCAGGAATGTGGCCCTGCTGGACCTACAAATGTCCTCCACAACCAGGGTTTCCTACAGTAGCTCTGATGGACAGGGCATCTGGATTAGTATGCGGTGTCTGTACCTCATAACTGCTAAAGTGTCCACCCATGCCAGCTCATGTCAGACGCAGTGAGCATATCGGTAATGCTGATTTACATGGAGGTCATAAATCCCTGAGGAGAGCGACTGTAAATCGTGGCCTCCCTCTCCTGTAGAGCCAGCGGTCAAAGTGCCTGTCACCCCCTTGCTTTAACCAGCCAACCTCGCATCAATTACTGATAATATTTACTCACACATCACCCAGCCAGAGAAGATCCTCTTACTCATGCCCCGTGACTGTAGCTAGAGAGAGAAGGGAGGAGGGAGACTCTTTCCACCTCCAACCAGCTGACGTCATGCAGAAGCCACCTGAGAACGCTTTTAAGGGAAACATCGTGCCTCCATTTGTGTTGACGCCGTTTTGTCCCTCTGCTCTGCCTCCTGAATGTAACACATTTCAAGATGACTGCTCTGAGGACAGAAAGGCCTTAGGACAAATAGATCCTGTGAAATGATTCCCCCTTTGAAATGAAACAAATTCTGTCTTTTTTTGCAGTTAATGAGGTGGATATTTACTGTTGGTTTTAATGACTTTAGATCGTTTTTCCCTTTTCGTCATAGCTGTGCTTTCATTGAGTTTTTCATAAGCAAAGTTAACGTCATTGAATCATTGTTTATTTTCAAATGAGGTCTATTGATTAGCTTTAACGATTGCATACCCTAAATCGCAGCAGGATTTCTCCCTCAAATCTATATTCTCGATGTAATAGTAGTGATAAAATGTTTTTCTCTGCCGTCTCTCTCGAAGTGGCAATTGATGACCAGTTTAACCAGAAAAGGCATTCCATCATTAGGCCAATTACCAGTGACATTTACAGATCATTTGTTATCAACAGTTTACAGACCTTTAGTGTGTCCTTCAAGCTTCACTTGTCCAGCGAACTGCCCTGGAAAATTGGTTCATGATGTAATTACTGTGTCATTATTTGTGTTTTAAAGTTACTGGGGAAGAAGAGGGTTCTTTGATTATATGCCTCAATCTATTTGTCATGGGCCGGGGATTCCGAGTGATGAGTATTAGACTCCCAGTGTGGGTCCAGGCTCCTTTTTCAAAGGCGTCAACACAGCAGCATCAGAAGTGTATCGCCTGATCTCCAGGCGTTGTGGGTGAAGGATTGATTTAACATCAAGCCCCCTGTGGCTATACATCTCCTGCTCCTCTACCGATGGAGACTGAGTGGGTTACAGGGAGATATGATGGAACAATGTGAGGAGAGATGCACACTACAGCTGAGTGTAATGTCTATCTGTTGAAAACAGAGTGTGGTTAACTAACTCTCTTCACTGGAGCCAATAGTTCCATTTATTATCCCCTGTGCTCTCCATCTCTCCCACTGATCCTCTCGACAGCCAATCTGGGACCTGCCGTGTATCGACAGTCGACACATAATGTGGTCTTTCGACACACACATAATGAATGCTAATATCATGTCAAGTACCACATCACCGCAATCATTTCCAGTAAGCTATGGTTTTCTGTTTTTCTTTCCCCTTTCTATGTTTGTATTCATTTTTTTCCCCTATTCATTTCTGGTATTCGTTTTTATTTCTGTGAAGCACTACTCTTTCCCCTGAATCCATAAATTATTAGATTTGAATTAATGAAATCTGGCCCCATGAAATAAGTCATTTTTCAGACATATTTGCTTTATCTCTCAAGGGGCATGCTCCGCTGGCTGCATTCTGTTTACTAAAGGATTGTGGGACCAAAGGCCCAAGGTCCTCTCTTTCCCCTCCCACCTCTGCCTCCCTTCCGCTCCACATCGGGTAGAAAATGGGACTTGACGTTCCAGCCACTGGCTTCCATTTCAGAGTTCCAGATGGCTCAGAGACGGAAGAAAATAATAGTTTCTATTGGATTCCCATGTTGCTCTATGGTTAGACTTTAATTGAGTGGTACCAATGTGTTGTTTTAGGCATATTTAATTATAAACACAGGACAGGAATAAATTGTGCTTTCTGTCATCATAGTACTTACTGTAGTGGACCATGCTTTGTTACAACAGGAAAATAGAAACCTATTAAATACTTTTTTTAAGGGTTGTGTTCAGTAGTGATTCATTTAATGACGATTTTCTGATGGATTGCTGTGTTAATGGAGAGAGAGAGAGCCTGTCAGGTAGGTAGGCATGGAAACAGATCATCAGTGGTTATGTCTGAGTAGATGCATCACTCTTTTTTTACAAACCACGCATCCTCATTGATTTCGAGAGCGAGTAGGTTCAACTTCCAGCCATGACTAACTCGAATTTCCCCTTTCAGCTTGAAATCTAAAGGTCTCACAATGAATTTAAAAAAACGGATGACCAGAACATTCCAAATCATGTTAATACACCAGAGTATAGACCTTTGGATATTGTACTTGATTGGCTATTTGGTGTGATTTTAATATTAATGTGCTAGGATTCGTCAGGTTGGGATAGCAGTGTTTTACTGTATGGCTCAATGCAAACCCACTGTTGTAATGCAGAATGTGTTCTATGGTTAGCGTTACTCTGAGTCTCTCGTTGGTAAAGAAGCTGCATGTCTGGGCCATACACAATACTCGGCATACTAATGATAATGTGTATGTGGACTCATTTTCTCCCGTAGATGGTAAAAGAGAATGTAACATTTAGAGTAAAGCCAAATGTCCATAGCCGATTGTACATGTTTGAGGTATTTAGGGCAATTCCATGCCTGAACCTTACAGAATAAAGGAGAGAGCTATTGGTTGCAATTGAAATGAATGGATGGCGATTTAACATTTCAGTAAGTGTCAATGTTCCATGTTTAAGTGGTTAACCCTCCGAAACCACATTCACAGCATGTTGTGCTGTATAATACACAAGGTAGCCCCTAGTAATAACAAAGGGTGTAGGGAAACAAATGTGTAAATTAGTAAGGATCCAACTCTGAACATCTAACTACTTTGTTTGCTTGCTCTTGTTGTCCAATTATATGGAGAAAATGCCGCCTACTGTCACAAGCCAAACAAAATATCCACAGGGTGAGCCACCTTTTGTGATACTGCTCACCTCCACAATAACCACTTTGGAAACGATGCTGGAGTTGTTTCCGTCTCTTTCAGGAATAATTATACGTCTGCCACAAAACCCCCCAAATACGTCCTTTTAGGAACGGCAACCCTCTTAGTATAGCAATGCAGGCCTTTAGACGCTGTACACATTCAATTGGGTCATTCCGCTCTTTATCCAGAATGTTGTATTCCACTTTGTTGGACTTGAGCAATACTTTTCCATGTTCAAGCTTTCTTGTTCCTCATATCACTACCATGGGAATGGGTCAATGAGTATTTAAACCTATTAGTTATGGCAAGCCTAAACAAGTTCAGCCTAAACAAGTTCAGGAGTAAAACTTTACTTAACAAGTCACACAGTAAGTTGCATGAACTATGTGTGCAATAATGGTGTTTAACATGATTTTTGTAATGACTACCTCATCTCTGTACCTCTCACATGCAGTTATCTGTAAGGTCCCTCAGGTCGAGCAGTGGATTTCGGATACAAATCCAACCACAAAAACCAGCGAGGTTTTCCAATGCCTCGCAAAGAAGGGCAGCTATTGGTAGACGGGTAAAAATAAACATTTATATGACTTTGAGCATGGTGAAGTTACACTTTGGATTGTGTATCAATACACCCAGTCACCACAAAGGTACGTCCTTCCTTGCAGGTGTGAATACTTTCTGAAGGTACTGTAAATGATGTGATTTGTGCCCACTCGATATATAAAGCACAATGTTTGATTGGACTAGCAATAGCATAGGATATTTAGCAAGTAAAGTTTGTACCAAAAACAATCAGTCCATTTCTGTGGGGGAATATGGAGGGAAATGACCATGTGATGCATTTTCACATAATCCTGTTGCACTTGCGTTTTCCAAATGTCCTTCATGGACGAGCGGTCTGTTTTCCCACTACTCACATTAGACCTCTGGGTTGGGTTGGGTATAAGAAAGGGCACACAGGTCAAGTTGAGGGTAACCCAATGGAATGTCTTGGTTTATAGTAGCTTGCATTTTTATGTTCCTATCTTAATAGCCTCTATGTTTACATAAGTACATTCCTCATCTTTATGATGGGAGAATAGAATGCAATTTCAGACAACAAATTGTCTGGCAAATTATGTTCCTTTATTTGCATTGTTGCCGCTCTTTGGCATCATTTTGTCTGTCCCCCATGGGAGAAGGTGTCACACAATCCTAAATAACAGAGCCATATGCGTTCTCTTTCTCTTGGAAATGTACAAACACGCTTCCATTGTAGCCTTCCCATCCACATACAATGCTTTATTCAGTTGCCCCAGAACAGAAGAGGCTCGGGGGCCAATTCAGTATGTAAATATAGTAATCCCGTCCAGCTGCTGACACCCAGCTGTTGTCCATAGAGCCCATTGTTTGGCAGCAGAAGGTTAGTGCCAGGGTGCTGGGCTAGCGGCTAGAAATCACTGCCTTTTTATTAAACATGTCTTCTGACAGCAAAAACAGCTTCATTACACCGAATACCAATCAGCATATCAGGGCTCCATGTGGCACCAGCACCTGATGTATTCATTGCAGATGGGAGTGGGAGTCCCTCTGCACACCCTACATCAGGATTAATGACAAATCCGTTTTCAGAGATGACAAAGGGAAGCAGCTGCCATTGGAGCTTTTAGTCTGTTTTGGTCCACCTGCGGGCAGAGAAAGAGGGTTATATCACATAGGCACTACAGTGTGTGGGTTGTCTTTCATTTGTCTGCCTTATTTCACTGGAGTAGGCTTTCTCCCGGCAAAAACAGTACTTGAGACAAAGTTCAGGGATTTTAACCTTAGTCTTTTTAATGAATGTCTGCTTTTTCTAGCAGATGTGCTCATCAAATCTGACCCAGAAAATACTCTCATGCTTCCTGTAGTTTGGTTGGGGGCTGCTGGGTAGAACTCCCTGGAAACATAATAGGCAGGTTAAAGTTTTTTGTGAAATGGTCAGGACAGAAGGCTGTTGGTGCTGGTGAGGCCCAGGCAGGCAAACACAGGACAGATAGGCCGCTGCACGTTGTAATGATTTATTAGTGGATCTCTCGTCATTAGAGCCTGTCACTTTGAATGATGAAATCATTTCACCTCCAGCCCTCGCCATTGTGGGTTTTGGAGTGAGCGACTGCGTCTTGGCTCTGCTTGTAGTGTGCCCGCCCGCCCGGTCCTCTCTGTGAATGTCAGCTGTTTGAAAAGGAATTCCGTTCAGTGGAGATCAGGAGCTGTAGTGCTATTAAGTGTGGTGCTTGGCAGGTTGTTTTGGAGTATGTGTTCTTGTTTCATTGTCAATACCACACCGCTCCACGGTGAAGGAAGTTTATGGGGAACTTTCTCTATAAACGTTGATCAAGTACAACAGCTCATTGCTGTTGCTCTAAGATGGCAAATGCGCATGTGCCAATTGAATCTCAACAAGGAAACTGTTGGTGGTTGTATTTAATGATAAGTTATTGAAAAGTATGGATTTCAGCAAACGGGCAGGTAACTACAGAGGACAAACATGGGTACATAGTTCGAATTTCATAATTACATTTTTCTCTTTTCTTTTGTATTGACCCTGGGCGAATTGATGTAGTCGGAGTTGAATTCCACAAAGCTGTGTCTCTGCTCCACTCCATTGGAGTTCATCGGAAGTTTCCTTCACCGTGGAGTTTAGTCAGCTAGAGAAATGGATGGCAGTATACACTACTACAGTAGCTATGGAAACTAATGTAGTGTTTTGTTCATTGGTTCATTCAGAGAGCAAGTTTAACCCCATTTTGATGTATTGCCCGTGTCAATTCATCACAAATGTTGCACAAACTGCATCAAACTAAGCCACTGGAGTGATTCGACCCTCGTGATTTGTCGTTTTTATGGGAAGTGAGAGTGGTCGACTGAACCTTTCAGTAAAGAAAGTTAAGGAAGATGGACAAACCCATGACAATGTCTTAGGATTACACGTTCTCTTATCTCCTGTCAGTGGCAGACACCCTGTTCCAGTGACGGCTGGGACTAAATGAGTATGGGCAGTGTGTCGTGGCTGGTCTAGCTGCATCGCTTCTGCACTGTCCTCCTCCTTATCGAACCTCCTCTATACCTGCATACTCTCATAACAATGGTCCCTGGGTCATGAATAGCCCAGTGCAGCTAGAGGTGCTGAGGGATGGATGTAGGTAAGGACCTTAAACCCCAGACTCCCCCCTCCGTGTCATGTCTGCCCTCGCTGCTTTCTGTGAGGTCTCACAGCACTGGGGGGGTGGAGTCTACAGTAGTTTTACTCGGACTCGTCTCAAACATGTGCATACCTGAGACCTTGACCACCAGTAGAAATGTTATACCTTCCTTGTTTTAGTCTTTCTAGTTCTATACATCAAATGGTTTATTTCTGAGGTAAATGCATGAAATGCTCATGTCAGTTATTGAAATAATTTTGTCTCAACCTGTGCGTGCATTCAGATACATTCACCTTGTGACAATCCTGGAAAAGGGCCAGATTGTGTCTCTATATACAGATATTTTATTTATTGTGTACGTTATTATATTGTTTTTTACTTTGAGGGAAAATGGATGACCCTGTCCGTTATTGAAGTCAGTTTTCATCCAGAAAGAGTGGCTGATGTGCTGACAAATGAGTTTGGATTTAAGGCTTTGCGCTTTGCTCCTTCTGCTTGCATCAAGCATACGGCTCCAACAAGTGGCAAAGGTGGAGGTTTATGTGCTTGCGAAATATCCTGGTGTAAACCCATATGTGCTTGCTCAGTAAACTCAGGCTGCAGAACAGCCACCTCAGGAGAAAGCAAGGCCACATGTGAGAGCTAGGCAACCAAATGACACCCTAGTTCCTATGTAGCCTAATAGTGCACTACTTATAGGGCTCTGACCAAAAGTATTTCATTATAGGAAGTGGGGAAGGCTATCATTTGAGACAGGGACTTCGACTCCTTTTTCCCCCCCATCAGTCTCCATCTATAGCTGGGTCTCCATCCAATTGGCGACAGATTTACATGTGACTATTCTAAAATACGCATAAAGAAAATATATGCACATTATCCCATCATAAACGTTTGTGCGCGATGACGTAGTGCAAACAAAATGTACTTTTTCGCTTAATCTTTCATGTACCGAATAAATATCTAAAGTTCAATGTGTTTCCATTGCATTTTTCAACTCTAGTTTTGTCACAAAAACTGTCAAGTGTGCCTACTCTGGTCTTGGAACGCGAGCTCCAGCATCGAGATACTTGTGCAGCATTGTTTATTTGATCTGTAGCCTAATAAACTGCATGGTTTCCAGAGTCATAGTCGGAGGACCACACACCATATCATCGCATGACTCCAAGTTTACTTCGGTATGATGGTTATATCAATATTTGCACATAAAGGCGTTTCCACTATTTCTTGCATAATTAGTTTTACAGACAGAAAAAGATCCCACCGTGTCGAACGAGCAAATGATCTTAGTTATACAATTGCACCCGAAACTTCCTGTTTCCATCACAGCTGTCGTGATTTTTTTTTTTAAATATAAGGTATGACAACTCATAAACACTGTGGATTGAAACATGGTTATTGAGAGCCTGGTTTTGTCTGTTCTGAGGAGCGTGCCTTAGCTGTTGTGTGTTAATTTCACAGCAATAACATGGCTCCCTGATGACTGCATCCCAGACAGCTCCCAGGCTGTTTACACTACCTCTCCTACTACACTATCCCGGAGTCTGTGTTCATTATGCAAGCTTCAAGTGCCTCACAGGTGGTCAGTGTGAAAAAGAGACAGCATGGAGAATTCCAACCCAAAGAGTGCTCTAATTGATCCCCCATTGGACACTCAGCATAGCTCTCCGGGACAATATGGGTCCAAACTGGGCTCTAATACCCAGCTGACCATAATGTGGTCCGTCTTCATCACCACAGAATGATGATAATCTGAGAATGTTTACCTTATATTTAAATATTACACAGTATGGGATTTTCTCCCCCCCCCCCCCCCCCCTCTGTATGATATTTCTCATTCGTTAGACATACTGTACACACTGCAAATGACCAACTTTACTGTTGATCAGTGAATAAAACACACTGATGATAATGGTATGGAATTAACTCTGCTGTTCTATGCTATCCCTTTCATATACCCATATCAGAGAGACGTGGTATATTGTCTGTAAAAAATATAAGGCCATGCTTATATGACCCCCTTTCAAACAGCCCCTTATTTACCACCCTCTTGCAGGTGTGCCCCTTTTTTTATGGAAGTGTTTACAAGGTCTGTGAAAATGCAGGAATCTTGAGGTGGGTTTTAATAAACCCATTTTTCTTTTACCTCTACCCCTTTCAGATGTACACAAAAAAAGCAAGCATGGTAAAAGAGTGAGATTTTGGTCTGAGTATGAAAGGTGTATACGGTACACTGAGTGTACAAAACATTAGGACCACCTTTTGCTTTCAGAACAGCCTCAATTCGTCGGGGCATTTGCCCGGTCCCCCTTGGCAACAGCTAATGTGGATCCATAATAAATACAAAATACAGTTGTCAAGTTGGCTGGATGTCCTTTGGGTAGTGGACCGTTCTTGATACACATGGGAAACTGTTAAGCATGAAAAACCCAACAGTTTTGTAGTTCTTGACACACTCAAACTGGTGCACCTGGCACCTACTACCATATCCCATTCAAAGGAACTAAAATATTTTGTATGGCCAATTCACCCTCTGAATGGCACACATACACAATCCATGTGTCAAGGTCTAAAAATCATTATTTAACCGGTCTCCTCACCTTCATCTACACTGATTGAAGTGGATATAACAGGTGACATCAATAACGGATCCTAGCTTTCACCTGTCATGGAAAGAGCAGGTGTTCTTAATGTTTTGTACATTCAGTGTATTATAAATACAGCATTTTTCCACTCTAAAACAGCCAGAGGTGTCATGTCAAAGTGGAAATAATTGAAGGAATAGAGTACAATGATTGAACACAACATTTTTGCAAAATTATAAAAAAAAATTCTAAGCAAAGATATGCTTTTAAGTAGCCGCTTATCTCACACAAGAATGGAGCACCTCTCTCCTGGCAGCCTATAACATTATAGTCAAAGTGTTCATTATTAATGTAGCATTCCCCTTGCCTGTGCCGTGTTTTTAAAACATTTTTTAAAGCATGTTTCATGAAGCACGGCAGTCATTGAATAATGAATCATTGAAACTCAGCTCTATTCTAATCCCTCCCCTTGAAAGCAATTGTTTGCCTGCTTCTTCAGCTAAAGCTTAATCCCTGGTGGAGTAGGAACAGGGGATTGATGTGCCCGAGGTGAGTGGCTGTACAGAGGGACACAATGGTACTGAATTGAAGTCTGGTGTTACCCTTTGTGTAGCCGTTTGCAAGCTGTAGCGTTACGACTCGGTCTTGTTTGAGGTCTTGTCTGGGGTCATCTTTGAGGACGACGTGCAGCAGCATCCAGGGATTCTAGTGAAGACCACGACGTGCAGCAGCATCCAGGGATTCTAGTGAAGACCACGACGTGCAGCAGCATCCAGGGATTCTAGTGAAGACCACGTCGGGCTTAAATATCTGACCCCTCCATTCAATCTGATGTTCAGGAGGAAATTGCTAGTATGTTCTTGATCAAAGGCTTTAAAAACGAATCCTGTTGGGTCTAGCTGCTGACGGCTAGTAGTGTAGCTCAAGCTTTCAAGGCCGATTTTGAGCTTTATCCATTAAAATCTGAAATATTTTCCCATTTGATGCAAATGACATGGAGTGAGTGGGATATCAGATCTTCTCCATAGCCCCTGAATGTCTCTTCTTCTCTGAGGCCTTTGATATGAGGCGCCATACCATCCACAGTATACTGTACTCTCTGTACATACTCCACAGCAGGATGTCAGGTATTGCATCAGCTTTCTGCACATTTTCCCTCTAAAACTACTAGGTGAGAATGGAGGACAATAAGTTCGACCTCCATTTCCACTTTAGCAGTCAAGTAAATGTCTCTGTCCATAGTTGTTGCAGGCTTGCAGCATCATAGTCATTCTGCATGCAATACTATTGGGTAACAGTTCCATTGACCTGATCCCAAATCAGTCATCTGATCTGTTAGCCAATATACCTTACTTCACCTTTTTATAGAATGTGTGTAACACTTGTTGCAACCAAATCATCAGTGACACTGACAAAGACCTGTAGGAGGATAATGCATTGAGATAATGGAGTTGCTTTTATAAGGATGAAAAAGCACATCGATTTAATAGAGGAGAGACGGCAGATGGTTGAAGGTCGAAATGAGCTGACGAAGATCCTTGCCGGATTGAAACGTCTGTTTGTTTGTGAAGGTACTTGGTGGAGCTCACAAGTGTTCGGGCTCTATTTCCTTTCTAGAGACAACAGATGTGCCTTCTGATGAGAGGGGAGTTGTGGTGGTGTCAGTGATGTGTCTGATAGCAGCCCGACAGACACCAAGTCAGTGACGTGAGTGACACACACCCGAACACACACCGATTTATTGGCGCTGCCTCCGGAAGCACGCCAGCAGATGCAGTGTGTGAATCAGACATGTTGTATCGGATGAAATGCTTTCTTTATTCACATACACGTACTGTGATCCATATTACAAGGTGCTACCGTCGGATTTTCAGTCGTGAACTAATTGAATAGGTACACTTTATTTGCTGATGTGCGTGTACAGTGCCTTCGGAAAGTATGCATGCACTTTGACTTATTCCACGTTTTTGTTACAGCCTGAATTCCGAATGAAATATCTATTTTTCTCTCACCCATCTACATACAATACCCAATAATGTCTAAGGGAAAGCATGTTTTTTGAAATATTTGTACATTTATTGTAAAATGAAATCTCTTAATTTACATAAGTATTGACACCCCTGAGTCAATACATGTGAAAGTCACCTTTTGGCAGCGTTTACAGCTGAGTCTTTCTGGGTAAGTCTAGGAGCTAGAAGCAGAGCTGTCATATCTGTCAGTGCCATTATGGTTGCACACCTGGTTGTACAATATTTGCCCATTATTTTCAAGTCTTGCCATAGATTTTCAAGCCGATTTAAGTCAAAACTGTACTAGGCCACTCAGGAACATTCAATGTCTTCTTGGTAAGCAACTCTAGTGTACATTGAATGTACAAAACATTAAGAACACCTTCCTAATATTGCGTTACACCACCTTTTGCCCTCCGAACAGCCTCAATTTGTTGAGGCATGGACTCTTAAAGGTGTCGAAAGCGTTCCACAGGGATTTTGGCCCGTGTTTACTTTCCACAGTTGTGTCAAGTTGGGTGGATGTCCTTTTGGTGGTTGACCATTCTTGATACACAAAACTGTTGATGGTGAACATCCTCAGCAGCGTAGAAGTTCTTGACACACTCAAACCGGTGCGCCTGGCTCCCACTACGGTATCTCGTTCATCTTGTCTTGCTCGTTCACCCTCTGAATGGCATTCATACACAATTCATGTCTCAATTGTCTCAAGGCATAAACATTATTTAAGCTGTCTCCTCCCCTTCATCTACACTGATTTGAAGTGGATTTACCAGGTGACATCAATAAGGGATCATAGCGTTTACCTGGATTCACCTGGTCAGTTCACCTGTCATGGAAAGAGGAGCTGCTCCTAATGTTTTGCACACAGTCTATATTTGTTCTATATTTGTTTTATGATCGTGTCCTGCTGAAAGGTGAATTTGTCTCCGTGTCTGTTGGAAAGCAGACTGAACCAGGTTTTCCTCTTTGGCCTATGCTTTTGGCCTCTGCTTTAGCCCTATTCTGTTTATTTTTATCCTAAAAACTCCCTAGTCCTTGCCGATGACATGATGCAGCCACCACCATGCTTGAAAATATGAGGAGCGGTACTCAGTGCTGTTGGATTTGCCCCAAACACAACGCTTTGTATTCAGGACATGAAGTACATTTCTTTGACACATATTTTTTTTGCAGTTTTATTTTAGTGCCCTATTGCAAACAGGATGGATGTTTTGGAACAGTTGTATTCTGTACAGGGTTTCTTCTCTTCACTCTGCCATTTAGTTTAGTATTGTGGAGTAACTACAACGTTGTTCCATCCTCAGTTTTCATCTATCGAAGACATTAAACTTGAACTCTTTAAAGTCATCATTGGCCTCATGGTTAAATCCCTAAGCAATTTCCTTCCTCTCCAGCAAAAGTTAGGAAGGACACCTGTATCTTTTTGTTACTGGGTGTATTGATACACCCTCCAAAGTATAGTTAATAACATCACCATGCTCAAAGGTTTATTCAATGTCTGCTTTTTTATTTACCAATAGTTGCCCTTCTTTGCGAGGCATTAGAAAACCTCCTTGATCTTTGTGGTTGAACCTGTGTTTGAAATTCACTGCTCAACTGAGGGACCTTACAGATAATTGCATGTGTGGGGTACAGAGATGAGGTAGTCATTCAAAAATCATGTTAAACGCTATTATTGCACACATAGTTCATGCAGCCTATTATGTGACTTGTTGATAGCAGTGTTATTCCTATTTAGGCTTGCCATAACAAATGGGTTGAATACATGTTTTATTAATTCCATTTCAACATATTGCGTGTGGTATTGTGTGCCAGTGACACAAAATCTCAATTGAATTCATTTTGAATTCAGGCTGTAACACAACAAAATGTGGATGAAGCCAAGTGGTATGAATACCTTCTGAAGGCACAGTATGTGCTCTGTAGTTGTTTTTTAAAACAGAAATTAAACTATATTCATTCTCAAGTCCCGACACATATTTTTGTCGTACTCTGAGTCGTCTTGAATATCTTTTAGTGCCGGCCTCAGAATCCAAAATGGCACATGTTATGAGTAAAAAAACAAACTTTTTTTTTTGCCTGAATTTTCTTTGGATGTTTTCCACAGTGTTCTGATTATTTAGCAATGCATATTTCTCTGGAGTTTAAAATAACCATTTGTCAAAAGACTTCCGTTCTTCTAGAACCAGCTTATACACAAGCTCTCACATCCCAACTCGGGTGACACTTTTAGACAGAGTGATCGGTTCTTCACTTGATCACATACTAGAACAAACCTAACCTTGTGGGCCAGGCTTCCAGGCTCCCCTAGGTTTTATGAGCACGGTTAATCATATCATCACTTCCTACGATAGAGGGGTGAGCAACAGCTTGGTTGTGGTGGAAGACTGTGATGATGATGATGTTGATGGGCAACCGTTCATTTGAATTACAGTCACTGATGCTACTGCTCTCCTGGCTGGATTGGAACTGAAAGTGTTATAAGGATGATATGGAAGGTGGAATTGTCTCGGCCCGTGCAGAGATGACAGGCTAACGTCATGTTCTTCTGAATCTGTGTTTGAGTCCGAGTTTAGCTCGGAAAGAGGAATGGGATCTACTGTCTCTGACGCCCTCCTCAGCTTACTGACAGACCATGAAGAAGATAACTGAAGCCAGCCCAGAGAACCTCCATCATCTGAGACTGACTTCACATATATCAGACGGAGAAATTCCCCTCGACAGCTGACCATATCACAATCTGGTGGAGGCAAATGTCTACGTGTGTTGACATGGCAGACGGCAGCTAGTCATACCTCGCTTAGCATCGTCCTGTGGCTTGAAGCACTGTCGACTCTCGCCATCTATCATCTGAAGTCGTTATGTGCTTTTGGTTCCGTTGTTCAGTACGGAGGATTTCTTGTGACCACCCATCAGAATACATCATACGTCAGCCTCATCAATATGAATCAGTATAATGACCATGGAGAACGGTCATTAGTCACACCTGGAAGTCCTTAGCGTATTTCCTAGCGTGTTTAAGGAAGGACAACGTGCATGTAATTAAAACCGCCTTGCTATTTTTTATTTTTTTACTTTCTTGAAATGGGGGGGATTAGTCAAAAAGAAGTGAATCCTTTTGCTCTTTTTATAGACTGAAGAAAAGGACAACGTTAAACTGTATCATTTCTCAGAGCCTCTTTGTTCTGTTTGATCAGGTAGAATTATTTCTTTAGTCAGCCTGAAAGGACCGTATCAAAGTCAAACCCCAAAATGACATCAAGTGAAAGAAATTCTAAATATAAATATATATATAGAGAGATATATAGATTAAAACCAAAAGCAATGCATTCCCAAACCGGCATCTGTTTAGCTGAGAATTCACTGTTCAGGCAGCAGCACACCCATGCCACATCGTCAACTTCAGAGGAGAGGAGGGAAAACCCAGAGGTATATGCTTTATATTTTTAAATAAACAGTGTTTTGGATTTCAGTTTTGCTACAGTGGAGTGTGAAGCAGCCTATTATCTGCACCATTACAGTGGGGAAGAGGAAGGAAGGGGAGGATGAGGCTCACCGGTTCTGCCTGAGCCCCACGCCTGCCGCCGAGGGCCGCTCAGAGAATGCCAGTGTGCCAGGCCTATAGAGGGGCTGCTATTCCAGATAGGATTGGCTATGTAAATTGGCATTGTTCACATTACAGTGGTAATTAGGGGAAGCACTCGGTGTGAAATAAGAGGCCTGCTTTTTCTGACAGGATAAGGGGACATCTGAGTGACTCCACAATTGAGAGTGACAGTTGACTGTGCCACAAGTCCCTGGCTTATTGTGAGCTGTTTTGTTTATTCCCGCCTAGTGAACCGTTTCCCCGGCACCGGGCCATATGGAATAGGGCACGGTCCCCGTATAAGCCACGTTATAATGGGCTGTGTTAAGCCACTGCAGAATGCTTTACACTTTAATTTACTGAATGGTTTGCTTTTTTTTTCAGTAGCATTAATTGCCTCTGCTGTGCATTGTCTTGTGTTGTTTCTCACAAAGGCAGACGGTATTGTAACCTCACTTCTGGTTACAGAGGAGAGCTTCTTGCATGACAAGTTATTTCAGCAGGGAAACTTGTCATATTTGCCACTGCTCTATGAAGTGCTGTGTTTAGAAGAGGGATGTTTCTCCAAGCGACTGCTGCACCCATATCCACAAAAGACTCAAAAGTCTCCAGAGCTGGAAATTATTACAATGTCGAATAGTTTGAAGGGGAAGAAAGTGGACCAGACCTAAACTTCAAGGGGGTTATTTTTGGCACCAGAGATGGCTCCCCTGGAGGGTTGATGTAAAATACCACGCTCCTCGTGATGTTTGCAAATATACTACCCTCTGGGTATGTGGCAAAAAAATATTAGCACAGACGTTCAAATAACCTGTCTGCATCTCAAGCTAGCTCCAGACATGGGAAAAGACTAACTTTTGGCTTACGTACAGACATGCATATATACAAATATACAGTACCAGTCAAAAGTTTGAACTTTTGGGGGTTTTCTTTATTTGTACTATTTTCTGCATTTGTAGAATAATAGTGAAGACATCAAAGCGATCAAATAACAGATATGTAATCATGTAGTAACCCCAAAAAGTGTTAAACAAATCAAAGTATCAGACTGCTTGAGGACATCTCCATAGGCCTATAAACAAACCTGTTCTCCTCAAATAAGGGACGCGGTGTCAACAACACCGGTTATACCCTCCCTCCATTTCCCAGTCTAAAACCGCGGTGTTTCTGTGAGCTCTGGACAGGACTGTGCGCTAACGCTAGTCTCACCTCAACACCACGGGCGCTGGCTGGTCATGTGGGGTCTCATCTGGTGAGCACCTGTGTCTTAGTCTGGGTGGTTCTGCTCTACTGGCCATGTCATCAGCCTGTATCAGGCCAGCAGCAGCATGGACCAACTAGATGGATCCTCCATGCTCCATGCCCTCTAACAGAGAGACAGTCAGTCACACACCGAGCACGTCTTTCCACAGCAGCATTCTCTCAAATAAACACAGATTTTGACGTCCTCCCTCGACACACACTGTATCTCAGGATTGTGCGTTCTGAGACCGCTTACGTTGAGCCGCGCCAGGCAGCCGTATGGGCCCCGCAGTAATTGAGAACCCACTCGCTGAGCTGCGCTCTCCCAATGGTTATCTCTGCTAGTCAAACGTTTTTAAAAACGTGTCTAATCCAACATGGTTGGAAGCACAAAATACTCTGCTCATTAGGTAATGTCAACCCTCACTCAGAGCACCATGAAAAGAAAACAACAACCCTCACTATATAAAAAAAAGTGAATGTAGGTTAACATTCCTAGAGAAGCGAGTCTTCAATTTATCCAGAATTGTTTTGTACTATGTACGGAGGAGTTTCAAGTAAATTATTCAGTTTTCTGTTCTGTGATGACAAGAAGTGTGTGATTATGACAAAGTGCTCCTTTAGTCGGCGATGACCACAGAGGCTTTGAGCGATATGAGTGTCTATGTCACTGCTTCATAGCAATTTGGCCATTAAGTGTCGGGAACGGAGTGTGCCGATTCCGTGGACTGAAAGTATCGTCTGAAAGTGCTTTCCACAGCAGTTTTTCTGCGAATCCTCTGAGAAAACAAAACACAACCAGTGGCTCATTTGAAATAACTGAGTGAAAAAAATAAACACATCAACTTCCTGCTATATTGAAATGTTTATTTCCGATTTAGTTCATGTGGATGTCCTCCTGCCAGCAACACAGAGAGCCACGGCTAAACATCTGAGGGTACCGCCACTCAACTCAACACAGAGAACACACAGCTCAGGCTCCAACGGTTAACTCAAGTTTGTGTTTCTCATTTGCTTCTGCTTTGTTTTGTGTGGTACAGTGCCGTGTTTACCAGACACAGTGGATGAGGCTCAGGGTAGGAGATCAAGGCCATGTTGACAAGCAGAGCTCTGATTCTAGTCCCGTCTCCACTGTAGGGGTCCCTTTTCTATCTGAGCAGTTTCATATTAAGAGGCCACCCTGGGGTGGCAGGGAAATCAAAGGCCTGTACCCAGGAGCATATTCCCAGCACCTCCGGGGCGCTACTATCTAGCTTTTACACTATCTAGCCACTCTAACCCCTTCAGGGTAGCCTAGTCATTGGGTACTCTGCCATTCCCGAGTAAACTCGCTGAACTAGGGACGGGGAATTTTAGATGATTTTACTATTCAAATAATATCATTAAATATCCAGATTGTCGAAATGCAAAAAAAAAAAATGAAATGGAACAATTGCTCTCGACATCTCGTGACCAATCAAAATGACGCAAATGCACATAGCAGAGGTAAACAGTGGACAGGCTGCTATTCTCTGCTGGTTTTGACTGACAGCAACAGTGGAAGAGAATTTCACCATAATGTTATTGATTTGGATGCAAACGGTTTTCTGGTGAGTGTTTTGCATTGATCTGTGTCAGGTCTTGTGGAAACTATTTGAGGCGGGTGCCTGTCATTGCTGTGGGGAAAATAGAATACCACTAAAGTACTGCCCAGCGCCGGTATAAAAACATTCAAAAGTCTGTTGTTTTATTCAATTAAGAATTTCAAATGTCATGGTATATGCTTGTCGGTAACAACGTCACAAGGATAATTCAAATTGAATTTAGACAGGTTTTTCATGATTAAAATAGTCCTATGGTTTTTCTCCAAAAATGAACACTCACTCATAGCAGTCGAATACTATGCCAATCCTTACTCTGTACTCAATTAATGTTTAACATTTCTGCATGTTATGGGGGGGAAGGGGAACAGGACAGGGAATAGGACAGTTTACACTGTAGGGCTTGAGGCCAGTGAGTCTATCCTTATATTCTCTAGTAAGTGACATCTTGGAAAGAAGTACCATTTCACAACCTATGTAAAAATGCACGTCTTGTTATATTAGCATGCAGTGCAGCATAAATAGCAGGTATCATATCGCTGTCACTACCTCTGTACTGTACTGTCTCCTCAAATGACATCTCATCATGACCACCTTACTGAATGCTAACAAGTAGCTAGCCAGATAGTGTGCTCATATGCCTTGCAGGTGCCTTGTTGCACAGAGAATAGGTTCAAGGAAAGAAGAAATAGATTTTCTTGGCAGTGCTCAACCCGTCGTAGCCTTCAGTCATGGCCGGTGTGCTGTGTTGCACAGGGCCAGGCGATGACACTTCGTTCTTGGTTGATGTGTGTCTCCTCAGCCCATGCGTCTGCAGAACAGCCGCATGTTGAATGTCTGATTAATGCTGTGGCTCCAACTTCCCCTGAGCACATCCTCTGTCGCACGGGCCTGCTACCCTGAGAGCATCCTAATGAGCAGTGTTTTATAACGCTGAAAAGGCCACTAAACATCTATGACTATCTGATCCTGCCTTGGCGGGCCTCTGCCAGATTTATTCTGCTGACATTTGCATAAATTGAAAGCTACTCATGAGAGATTGCCAACAATGCAGATTTGGCAGATTGGGCACCGGGGCGACAGCTCAATTGGATTTGTTAAAATTATTAATTTAATCATCCCCCCCTAAAAGTTCCTTAATGAAATCACTGCTTTCCTTCCAAGTTTTCATTACTGCAATGTGATCTGGATTACAGGTACACTGGCGTTACTGAAATTATCTCCATATGTTGCTGGCGACTGTATGAATCTGTGTCTGTGAGGACTGCGAATGGCTTGTGTGGTGGTTGTTTTGTGTCGGATACAGAGGTTGAATTGAGAGGGGAACAGAGAGAAACCCCTCAGGGTGGGAGACATTGTGGGAATTGACTAGACATTGTGGGAATTGACTAGACATTGTGGGAATTGACTAGAGATAAAAAATACATTTTATATATATAATTGGAAAACGATGTTGTCGGAGACTGTTTGACCTTAGGTAGTATCCTTACCATGTGATGGTTGTGAGAGGATCCAAATTTGAAGAACATTCTCAGACGCTTGAATATCTTCTATGCTTATTGCCAATTACTCTTCACACCCACATTATTTCTCTACTGAAACGTGTTTAAAGTTGTTTTTCTTCTACTCAGTGGAAGTAATCTGATAGTTTCAAATAAACAGCTGTAATGACACAGAAGTAAAAATAGACACGCAACATGACTGCCTTCGCTCTGTGAGTTTATTCATTCTGAAGGCAGTTAATCTTTTAATGTAGCCACCTGTGCGTCGCTTGTCATGTACCCATCAGGAATAACACATCGAGTGGTGGAATGGTGGGGAAGGGGAAAACTCATTGTGAATCAGTGTCTACACTGTCAGGCCTGGCTGTATTATTTAAACCAGAGTCTTTTCTTATTGATAGTGCTGCAGACCAGTTGTCTGATGTAACACAGGAACAGGGAAGATAGGCTAGTCCTCAGAGGGGCAGTGCACTTGTACTGTACTCTACAGTACACAATACAAACCCTCCATAGGAAAGGTTAAGCGCCAAGAGCATAAGGAGAGTGAGTGGGGATAAAGGAAAGACTTCCCGCTGGGCACACACTGGTTGAATTACTGTGGTTTCCTCGTCATTTCAATGAGATTACGTTGAGCCAACGTGGAATAGACCTTGAATTGACGTCTGTGCCCAGTGGGTTCTGTGTTAATTCAATATGGCCGTGCCTGTATGGGTCAGAGTGTATTAGGGTATTGATCAGGGAAAGAAGTTGGTGTGTCTAGAAATAAAGAGGGATAGGAAGCGCTCAATAGTTATGAGTAGCAGCTCTTTGGTTTAGAGGTCGACCAGACTACCAGTCTTCATCCTGCAGGAGACAGGAGCCCCTGGGGTCTAAAATGGGTCCAGCTCACAGGGGACCACTCTCCTGAAATAGGCCTGCGTCGTTCGAGCAGTCATACCATCAAACACAGGACATGCGTTCAAGTGGCTCAATGAGAAGTGGCCAGTGACTCCGTTACTGAGGGGCACATAGGAAGGCAATTACTGCTTGTGTGCTCTAGATCGACATCCTCATTTAAGCTGCTTCTTGGCAGACCTGTACATCTACGTACAGTGCCTTGCGAAAGTATTCGGCCCCCGTTGAACTTTGCGACCTTTTGCCACATTTCAGGCTTCAAACATAAAGATATAAAACTGTATTTTTTTGTGAAGAATCAACAACAAGTGGGACACAATCATGAAGTGGAACGACATTTATTGGATATTTCAAACTTTTTTAACAAATCAAAAACTGAAAAATTGGGCGTGCAAAATTATTCAGCCCCTTTACTTTCAGTGCAGCAAACTCTCTCCAGAAGTTCAGTGAGGATCTCTGAATGATCCAATGTTGACCTAAATGACTAATGATGATAAATACAATCCACCTGTGTGTAATCAAGTCTCCGTATAAACGCACCTGCACTGTGATAGTCTCAGAGGTCCGTTAAAAGCGCAGAGAGCATCATGAAGAACAAGGAACACACCAGGCAGGTCCGAGATACTGTTGTGAAGAAGTTTAAAGCCGGATTTGGATACAAAAAGATTTCCCAAGCTTTAAACATCCCAAGGAGCACTTTGCAAGCGATAATATTGAAATGGAAGGAGTATCAGACCACTGCAAATCTACCAAGACCTGGCCGTCCCTCTAAACTTTCAGCTCATACAAGGAGAAGACTGATCAGAGATGCAGCCAAGAGGCCCATGATCACTCTGGATGAACTGCAGAGATCTACAGCTGAGGTGGGAGACTCTGTCCATAGGACAACAATCAGTCGTATATTGCACAAATCTGTCCTTTATGGAAGAGTGGCAAGAAGAAAGCCATTTCTTAAAGATATCCATAAAAAGTGTCGTTTAAAGTTTGCCACAAGCCACCTGGGAGACACACCAAACATGTGGAAGAAGGTGCTCTGGTCAGATGAAACCAAAATTGAACTTTTTGGCAACAATGCAAAACGTTATGTTTGGCGTAAAAGCAACACAGCTGAACACACCATCCCCACTGTCAAACATGGTGGTGGCAGCATCATGGTTTGGGCCTGCTTTTCTTCAGCAGGGACAGGGAAGATGGTTAAAATTGATGGGAAGATGGATGGAGCCAAATACAGGACCATTCTGGAAGAAAACCTGATGGAGTCTGCAAAAGACCTGAGACTGGGACGGAGATTTGTCTTCCAACAAGACAATGATCCAAAACATAAAGCAAAATCTACAATGGAATGGTTCACAAATAAACATATCCAGGTGTTAGAATGGCCAAGTCAAAGTCCAGACCTGAATCCAATCGAGAATCTGTGGAAAGAATTGAAAACTGCTGTTCACAAATGCTCTCCATCCAACCTCACTGAGCTCGAGCTGTTTTGCAAGGAGGAATGGGAAAAAATTTCAGTCTCTCGATGTGCAAAACTGATAGAGACATACCCCAAGCGACTTACAGCTGTAATCGCAGCAAAAGGTGGCGCTACAAAGTATTAACTTAAGGGGGCTGAATAATTTTGCACGCCCAATTCTTCAGTTTTTGATTTGTTAAAAAAGTTTGAAATATCCAATAAATGTTGTTCCACTTCATGATTGTGTCCCACTTGTTGTTGATTCTTCACAAAAAATACAGTTTTATATCTTTGTTTGAAGCCTGAAATGTGGCAAAAGGTTGCAAAGTTCAAGGGGGCCGAATACTTTCGCAAGGCACTGTATGTAATAATCCTGCAATACTTTCCATCTGATGCAATACGTCTGTAACTCTAATCTTAATTGGCACCATTAATGTGTAATTTTGATTCATTACAGCAACTATAAGATGTATTAGAACACGTCTGAATAATTCTGAATGTATTATTTTCAGCTTTATTATTGGGCAATAGAATGCACTCCACTATATCCCTGCTATGAAGAAATAGCATGGTGAAATGGTCATGTGGTGTTTTTAAGAGTTTGTCCCTGGTGCTTGCTTTCATCTCTGTGTGACTTCTTTATAGATTGGGGCTTGAATAAATACAATGAAAGGAACAAGCAGCAGACCCAATGTGAGACATTGTAGCTATTTATTTGCCACCTCGAGCCCTAAAAAGACATTACGAAATGTCACAATGAGGAGCATTTTTTGTGAATAAAAAGTTTAGATGGAATTCCATTTCAAAAGAAAAGAGGGCATTAAAAGATAGAAAAGGGAACAGAAAAAGTTGCCCACAAAAGGACTTGAGTCAGAGTCTGTGGCAGATCTAGTTGTGTAAGTATGGATGGATGAGGGAGCGCAGGCAGGTGCCAGACATGGTTGAAGTGAGAGAGGAGAAGAGAGGACCATAGTAGGAGCTACTGTGTGGTGCCCTCCCCTCATTAAAGTGCCCTCGGGACAACTTGCAAACAGAATGATTTAGTAGCCAGAGAGGCAAGGAGTGGCTGGCCCGGGAGTGTGTATCCAGCACTATCCTAAAATGAGCCAACGATCCCCATAAATTACCCAGCTAAATGAAGAAAGAAAAGCACAAAATCAAGCTAATTTTAATCAATGAAGACCTGCTGTGTAGGGGGCGAGCTCAACATTAACACGGAGAGCAATTAATCTTGGCCCGAGCACACTGTGCCAAAGTGCTGGACGTCTCCTCACCCTCCAATCAGAATGGATCCTGCCATGTGTCTAGGAGTGAAGGAGCATGGGGTTGGTGGAGTGTATAGTCGTGGCCAAAAGTTTTGAGAATGACACAAATATTCATTTCCACAAAGTTTTCTGCTTCAATGTCTTTAGATATTTTTGTCAGATGTTAATATGGAATACTGAAGTATAATTACAAGCATTTCATAAGTGTCAAAGGCTTTTATTGACAATTACGTTAAGTTGATGCAAAGAGTCAATATTTTCAATGTTGACCCTTCTTTTTCAAGATCTCTGCAATCCACCCTGGCATGCTGTCAATTAACTTCTGGACCACATCCTGACTGATGGCAGCCCATTCTTGCATAATCAATGCTTGGTGTTTGTCAAAATTTGTGGGGTTTTGTTTGCCCACCCGCCTCTTGAGGATTGACCACAAGTTCTCAATGGGATTAAGGTCTGGGGAGTTTCCTGGCCATGGACCCAAAATATCGATGTTTTGTTCCCCAAGCCACTTAGTTATCACTTTTGCCTTATGGCAAGGTGCTCCATCATGCTGGAAAAGGCATTGTTCGTCACCAAAATGTTCCTGGATGGCTGGGAGAAGTTGCTCTAGGAGGATGTGTTGGTACAATTATTTATTCATGGCTGTGTTCTTAGGCAAAATTGTGAGTGAGCCCACTCCCTTGGCTGAGAAGCAACCCCACACATGAATGGTCTCAGGATGCTTTACTGTTGGCATGACACAGGACTGATGGTAGCGCTCACCTTGTCTTCTCCGGACAAGCTTTTTTCCGGATGCCCCAAACAATCGGAAAGGGGATTCATCAGAGAAAATGACTTTACCCAGGTCCTCAGCAGTCCAATCCCTGTACCTTTTGTAGAATATCAGTCTGTCCCTGAATGTTTTTCCTGGAGAGAAGTGGCTTCTTTGCTGCCCTTCTTGACACCAGGCCATCCTCCAAAAGTCTTTGCCTCACTGTGCGTGCAGATGCACTCACACCTGCCTGCTGCCATTCCTGAGCAAGCTCTGTACTGGTGGTGCCCTGATCCTGTAGCTGAATCAACTTTGGGAGACGGTCCTGACGCTTGCTGGACTTTCTTGGGCGCCCTGAAGCCTTCTTCACAACAATTGAACCGCTCCCCTTGAAGTTCTTGATGATCTGATAAATGGTTGATTTAGGTGCAATCTTACTGGCAGCAATATCCTTGCCTGTGAAGCCCTTTTTGTGCAAAGCAATGATGATGTCACGTGTTTCCTTGCAGGTAACCATGGTTGACAGAGGAAGAACAATGATTCCAAGTACCACCCTCCAACACTCACACCTGTGTTAACGAGAGAATCACTGACATGATGTCAGCTGGTCCTTTTGTGGCAGGGCTGAAATGCAGTGGAATGTTTTGGGGGGATTCAGTTCATTTGCATGGCAAAGTGGGACTTTGCAATTAATTGCAATTCATCTGATCACTCTTCTTAACATTCTGGAGTATATGCAAATTGCCATCATACAAACTGAGGCAGCAGACTGTGAAAATGAATATTTGTGTCATTCTCAAAACTTTTGGCCACGACTGTAGTGTATGCTCTCTGGGTGGGCCTAATTACTATCTACAGTACCTCTGGATTATCACCCTGTCACTATAATCCCATTTCATTTTAAATCACGGTATTTTAAAGTAACCTGATGAATTACAACAATAATCCAGAAAGGGAATCATGGGAATAATGACGAAGACGTGTGTGGATAGATTATATCAGAGATTTGTTTGTAGAAAGTGGTTTTGGGAATCTGATTTTAACATTGGCTATGATTAGCCTGTTACTCTGTCCCTTTGAATTGTTCAAAATGAAGTCCATCAGAGCTCCAATTCCATCTTGAGCCCATCAATGAAACATGGACCATTAAAATAACACAGACAAAGATACATATATCTCTATCCCAACAACTTCAATTAACCATTTGAACAGAAAAAATCGATATGAAACGGATGATAGCCAAACCCTAATTTTTCACCTCAACTGACATAAACTTTCCAAAAGGCAGTGGAGAAATTAACCACGTTACCTACCGGGTCAATCTGTTGGATCCTAAACGTTGATTCCACGTCCTGCCTTCATTCATTGATAATGAGTAATGATTCCGGTATAATTGCAAGAATCACCAGCGAGCAGGCTGACCAGTGAGGAAACCAGATGTTGGTGAGGGAATGTCATCAATATGTCCTGATAGGCTAGTGTTACTATGACATGCAGGATCACAGGGAAACGCCTGCACTCTTCGGTCACTTTGGGTTCAACTGTTTAGTGGTTCTCTTTTTGAGTCAGCACAGAGGTTGGTGACATCTTAATTGGGGAGGATGGGCTCGTGGTACTGGCTGGAGCGGAATAGGTGGAACGGTATTACATACTCCAACACATGGTTTCCATGATGTCATTCCAGCCATTATTATGAGCTATTCTCCCCTCAGCAGCCTCCACTGGGATTCAGATAACTGAGCCGGTTCTGAACATACTGTACTGAAGGAACATGTACCGTACACCATTAGATTGAAAATGTGTCATGAGAGCTGTATTAATAAAGTAACCTCTCTCTCCCCCCCCCCCCCCCCTCTCTCTCTCTCCCTCTCTCTCTCTCTCTCTCTCTTCCTTCTCTCTCTCTCTCCCTTCTCTCTCTCTCTCTCTCTCTCTCTCTCTCTCTCTCTCTCTCTCTCTCCCTCTCTCTCTCTCTCTCTCTCTCTCTTCCTTCTCTCTCTCTCGCTCTCCCCTCTCTCTCCCCCCCCCCCTCTCTCTCTCTCCCTCTCTCTCTCTCTCTCTCTCTCTCTCTCTCTCCCTTCTCTCTCTCTCTCCCTTCTCTCTCTCTCCCCCCCCCTCCCCCCCATGGCCTGCTGCTGTTTGTCTGTTCTCTTCATTGACCTACTTTAAACAGGTGAGTAGCTCTACCCTTCTCCTTTGATATCATTTGATTGAAATGCATGAAACATTGACCAGCACCATGTAGCTTAGTAAACTCAACTCCATTCAACAGAGTTGAGTTGCGTTGAGTGTCGGCGGCGTGTACCACCGACTACATGGGAATCGCTATCAGTCGATAATGTCATTATTTTAAGGCTTTCCTTTGTACCTATGTTTGTCCTGTGTGACTGCAAGATTTTCCTTAGCATTTTACCCGACCTCTGTCCAGGGAGCCATTGTTTGTTAACGGAGAAGAAGCAAGCCCGTCTTTGCAAGGTTTGTTTTTTGGGCAGGGGGCTCATAGAATGCAATTTATTATGAAGAGCTATGGATTCCAAATCTAACTGTCAACTCTATAACAGTCAGTACAAGCACAGGTACACAGTAAGCATTAAATAATGGATGTTTATAGAGTGGTCGTGCACGCTTGAAGTCGTGACTTTCTACTCCATTGGAAAACAGTGGGTGCATTTTGACAGACGTTTTCATTAAAAACTACAGATTTCAGCACTCAAAGAACAGCACACAGTTACACAGGACAAAAATAGGTACAAGGAAAGCATTAAAGAATGTGTTTTTCTTTTTTTTACAAGTATCGACTTATAGTGACTCTGTAGTGGTGGTACACTGTTCTGGGCGCATCGGTCTAGAAGCCTGTATGGAGATATCCATTTTACAGGGATGTAAACTAGAGCTAAACACCATACAGAATAAACAAAGACTGATCATTACTGTAGGTGGAGGCAAACGGAAAGCAAGCCCAAAGTATGCCCTAGCCTGGGCCCAGCACACTGATAGTCTCTAGTCTCTCTGTCAGCTACTGTCACCGGGGAGATATAGGAACATTTATTATCTGACTTGTCTGGAATTCCATCTGCGGCAGGTTTCTCCTAGACCAGGAGTATTGTGATTTTCCATTGAAAAGCGCTGCCGTTGTACCATTCAATAATTTATCAGCAGGAACAGCACTGTCAGATCTCAGGTTCCCTGCATTGCACCTGCTCTCTCTGGGGTTTTGATGTGGCGAGCGAGAGGAAGGAAGACAATGCCTGTATCTTTATCTCATACCAGTAAATAGGGAACCAGTAACACCACCAGGCACTGTGTGTGTGTGTGTGTGTGTGTGTGTGTGTGTTGAATGTATTCTAAATATGGCATGGCTCAGCATGTCCTCCAACACCTTCCCACACAGTCTCTCTTCTTCTCTCTCTCTTCTTCTCTCTCTCTTCTTCTCTCTCTTTCTTTCTCTCTTGACTCTCCTTTCCCATAAACACCAGAGATATGTGCTCATGCTCTATTGTTGACTCCTCAGTCAAGCGCAACCTGCTTTCATGGGTCACTGTCCTTATAGTGCAGCCTGGTCTTAGAGCAAAGTGTATTATATGTTACTAAAATCCATGCTAATGTTAGCAAAAATGTGTAACATATCATACGTATTTCAAATTTGTAAAAAAAAAATATTTCACCTTTATTTAACCAGGTCGGCTAGTTGAGAACAAGTTCTCATTTACAACTGCAACCTGGCCAAGATAAAGCAAAGCAGTTCGACACATACAACAACACAGAGTTACACATGGAATAAACAAACATACAGTCAATACTACAGTAGAAAAGTCTATATACAGTGTGTGCAGTTGAGGTAAGGCAATAATTAGGCCATGGTGGCGAAGTAATTACAATATACCAATTAAATACTGGAGTGATTGATGTGCAGAAGATGAATGTGCAAGTAGAGATACTGGGGTGCAAAGGAGCAAGATAAATAAATAAATAAATACAGTATGGGATGGGGTAGTTGGATGGGCAATTTACAGATGGGCTATATACAGGTGCTGTGATCTGTGAGCTGCTCTGACAGCTGGTGCTTAAAGCTAGTGAGGGAGATATGAGTCTCCAGCTTCAGTGATTTTTGCTGTTCGTTCCAGTCATTGGCAGCAGAGAACTGGAAGGAGAGGCGGCCAAAGGAG